>NC_138771.1:112325041-112925041 GCF_965119305.1 Pelophylax lessonae
TTTACTCCTCACCTGGTTGCCGCCACACACACTTGGCACCATGTGAACCAAATAAGTTTATCTTGGTCTCATCAGACCACAGGACATGGTTTCAGTATTCCATGTCCTTAGTCTGCTTGTCTTCAGCAAATTATTTGTGGTCTTTCTTGTGCATCATCTTTAAAAGAGGCTTCCCTCTGGGAAGACAGCTATGCAGATTAATTTGATGCAGTGTGCGGTATGGTCTGAGCACTGACAGGCTGACCCCCCACCCCTTCGACTCGATTCACACTAGCGCAACTTGTCAGGCGACTTGTCAGCCTGATAAGTCGCGCTCCCTCGCGGTCCATTGACCGCTACAGGACCCGTTCTAATAGGAGCGACACAAGTCGTTCCAACTTAGAAAAAGGGTCCTGTACTACTTCGGGGCGACCTCGGAGCGACTTGCATAGACTTCCATTATGTGAAGTCCATGCAAGTCGTTTCGAAGTCGTGGTGCATTGGAATGCACAAGTCGCCCCCGAAGTAGTACAGAGTCGTGCCGCCCCAGTGTGAACCGAGCCTTCAACCTCTTCAGCAATGCTAGCAGCACTCATACGTCTATTTCCCAAAGACAACCTCTGGATATGACTCTGAGCACGTGCACTCAACTTCTTTGGTCAAACATGACGAGGCCTGTTCTGAGTGGAACCTGTCCTGGTAAATCACTGTATGGTCTTGGCCACTGTGCTGCAGCTCAGTTTCAGGGTCTTGGCAATCTTCTTATAGCCTAGGCCATCTTTATGTAGAGCAACAATTCTTTTTTTCAGATGCTCAGAGATTTCTTTGCCATGAGGTGCCATGTTGAACGTTTAGTGACCAGTATGAGAGAGTGAGAGCGATAACACCAAATTTAACACACCTGCTCACCATTCACATCTGAGACCTTATAACATTAACGAGTCACATGCCTCCGGGGAGGGAAAATGGCTAATTGGGCCCAATTTAGACCTTTTCCTTTATTTACAAAAATGTGAGGGGTGTACTCACTTTTGTGAGATACTGTATATGATTCAAATCACAACTACTACTTATTTTTTTTTTAGTTTCTAGAATTTAAATCATAACGGCAACCAATACTTTATTCCTTTTTTTTTTTTTTTTTTTTAGTTTATATGCATATGATACAATTTAAATCTCAACTGCAACCAATACTTTATTTTTTCAGTTTAGAGTACACTCATTGTCAAAAGTGAAATTCCATTAAGGTACAATTTCCCCAACAGTAACAGAGAACAATAAAAAATAATAATGTTCTATTCTATTCAATATCGAAAAAGAAAATGGCTAGAGTTAGGAACAGAACACCAGTACAAATTACACAGGATTGTGACTGGTCCTTAGAAGTTATGTGTAATGATTTGCCATCTTTGTCCAGATGTTTGCTGAGAATGCTAAAAATGTCAGCTGTATTTTGCCAGATACTAGCGTCAGGCATGGGCTTTGGCTGCTCAGACTTACAGCTCCGGTTCTGGTACTGTGATGATACTGGGTCACTCGCTCTTCACCATGTCCATTCACAAAATGTCTTGTATTAATTTCACTGAATACAAGGCGTTCTGTGAATGGATGAGAGGCGGGGCAAGTAAACCTTGATAGAAAACCAGGATAGAATTGGAGAAATTTAAAAGATTACCAAGTCATTTCTTTAATATTATTTAGGCTAAGAAAACTAGTACTGTTATATATATATAAATATATATAATTCATTTTTAAAAATGTTAGGACATTGTATATACTGCAATCTACCATATCTGGGGCACTATCAGGGTATGCCTCGTACACACGTAACGATTATCGGCCGACCGATCGGCCGTCTTTTGTCCAGTGTTGTTGTGTTGGTTGAAATGTGCTCTAGACTGCACACGAATTGTCTCTGCCAACAACAACCTACTTCAGAAGTGATGTCATGTGATGGTTTACTTTCCGTGTGTTTTTTCTTCTCTGAGCATGCCCAGTCTTGCTCATCAGATTTTTGTCTGCCGAAATCTGTACTGACTGACGGAAAATCGGCCGTTCTGTTGACGGCCAACAAAAATTTTATAGCCTGCACACCAGATTTTTTTCAGCCGAAAAGTCGGAGTGGGTTGTCGAAAGCATCATACTAACAAGCCGAAAATCAACCAATCGGACGTTGGCCGAAAATTCACGGCCAACTATCGATGCGTGTGTACGAGGCATAAGCTCTTTTCCTCTCCATATCGATCTTTGACACTTAGCCCAATGCTCCGGGTTCCAACACTGTTTTCTTACATTTGTTTTTGTACCATATACTGGCTGATACATATAACTTATCAGTGTTATCGCTCATGTATGCTGTTCTTTAGCAATAATGCATATGCAAATTAGATAATAAAATTATCACTGACAGGTTGTAAAGTTGCACTCTGTGAGAAGAAAAAAGAAAGATCTCCCAGACTCCTAAAGGTTTCATTGATGTTGATTTACTAAGTTGACATTTCCTTTCTTATTGTTGTTAATGTATTTTAACGAGAAGCATGTTATATATTGTGCAAAACTACGTAAGGAAATTCCACACAAAGTCACCCTTGCATAGATTACATGCCTATCTATACAAGTGGTGTCATTTAGCAGAAACACAGCCAAATGTGTGCAGTACATGTTCTCTACAGCGCATAAAATAGAAGCCACATCCTCACTATCAACCTATGGAAGGCGTAATATACATTAAGTACAGTCCTAGTCAACTGCGTAGCCCTTCCAAAATGTATAAAGAGATTATAAATGAACACAGTGGAAGTCATATTTGCTCATTACATACAGTATATAGGCACTGCTTCCTGCTTGCAGTGCCATATACGCAAATGCAGTGAGAACTGAGCGATCAAACACTGCCGATCGCTCAGTTCTCCCCTCCGCTCTGAGCAGAGAGCCGTGACTGTCAGTCAGTGGCTCTTTTCTCTGCGCTGAGCTGTGGAGGTGGTAGGAGGGGCTGACTCGGGCTCTCAGCGGATCGCTAAAAGCCTGAACCAGGTGCTTGTCCAGTCATCTGGGTGGATCCCGACAATATGGTCAGGATCTTTTCTGAACCTGGACTGGCTGAGTGCAGAACAAATTGCACTCCTGTGGCCTACAGGAAAAGTACAGCCAAATAAGCTTTGCCTATACCTTTCCTTTAACAGCTGTTAAGAAGTGAGATAGAGCGATTGCAGATTGAGTGTTTGTTCCCTCTAGTAGTGAATCTACAAACTTACATACAATAAATACTTTAAACCCAATTACTAATATCTCATATATGCCTTAAAGTGGTTCTAAAGGCAGAACATTTTTTTTACCTTAATGCATTCTCTGGTAAACAATGTCCCTGTTTTTTTTATTTCCCCCTCATTTATACTTACCTGAGCCTTTTTCTCCATTCAGCGCTGTCCCTGTGTGAAGCAACGCTGCTCTCTCTTCTTCTCCTCATAGTACTAAGTGAGAGAAGTGGGAGCCATTGGCTGTTGCTGCTGTCAACCAAATCATGTAAAGAAGGAGTAGGGGGTGAGGCCAAGCTGCGCTGTGTGGGTCTATAGACGTGCACAACCCATCTCACGAGCAAGTACACAGTTGTGCCCCCATACGCTATCTATGGTGGCGCACCGAAAAGAAGAGGAACCTAGATCACTGGTGGGGGACTGCTCTGTGCAATACCACTGCACAAAGCACATAAATATACCATGTTTGGTATTTTAGAAAAAAAAAAAAAAAAAAGCTTTACAACCACTTTAACCACTTTACCACCAGAAGATTTTCCTGCTTAATGTCCAGGCCACTTTTTGCAACTTGGCACTGCGCGACTTTAACTGACAATTGCACGGTCATGCAACCCTGTACCCAAACGCAATTTACGTCCTTTTTTTCCCACAAACAGAGCTTTCTTTTGGTGGTATTTGATCACCTCTGCGCTTTTCATTTTTTGCGATATTAATAAAAAAAGAGTTAAAATTTTGCAAAAAAAATTGACAGTTAAAAAATATCCAGTATATTCAATTTTTGTCATATATTTAGGCCAAAATGTATTTAGCTACATGTCTTTGACAAAAAAATTCTCAATGAGCGTATTTTTAACCGCTTTAAGACCGGAAGATTTTACCCCATTCCTGTCCAGACTATATTTTGCGATTCAGCACTGCGTTTTTTTAACGGACAATTGCGCGGTCGTGCAACGCTGTACCCAAATTAAATTTGTCATTTTTTTCCCCCACAAATAGAGCTTTCTTTTGGTGGTATTTGATCACAGGTGAGATTTTTCGTTTTTGAAAAAAAGAGCGACAATTTTAAAAAAAAAAAACAATATTTTTTTCATTCTAGTATATAACATTCCCAAAAAAAATGTAAAAATCTAAATTTTTTAACATTTTAGGCCAATTTGTTTTCTGCTACATATTTTTGGTAAAACAAAATCACATTAAGCATATTTTGATTGGTTTGCGCAAAAGTTATTGCGTTTACTAACTACGGGAAAGATTTGTCATTTTTATTGTTTATTTTTTTTACTAGTAATGGCGGCGAACTGCAATTTTTTTTTTTTTTTGCAGGACTGCAACATTGCAGCGGACAGATCGGACCCCTAACTGACATTTTTGATACTTTTGGGGGTACCAGTGACATTACTACAGTAATCAGTGCTATAAATATGCACTGTTACAGTAATAATGACACAGGCAGGGAAGGGGTTAACTTTATTGGTGATGAAGGGGTTAAATGTATGCCTCATGCTTACTGACGTGTGTGGGGGGAGGGGATTGTGTTACACAGACACAGATCGCAGGTTTAGCTATGCTGAATCCTGTAATCTGTCCCTGTCTGTCACATAGGAGATCCGCCCGCTTTGTTTACACAAACGGGCGGATTTCCTCACTTGATCCCCGACGATTGGGGAAGAGCGGCAGTGATCACCGCCTCTCCTCCCCTGGCCCAACTCCTGCTGTGTCTGAATACAGCGGGAGCGAGCCTCTGACGGCGCGCGTGTGCGCCGCCGAGAGAAAGGAGAGTCTGGTGACGTAGGTCTACGTCGCCAGACGATAACGAGCCATTTTGCCGCAGTAGCAGCACAGTGACCAGTGGTAAAGTGGTTAACATATGTATTATTATAAAATAATTTTCAGTATTCTTATATATGTAGCTTTATCCGGTGATCTGCCTATAAGGTTCTTTTAAAGCAGATGTCCATTTTTCTGTTTACTTTAAATAGCTGCCCCAAAGTATTTAAATCACTAACATGTGAGCCCGCTGGGTGTGCTGTATAAAGCTGTATGTAGCTGAGGCTACATAAAGTATACAGCACTGTGTTCCGGGTGCGAGAGGAGACCTTCCTGCCTCACACCCAAAACAAAATAGCGTCAGCCTGAGAGGCACTCAAATATTCATAGGCAGCTTTGTATTCCATCAATGAATACAAAGCTTCCTCTGACTTCCAGATTGTGAATTCTGGGGATTAAAGGAGACTAGTACAAAGACAGATCAAGGTATTTTTTAATTATATATTTCAGTATTTGTAATAAATATATAACTGAATTAGGTGGAGTCTGTAATACTTGCATTTCATTCGAACCTCAAATGGTTTATAGATCATTTAGATTATGTTATTGCTCCCACCACTAGAAATTGGAAATGTTATGATTCCCTTTATAACGCCATATCACTATACATTCAAAACCGCATTTTAAACTAATTGATTTTACATTTTCCTGAGCTTCGTATGTTTTCAGTCCCCAGTGAATTACATTTTCCCTCCATTTTACGGCTTCTTAGATTTGACACCAATTTTCCAGATCCCTCGAGAAGGATAAAATGGTGGTGTGACGGTATTTAGTAGTGTCCGTGGTTGCAGTTACTGATGGCCTTGAATATGGCAAAATGATTATGTCTTGTAAACTATGGTAATATGAAGGTTTCATCATACATCTTCATGAGCTGAACAATTATGATCTTGTGGAAGATCCCTAAGGAGGGAAGCCTACGAATGGCTTCTTTCTTTTACACATAATTGTTTTGCCAGCTCCATTGACAGTGATATGGGTCAAGTGAAGACACTTATTCTCTGCCAAGTTTAGGAGCTGCCAACTTTACTTCCTCCGTTCCTATTATCTGTAGAGTCTTACTGAAAGCAGACCTCATCTTAGATTAAACGGAGGATTAGGTTTTACTCCAGCCTGGCGCAGTGTCAAATTGTCTGCCAGATATATTATGCTTGAGACGCAGTCATTGTGTCTGCATCCTCCTGATCGCCATGTTCAGCAGGTGGACGTGTGAAGAGTCTTTGCCATTTTATTGCTGCTCCTTTTTTGTGTTTATTCTTGAATAAAGGACCACAGAGACATAATCCTTTTAGTGCCAGTATATCGGTTGACTCATAAATCAGATCATAATAGAACCTCTTCTTCCTTTCCAAAGGAAAACCACAGCCAAGTCTGAAAATTGCATGCTGTTCCATTGGGAGAGATTCATCAACCCCATTACATGTTAATGTGGTCTTAAATCCTATTGACATGAATCGTAGTTACAGGCAAAATGGCAGCATTGAGCCTTAATGGAGTTTGATGAATCCCTCCTTCTAGATTCAACACAATAGTTCCGCCGTTTGCTACTCTCCCATGATGGAGAAACTGGTGAGATAGACAGATGCAATGGACAGATGCCATCCTCCTGACATTAAATATTGCATCAGTTCGATCTTTCTGCAAAATGAGACAAAACAACACAATTTAATTTGTTGTGTAAAGAGGAGTTCTAATCTCTTAGTTTGACTTTAGTCCAAATATGGACCAGAAATGACAAAATTATAAGCAAACCTAAACTTAAAGTGATATTAAAGGCTTTCTTTTTTTAAACAAGAAATAAACCTGGGATACTCATAAGCTCTCTGCAATAGTTTTGCACAGAGCAGCCCCGATCCTCCTCTTCTCGGGTCCCTTGCCGGCACTCTTGACCCCTCCCTCCTGTCGAGTGCCCCAAGAGCAAGCAGCTTGCAATGGGGTTACTACAACAGGCTCGTTCCTACACCATGGCTCTGCATGTCCATTCACACACAGAGCCACTGCTCGACCCCGCCCTTCTCTCTCCTCATTGGATAACAGGCTGTGATTGACTCTCGTGCTCATCACTGAATCAAGAGGTAGCTCAGGTGAGTATTGGGGGGGGGGCTGCTGTACACAGAAGGTTCTATGCATGAAGGTAAAGAAACTGTAAGTCTTTAGAACTATTTCAAAGCTGAAGTTAACTTGCTTATCTCACACCTTTTACTGGTTTATTTTTTCCCCCTGATCAGCATACTAATTCATTTTTTTAAATATTTTTTTTCATTTTCAGTACATTGTTTATTTTGAACCCATGACATCATCACTGATTCTATGTATGTCTCAATGCAATGCAGGCAGATCATGGCTGGTGGAAGAGGCCGAGAGGGTGCTGTACATATTTTTCTAAAAACATCATGGCTCCCTGCTTTAGTACTCCTCACAAGAGCCAATCCACGCAAAGAACGGGCTCTTGGGAGGAGTTATACAAATAAGAAAGTACCTTGATAGGTGGATGTCAGTCTGGAGGGGTGGGCATTCCTAAGCAGGCAATATTTGCATGCAGACTGCCCTAGGTAATGCTCTTATGTGATGCTGAGCCTCCATGATTGAAAAAAACTAAAGTTGAATATATGAAAGGGACAGGCCAAGGACAGTAAAGCTGGTTAGGAAAGGGGCGGGCGCTAAGTGACTTGCTCATTTAAATGCCCAGTTACTTACCTTATCTCTCCAGCGTAGTACACATGGGCTGAATGTCAGGCGACATCAACCGGTTCAATAGAAACTGGCCGATATTCGGCTCTTGTGTACGACAGCCGGTTGGACAGAAGCCAGCTGTTCGACCGCCTTCTGTCAAAGGGGCATGCCCAAAAAAAGGTCTGCCGATCAGCTCCTGATCAGCCCTCTCAGGAAGTGACCAAGATCGCTGACCGGAGTGTCCTGGTGAGGTGGGGGGGGGGGGGGGGATATCCTCCTGTTAGAACACAATAGCACACTAGGTGTGCAACCTGAGCTGTCAATTTTTTTTTCATTCAACCCGCTGGGTTGAACGAAAGAAAACTAGTAGTGTGTACAAGGCTTTTTTCCCCTGCAAGCTATCACTCTTCTCTTTTCATTGCGGGTTGTTGGTGTGCCCTAGGCGTCCTAACTTACAATGTGGAACTTCTCGTTCTGCATTGCATGTGATGACATCAGAGCACAACGGACAGATGGAGCACCAAAGAACACAGAGAGCAGGAGCCTCTTGGAGTGAAGGGTAAGGTAAGTAAAAGTGCTTTTTAAAAGTACCCTAGGCAAAAAACAAACATTTACCTTTGCTGTGCGGAGGGAGCCCTACTTCAAGGGTAGTTCTTTAATCTCCACAGAGTTAAGCTTTAAGTGAGAATTATATAATTCAGACATCCTAATTGGACATCCTTTTATAATGGCCTTAGTCGTGTTCCTGTGTAATAAAGCTTCCCTCTCTGGAGAATAATTAAAACAGACAACCCCAGGACATGCTTATTACCACCGTACATGCCTGTATAATTGCACTGCAAGAATGCTCTTTTCTTTGACACACTAACATATATACAAAAGTGCAAATATATATTTAATACTTCATGTATACACTCTGTGCTGCTTCGTTAATGTGAAGTGGTCTTCATAGTAACCAGAAAATTCTGTACACGCTGAGAAGACAGAAGCTGCAACTTCTTTTGTCTAACTGTGTTAGAACTACAAGTAGACAGGCTAATTTAAAGTTGAATTACACTACATCTCAGCATCATAAATCAAAACTGCTATTTAATTCATTTTTATTATTCAAAGCAAACTCCCCCATCCACCCATGTCTCCATGCTTGAATTTGCCAAGAAATCACTTTTAAAAATACCCTCCATAGCATTTCTGGCAGTGGCCATCTTGAGTAAGGGCAGATGATTCATGTAGCATTTACAGTACTTCCTGGAATCCATTTGCCCTTAGCTCATACATACAGGAAGGAGGGTGAGCTTAGCTGAGAAAGCCCCTCCTCCCCCCTGAAGATGGGATAGGATGTATGACATCATTTGCCTAGGCCAGAAACCAGGAAGTAACTAAATTGTAAAAAAAAGTTTTAAAACAAGAAAATGTGATATATTTTCCTAGCTATTTACAGATGTTAGCAACGTTAGGATTAAAATAGTCAATGTTGATTGAAAGAGTGAAGTTCCACTTTAAAAAAAGTAGCACAATGCTGGAGCTGTTACCCATGGCAGTCCATAACATTCTTGGGTTTACTTGCTAAATTTAATATATATATATATATATATATATATATATATATATATATAGATATAATATATTTCTGGTATGGATCTTATAGTATAGCTACCCTGGTCCAGCTTGTACGTATGCATATACCATACCTGTTGGATTCTCAGGGAAACTGTAAATCACTATAGGTCCCATGCCGAACGGCTGCCCTACTGCAAGTTTAGCACAGGGGGCCTCTTGCTCAGCATGGGCTTCTTGCATTTTTCTCAATGAGTGCAAAGCATTTGATTGGCGTAGGTGGAGATCATGGCAGTACCACCTCCCCTCTGCACTTTATCCAATCAAAGAATGCCTTGTGTTCATAGAGAAGAATTCAAGGCGTTTTGTGAATGGTGCCTGTGCTGAGCAGGTGATCCCCTGTAGTAACTAAACAGCAGGAATTTCCAGCTTCCAGAGGGATCCAACAGTTATGGTATATGCATACTTGCATTGGTCCAAGCTGGACCAATGTAACTATGCTATAAAAGCCATAATGATAATTCAGCATTAATTAACTATTATGGGAAACTGTTCCATGTTTACTCCAGTTTCCATTTCCCTATTATTTGTAAATTACCTGCTCTAACTTCAAGCGTTATTACAATATTACATTTTTGGTTTTGGTACCACTTTAAGTGTAGCTGAAACACATATATAGGGACTTTTTTTTATCTGTTAGAGGATTTGTAATGTGGTTCTTGTGATTCAGATATCCCATCTAGACAGCTCAGTCAAGAACACACCCCCTAGCCTGCTCATTGGACAGTGCAGTACAATAATGAGGGCATTCTTCAGCAAGCTGTCTCCTCTTTTCAGCATGTTAACTGCAA
Organism: Pelophylax lessonae; assembly: GCF_965119305.1. Lineage (NCBI taxonomy): Eukaryota > Metazoa > Chordata > Amphibia > Anura > Ranidae > Pelophylax > Pelophylax lessonae. Next base: position 112,335,183 of record NC_138771.1, read on the forward strand.
GCAGATGTGTATGCAGCAGACCCTGATTGGCTCCTAGTGTTGTCCCTGGTAGCCTTATATGTCTCAGTCAGCTGTACAGGAAATTATATGAGGCGGATATTAAGACATATTCATGTACATACACGTGTTGGACTTAAAATGACAGGTAAAGATCATTTTTAAATATATTTGATCATTTTTGTATCTATGCCTATGAGTTCTTCCAATATAATCTCTTACGAGTCAACTTGCTATGATATTTTTGCATCTTTTAATCAGGTGTAAAAAATGAGCAGCAGTATGATTGGTTCATGTTAACTACAATTTAAGGATCTTGACTGATGAGGCGCATAAGCCTAAGAATACCGACTATTAACATATGAAACTCCCTTGCCCCCTCCTCAGTACAAGAAAGTAGGAAAGGGTTGGAAAGGGCAAGGCCACAGCTTTATTTAATTTCCAACACAGAACATGTTAACACTTTAAACCAGTGCCAGTCACAGTTGTACTGTGAGCACGTGTAACAATACAATTCCAAAGGGGGCTTGTCCTTCCCATAAGTGCTGGACAGACTAACTCCAATTTCCAGTCAAGGGCATAGCCCATTACCAAGTTTTAATACTGGCAAGGTCAAAAACCGCCCCCCCGCACGTCAGTGTTAAACTTTAATTGTTAATACTTTGTAGTATTATTATATCTATAAGTTTCGACTTATTTTTATAAGTGATTTAATGCGATTATATCTATATCGTTTGGAACCACATTTCACCCATTAAGAGGCAGCGCAGCACTATAACACTCATTGCTGACGAGTGTTCCACCGCAGCCAACGCCTGTTCCACACCGGTCTGAAAGCCAAGGTTAAAAATATCCAGACCAATATGATTGAGGTGAACACCATCCGGTCTCAAGAGATCATCATTAGCCCCCTCCAAATCCTTGTGCCGGGTAACGATCCCCCCAATTCTCTGAACAAACTTAGAAACCTGTGTATTGACCTTCCAGCAAAAAAAAGTGTTTCAGACGTGGACCAGGGATGTCCCCGAGCCCAAATGGGGCACGATTTCAGATTAAACAATGACTATGTTAGTGAAGACTGCATAGCAATGGGCAATATCTTGTTTAATAGCCGAGATGAGGTGGTCCACAGAGCGCGTGTAACACACATCATTCCCCCCAGCATGAAGAACGAAAATTATAGGGCCAGAAACATGAGATTGGAGATGTAAGCACTCTGGAAGCACCTGGGACCAGCATAAATGACGCCACCCACGCCAACTAATTCTGGCAACATCGAAAGTGAAGCCCAAATTCTTGCCATAACTCCGAACCTCAGCCCGACAAGAGGCCCAATATTTAAAAGGAGTCCCTGATAATCCAAATCAAGGCTGGTGAAAGCCTGCAATCAAATCAACAAGTGTGGGCGAACCTACAAGGAAAAAAGATTCCCACCTACCCAGGCGCTGGAGCTCTGTATCGGGAAAACCCATGCCAGAAGCCGCTGTAGCAGTGCCAATACGAAAAGAATGAGTAGAAAATTCACATGAGGGAAGGCCTAATGCATCGAGACAAAAACCGAAGACCTGCAAGAATTTAAATCTACTCAAAAAGGAAGAATAAGAGTATACAAGAAAAGTGGGAGACGGAGGGCGGACGGACATAAAACGCGAGGCCAACCTGACTGGACAAAAAGGACCCCCGTAGGCGTGCAAACTACCTGCCTGCCTCTGCCACAGCTGTCTGTTTTGGAAGTACAGATCAGCACCGATGCGCATCGCTTTGAGATGATCACTTCATTGGCTTAAACACCACCTGCCGAGGAATTGGATTTGGAAACCAACTCGCTCACACGAAAAGCACCAAAAAACGCCCATGGGAACAGAAGGGTGTTAAAATCCGAAGAAGATATCATCAGTAAAAGCAAAATTATATCGGAGAGAATTGAGAGGGACACTGGGTGCTGAGACTGAGGAGAGATCCAGAGGCGGAGGTCCATCCACGAGTGCAGCGGAGCCCAGATGGTGGTGAACAGCAGTTGCACAGTTGCGGGGAGATGCAGAGTTTCTGACAGGGCGACCCACCGATGCAAAGAAATCATCCTGGCCAAGGATGGTGAAGGAGGATCAAGGTAGTGTCCCGCCCAGCCGGGCGCTGAGACATGATGAGGAGCAGTTGAAATGGACGTGGTTTCTGGGAGCTGCAGAGCAATAGCATCAGAATCTCCCGCCCAGCCGACACAGGGGGATGAGGAGGAGGAGTGGTGGAAACTCCCGCCCACCCGGGAGACGTGAGGGAGCCTTCGGGGATGACACCACAGCAGGGGCACTGGTAACAGTCAAATCTCCCACCCAGATGGGCTAAGGGAGATGCGGGGGAAACAGAGAAATCCTTTGCTGCAGGGGCACTGGCAGAGTTCAAAATTCCCACCCACCTGGCCCCTGGGCAGCGCGGAAAACCGGACGCTCGGGTCCGGTCGCCAGGGGGAGCTGTCATCCGTTCAGGAGCATTATTGAGCGGGGAGCCAGAGCTTCAGGAAAGCAGAGAAAAAACAGCTCCCACCCAGCTAGGACTGGGAGCGCAGGGACCTCACAGGCTGCAGTCATCTCGTGTCTCCTCTGACAGGGAACAGCTGCAGACCATGTGGGCCCTGGGCAGGTCGCCGAGCAGCTTGAGGGCTCCTGGAATGGGGGGAGCGTGTGCTGGCCAGATTGGCTGGAGCAGTAAAAGGTGGAGGGAGCCACCGTAAAGGCCCCCAGGAGTGGCAGGAAGCAGATCTGGTAACCGCAGGGGAGGGCGAGCCAGCACCATCAGCACCTGTGACCCTGGGAGGAAGGCAAGCACTCCTGTCCCTGTAACTGAATGGAGAAGGGCTAAGACAAGATGGTGGGTGAGAGCACCTACGGGTCCCAGGGGCCAGGGGGGTGCACCTCAGTGTTCCCTGGTGGTAGGGCATTGGGAGGGGAGCAGACTAAAAGGGAAGGAGGGTAAGGAGAAGGTCCGCCTCACTTCTGTCCAGCAAGGTACGTCCCTGGAAAGGATATTGTCAGGATCCATGGTCAATCTGTAGCTCTTGCCCAAGCACTTTTATCTACACGTTGATCAAAAGACCCAGCATTCCATGGGGGAAGAACTTTTAGTGAGCTCATGGCCAATCCCATCACCTGTGAACACCTCACATATTGATTCCCCCCCCCCCCCCCCCCCGCAGGCTCATCTTTCCTGGCCATGCCCCATCAGTCAAGGATTTCTTTCCCAAGAGGATCAAGAGGCCCTCATTTGAATCTTTGTTAAATAAAACTGAAATGATCTTTAAACAGTGATCATTTTCTTTCAGTCTTTATTCCATTGTAAGTCCTTTTTCATTGGTGTATATACACAAAAAGATGGGTTAAAATTAGAATTGAAAATGAACCTGTTCAGCTCTCATTATTCATCTGCTCGATTGTTACTGTAGTGTAAAGAACAGCAATGATGCAAACTGCAACATATTTCACTTTTTTAAACAGTTAAAAATAGAAATGAAAGAAAATATATTGCTAATGTCCATGTGGATATGCAAACAAACAATAGAATATTTGAACTGTGTAGCAGTTTCCTTCCTGCTACTTGAAAGAGAAAAGGATTACAAATACAGTAAAACCTTGGATTGCGAGCATAATTCGTTCCGGAAGCATGCTTGTAATCCAAAGCGCTCTTATATCAAAGCGAATTTCCCCATAAGAAATAATGGAAACTCCGATGATTCGTTCCACAACCATTTATTCATAAATCCTTCAATTTATAGTCCATATAAAAAGATTATAGCATTGCGATAGGTTGTGTTACCATAAAATGTCCATCCACAAATATCCGCTTCCACAAGGGGATTGGAAGCAAAATCCAGCAGGAGCTACAGAGTATCAAAGAGAAGAGAGGCGCCTCTAAGTGTAGCAATATGGTTCCATTTAATGAAGGTACAACATTTAGCAACTCACATGGTTGATGAATAAAACAGGCACATCTAAGTATGCCGGCATCCGGGGTAAAGCTGTCCACATAGACCATCTTCTGCACCGCCGGCTGCTAGTCTGTAATCCTGACCGGGAAGACCACCCTGCAGTAAAGCGGTCTGAAAGCGAGGGGCAGCATGGAAGGCTGAGGTAGATGACGGTGCGGAGGATGATCCTATGTGGACAGCTTTACCCCTGATGCCTGCATCCTTAGATGTGCCTGTTCCAATCATCAACCATGTAAGTTGCTAAATGTTGTACCTTCATTAAATTTAACCATATTGCTACACATAGAGGCTCCTCTCTTTTTTAAATACTCAGCTGTGACTTGAGGCTACTTGTATATCAAGACATCGCTTGTATATCAAGTCAAAATTTATTTGAAAATTTTGCTTGTCTTGCAAAGCGCTCTCAAACCAAGTTACTCTCAAACTAAGGTTTTACTGTAGATTAAAGACTGAAATAAAATGGTCTTTTAACATGCTTGGAGGTAATAAATCTTTTTGCTAACACTTTAAAGTGCTTTCCACTTTCTAAATCTGAAGTAGAAGAATGGGGTCCTTACTTCTGCACCCATACTTTTCGAACTGCTCAGAGACATCTTGCAACCTTCTAAACTATTCCTGAGTTTTCTATATTTGATAGATCTCTATACTGTGCAGAGTAGAACCCCCAAGGCTAATCATATATGTACAATAGGAGATTTTTTTGTTTTGGATAGAGTGGAGAAGGATTAGAAAACCTGTCAGTTTTTATTGCTCTCTGTGCCTCCGGTAAGGAGATTCACCCTCTCTATTTGTCCTGTTTACCATTATTATTAAAAGTGAAAGAAAAAGAAAATCCCACATTTTGGGTTGTCCCCAGAAAAGGGAACATTTTCCAATGGGGACACTAGTCCTGGTGACCTGGGGGACCCCAATGAATTCCTTTAATTTGCAGGAATTTCCTCTCGCTTCCTGTTTGGCTATGGGACAGGAGGTAAATGGAAATCCTCTCAATGAGGCACAGATGGCGAAAAAAAAAATGACAGTTTTGCCTATAGTTCTGCTTTCCCGGCTTCTGTAACAAAAAATGATAAATGTAAATTGTTTTTACCTGCAAAAAAATTGCATTTATTATTATTTAAAAAAAAGCGAACTTAAGCTTTAGGATGTCCACAATTTGAAATTTTGTGAACTGTTACAAAAGTGATTCTCACAACTTATTAACATCAGCAGATAAATGGATGTGTAGAACAGTGAGTTGGCTGTTTGCTTTCATAAAAGTGATGTTTATGCATCTACGGGAGCAGAACTGCCAACATGAAAACTTTAATGGCTGATATGGGGCTTGGGGGGAGTGTTTAAGGGGCTGGATGCAAAGAGGGTTGGTTGGCACATTATTGCTCAACTCTTTTCTTTATAAGTAAGGACGCCCAATATCTTCCATTGACCACAAATGTAAAGGGACATTTTTCTCCTACTGACTATCAATATAAAGGGGTAGCCTTCGTCCTGCCGACCACCAATAAAAGAGACATTCTTCTCCTATATACCACCAAAGTAAGAGGGGCATTCTTCCTCCAGCCGACTATTCATATAAGGAAGCCTTCTTCTTACACTAATCACAAATGTTGGAATGGATTTTTTTCTTACACTGGTCACCAATATAAAGGGGCTCATCTTCTCCACTGAGGGGGTACGTCTTCTGCCCTGTCCAAAAACATAGGGAAAATGTCTTCAGTGTAGAAAGGCTCTTCTTTCTTTATCACTGACTATGAATGTAGAGGGGCCTTTTTCCTCTGACCAATGTAAGAGGGGCATGGACACAAACTACATATGTAAAGGGGACTTTTTTGGGGGCTATCCTCAGTGTAAAGGAGTAAAAATAGGTGTGGTGCATAAGCAAGTTAGAGTACCAGTAAATAGGAGGTATCAATAGGCATGCACCCTAAATTCGAGATGCAAAATTGCAGGTATAGCCTAAATGGCATTTTGCTATGGGGCTCTGTGATTTGTAGTTATGTTTGTTTTTGAAAGAAAACTGAATGTAAATGCATGATACAAATCTGTGTTTAACTTAAAATGACCCGATTACAACATGGTCACTTTTACAAAATGGCCCACCTGTAAAAGAAGAGTTGATATATTTTCCTGTTAGCCAGCCTGTGTATTGAAAATATTTGCTGCCATTGTGATTCTTCCTGCTATCCTGTACACCAGTAGAGTGGCTTCAGTGGGGGGCAAGTACTTGACTCATACAACAGTTAAATACTTTCATCTGCCTAATGGCCCGTACACACGATCCGAAAAATCGGACGAAAAATAACGCTTGTGAAAAGATCGGACGACAATCTGATCATTAGTACACAGCTTACGAGAGGCGATCACGACAGTTCGCCCGATATTATCCGGTCGTGCAAGCATAAAAATTTTGATCGTATTATAACACATCGTACGATAATCATATTATCAGTATGTTGTTCATCCGAAAAAAATGGTGAGCAGTAGACATAATTTCCCCTCACACGCTAATTTTGTAAAATTTGAAAATTTGTATCGCAAGTAACCTCTCCCATTTGCGAATATAATTGAGAGTTCCTAGCAACCAAACAAAAACGGACGGAACGTCGTCCGAGTTTCGGATCGTGTGTACTGGGCATTAGGTACCTTTCACACATACGGTCCGTTCAGTTCTTCAGTTCAGTCACGTCAAAATGTATCAGTTTTCCATCCGTTTTTCATCAGTTGTTATCTGTTTTTCATCCGTTGTCATCAGTTTTTCATCTGTTTTTCATCCGTTTTTCATCCATGGTCATCCATTTTCATCCGTTTTCATCCTTTTTTCATCTGTTTTTATCCGTTTTTCGTCCGTTTTTTGTCCGATCCGTTTTTTTTTGACGGATGAAAAATAGGGCATTCATCCGTTCAAAAAAACGGACATTGACAGAAGCAGATGAAAACGGATGTTAACTGATGATCATCCGTTCTCATCCGTTTTTACATAGAGATACATTGATGTCCGTTTTTCATCCGTCAACGGATGGATGAAAAACGGACAAATGGCAGCATGTGTGAAAGGGGCCTAAGGAGCAGCAGATTTTCAATACACAGACTGCTGGAAAGGTAAGTATATTTATACTTCTTTTACAGGTGTACAGCTTTGTACAAGTGATCCTGTTATGGCAAGGCCACTTCAAAATAATTTACTTTACCTGGTGTGAGAATTATTGGAATCTCTACATGTGTATCCAGCAACCATATGATTTTTGCAATTGAGAAAAAAATATTCCTACAATGCTCTGTATGACAGAGGAACTAAAAATTTTCTTATGTCTGCGGGAAGCCTAAAATGCAATTAAAAAGGCGTATCAGGTTGGTAGAACAAAGCTGGTTTGCAAACACTGACTATCATAGTAGATAGGGGTTATTAGCACCTAGATGCACAGATGTTCCATATTGTTAAAGATCTAGATACCGTAACCTGTCATTGGCACAGCAGCGTTGATTTGGACATTAAGACATTTGCCAGATGCTGCATCAGTTTCTTAAGGCCCGTACACACGTACCGATCGTCGGCATACAAACGTCGGTGGACGAAGGATCTGCCGATTGTACGCGTGTTAGTATGGTGCCTCCGACAGATGTCTGCGCACAATCCGCGGACAAAAGTCTTTCGTGCAAACATGAAAATATTTGTATGCCGACACCAGAACGGACGATTGTTCGCCTGTCAGTACACAATTCGGCCGACAGACCGCAGATTTGCAAGACTGGGCATGCTCAGAAAATAGAAAACACAGGGAAAGTTAACCATTACATGACATCACTTCTGCAGTCGGCGGACAAAATTCTTGTGCTGTCCTTGTGCTGTCTTTGCACTTTTCAGCAGACACCGACATCCCGGGGAGAAAAGAGGAACATTTGTAAGCCGACCATCGGTACGTGTGTACGGGGCTTTAGTAATACATGGGTTGGACCACAGTGAAATACATGTTAAACCGTGCCTGGGGTAAATGACTATCTAGTTTCTATAGAACAGCATGCACACTCTCTACAACACATGCTTAGTACAATGTCTTACATTTCTAAGTGGTTTAATTTTTCTTCATCCATTACACTGTACAAAGGGGACACAACTTAGAAATGTAGGAGACTTCCTAAAATATTTCCTGGCACAAATGTTCTCACGTGTCAGTTCCTCTTTCTAGTGTTTGCAAATGTTCTACTTTCCTATCAGAACCTACGCAATCCTTATTGCACAATTTCTGTTGCCTTTTGCTGACCAAGCTTTTGCATGCCGTTCAGAGTACTTTAAAGGACATGTACTGAAAGTATACTGCCATTGCTACTTACCTGGCTGTCTGTGGTTTCAGTACTTTGAAGGATACTTTTAATAAAGGTTGTAAATCCCCCCCTTTTCCCCCACCTGCTCTTCCAAATCTAATATTTATCTGTGCATGAGCTGAGGAAATCTTCCCAGTGAAGCCAAGTGGGAGCTGCAAAGCCTCTGGAATCTACACCTCCTGCTCATGCATGCCTTGACCTCTATTCATATCTCTATTCAAGCCTCCACCTGGCTCTGTTAACCACTTTAGGACCGGAGGATTTTCCTGCTTTACGTCCAGGCCACTTTTTGCAACTTGGCACTGTGCGACTTTAACTGACAATTGCACGGTCATGCAACGCTGTACCCAAACTAAATTTATGTCCTTTTTTCCCCACAAACAGAGCTTTCTTTTGGTGGTATTTGATCACCTCTGCACTTTTTCATTTTTTGCGATATTAATAAAAAAAGAGCGACAATTTTGAAAAAATAACAATATTTTTCTACTTTGACAGTTAAAAAATATCCAATATATTCAATTTTTGTCATATATTTAGGCCAAAATGTATTTAGCTACATGTCTTTGACAAAAAAATTCTCAATGAGCGTATTTTTAACTGCTTTAAGACCGGAAGATTTTACCCCATTCCTGACCAGGCCATATTCGATTGCATTCGATTCCATATGCGATTCGGCACTGCATTATTTTAACGGACGATTGCGCAAATCGTGCGACACTGTACCCAAATTAAATGTATGTCCTTTTTTCCCCACAAATAGAGCTTTCCTGTGGTGGTATTTGATCACCTCTGCGATTTTTACTTTTTGCACTATAAACAAAAAAAGAGCGACAATTTTAAAAAAATAACAATATTTTTCACATTTTTAATGAAATTTCCCAAAACAAAAATGTAAAAATCAAAATTTTTTAACATTTTAGGCCAATTTGTTTTCTGCTACATATTTTTGGTAAAAAAATCGCAATAAGCGTATTTTGATTGGTTTGCGCAAAAGTTATCGCAGCTACTAACTACGGGAAAGATTAATGTCATGTATGTCATTTTATTGTTTTTTTTTTTAACGAGTAATGGCGGCGATCTGCGATTTTTTTTGCGGGACTGCGACATTGCGGCGGACAGATCGGACCCTTGACTGAGATTTTTGACACTTTTGGGGGGACCAGTGACATTACTACAGTAATCAGTGCTATAAATATGCACTGTTACTGTAATAATGACACTGGCAGGGAAGGGGTTAACTTTATTGGTGATCAAGGGGTTAAATATATGCCTGGTGCTTACTGACGTGTGTGTGGGGGGAGGGGACTGTGGGACACAGGCACAGATCGCAGGTTCAGCTATGCTGAATCCTGTAATCTGTCCCTGCCTGTCACTTAGGAGATCCGCCCGGAATCGAGCCACTTTGCCGCAGTACGCTCCATGTGAGCGGATGGCAAGTGGTTAAGAACCTAATGATTATTATCAGCCTTCGTTAAAGGGACCACAATCCTATACCCACAGCTGATCCAGAGGAAGGCAAACATAAACCCGCAATAAAGCATGATCCAATTTGCTTCAGCAGGGGAAAAAATTCCTTCCTGATCCCTAGGGGGCAATCAGATATTCCCTGGATTAATTACCCCTAGTATTTTTATCTATAAATGTTAGCATCCCGTTATATTTTATGCATTTAGGAATTCATCCAGCTCATTTTCAAAACAATCTACTAAGCTGGTCACAACTAGTTTTCAAGGGAGTCTCTCTACATTTCTTCTGCAGGAGTTTTGTGTTTTGCCTGTAGACGCAGCTCAATGTTATCCTATGTGTCCATGCACATTAGGACGATTAGAGGCATATTTTAGGCCCAGCATTTAGAGGCAGGGAAAAAAACCCTTCTGGTTTGCGTTTGTGATTGGAGCTTTCTAGCAGAAAAAAATGCTAAACTCGTCTAAACTGTATACAAAAAAAACCACTCTATATGAGCGTTTTTTAATGGCCAAGAGAACTGCCATTTTTTTAAGCCCAGTGTACATGGAGTCTAACTGAAGAAAAATTTTCATCACAAAGTTTAAATCTTTTTTCCCTCAGACATAAGAGTGTCCCCCTTGTTTTCTGTAATGACCTGAAAGAGAATAACTCAACACCAAGTTTACTATATGGACCACCTATGTATTTATACATGCTGATCATATCCCCCCTTAATTGCCTCTTCATGAGAGAATAATTTCAGTTCCACTAATCTATCCTTGTAGCTGAGCTCCTCCATGCCTCTTATCAGTGTGGTTGCCCTTCTCTACCCTTGTCCTTTCTCCTGTTCTCCAATATCCTTTTTGTAAACAGGTGCACAACCCTGAAGTGCATATTCTACATGAGGTCTTATTAATGACTTGTACGGGGAAAAATATGTCTCTCTCTCTGGAGTCTATTCCTCTTCTTATACAGGAAAGGATTTTGCTAGCTTTAGAAACTGCAGCTTGGCATTGCATACTATTATTAAAGAGGAGCTCCAGTCTGGGAAAAAAAAAAATTAAAGTCAGCAGCTACAAATATAGTAGCTCCTAACTTTTAATATAAGTACACTTACCTGTCCAGGGAGCCCACAATGTTGGCAACCCAATCCGATTCGTCAGTCGGCTTCAGGTGCACCATAATTGTAAGTAAGAGAAACCGGCAGTAAAGCCTTCAGGCTTCACAGCTGGTTTCTTACTGTGCATGGGCGAGTCATCCCCTGGGTTGAACCAAAAGAAAAAAGACTTAACGTGTGTACCTTGAGTGGTTTTTGTTGCGTGTTTTTGCACTTTACAACATCCTCCTCCTAGCGACCTCAGTCCTGTGAAAACACTAGAGGATTTAGGAGTGACTATGGGATGTGGAGACTTTTATCTGCCCATTGAACTTTCACGGCCCCAGTGATGTCTATGAAAAGAACTATGGCAAGTGGAAGATGGTTTGGGAAAAGGTTGGCATGGCTCAATAGTTCCAATAGAAGACACCACAACACCATACAAAAAAAAAAAAAAAAAACATGGAAGAAGAAGATACAAGGATGCCAACATATGATATCACAGATGAAACCGCTTTCCACTTTCCAAAACAAAAATGACCAAGCATGCAAAAAAGCTTCAAAATTGCCAGGAAACACTTGTGAAGGCTCATGTAATGGCATGTAAGGTTAATGTAGGCAGTTCTGGAAAGGGGGGGGGGGGGGTCATGGCTCCCCTGCCTTTTACACATCCTGGCCAAAAGTATAAATGAGGCCTAGTAGAGTCTTATGTACATAATCTCTTTTTTATAGAAATAACATTGAAAATAATATACATTCCATTCAGTAAACGCTGCAGCAATTTCTATGAAATAGTATAGTGTCTTTGGAATCCAGAAGTAGATATTAATACAGCACTGATTTATAAACATGCAAAGGAGAAAAGAAAACCTAGGTAAAATAAAGGAAACAAAACGTGAGGAGATATTTTTCTCGAAGCAATGTAGGCCAGTTTTCTTTGTACATACTCTTATCTGGGCAGTATGTACCATCTCAATGGTGTATTGTGCTGTTGGAGGTTAAACCGTGAACCACACCCTGCACCCAGTGATATGAGGAGAACTGGAGTAAACAGCTGTTTTCAGTTAAATGTGGTAAGCATGTGAAACCTTATACACACATCAGTGTTTGTTAAACTATACACTGAGTACAGCATGGGGCCTGTTTTAATGTATCAACAAAAGATGCCTTCTGTACAGAATGAGGCCTCACTTAGAAAAATGAATGCGAAGGATCCAAGGGTTATATGCATTGTGCAGGTTAGATCATATGAAATAAAGAGGATATCAAAGGCAGGATAAAAAGTGAGGCCAGCATTGGAGGCAAATTCATAAAATATATGATATCTGCGAAGAGGATTTTACAGTTGTAGCTTTTTCATACTCATGGGACAGTAGGCAGGATTTCTTATTCTAAATTCTTATCGAAGATTAAAAGAGGCAGACAACTGTACTTGTGGAAAATAATTGGCCGGGGCCGTTTATTATTGGTTTTAAAAATGTTATTAACCACTTGCTGACTGCCGCACGACTATTTACGTCGGCGGTCAGCCCCTCACAGGCAGAGCGATGTAAGGCTACGTTGCTAGCCTGTAAGGGTTTTGGGAGCGAGCGCGCGCCACCGGATGCGCGCTCCCGCTCGGTCACGGACCCCCCTGTGCGTGTGCCTGGCAGACCCGATGTCCGTCGGGCACTCCCGATCGTCCGTGACAGCGGGAGAAAGGCAGGCGGCTAGTGTAAACATAGCCGCCTGTCAGTTCTCCCCTGTATATGAATGGTGATCAAACGGTTCTACTATGTAGGACCGTTGATCATTGTTCTTACACATCAAGCCACAGCCAATCACAGTTAGAAACACGCCCCTAGGACACACTTAACCCCTCCCTCTCCAATACAGTTAACTCCTTCACTGCCAGTGTCATTTTTACAGTAACAGTGCATATGTATAGCACTGATTACTGCAGTAATGTCACTGGTAACCCCAAAAGGGTCCGATCTGTCCGCCCCAATGTCGCAGTCCCGCAAAAAAATCGCAGATCGCCGCCATTACGCGTTAAAAAAAACAACAAAAATGACAAAAATCTTTCCCTTTGTTAGTAAACGCAATAACTTTTGTGCAAACCAATCAAAATACGCTTTTTGCGATTTTTTTTTTTTTTTTTACCAAACATATGGTAAAAAAAAAAATTGGCCTAAAATGTTAAAAAATTTTGATTTTTACATTTTTTTTTGGGGGGGGGGGGATTTCATATAAAAAAATTTGAAAAATATTGTTATTTTTGCAAAATTGAAGCTATTTTTTTGTTTATAGCGCATGATCAAAAAATCGCACAGGTGATCAAATACCACCAAAAGAAAGCTCTGTTTATGGGAAAAAAAGGACGCCAAATTCGTTTAGGTAAAGCGTCGCACGACCGCGCAATTGTCCGTTAAATTCACACAGTGCCGAATCGCAAAATAGGCCCTGGTCAGGAAGGAGGTAAAATCTTAGCTTAAGTGGTTAAATAGATGATAAAAAACATACAAAACTTGTAACAACCCAGCCACCACAGCTCAGGCTGCATAAATAAATAACTCAGATAAAATCATCACTTCCAAATATATAGTAAAAACCGTCCCCCCTTTGCTAAATGCAAAGGTGACCCACCACATAAAAACAGCTGCGACAAGGGAAGGGGGGGGTGGGGAACTCCACTGGTCGAGTCTTCTGAGGCGAATGAGCCCCTCTGAGGCGATCCCCTCTTTATATAGGGTCCCCAGAGACTCTAGAAACTTCCACAGCTGATCTCTATCCCTATAGGTGCTCTGACCCCTGCAAAGCTACGTGACCACCCACTCCAGCTGTTTACTTCAGGATAACACTATTCTTCCCTCTCCTTTTTTTCCCTGAGGAAAAAAGGAGGGAAATAATGACTAACCTAATGCCCCGTACACACGTGCAGATTATCTGCAGACTTACCTTTTCTATGTAGTACAAGGGCCTGCCGGATTGCATACAAATTGAAAGTGTTTAGGTTTGACCTCATATTATATGGTTTTGGTAAGTCTGCAGATAATCTGCACGTGTGTATGGGGCATTAGTCTAAACTCCTTCCCGCCCTTCTCCCATGAGGAAAATAGGGCCTATACAGCCTTCCATTTTCCTCTCATTTTCATACTCCTTCCCAGTTCTTATGTGAGCACCTGTTTGAAAATATAACTCTAGCCAAGGGGTCTGCAAACTTTATAGTACTAGAGCCCCATCTTATATTTTATAAATATTCATGAGATAAAAAATTGCCTATCAATCATAGTCACCTTTAGGCCTCATGCACACAGAACGTTTTTTTCAGCTTCTACTGCAGGCATGTGGTGTTTTTTTCCTGCCTTCTGCATGTTAGCCTGTGTGTCCATGCAAGGCCATCTTTTACCACTTAAAGTTCCAGGGGGTGGATGTGAGGTAGGAGTTTGAAGCAAAGACCATAGGCAGCCTCTGCTGACCCTAATCCTCAATCTGTAGACTTTGAGGATTTGCACACAGGGTAGAAAGTTGGTGGCTGAATAATGACTGCATACTATCTATTGGATGAGATCTGGTGACTATGGAGGCCATTGGAGTGCAGTGACCTCATTGTCATGTTCAAGAAACCAGTGGTGAGATGATTTGAGCTTTGTGACATGGTGCATTATCCTGCTGGAAGGAGCCATCAGAAGATGGGTACACTGTAGTCATAAAGGGATGGACATGGTCATCAACAATACTCAGGTAGGCTGTGGCATTTAAACAATGCGCAATTGGTACCAAGGGGCCCAAAGTGTGCCAAGAAAATATCCGCCACACCATTACACCACCAGCCTGAACTGTTGATACAAAGCAGGATGGATCCATGCTTTCATGTTGTTTACGCCAAATTCTGACCCTACTATCTGAATGTTGCAGCTGAAATTGAGACGCATCAAACCAGGCAATGTTTTTCCAATCTTCTATTGTCCAGTTTTAGTGGACCTGTGCGAATTGAACCCTCAGTTTCCTGTTCTTAGCTGACAGGAGTGCCATCCGGTGTGGTCTTCTGCTGCTGTAGCCCATCTGCTTTAAGGTTCGATGTGTGTTGTGCGTTCAAAGATGGTATTCTGCATACCTTGGTTGTAAAATGAGTGGTTATTTGAGTTACGGTTGCCTTTCTATCATCTCGAACCAGTCTGCCCATTCTCCTCTGACGTCTGACATCAACAAGGCATTTTCATCCACATAACTGCCGCTCACTGGATATTTTTTCTTTTTCGGATCATTCTCTGAAAACCCGAGAGATGTTTGTGTCATGTGTGTGAAAATCCCAGTAGATCAGCATTTTTTTTTTTTTTTTCCCGGAAAGTCGTCTTTTTATTCAAACAACATTTTACAGTGAGAAACGTCTCTAACAATGTATAATAAAATACATACAGTATACTGAGCAGAAACCAACGTAATCACAGCATCACACGAAGAGACCAATGACGGCAAAGTTATCAATGTGATCAACTTACGTTTTTTTAAATACTCAGACTAACCCATCTGGCACAAACAACCATGCCACGTTCAAAGCCACTTAACCACTTGCCTACTGGGCACTTAAACCTCCTTCCTGCCCAGGCCAATTTTCAGCTTTCAGCGCTGTCGCACTTTGAATGACAATTGCGCGGTCATGCAACAATGTACCCAAATTAAATTTATATTATTTTTTTTTCAAATAGAGCTTTCTTTTGTCGGTATTTATTCACTACTGGGGTTTTTATTTTTTGCTGAACAAACTAAAAAAGACCAAAAATTTTGAAAAAAAACCCCAAAAAACTGTTTTTATTGTTTGTTTTAAAATTTTGCAAACAGGTAATTTTCTCCTTCATTGATGTGCGCGAATGAGGCGGCACTGATGGGCCCTGATGGGCACTGATAGGCTGCACTGATGGGCACTGATAAGGCGGCACTGATGGGCACTGATAGGCTGCACTGATGGGCACTGATAGGTGGCACAGAAGGGCAGTAGTAGGTGGCACTGATGGGCAGTAATAGGTGGCACTGATAGGTGGCACTGATGGGTGGCAATGATAGGCACTGATAGGTGACACTGATAGGCAGCACTGATGATGGGGCCCTGATTGCCAATAATAGGTGGCACTGGTGGGTACTGGCATGTGGCACTGGTGGGCACACATGCTCCTCCTCTTCAGGACCGATGTCCCTCTGACAGCAACTGGTGATCGGCTTATTTTTCTAAACAAAACTGATCGACAGCTGCTGTTTACAGCACGTGATCAGCTGTCATTGGTTGACAGCTGATCACGTGGTAAGTTGCCGGGACCGGCCCCTTACTCTGATCTGTGATCAGCCAAGTCTCATGGACTCGCTGATCACAGAGCGAGCCGTGCACGCTCCGCAGGGAGCGCACAGGCAGCTCATGCACAGGAGGAGGTACATGGACGCCCTCCCGGCAATTAAGGTCCGCGCTCTAGCCGTCTTTCGGTTATAGCGCAGACGGGAAATGAAATCCCATTTCTTCCATTCTAATGCTTA
This sequence comes from Pelophylax lessonae, assembly GCF_965119305.1. NCBI lineage: Eukaryota > Metazoa > Chordata > Amphibia > Anura > Ranidae > Pelophylax > Pelophylax lessonae. Next base: position 112,351,523 of record NC_138771.1, read on the forward strand.
GTTTGAACTTCAGCAAATTGTCTTCACCATGTCTAGATCCCTAAATGAATTCAGTTTCTGCCATGTGGTTGGCTGATTAGCAATTTGTATTACAAAGCAATTGAACAGGTGTATCTAATAAAGTGGCCAGTGAGTGTATGTTTGGCTAGCATTAGAATTCGATGTGACAGTCGGTATTTTTGGATTGATGTGCTGAATATAATAAGGTCGGTTTAATAAGCACAATACTCTGGAGAGGAGTCATTATATCACATTCCCATTTTATAGGCATCAGTGCAGTAAGGTTTGTGCAGTTCTGTCGGTTCATCATCAATTTCTTTGCATCCAATGTGGCATTATGGCAAAATCAATGTCCTGAGTTAACCACAAACCACAAATGTGCTTGTGAGACCGTAATATTTGTCACAGAAAATTATTGCTGACCCTTGTAGGAATTGTAAAAAATGATCTATACTATTTTGTGCTTGGCACCTGTCGTGTGTTACATTAAAAATTCACCAGGAGTCTGAACATCAAACAGTCCCTGAGGTTGAAGATGAAAGCAATGCATTCCTCTTCACATTCTCCTAACTTTAGGTCATAATGACCCAAGATGCGGTAAAAAAGATTTCTTGCATTGGTCAGAATTTATTTGGACAGAAATACAGTGCAGAGTGTTGAAAACTTTTATTTGGCTTGTCCATCAAACAATCTACATCACAATGATGGCGATGGAGTTAAAAGCAATTTATTTTGTTTTGGGCTGGGTAGAATTCCATACAAAATTAATGTAGCTTTGATGGACCTTTTGTGTGTGTAAACGCGTACACATAGAGTGACTAAGAGTCATTGCTTCAGAGTGACTTAAAGCGGTTGTAAACCCAAAATCGCGAACAAGAAAAAAAAACAAAACATGCAAGACAAAGGCATAATAAGCTAGTATGCATCGCATACTAGCTCATTATGTATTAGTTACCTTAGAACGAAGCCCCAACACAGACCCCCGGACATCGCTGCGGGCGCTGCCATGATCCCTCGCCGTCTCTTCTGGGTTCGGCGGCTCCGGCGCAGTGATTGGCCGGAGCCGTGATGACGTCACTCACGCGAGCGCGCGGGAGTGATTTTCCGGCAAGCTCCCGGCAAGCAAAACTGAAGGTCCCCCCGGACCTTCAGAGCGCATGCGCCGCTCGCGTGAGCTGCTGCATGCACTGGAAATATCTCCTAAACCGTGCCGGTTTAGGAGATATTAATTGTACCTACAGGTAAGCCTTATTATAGGCTTACCTGTAGGTAAAAGTGTAAAAAAGCGGGATACTACCGCTTTAAGCCTAGTGCACACGGGCCAAATCTCATTCTGTTGAACCAGCCGACATTCGGCCCATGTGTATGGCAGCCATTCGGCCGGCTTGTGTCGAAGGGGCTAGACCAGGAAAAATTTCTGCCGACCAAGGCCCGGTCTGTGCTCCCATGGCGCCCCCATGTCAGAACACAATATCATAGCAGGGGAGTTCACTGTGCTAACATCGGATTGTTAGTACAGCAGCTCCGACCTTTACTGTTAGGGCCGGTTCACACTTTTGCGAGTGCGGCGATCGCATGTAATTCGGAGCGCACTGCTCCTTCATTACATGCGATCGGATGTGCGGATGCGAATTCAACCATACACTTTGTATGGCTGAATTCGCACTGCACCCGGACAAAAGACGCATAGGACCCTTTTTTCCAGCCGCATCAGGAATGGATCGCACAGTGGTTCATACTTGTGCGATCCGATCCTGTGCGAACTGTCAGATCGCACTGCGATATGCGATCAAACTGGGGGTGTCGTTAACATTTCATTGACACCCCCTGCGTATCCCATATGGCAGTGTGAACTGCCAGATGTGCGTTTGCGGTGCGGGAACAGGCTGCAAATTCGCAGCCTTCCCGCATCGCACAAGTGTGACCCGGGACTTAGCAGTGTGTACGATCACACTAATTCAGGGTTCCCCATAAGAGCCTTCAATTTGGGTTTCCTTCGTGTTCAGGCATCAACTTCACTTTGTGTCTAACTTTTAAACACAGAAATGTAAATTGGCCTTTTAAAGGTAGAATTTCATAATAATCTACATAGTGCATGCACATTTCACTTGGCTAATGCAGTTATCCCTGTCCAGTGAAGGGATAAAACATCTGGTGTACCCTGCCTAACAAAGATTTGGGAAAGTGGGAGGATTGGCGATGGAACCCTAAACCCTTTTAGTATAGGAATTACGGGTGATATCTGGACAGACTGTTTGAATTCTTGACTGGCAGATTTTCCATAGCAAACAAAATTTTTGTGGCTTGTGCCTGAATAGATCTCAGATAAAAGCACCACAACATAAATTAACAGTTCAGGTCTACTGTATATTTCTACCGTTATGATTTTGGATAAAGGATGAATCCAGTGCATTTCAGGGGCCTCAAAAGTGTTTCCTTCATCAAAACTGCATCTGAGCACTCAAGGCAACAAAGGGTTTAGACCAGGCATGTCCAACCTGCGGCCCTGAACCGCAGGCAATGCGGCCCACTGCCCCCTGACATTTTTTTTTTGCTGGGGAGGAAGGTGCTGGGGAGGAAGGAAGTCGAGTCGGGGGCACGGCCATAGAGGCCGCCTCAGAGGGGATCATCCACTAGTTGTGTTAAATTTGTGCTGGGGGGTGGGCTTTAGCACGGGAAGGGCAAAGCGGCATTATATTACTTATATACCTTAACTATAGAATATATTTTATATGCGGCCCGAGAAAAATTCTCTACACTCAATGTGGCCCAGAGAAGCCAAAAGGTTGGACACCCATGGTAGACACTGGGAGAGGGGGCATATTGATTTTGAAATACTTTAAAACACACAGAAAGTTGAATAGATAGAAGCTATATTTACATATGTGTCCGATTTCACACTGTCATTTAGGCTGCATTCACACTTGAGCGTAGCGTTTTTTTACCGCGATTTTACCGCAATTTTTTCAGGCGTTTTTCATTGACATCTATCAAAAACGCTGGTAATCAGCCCAAAAAGAAGCTCATGTACTTTTTTCAGCTACAGGCGTTTTGCAAAACGCTCAGATGTGAACAGGGGCCATTTAAATGAATGGGGTTTTACTTGTTGGGCGTTTTGGAAGCGTTTCTTTTGAGCGTTTTTGGAGCTGAAAACGCCCAGGTGTGAATGGAGCCTAAAGGATAAGTTCACCTTCGGGAACGTGTTACATGTTCCACCTGTTTTAGGGTGGAACATGTAACATGTTCCTGATCCTGCAGTTGCTCCCTAGTCCCTTGGCTCTCTGTGACAGCAAGCTGAGGATCTTCTCCCCCGTACCTGCTGTCACTATTTGAAAAGATCCATGTGGCGGATAAAGTTCAGTGAATGAATGAATTAAAAGTACTGACAACCTTTGTGGCTGTCGGCTTGAAGTTCTCAATTAACTACCAGGGCGCTGTCAAGGGCTCTAGGTAGTTCATTGATTCTTTCTGTCTTTGTGAAGCTGTCTGTCTGTACCAACACTGTTCAGACAAGAGATGAAAAGATACAAAGTATTATTTTTTATCTTCTCTGTAACATTCATTACCAGGTCAAAGAGGTGAGCTTCAATCTGCATATAATGTCAAGCAAACTGACAAGTAAAAAAGAAAAAAAAAAAAAATATATATATATATATATATATATACTTTTTTTTTATATATAAAATTTGTATCTATTCCTTACTTTACCCTAATTAGCCCCTTCTTCCCCTCCCCCAATAACTATTTTTTCATGCTGATTTGTTGTTTATTTCTATTTTACTAACCAACAATGGATTTTGCAAGACAATTTTACCAAAAGAAAGCCCTAAAATGATATATGAATTACTTTGTTTTCTTAAGTAACTACAAAGTTTTAGGTCCATTGCAAAAATGTTAAAATTGCTCTGGTCTAAAGTGGAGTGTACAGTTGAGAGAGGTGAAGTGGTTAAAATATTGTAGGTACACCCTAGTCAGATGATATACAAAAAGTTATAACCTGGGCTTTAAGGTTAAAACTATAAATCAGGGGTGGGGAACCTTTTTTCTGCCAAGGGCCATTTGGGTATTTATAAAATCATTCGGGGGCCGTACAAAATTATCACCTTAAAAATGAGCCTGTTATATTTGGTCAAACATTTAATTATCTCACCCCTAATGTGATGGCTGCAACTGCTTTTCTTTGGTGAGGTGTGTGATGTTAGCTGGTATTGATGATGTTGCTACTCGCAACTGGTTTTCCAGGTTTGCGTTGGTCAGTCTGGAGCGCAGTCAACTCTTTGTTGTGGTAAGTTTTGAAAAGAACTGCTGGCGGGTACTGCTGGTGGGTACAGCTGGCTGGTACTGCTGGTGGGTACAGCTGGCTCAGGCTGGTACTGCTGGCTTGTACTGTACTGTGGGTACTGCTGGCTGGTACTGCTGTGGGTACTGCTGGTTCTGGCTGGTACGGTTGGTTCTGGCTGGTACTGTTGTGAGTACTGCTGGCTCTGGCTGGTACCGCTGTGGGTAATTCTGGCTCTGGCTGGTACTGCTGTGGGTACTGCTGACTCTGGCTGGTACTGCTGAGAGTACTGCTGGTACTGCTGTGGGTACTGCTGGTTCTGGCTTGTACTGCTGTGAGTACTGCTGGTCCTGGCTGTTACTGCAGTGTGTACTGCTGGTTCTGGGTGGTACTGCTGTGAGTACTGCTGGCTCTGGCTGGTACTGCTGGCTCTGGCTGGTACTGCTGTGAGTACTGCTGGCTCTGGCTGGTACTGCTGACTCTGGCTGGTTCTGCTGGTTCTGGCTGGTACTGCTGTGAGTACTGCTGGCTCTGGCTGGTACTGCTGTGAGTACTGCTGGCTCTGGCTGGTACTGCTGACTCTGGCTGGTACTGCTGGTTCTGGCTGGTACTGCTGGTTCTGGCTGGTACTGCTGGCTCTGGCTGGTACTGCTGTGTGTACTGCTGGTTCTGGCTGGTACTGCTGGTTCTGGCTGGAACTGCTGCGTGTGCTGCTGGTGGGAAATGCTGGCTAGCAGTGGTGCCGTGCTGGAGGAAGAGGCAATGTTTCCTGTATTGGTCACAGGCGGAGTGCATTTGATATCACTCCGCCTGTGACTCACTCAGACTGTCAGAACGGAGCCGGAACTATCAGCTGAGAGAAACAGACTCAGTTGCACGGGGGGCCAGACCAAATGATTTTGAGGGCCGCATATGGCCCCCGGGCCATAGGTTCCCCACCCCTGCTATAAATGAAAGTGTTTTCAGCTGCTATTCACTAGGTAAAAGACCAGAGAAAATAAAAATGTGCCAAAAAAACAGCGCTTGCAATGTGTATATGTCCAAATTAAATTAAATGCATGTAAACCACATTAATTATTGGAAAATATCTCTATAAGGTGCAATCTTGCTAAAACTGAATATTTCAAAAATAAATGGCATCAATTAATAGAATAATAATCCTAAAGTGCACATGTGCTAGAACCACATCTTAAAAATAGGTGCATAAAGTGCAATGGTGCTGGTGCTAAAGTGCATAAAGTGTTAGAAAAAATGTCCAAGATATGGTAATTCCAATTGAACAGTCCCACATCAGGTGCAGCCATACACGGCAAGGTGCTGAAGCCAAAAAGTGCTAGGGTGCTCCACGCAGTGGAAGATGCCTCAAAAAACCCTTTTGGGGGTTCACTCACCAGAATCAAAAGATTAGTGGGCCTGTAGAAATAGTTGACCAATGATTCCTCAATGCAGTATGTCCCCTTCTGGGGTTAGCCAAGGGACAGACAGACCTCAGATATGAGCCAATGGATCTAAGAAATTGTACCCCTCTGGTGTCACTCAAAGGAAGGAATGAGGAGATATAGTGAAGCCCATAAAATATTTTTATTAAAAATAAGGATTAAGAATACTCACAATACTGTTAAAAAACATAAGCATATAGAAAAGCTTAGAAATCCACATCGGAAGCCGATCACAAACCCCTTCCGGGAACGCAGGAAAAAAAAAACTGCACCTTTAATAATACTTTAAATGCTATTGGCCTCAGTGCAGTGTGCTGTGGTTGACTGCTTGGTACCATACTGTGCTGAAAAAAGTAATGCATCCTGTTCTTTTTTTCAGTGCACACCATTGCAGTGCAGTGGTGTGAGCTGCCATACTAGGGAACAAAGTTTTTTGCTTTGCAGCAGCCCAACATACAGAATATTACCAAAAGTATTGGGGACACCTGCCTTTACATGCACAAGAACTTTAATGGCATCCCAGTCAAGTTCAATATTGAGTTGGCCCACTCTTTGCAGCTATAGCAGCTTCAACACTTCAGGGAAGGCTGTCCACAAGGTTTAGGAGTGTGTCTATGGGAATGTTTGACCATTTTTCTAGAAGCGCATTTGTGAGGTCAGGCACTGATTTGGACGAGAAGGCCTGGCTCGCAGTCTGCGCTCAAATTCATCCCAAAGGTGTTTTATCAGGTTAAGGTTAGGACTCAGGCAAATCCAGTTCCGCCACCCCAAACTTGCTCATCCATATCTTTATTGACCTTCATTTGTCCACTGATCCAAATCATTTGGTGGAGGGGGGATTATGGTGTGGAGTTGTTTTTTTAAGGGTTGGGCTTGGCCCCTTATTTCCAGTGAAGGGAAATCTTAAGGCGTCAGCATACCAAGACATTTTGACCAATTTCATGCTCCCAACTTTGTGGGAACAGTTTAGGGATGGCCCCTTCCTTTTCCAACATGACTGCGCACCAGTGCACAAAGCAATTTCGTTTAAGGCATGGATGAGCGAGTTTGGGGTGGATGAACTTGACTGACCTGCACAGAGTCCTGACCTCCACCTGATAGAACACCTTTGGGATGAAATAGAGTGCAGACTGCGAGCCAGGCCTTTTCGTCCAACATCAGTGCCTGACCTAACAAATGCACTTCTGGAAACAAACATTCCCATAGACACACTCCTAAACCTTGTGGACAGCCTTCCCATAATGTTTGAAGCTGTTATAGCTGCAAAGGGTGGGCCACCTCAATATCGAACCCTACGGACTAAAGCCTCGTACACACGATCAGATTATCGAACGATCTTGCGTCTGATTTTTGTTGCATGCTGGTCTCATATGGAAAGTGAATACTTTCATATTAAAATTCTCGTACAACAGAATTCAACTTCAGAAGTGATGTTATGTGTTGAATTGTTTTGTATGTGTTCTTTCGTCTCTGAGCATGCCTAGTCTTGCTCTTACGATTTTTTTCGGACGAAAACTGTACTAATTAACCACTTAAGCCCCAGGCCTATTCTGACACTTTTTGATTACAAGTTAAAATCAGTATTTTTTCCTAAAAAAACTACTTGGAACCCCCAAACATTATATATATTTTTTAGCAAAGACTCTGGAGAATAAAATGTCAGTCATTGCAATATTTTTCGTCACGCGGTATTTGCGCAGCGGTCTTTAAAACGCCATTTTTTTGGAAAAATTACGAAAAATCACATTTCACTGCATTTAAAAAAAACTAAACAGTAAAGTTAGCCAATTTTTTGTATATTGTGAAAGATGATGTCACACCGAGTAAATAGATACCCAACATGTTACGGTTTAAAATTGCGCACACCCGTGGAATGGCGACAAACTACGGTCAATAGAAATCTCAATAGGCGTCGCTTTAAAAATTTTTAACGGTTACCAGTTTAGAGTTAGAGTGTAGCTCTTTTTTTTTAATTATTGCTCGCTCTGGCGGTCGCGGCGATATCTCACATGTGTGGTTTGAACAGTGGTTTCATTCGCGGCTCGACTTCCCTATGCGTTTTCTTTCGTGCGCGAGCTAACAGCGACGGCTAAAAAAAATGTTTTCTATTTATTTTATTATTTTTTTAACTTTATCACAGGTTTTAAAAAAAAAAATAAAATCTGATAACTTTTATTGCTGTCACAAGCAATGTAAACATCCCTTGTGACAGTAATATGCAGTGACAGGTACCCCTTCACTGCACTTCCATGCATTCAAAAATGCCGTTTGCGGCGTTTTGAATACACTTGATTTTTGAATTTGCCGCCTTTAGCAGCAGAGTAACCCGGACGTGATGTCATGGATGCCGCCTCCGGGTTACATCATCAGAGACCCGATCAAAGCCGCTTCTGGCTTTGATCGGGACTCCATCCAGCCAGACGTGCCGGCTGGGGACTCGGGTCTCCTGGTGGGACGGGAGACCCGGGGAAAGCTGTGGAAGGCAGCGGGAGGGGGTGGATGTCCCCTCCCGCTCGCCGGGGTAACGACCGAGCGGCTCCCGAGCCGCATCGGTCGTTACCGCCAGAAAGCCGACCGCCGGCTGAGCTCTAAACAACGGTACCGGAGTGATGCCTCTAGCTAGAGGCATCACCCCGGTATAACACCGCAAAGTCTGCCGACGTAGCCCTACGTCACTTTGCGGTAAGTGGTTAAACTAAAATCGGACGTTGTATTGACGTACGATAACAATTTTATAGTTCAGCACATCCAGATTTTGTCATCCAAAAATTCGTAATCGGCTGCCGAAAGCACCATACTAACAATCCGAGAATCGGCAGATCGTTCGTTGGACGAAATTTTATTTCCGATTTTTGTATCGTGTGTACGGGCCTTAAGACTGGGATGCCAGTAAAGTTCATGTGTGTGTAAAGGCAGGCGTCCCAATACTTTTGGTAATATAGTGTATCTGGTGTGAAGGGTCCCCAAGACGTACATTCCCACTGAACATGTAAGAAGCTGCATATGGGCTAACTTCATTGGCTTACAAATTGCTGAGATAAGGTAAATCAATTGAAATGTATGACTTGACCGCTGCTACGGGATTTCCTTGATAGCATTTCCAGCTCGCTGATTGGTTTCATTTCTTGCCTGGAATTACTTTGTAACCTTGTGAAAAGGGTGAAGAAAATACAGTTGCAGTTTATATAACGCGTGCGCTTCAATAGGCTAAATAATATCAATCCGAATAAATGGACAAATGCAGATATATCCCAGACATTGGAACATTGTGTAACCTACGCAGAGAAAATCCCGGATTTGCATTTAAGGGAATTCTAGCGCATTCTAGGTTTTTACTACAGGCAGGTTATTCAAGGACACCTTTTTATGAATCCTTGCCGAATGCTTACTTTAAATTTCCCCAGAGAACTTATTTGGAAACAATGAAAGCTACTCACACCGAGCTCTGGTTCCTAGCAAACATTCCATTATGTTTGTTGCTGAAATAACTTTTATTCCGAGTGTGACATCACTTTGTGACCCGTAAAAGACCCGTAAAAGCGCTGCGTGCTCATTTATTTAGGCTTTCTCTGCAAAGCTGTTGGAGTTCATATGATGGTCGGGACCATGCTTACGTTTTTTTACTATAGCAAAATTGCTACTGTGCCTAGCACAAACGTGGAAGCCACAAACACTGCAAAACGAATCAACAGATTGTATTGCTTTTCCTGGCACAGTTACTGTATTGTTAATGCTAAACGCACACTGGATCTGCATTTTAAAGCAGAAAACAGCTAAATACACCCTTAAAATATATACAGTTTAGGTGGGTGATGCGCTTCAGAAGTGGATATAAAGTAAAAATATAAATATAATATAATAAATGTATAAACTGGCGTGGTAAAAAGTGTTCTAGTGATAAAAGGTGTTGATGTTGGTTAATAAAGGGTGGTCCAATACTTCATATATATCTCATATATATATATATCAATATAAATAAACTATTCCAGTTATCTTCTATACAATAAAGTGCTGAGTGTTTATACTTTCCTAAAAGGTATCAATAAATAAACCGTAGACAAGATAAAAATAAAGATACTTCAAAAAAAGATACAAAGTGCTGTGTGCTCATTTGCTTAGATCAAAAAATGAATAAATAAATAAAGTGCTGTGTTTATAGTGTCCATATATATAGAAATCCAAAATCAGGTGTCATTCCCTTCGATATCATTAAATAAAACAAGGTGCTCTCATGCAGAGTATGGGTGTTGTGGCTTGTTGCCTCCACCAGGTGTCACATCTAGGTGCTCTATATTCTCACCTCAATAAGGTGTATATTGCGCCTGTATACAAAGCTTAGTCTCCGAATATCATATAGGCTTTACTTATTCCGGTATCTTGCTCCTCCTTCAAGTGTTTCCTGTCCTGTCCTGTTTAGTATTTTGGGGTGCATACACTTTCCGTCCTTAATTCCATATCATGGCCTCGGGCTCAGTAAAAACATAGGGCAATCATGGTGCAGTATGTCAAACAAGATATTTTATTAAAAACGTAGTTGTCTACGGTTTATTTATTGATACCTTTTAGGAAAGTATAAACACTCAGCACTTTATTGTATAGAAGATAACTGGAATAGTTTATTTATATTGATATATATATATATGAGATATATATGAAGTATTGGACCACCCTTTATTAACCAACATCAACACCTTTTATCACTAGAACACTTTTTACCACGCCAGTTTATACATTTATTATATTATATTTATATTTTTACTTTATATCCACTTCTGAAGCGCATCACCCACCTAAACTGTATACATTGTATTAACTGGTTCCTGGTACCAGTACTGTGGTGCAGCAGTAAGAAGGGAAAAACACATATCCTCAGATAGCGCAGGAACCACCCATACATATAAGATACACCCTTAAAATATGTACAGTGGGTACGGAAAGTATTCAGACCCCCTTAAATTTTTCACTCTTTGTTATATTGCAGCCATTTGCTAAAATCATTTAGGTTCATTCTTCTTCCTCATGAATGTACACATAGCACCCCATACTGACAGAAAAACACAGAATTGTTGACATTGTTGCAGATTTATTAAAAAAGAAAAACTGAAATATCACATGGTCCTAAGTATTCAGACCCTTTGCTCAGTATTTAGTAGAAGCCCCCTTTTGATCTAATACAGCCAGGAGTCTTTTTGGGAAAGATGCAACAAGTCTTTCACACCTGGATTTGGGGATCCTCTGCCATTCCTCCTTGCAGATCCTCTCCAGTTCTGTCAGGTTGGATGGTAAACGTTAGTGGACAGCCATTTTTAGGTCTCTCCAGAGATGCTCAATTGGGTTTAAGTCAGGGCTCTGGCTGGGCCATTCAAGAACAGTCACGGAGTTGTTGTGAAGCCACTCCTTCATTATTTTAGCTGTGTGCTTAGGGTCATTGTCTTGTTGGAAGGTAAACCTTCGGCCCAGTCTGAGGTACAGAGCACTCTGGAGAAGGTTTTTGTCCAGGATATCCCTGTACTTGGCCGCATTCATCTTTCCCTCGATTGCAACCAGTCGTCCTGTCCCTGCAGCTGAAAAACACCCCCACAGCATGATGCTGCCACCACCATGCTTCACTGTTGGGACTGTATTGGATAGGTGATGAGCAGTGCCTGGTTTTCTCCACACATTCCGCTTAGAATTAAGGCCAAAAAGTTCTATTTTGGTCTCATCAGACCAGAGAATCTTATTTCTCACCATCTTGGAGTCCTTCAGGTGTTTTTTAGCAAACTCCATGCGGGCTTTCATGTGTCTTACACTGAGGAGAGGCTTCCGTCGGGCCACTCTGCCATAAAGCCCCGACTGGTGGAGGGCTGCAGTGATGGTTGACTTTCTACAACGTTCTCCCATCTCCTGACTGCATCTCTGGAGCTCAGCCACAGTGATCTTTGGGTTCTTCTTTACCTCTCTCACCAAGGCTCTTCTCCCCCGATAGCTCAGTTTGGCTGGACGGCCACCTCTAGGAAGGGTTCTGGTCGTCCCAAACGTCTTCCATTTGAGGATTATGGAGGCCACTGTGCTCTTAGAAACCTTAAGTGCAGCAGAAATCTTTTTGTAACCTTGGCCAGATCTGTGCCTTGCCACAATTCTGTCTCTGAGCTCTTTAGGCAGTTCCTTTGACCTCATGATTCTCATTTGCTCTGACATGCATTGTGATCTGGAAGGGCTTATATAGACAGGTGTGTGGCTTTCCTAATCAAGTCCAATCAGTATAATCAAACACAGCTGGACTCAAATGAAGGTGTAGAACCATCTCAAGGATGATCAGAAGAAATGGAAAGCACCTGAGTTAAATATATGAGTGTCACAGCAAAGGGTCTGAATACTTAGGACCATGTGATATTTCAGTTTTTCTTTTTTAATAAATCTGCAACAAATCTGCAACAATGTCAACAATTCTGTGTTTTTCTGTCCGTATGGGGTGCTATGTGTACATTCATGAGGAAGAAGAATGAACTTAAATGATTTTAGCAAATGGCTGCAATATAACAAAGAGTGAAAAATTTAAGGGGGTCTGAATACTTTCCGTACCCACTGTATATGTGATTTGTTTTACCTGCCAATGGATTTGGTATTCTGCTCAGCCAGTCCTGTGATTGAGGTACCCCTGCCAGACAGCACAGCCATATGTATTCTTTAAAATCTTTCTGACTGCATTGCAACTGAGCAATGTGACTTGAGCTAGGATCCATAAAAGTCTATAAATGGAGAGTGCAAATACAACACAGTGATTTTTTTTTTCACTTTACTGTCTCCTCCTCTCAGGAAACTCTGTTGAATATATACAGCATAGTGCATTAGAATATAGCGTGATTGGTTGCTTGTGCTGCGGCTCCCTCTCCTTGTATGTTATGCAAAGGATTGCAAAAGTATTTATACTGGTTAAAGTGGTTGTAAACCCACTTCTTTGACATTTACCTATAGGTAAGTCTATATTAAGGCTTACCTATAGGTGCTGTAAATATCTCCTAAACATGTATCGTTTAGGAGATATTTACAGTGCATGCAGCCGATTACATCATCGGCGCATGCGCTCTGAAGGAACGGCCACCCGTGCCGTTCCTTCAGAGCCCTGTGCTGTGAACGGAGGCTCCCGCGCACATAAGCTGGAGTGATGTAATCACGCCTCCAGCCAATCAGATGGCCGGAGGATGCGAACCAGGAAGCAGGATGGCAGAACATGATGGCCGTCCTGTCGCTGAGCGGGCGGCACTGCGGGGGCTTTGTTTTAAGGTAAGTATTTCATAATGAGCTAGTATGCGATGCAATGTGGTGTTGCTGCAGTACACTTAGGTGTAAATGGAGTCTTAATCCCTCTGTGTTAGTGTGCTGGCAAGTGTTAATTGGGGCCTAATAGCGGCCAGCTTGTGCTTTTCTTAAGTATGGTGCTTTTCCCCAGCACCCCATTATTCACAAGACAAGCCAGGGCTAGTACTATAGTAGCCTTTCTTTCCAGATCAACAGTCAGCAGTAACCCTTTTACAAGCACGTATTGCCGTGGGCTGCTGCTGGTGCTATGCGGCTCTAGGAAGCAGCGCGAGGTGATCAACATTCAATAAAAAGGATCAGTGAGAATGAAAAGGAGTTGAAGGTTAGTTGTGTGCTGTATCCTCCCCCAAGGGAAAGCCCATAAATCGGGCTTCAGCCTGGGCTGGAGATACAGCTGGCCTAAACGTAAAAAAGATATGCTTTTTCAGCACAACCCATTCATGGATCAGAATGGAAGCAAGTACTCCATGCACTGGCTGTTTGGGGGATACCAGAAAGATTCAAACTATGGTGATAGTTCTTTTTTAATTGAATCTGTAGCTGTATTACATTGTGTATGTTATACAAGTCATTAAATATATTGTAAATGCTACTACTTAAAATTCCTGATCTTGACTCTATTCAGCACCAGACAGACTTTGGAGTGGGGGAGGGGCATTATTTAGAGCCAATTAGGTATTCTTCTTTCACATGTGCTGACAAGGAACAAGAGGAGAGAGCAAAAGTATTTGGGTCCTTTCACACGAACGATCCTATCAGATCCGCCTGTCAGTTTTTTAGGCGGATCTAATCAGATCCTCCATGCATCCATATGGGGCAGCGGATGTCTGCGGAGACATGTCCCCTGACTCCCGCTGCCATCCGATTCCGATCCTGTCTGTGAAATCTAGACGGATGGAAACCCTACTTTCTGTCTTTCCAGGGGATCGGAGCGGATCGGATGAGAGCGGACAGGCGGTCCCGCTCTCATCTGATTCCTCCATAGAGAGCAGCGGGACTCTTGACACCTCCCTCTCCGCACACAGAGCAGAGAGGGAGCTGTCACCTTCCTGCTCAGCGGGGATCAGTGTATCGATCCCCCCGCTGAGCAGCATGGAGTCCGCTCGTGTGAAAGGAGCCTAATGCCTCGTACACACGCAACGATTATCGGCCGACCGATCGTCCGACTTTTGTCCAGAGTGGTGTTGTGTTGGTTGGAATGTGCCTAGACTGCACACGAATTTTCTCGGCCAACAAAAATCTACTTCAGAAGTGATGTCATGTTATGGTTGACTTTCCGTGTGTTCTTTCTTCTCGGAGCATGCCCAGTCTTGCTCATCTGATTTTTGTCTGCCGAAATCTGTACTGACTGACGGAAAATCGGCCGTTCTGTTGACGGCCAACAAAAATTTTATAGCCTGTACACCAGATTTTGTTTGGCCGAAAAGTCGGAGTCGGTTGTCGAAAGCATCATACTAATAAGCCGAAAATCGGCCGATCGGACGTTGGCCGAAAATTCCCGACCAATAATCGATACGTGTGTGTGCGAGGCATAAGGCTCCTTTCACACGGGCTTTCCGCCTGGCGGACTCCGTCTTACTCAACGGGGATCGATCCCCGCTGAGCAGGCAGATGACAGGTCCATCTCTGCTTACTTTGCATCCACTGCTCCATAGAGGTACATGGAGCATCCGATCTGGTCCGCCTGAAAAACTGACAGGTGAACCAGATCGGAAAACCCGTGTAAGGGGCCTTTACCTAAATTAATCCGTTGTTCCGTGAAAAAACCATACCCGTGAGAAAACCATACCCTCGTCACTTCCGGTGCTACTACGGAGGGTATGGATTTCTCACGGTCCTTACACTTGCCGCCGTTACATTAAAACAAATCCTCTGCAACATCAGTCATCTCCGCTCCTTCCCCTGTCACTTCCCTCATGTCGCCTAATAAATATAAAAGCGGATCACGGAGCCGAGATCGGCGTCATTTTCATCTCATACACCCGCCGCCGCTTTTATATTTATTAGGGGAGATCAGGGAAGTCACAGCGATAGAAGAGGAGATGTTTAATGTTGCAGCCGAACTGTTTTAATTATACCACCGCAAGTATGACATTTCACACAGTGCCGTGAGTTTTTCCTACCCTCTGAGCATGCGCACTTGTGTTCTTCTTTGCTGTTCTGTTACGTCTCCGGGGCTCTGAGCATGCGCACTGCTGCGCTGCTCAGCTGTTTGACACAGGAAGTGACGAGGGTATGGTTTCTTCACGGGGTATGGTTTTTTAACGTTACACCGTTTCCCTCCTTCAATGTCTAATCCCAGGCTGGGGGATGGGGAGGTGTCTAACTGCAGGAAAAATAAGACCGGTCACCAGGCTGTCTGTTCTGTCTAGTAGAGCTGTGTAAATTTCAGATCTGGATTGATAAAGAAACAAATCTTTTTGAAGGTAAGACAGATCCAATAAATGTATTTCAACTGTATCTTCAGCCGTTTGCTTGGAGTTAAGCTGTAAAAGGTATATGTATGTATTTCAGAGGTCATTTAAACTTTTGATGACTTGAATTAAAGTGCAGGTCACAAGAAATTAAAAAATGTTTTATTTACTCTTCTTTCTAATGTTTCTAATGTGTGTGAGCACAACACATGGTGGGATGAAAAGCCCACTAATTGTTATGAATTATTACACATTTGCATAGGTAAATGCAATCCTAAGGGCCTATTCATGTCTTAGCGTCTGCCTGTGGTATAACCCACATTTGCCTGCCACGGGAAAACACACAGGTGCCCATTCATGTCTGTATGGGGCTATGGGCTGTTGTTCCAGTACAATTTTCCTGTAATAACACGCATTAGGAAGGCACACAGGAATGAAGGATATTGCTTTGGGCCCATTCACATTGCTGCGTTATGATAATGCACAGTTACCTCAACACACATGAATGCACAAATGATGGCGCCCTTCATTGTAAATGTGATTGGTAACAGCCAATGTACCTGCGCTCCGGCTCACCCCAATGCACATGCCCTACATTGGGATATGTTCCGCTAAAAAAAGAGTTGTTGTTTCGTGCTATAAATTGGGGATCCTCAAACTACGGCCCTCCAGCTGTTGCGGAACTACACATCCCATGAGGCATTGTAAACTCTGACATTCACAAACATAACTAGGCATGATGGGAATTGTAGTTCTCAAACAACTAGAGGGCCATAGTTTGAAGACCTCTACAAAATGAATGAGCTGCCTTAATGTGTTAGTAAACCCACAACAGTAAATCAGTCTGTATATGCAGCAAAGCATGCTTATTAGATTTACTGTGGAACCTAAGGGTCCTTTCACACGGCCGCTCCGTGTGTCTGCAAATCATCCTATTTTTTTGCGGATGATTTGTGGACATAATGTAAGTCAATGGCACTGCGGGTGTCAGCGGAATACCATCCGCTGACATCCGATTTTCCTCCTTTCAGTTCTGTTCTGTTTTTTGGAACGGAACAGAACCCTATTTTTCCTCCGTGTAAAAAACGGAAAGGAAGGAAAATCGGATGTCAGCGGTGTCATCTGCTGACATCCGCAGTGCCATATACTTACATTATGTCCGCATATCATCCGCAAACGGATGGAATGATATGCGGGCACACGGAGCGGATGTCATCCGCTCCGTGAAAAAAAAAAAAAAAAAAAAGTCCCGCAGCGGACTAAAGCAGCAGAGCGGCCGTGTGAAAGGACCCTAAAAAAAGAAAAAAAAAAGTCACTGAGCGGAGGAAAAAACTAAACGGACCGTGTGAAAGGACCCAAAGAGGTTTATTCTCTGCATCGTTTAAAAAGGCTGTTCTCTGATCCTCCCCTTCTTTTACTGTCCCCAATCCATCTGCTGATAGTACAGAGCTGAGGAGGAACTCTGCACATGCCCAGTTTGGTGTGTAATGCTAGAGAGTTTTTTTTTTGGGGGGGAGGGTGCATGTGATCAGCACAGGACCAGTCAGCACTGTCCAGACAGAGGGTCAGGGGTCATGCAGCAACTCCTCCTACAAGCTTTAACCAGTGCTCGGCCAGACACTGATAGGACTCGCAAGACTGCTATATACTGCTGATGAGAAAGGGTATTTAGCAGTTTATATTTACGAAAAGAATTGCATTTCCATGTTCTGTGTACTGTGGGAGACCAGATATAGTGACTGCAGGGTCCTGGTTTTATGTTTCAATAGTTTTTTTATTATGAAAGTAATACAAGGTAAACACGGGCACAGTATCAGTTACAAGCTTAACCACTTAAGCCCCGGAGGATTTGGCTGCTAAACGACCAGGGGGTATTTTGCGATTCGGCACTGCGTGACTTTAACGGACAATTGCGCGGTCGTGCGACGCTGTACCTAAACGAATTTGACGTCCTTTTTTTCCCACAAACAGAGCTTTCTTTTGGTGGTATTTGATCACCTGTGCGCTTTTTACTTTTTGCGCTATAAACAAAAAAAGAGCGTAAATTTTGCAAAAATAACAATATTTTTCACATTTTTTTATATGAAATTCCCCCAAAAAAAAATGTAAAAATCAAAATTTTTTAACATTTTCAGCCAATTTGTTTTATCCTACCTGTGTTTGGTAAAAAAAATCGCAAAAAGCGTATTTTTATTGGTTTGCGCAAAAGTTATCGCGTTTACTAACAAAGGGAAAGATTTTTGTCATTTTTGTTGTTTTTTTTTTAACGCGTAATGGCGGCGATCTGCGATTTTTTTTGCGGTATTGCGGCGGACAGATCGGACCCTTGACTGACATTTTTGACACTTTTGGGGTTACCAGTGACATTTCTACAGTAATCAGTGCTATATATATATATGCACTGTTACTGTAAAAATACACTGGTAGTGAAGGGGTTAACTTTATTTGGGAGGGAGGGGCTGTGTGTGTCCCTAGGGGCGTGCTTTCTACTGTGATTGGCTGTGGCTTGAGCTGTAAGGACACTGATCAACGGATCTACATAGTAGATCCGTGTGATCAGTGTTTTTACACCGAGGAGAATGACAGGTGGCTTGTTTACACAAGCCGCCCGACTTTCTCCTTCTCCCCCGACGATCGCCGAGTGACCGGCGGACATTGGGTCTGCCAGTCACACGCGCAGGGGGGTCCATGACCGTGCGGGCGCGCGCTCGCTCCCCAGACCCTCCCAGGCTAGTGACGTTAATTAACGTCACTCTGCCTGTGAGGGGCTGACCGCCGCAGTAAATCTACTTGCGGCGGTCGGCAAGCGGTTAAAGATAAAATGGACAGTACACCAGATGAAAAACATACTAGTCACATGATCCTGGGTTTAGAACACTTTAATGATGCATGATAACGCAATGAGACCCTTAAAGTGTTACTAAACCCAGGAGCCTGCATTCACTATATCTGGTCCCCCACAGTACACAGAACATGGAAATGTAATTATTTTAGTAAATATAAACTGATAAATATCTTTTCTCATCAGCAGTATATAGCAGTCTTGTGACTTCTATCAGTGTCTGGTTAAAGCTTGTCCAGTGCTGATTGGCCCTGTGCTGATTGCATGAACCCTCCCAAGAACCAAAAAAAAACTTGCTGAACTGAACATGTACAGCTTGTCCCCCAAGGCTCTGCTCTATCAGGAGATGGTTTAGGGACTGTGGAAGAAGGGGAGGATCAGAGAAGGCAGGATCAAACAGCTTTTTTTACCCATTGCAGAGGACTAACCCCCTAGGTTCCACAGTGAGTATAACAAGCATGATTTACTGCATATACAGACTGCTTTTACTGTTGTAGGATTAGTAACACTTTACCCTATACCTGAAATCTCATAACAGCATTCATATGTTTAATGCGTGTCAAAAGTCATTTTCAAAATTTTAAATTCCAAAGATGTCATAAAATAATACATGGTGATGTTACTGCGAATAGATGTGAACCAGAATGAAATGATCCTAAAGCTTTTCTGACTGTTTGTTCTACACCAGACAGGGCAGGCTACACCTAGACTCCAGCTGGTCCCTTGGTATTAACCCCTGCCACATATACAAGCACCTCTCCCTATATTCCCTCTTAGATTGTAAGCTCTAACGTGCAGGGTCCTCTGATTCCTATTGTATTAAAGTGTATTGTACTACCCTCAAGTTGTAAAGCGCTGCGTAAACTGTTAGCGCTATATAAATACTATATAATAATAATAATAATATTCCAAGCACGGGAGGATGAGGGCGTATTCCCCGTACATAGAAAGCCTGCAGGAATTCCAACATCTGGGCCTGGAGGACATACTGTATATTACACTCCACAGCAGATGACCAAAATGGTTTTTGTTCCTAAAATGCGCACACTGCATGTTAGTGTAAAAATGTCATCCCTAGAATCAGACTTCCTGGCAGGAGGCCCACCAGGGTTTCCTCCGCAGCCCTTTAAACAAGGACACATATTAATTACACAGGTTCTGTGGCTGATTAAACTCACTTAGTGCCTTATGTGCATTATATTTGCCTCGGAACCTGTGTAATTAATAGAAGTCCTGGTTTAAAGGGATGATGTGGCAATCCTAAGGCCCACCCTGGGGGGAGTAATACAAATAAAGAGGACTGCAGAGTCATGCACTGACAGACACTGCAATCTGTGCAATGAGTGTAACATCAAGAGAAGCTTTTCCACTCAGAGACTGTGTGTGTGTGTGTGTGTGTGTGTATATGTATATATATATTTAGTTCAGTAAAGTTTTTGTATACCAGGTGCCCGGCGGCACTTGTGTATGATCGGCGTCCGCTGCCCATTTCCCCCTTTGACATCTGTGTGTACAGCGTTTAAAACTCAAACTGGCCATAAACGTTAGAGTCATGCTCGATTGTTCAGGAATTCTGAAAAAGAGTTCGGAAAGCCATCTTTTCAGACAGAGGGCATTTGACAGGTTGCTGGGGGGCCATTTGTCCCCTCCTGGATTCCCGTTTTAACCCTTGAAAACCCACAGCAACCATGTTCATTAGACGCAGTTGTGGTGTGGCCCTATTTACTTATATGGGTTGCATTTTATTTTATTTGTAATTCCTTTATTTTCTTTCTTTTTTTAACAAAAGTCAGGTTACAGAAGGTAAGTATAAAAAATGATCTGAGGTATATAACATTGGTTTATGATGCATAGACCAATAACAATGTCCAAGATAATTCCTCATAATACAATAATGTCTAAGATGCAGCAATAGAAAAAAGCCAAGACTGGTACATGTTAGGTTAAGATGGAGGGGGGGGGGGGGAGGTTAAACTGCAGCTCAACCACCTATTTGTACTGCCACCCCCCCCCCCACCCCCCCCCCCCCCCAGGCTGCAATCAAGAGTAGTTCAGGTACATCTGTATCTAGGATATAGGAGGCTAAAAGTGTGTGTGTGTGTGTGTGTGTGTGTGTGTGTGTGTGTGGGGGGGGGGGGGATGGGATTTTATAGACAGAGTGTAGTTGTCCTTTAACCAGGACAGTATCCACCTTCGCTGTGTGTTTCCACAGCTTCCACGGCTGATTTGTTGTACAATATCCTTAGAAATGTCTTTTGCCAGGGTTTATTTCTACTATTCTTTGCTAGCATGTACAGTCTCTCACAAAAGTGAATACACCCCTCACATTTTTGTAAATATTTTATTATATCTTTTCATGTGACAACACTGAAGAAATTACACTTTGCTACAATGTAAAGTAGTGAGTGTACAGCTTGTATAACAGTGTAAATTTACTGTCCCCTCAAAATACCTCAACACACAGCCATTAATGTCTAAACCGCTGCCAACAAAAGTGAGTACTCACTTTTGTGAGATACTGTAAGTACATATAAAATGTCATTTTTGTACTGGTGTATGTGTATACAATATTTAACTGTATATTCATTACATATGCAGATATTTTTTTCCTTTCAAAGTGGAACTAAACCTTTATATCCACTGAGATGGTGCCATCTTGTGCTAGCCTTACATTAATATATTCCTCTTATTCAGGATCTAATACAGGGGTTTCCAAACTCTCTAAGCGAAGGGCCAGTTTAATGTCCTTTAGACTTTTGGGGGAAGAGGAAGAGTGCCCCATCGATGGTGTCAGTGGGAGGAAGAGTGCCCCATCGATGGTGTCAGTGGGAGGAAGAGTGCCCCATCGATGGTGTCAGTGGGAGGAAGAGTGCCCCATCGATGGTGTCAGTGGGAGGAAGAGTGCCCCATCCATGGTGTCAGTGGGAGGAAGAGTGCCCCATCAATGGTGTCAGTGGGAGGAAGAGTGCCCCATCCATGGTGTCAGTTGGTGGAAAAGTGCCCCAAGGGCCAGATAAAGGCAAGCCAAGGGCCACATCTGGGCCCTAGGCTGCCATATGGAGACCACTGATCTAATAGATTCCTCCATCCAAACTGTCACCTTTTGTATTCACAAAGCACCTGTTAGGTGTTACTATTCTTTGTTAGCTTGTAAGTGCATACTGACTATCCCTTTTTTTACTGGTGTATATAAACTGTATACAGCATATTAACCGGTTCCCGATCGCCTGCCGCCTTTTTACTGCGGCAGTGCAGCTCTCCTGCGTGAACCGACGTAGACTGCAGAGCGCCTGCAGCTAGGGCGCGAGCGCGCACCGCCGGCGGCGCGCTCCCGCCCCCACTCGGCAGCGGTGACTCTGATGCATGGGGCAGGCGGCTCCGATTGCCGCCTGACACCCACGGTCGTTCCACTGCTGAGAGAACGGTCAGCTGTTGTAAACACAGCTGACCGTTCTTCTCTCTGGAATGATCACAAAACCCCCATGTGATCCTGCTATATAGGATCACAGGTCTCTATGATAATTTCACAAGCCACGCGCCCACCACAGTTAGAATCACTCCCCTAGGCTCACATTTAACCCCTTGATCATCCACAGTGTTAACCCCTTCCCTGCCAGTGTCATTATTACAGTAACAGTGCATATTTTTACCACTGATTACTGTAGTAATAACATTGGTCCCCCTAAAAGTGTCAAAAATGTCAGTTAGGGGTCCGATCTGTCCACCGCAATGTCACAGTCCCGCAAAAAAATCGCAGATCGCCACCATTACTAGTAAAAAAGATAAAAATGACATAAATCTTTCCCGTAGTTAGTAGCCGCAATAACTTTTGCGCAAACCAACCAAAATATGCTTATTGCGATTTTAAAAAGTTAAAAAATTATGATTTTTAATTTTTTTTTTTTGGGGAATGTTATATAGAAGAAAGTGAAAAATATTTTTCAGAATTGTCGCTTTTTTTGTTTATAGTGCAAAAAATAAAAATCGCAGGGGTGATCAAATACCACCAAAAGAAAGCTCTGTTTGTATGGAAAAAAAGGACATCAATTTCATTTGGGTACAGCATCGCACAACCTCGCAATTGTCCGTTAAAGTAACATAGTGCTGAATCGTAAAATATGGCCTGGTCATTAAGGGGGAAATTCTTCCGGCCCAGAAGTGGTTAATGTATATTTTTTGTTGCATATATATATATACTCTTGTTCTTTTTATTACAATCATTTTTAGTAGTGAATATCATGCTGGAGTGTTGATATACCACTATAGATTATTGATTTATTATATGATCTGGATCACAGCTATTTTGAAAACCAAGCACCCTGTTTTCTTTGCATCATATGCTGTATGTATGTTGTGGTCAATACTAAAAGACGTCACCCCCTGGTAAGGACAGTCGGTGTGGTGTGCCTGAACCGACGTAAGGGGGGTAGCCTGTAAATAAAGAGGGCACCCCCAAGGGAAAGAGGTAGAGAAAAAAGGGTGAAGGAGGGTGGGGTGACGATCCGAGGCAGCAGGCCGGTCAAGGGGAGGGGCGGCGCTATAAAGCCCGCTAGCTCCTCCCACAAATACCGGCCTGCGGCCGCACACTTGTGGTCAATACTAAAAGACGTCACCCCCTGGTAAGGACAGTCGGTGTGGTGTGCCTGAACCGACGTAAGGGGGGTAGCCTGTAAATAAAGAGGGCAAAAGAGTAAGCAAAACAACACACTTTATTCAAAATATCTAGGACACAAGCTTGCGAAAAGCCAATCTCAACCCCTTCTCTGGGTGCGGTATATACACTTGGAAGGCGTCCGACTCCCACCTACCAAGCCTTTTAATGATATGGCCTGGCGTATTATTCCCTGAAGCAGCCGTAGCCGCTCCTATCCGGAAGGAATGGCCAGAGTGCGCTGCCGGGTCCCACCCCAGTCTGATGCAAAGAGAGCGTATGTAAAAAATGAATTTGGACGTAGTGAGGGGAACGTCCAGGAGCGCAAAGAGCGGTGCATGGCTGGGACTGCTCAGGGTCTGAGCCACGAAAATATCCAACACTCTGACCGGGCACCAAAGATTCCCAGACGGGTAAAACGGGATGGTAACGGGGTGGCCCACCTGCCTGGTCTTGGTGCTCTGCAGAGTCAAAACATAATGATCCCCCCATTTGACGAGATCTCGCTTGAGGAGACACAAACGCCCCTCAGCTGCGGAAGCTACCGAAAACTCCCCGGGTCTGAGAAAACCGTAGAAAGCCAGATACATTGCCGCTTTGACCACAGCATTCGTGTATGGCTCAAAGGGCGACGTGTCCAGTAAGTTGGAGAGGGCCCTGAATTTCTCTCCATCTATCGGCAGCCGCCTGATGGGGGAATGGTGATCCAACCTGCCAATGCCCTTCAGGAGGCTCTTCAGAGGATATGCCCGGAGGAAAGGCAAGGAGTTTGGATGGTGCGTCAGAATGTGGTGTTGAACACCCGCCAGATATAGTTTAATAGTACTGACAGATAGCTTGAGTTGGAGGTGGCAAAAAGCAGCGAAGGCGACCATGGTCTGCACTGACTGGTCATCCAACCCAAATTCCACTAAAAACCTTTGGAAGATGGCCAAGGCTCGGTCATAAGCCTTCCTGGTGTTGGATGACAGAGCCATACGGGCCAACTCCCGTCCATGCGCCATGATGCGGGCTAGTCCAGGAGCAGATCCTTGAACTCCGGGGTCCGCGTGGGACATCTGTCGGCCGTCGGGTGGAGAGTGAAGAAAACCTGCAATTTGGAGCGGGAAAGAGCGTCAGCGGCTAAGTTGGTATGACCCGGAATGTGCTCACAGAAAAGAAAAAACTGGTAAGTGGCAGCTACCAAGGTCAGCCTGCGGACCAGCCTCATAATAGTCAGGGACGATGAACGGCCTTTGTTGATGATATCACAAGCAGCCATGTTATCACTGAAACATTTGACTGCCTTCCCTGACCAGTACCTACCCCAGGTGACAGCAGCTGCCACAATAGGGTATAATTCGAACAGCGCTGAGGTCTCCCGGAAAGCAGGTAAGGCTAGAGACTCAGCCGGCCAACTATCCCTGAACCATGAGTCCCCGAAGATGGCTGCGAACCCGGTACTGGCGGCCGCATCCGTCCAAAACACAGGGGACTGGGCAGAGATGGGCGGGATGAACATGGAGATACCGTTCCAGCTTTCCAGGAACTCAACCCACATACCCAGGTCCGCCCTGGCAGGGGGATCCAGGTGGGAGATGACACCCTCCGGAAGACCTGGCAACAGCCGCAGCAACCGAGAGATAAAGGACCTGCCCTGGGGGATGATACGCATGGCAAAATTTAATGACCCGATCAAGGACTGCAACTCCTTCCTGGAGAAAGTCCCTAGTTCCAGGAACCTGCCTACCACCCCACGAATACGTACAAGTTTGTCCACAGGGAGGCTGGACTGCATGGAGACAGAATCCAGGGTAATCCCCAAGAAATCCAGCCTGGTGACCGGGCCGACCGTTTTGCCTGGTGACAGGGGAACCCCTAAGGTGGAAAATAAGGCCAAGGTACTATTTAGACTGACCGGCGTGCAGTTGCTATCCTCGACCAACAAAAAATCATCAAGGTAGTGCAACACCGAGGGGCACCTGGAGACATTCAGAAGGAGCCAGCAGAGCGTCTCAGCAAAGGTATCAAAAATCTTGGGGCTGCTTTTAGACCCAAAAGTCAGCCTGGAAGCGAAATAATATTTCTCCCTCCACTTTACACCGTGGATGTGCCATAAGGAGGGGTGAATAGGCAGCAGCTTGAAGGCATTGGCAATATCCATTTTACTGAGCCAGGCAGCCCTGCCAGCCCCTAAAATGGCCTGGATGGCATTGTCCACGGTAGCATAGTGGAGTGAGAACTCGGCCGAAGGAATAAGGGAATTAAGGCTGGGGTTGGTGGAAGAATGAGGAGCCGACATGTCGATAATCAAGCGTTTTTTATTGGTGAATTTGCTTGTGGCAATACCGATCGGGTTGGTACGCCAAGAGGAGAAGGGGGGGGGGCCGGGAAGGGGCCTAACATGAACCCCTCCTGCACTTCCTTCTCAAGTAGAAGATCTACCGACTCCGGGTCCTCCGTGGCCGACAGTAAATTGGGACATTCCAGAGTCCCCGTGGGAAGAGACACCAGCCCCGTGTGGAACCCACCCAAGAACCCCTGAATCAGATACTCCACCAGGTGTGGAGACGGATGAGCCTGCAGGTAAAACTCCAGCACCTCGACCTTGACCCCGGTTAGTCATTGCTTAGGGTACATCTTGGATGGACACATGGATTTCGTGTGAGCCCTGAAACAGATGGAGCAGACATGGAGCAGCCTGCAAGCACTGAAGCTGCACGCCCCCCCATTGAAATTATTGCAAACCTGGGCTTTACCTAAGAACACTATGGGACGACCCAGCTTATCCCTAAGGCCACGCTGCTCTGACCTGCCAGCACCCCCCCCTGGGACCCCGGCCGGGGAGGATACAGCCTCCATGGGGCAAAGGCTGGCAGAATGTGAAGTGGAGGAGCATGTGGCACAGGAGGGAGGTGCCAAGCCTGCGAAGTGCCTGCAGAAGAGCTCGGTATCCAGTAGACTCCAATCCACACGAACATTGAATTGAGCCAAGGCTGCCGCCGCCTTGGCCGAGACCGACTTATGAAAGTCGAAGAAGGTAAAACCCCCGTATTTGTGCCCTAAATCCACTATCTTATGCAAGTAAAGATCTAACTCTTCCCGTTGCTGCGGGTAAACGGAACACAAAACGTCCCTGTAGATGCCGAAGGCCAGGACAAACTCGGGGATAGTGAGCTTCTTATTAAGCCTGGGGTCCCTGGCCTTCATGACTACGGACAAATCACCGTAATTGTAGACCTTACTTTCGACCATGTCCTGGGAGGCAATGAGGAGAGCCACTAGGTTGACATCCTTCCCCTCCAAGATATCCTTGCGGAGAGCCGCGGGGACCAAGTGGGCCGGGGTGATAATAGGAGAAACCGTGGAAGAAGGCAAGATGGGAACTGGGGGCCTACCCTGATCACTAGCGGGAACTGGGGTCGGGACCGGCAAGGAAGGAGGGGGACCCCCTTGAGCCGGACTGGCGTCCTCCAGCTTAGTCAGTCTATCGCCGATGGACTGTAGGGAAGATAGGATGGAGTCCAGGGTTCCTTGTATGGCAGACGAACAGCCCTGAGAGCTGGTGCCCAGTCCCGGATCTTCTGGATGTTCCATCATCAATCTGAACAGCTCCGCTTTCCTTGCAGTGGCCGGGAACGAGATACCCTTCTGGCGTAGGACCGCTAAGATCTTCGGAATAGTCCAAGACCCGTAAGAGCCCAGCGGAGAAGGAACCCGACGACCCCTGGGGGTACCGGACCTGACAGGGGTGCCGATCCTGGCTGGCGTGGAGGGGGAGGAAAATCCATCTTCCAGGGTGGCTCCTTGAGGCCCGCTGTAGAAGGAAACAGAAAAAGTAGAACGCCCAAGACCGATTAACGACCGAAACGTATAGGAGAACCACTGGCTGGCTAGCTAGAGCCCAGAGGCGAAAAACTTAACTACCCCGTGACAGGTGAGGCCCTGCTAGATGCCAAGCGGCCGGAGAGAGGCTCTACCTATGATTTGGGCGAGGGGCGTGAGCCACTGACGTGGTGGCGGGAAAGATGGCCTCTCGGTGACAGTAAAAGAATCAAAACGTGTGGCCGTGACAGGTGAGGCCCTAACTATAAACCCCATGAGAAGGGTGGAGCGAGGCGCTAGCTTTGGTTTGGCCCGTGGGGCGAAATAATCTCCGACGAGATTGGGGGGTTGGCCTCGCGGGACCGGCTATGAAGGGGGGGGGGGACTAGGGCCAGCACCTGAAACCCTAACAGCCAGTAGACTAGCCCTACCAGGGAGGAGGGGGCAATACATGACAGAACAACACAGCTGGAGAGCCACAACAGAGTAACGAGAAGGACAGACGACATGAAGAGCGGTAAGTGCACAGAGGTGATGAAGCCGTGACGGAGCACAGGAACCAAAAACAACCGCAGGTGAATAACATGAGGAGTATACGGGCCTGAAGTGTACATAAAAGGGGGTGGCCACCGGGCAGCCAGACAAGGTGACAAAGAGTGTGGGGCCAAGTGACAGACCAGGTTTAAGTGTCTACGGGCGATGCCTAGAGAAGCGTCTGTGAAAATTAAATAAGCTGAGCCGTGAGGTACATGAAGGAACCTGAACCTGAAGTAGTACCTGGTGCCGGCATTGAAAGACATGGAGAGAACCTGAAGGGAAAAAAGGCAAACGGTCAAAAAAGGGGGGGGTGCGTGACCCCCCACTAGAGATACATACCTGTACCCGGAATGGAAAAAACCACACATACCCACAATGCAAAGAGACCCCCCCCCCACCAACCCTTAGGTACCAAAACCCCCCCCGCCCCCTCCCTCTGAAAAGGCCGGGCGACCCCCCCCCCAACCAAGGCAGCCATGGACAAGCAGGGACAAGCAGGGGAACAAGGGATGATGTACCCAACCTGACAGAGGCTGATAAGAGAGCAGGAGAACATAAAACAGGTAGCCGTGGCCTAGTAAGGCAGGCAGTGTGTGCAAGAGCCTGTGTACGGGGGTAGCCGTGGCCTTTCTGGAAGGCAGGCAGTGTGTGCATGAGCCTGTGTACAGGGGTAGCCGTGGCCTTCTGGAAGGCAGGCAGTGTGTGCAGGACTGAGTGTGAAAAAATAGCCGTGGCCCACAGAGGCAGGCAGTGTGTGCAGGAAGATGCCTCCTCCCCCCCTCCCCCCCCCATGATGACAAGTACCTGATCCCCTACTGAACAGCAGGAGAAGCAGCGGCGAAGCTGGTAGACACGGCAGAGAGGCTGGGCTGGATGGCAGCGGAGGGTGAGACACAGCACCGTCAGAGGTTGCTCAGGAACAGCCGAGATCCGCGCCACACACAGCGCTTCCTGGTACAGCACCCGACCGGACGTCCGGTCCACGAGGAGGCGGTATTCGGCCGACGTCAGGTGATCACCCAGAACACCTGACCAAGCCGAGTGACGATCCGAGGCAGCAGGCCGGTCAAGGGGAGGGGCGGCGCTATAAAGCCCGCTAGCTCCTCCCACAAATACCGGCCTGCGGCCGCACACTTGTGCTGTTGGTTTGCAGTTACCATAACTAAAACGGAAAAGTTTATAAAGAGTATAAAGTGCTTCATCAAACAAGCACAGGGGTACCACCGGTCCTCTTGTAGGGGGCCTGGGCACACAATGGGGGCAGGGGGAATCAGATGGGGGATCAGTGCCTGTGAGGGCAATTACAGGAACGATGCCCCGTGTGCCTCTTCTGCAGCAGCTGAAAGCCTTTTTTTCCGTCTCTCCCTTCCCCCGCTGCACCAATCCTCCTCCTTGTCCTGCCCACATCTGATTCCCCTCCTGTCTGCCTAGGGGGGCCCTTTCAGGTAGGCTGTAGGGGGCCCCATGATTTCTCACAGCAGCCCTGAATAAGCATGTTACTTTTCCGCTCTTTCTGCCTTATCTACTTTCTGGTTAGGATTCTGTTAAGCATTTGTAAGGAGTATTTTGAATTCCTGCACTGTATAGTAATCTATAACCTGTACAGATATTATGCAATCCTCTCTGGTTGCCTAATCTAATGTAATACCCACATGGATGGCAAAACGATAACGCCCTGATCAGTAACTTTTACCTGTAAGGTAGAAGGAATTGTTCTGGTCTCCAGATCTACAAACTGACATTGTCATTTATCATGTGCAGTGTTATCAATATGACTAATGTTTATTTGTGTGTGGGAGAGCCTCTACTGCCTTTGCAGGCGCCATCATAATTGCAAGCAAGCTCAGTACAGGACATGCTTGTCCAAACCTGGGTGAAATCATGGCAGCAAGACTTTCTTTCTATATTATGCTGAAAGACGTAATGGAAATTATGAATATAGGAATTGAGTCATAGTTGAAAATATGTCAAACCGTTATTTTTTTTCCCATCTATAGTTAATTAGTGTTGTATTGTTTGTTCTCTTTCATCTAAATGACACAAAGATCTTTATTTGAAATATCCAAAATAAAATATTTAGGAGCAGTTCACGCCGGGATCACATGGGAATGCGCTTGTTCCCGTGCAATCCCCTATGTGATGGGTTTTTACAGCCTATTCATTTGAACCAGCTGCAAAACCCACTGGACCATGGAAAACGCAGTGCTTGCACTACTTTTACAAATGCACTGCACCAAACCACATTGTACTGTGGTACCATGCGATTTGGTGCCCACAAACACATTGCATTTGTGATCTGCGTTTGGGGTGCCAATTAACAATACATTGGCACCCGCATGTGGATCGCAAGGGCAGCGCATTCTCCTGCGGTGCTGAAAATGCGCCTTTCTGGCACAACATACTGGTGTGAACCAGCTCTTATACTTACTGACACAATGTCCCTTTTCACCCGTGACCTCCTTTACCCATGACCCTAGATGACCCCTGTAATCCAAATTCAGAACAAGCCTCAATATTTTTTTTTTATAAATTTATGTTCATATAATTTTGAGTTTCACTCCTCACATCACATTTTCCTTGCAGGTTTAGGACCCATTCACACCGTATGAGCTGCACTGCCCAATGTAGTCCCAACGCATAGACCAGGTCATTTTCCTTGAGTCCTGTGAGTTCACAACAAGGCACTGCAATTTGGGGCACTGAAAAAAAAAAAAATAGAACATGCTCCACTTTTTTTTTTAGCGCAGCTCGTTGAGGTCTGCGGTGCATAAAGATGAATAAAATGTCATTTTGTGACCTTTCAAAAAAGTTGAAACAAAAAAGTTAAACAGTGCGATGCATCATTAACGTATTGGCACCTCTTCCTTCCCTGCACACACTGGGGGCTGAGGTATAACACAGCCAGTGAGGTTAATGAGCCTTTAAAGTAACCCTGTGCTTTTCCTATACAGGACAATTCAACAGGTTCATTAAACTGCCACCCATCCCATCTGTAAGACTTCTGAGGTCGCTTAAAGAGGTTGTAAACCTCCGAATTTTTTATTTTTTTTCAAAAAGTACACCTGAAAGAAAAACACATAATGAGCTAGTAAGCATCGCATACTAGCTCATTATGATATACTTACCTTAGAACGAAGCCCCGAAGCGCCGACCGCTCACTTCTCCCATGGGTGACATGTTCTGTCACCCTTCTTCCGGGTTCTCGGCATCCGGCCATCTGGCTGGACCCGCGATTACGTCACTCCCGCGCATGCGCGCGGGAGCCGACGGTCGCGGTATGGGGCTCTGAAGGAACGGCACCAGCGGCCGTTCCTTCAGAGCGCATGCGCCAGTGATGTCACTGGCTGCATTTAACCACTTTTCCACCGGAGGATTTTGCTGTCTTACGTCCAGGCCACTTTTTGCGATTCGGCGCTGTGCGAATTTAACTGACAATTGCGCGGTCGTGCGACGCCGTACCCAAACAAAATTTACGTCCTTTTTTTCCCAGAGACAGAGCTTTCTTTTGGTGGTATTTGATCACCTGTGCGCTTTTTACTTTTTGCGCTATAAACAAAAAAAGAGCGTTTATTTTGAAAAAAATAACAATATTTTTAACATTTTTTTTTATATGAAATTCCCCCCCAAAAAATGTAAAAATCTAATTTTTTAAAAATTTTTGGCCAATTTGTTTTCTGCTACCTATGTTTGGTAAAAAAAAATCACGATAAGCGTATTTTGATTGGTTTGCGCAAAAGTTATTGCGTTTACTAACTACGGGAAAGATTTCTGTCATTTTTGGTGTTTTTTTTTAACGCGTAATGGCGGCGATCTGCGATTTTTTTTTTTTTGCGGGACTGCGACATTGCGGCGGACAGATTGGACCCTTGACTGACATTTTTGACACTTTTGGGGGTACCAGTGACATTACTACAGTAATCAGTGCTATAAATATGCACTGTTACTGTAAAAATGACACTGGTAGTGAAGGGGTTAATTTTATTGGAGAGGGAGGGGTTAATGTATGCCTGGTGCTTACTGACATGTGGGGGGGAGGTGACTATGTGACAGAAGGACAGATCGGATGTTCAGCTATGCTGAACACTCCGATCTGTCACTCCCTGTCACTTAGGAGATCCGCCCGCTCTGTTTACACAGGCGGGCGGATCTCCTCACTCGATTCCCCGACGATCGGGGAAGAGCGGCGGCGATCGCCGCTGCTCCTCCCCTGGCCCGACTCCCGCTGTGACTGAAAACAGCGGGAGAGCGCCTCCGGGGGGGGGGGGGGGGGGGAGTCCAGCGACGTAGGTCTACGTCGCTGGACGGGAACGAGCCACATTGCTGCAGTAGCAGCAATGTGAGCAGAGGTAAAGTGGTTAAGGTAAATATCTCCTAAACAGTACATGTTTAGGAGATATTTACAGAACCTATAGGTAAGCCTTATCATAGGCTTACCTATAGGTACAACTTGCAGAGGAGGGTTTACTTCCTCTTTAAACATTTTTGATATCCTAAGTTAGCCATTTTAATATTTTGTTTTAGATTTGATCTGTCAGATCAACAAAATTCATGAACAGATTTGCTGTGTGGGGAACTACCTAAACAACCCATTAAAAATAATGCTGTATCTACTTAAGTATATTCTCAAGCTATAGAGTTATTGGTAAGTTTTGATGACGTGACATATCAAATTTGTAGCACAATTTGGGTATGTTGCCAGCTTCGATGGCTCCACAGCAGACAATGTTCGTAGCTTTGGCCTTCCCTTCTTATCTTTTAAAATTAAAATCAGCCTATTTGTTCGATGACCCGGCCATCTGGTTTGTAAGACAGACAATAGAAAGTGGGAGAATGCCCCAGACAGACCCAGAACACACTAGAGGAATTCTATTTCCCAGTTGGAGCTCAATTCTTTGGCTCAGCAAAGGGATTTTACAAGCAAGTGCAGGCAGGGGATTCCAAGTATCCACAGTCCCTTCTGAAACGGATTACTTTGAAGAAAATTTTAAGAGCTGTCAGTTCATGGAAAGGTCAAGCACTGGAGGTGACTACTTTTTCCTAATCAAATTAATTCAGAGACTGGATGAAAATGTTGTATGCTGTCCAAAATCTGTAGCTTGATCAGTGCAGGCTTTATTCATTTGTCACTCAAAAGTTCATGTTGGAGGTCCAACAAGAAAGAGAACCGCAGTGCCAAGCTGAGTGTAGTATGTACAGCATACAGCTTCCCGGAACCCATGTGGAGGGGCTTACTGCTATCCAAAGGTCCTGTCTTGTTCTCCATTTTGTGAGTTCATTACTTTTTAATTGTGATTGCTCTACATACTACTCTCAGATTGGCGCTGTGGTTCTCTTTCTTTTTCAAACCCCATTAACTTCTTGCTCTAACAGCCGGCTGCCTACCATAAATGTAACATTTCATCAGGATTCCTAACCATATATGGACTCTTTTAATGCACCTTATACCTTTTAAACCCTTTATGTAATGCTGGAAGTCGAAGCCTTATGCTCTTTTCTTATATAAACTTGGTTTTGGTTTTTAAAACACAACAAAAATAGAACATGCTGGATAGATGCTTAGCAAAACAGATACATCTTACATTTGGTTAGGGGTGGTATAGGTGCTATAATCTCAGGGCTTGTGTTGCCTGTTCCTGACATAGAACCTACCATCAATACTTATTTAGTGCATGCTGATAAACCAATATTTGTGTTCTCATAGTAGGAGCCGCAGTAGTAATTTTGTAGCTTCTCAATCACAGCTCCTGTATTTATCAGAAGCTGGATCATAAGTAGTGGTAGATGCAAGTGCCTCATTGCTGACAATATGGTATCTATTATTATTATTATTATTATTATTTTTTTTTTTTTTTACATCAGTGATAATAGAACCAATAAAGGTGTTTATTCAAGCCCTACATAAGGTGCAAAATTGTCAAGGAATTTACCTGTAGACCACAAGCTGATTACAAGGAAAGATTTATTTCTCGTATACGAGGAGACAAGTACAGGAGATTGTCAGATATTCGCCCACCGGTTCTAGCCGCCTGTGACCCGTGGTATAAGGTTCCATACACAATAGCTAGCCTAGTTGGCTTCATATCTGACACTTGTCTAGATGGCTGGTGAATAAAAACTGAGAGTTTGTCAGAATTTGATGGCAGTCATGCTGTTTAAGGCCTACAAAATACTTTGAGCAACTATTTTCATGGTAGAAGAAAGATGTTCCTTTTCATAGCCTGATGTTACCCCAAGTTAACGTTGAGATAGGAGAGGCACCGGAGACGTCTGCCTGTCACATATACAGTATATACAACTGATACAAGTTTACATGAGTGTATGATATCCTTTGAAGGGCGCATCGTAGTATAACATCTGATCACTGTATAAGGCTGGCCATATATTATACAACTTTATTGTACAATTTTCCTTTAGATTTACCAAAACCGCATAATATGAGGTCAAACCTAAACATTTTCATTGCGTATGCAATCAGGCAGGCCCTTGCACTACATCGTTGAAGGTAAATCAAGGAAATTGAACAAGAAAATTGTATAATGTTTAGACAGCTTAATGCTCATGGGACCGTTTTTTGATACTGCAGATGGGATTTACATCACATTAGGCACATTTCAGCTGTGGTCCCTGCCTTTGTGTTGTATAATAAGAACAAATATACAGATCATTGTTTGTCAACTGGAATCCTGGGGTTCCTTGAGTAGTGGTGGATTCACCTTCTGATTGATGGTGCCTGGATGCTTGGATAGTTCCAGAACTGACATCACTCTACATAGCCAGCAGCATTGGACCAGCAAAACATCTGTTCTTATGTTTCATATACTGTAAGTAACCACTGACACCAAATATCTTTTTATTGGTCTGTAAAGCCCCGTACACATGCGTTGATAATTGGCCGTGAATTTTCTGCCAACGTCCGATCGGCCGATTTTCGGCTTGTTAGTATGATGCTTTCGTCAACCGACTCCGACTTTTCGGCCGAAAAAAATCTGGTGTGCAGGCTATAAAATTTTTGTTGGCCATCAACACAACGGCCGATTATCCGTCAGTCAGTACAGATTTCGGCAGACAAAAATCTGATGAGCAAGGAAAAACACACGGAAAGTAAACCAGCACATGACATCACTTCTGAAGTAGATTTTTGTTGGCCGAGAAAATTCGTGTGCAGTCTAGGCACATTCCAACCAACAAAACACCACTCTGGACAAAAGTCGGACGATCGGTCAGCCGATAATCGTTGCGTGTGTACGAGGCATAAGGCTAACACTCTTCCTACTGACCAACAATATAAGTAGCATTCTATCTCCTACAGACCACCAGTGTAAGGGCACCTTCTCCACCATCTGCGAATGCAAAAAGGGGCCTTTTCCACTGACAACCAATGTAAGTAGGCCCTTTTCCCACTGACCAATGATAAAGGGGGGCCCTTTTCCCACTGACCATCAATGTAAGGGGGCCGTCTTTAACTAAATGTCAAAGTAAAGGGGCAGTTTTCCACTGAAAGCATTGTAAGGGGGGGGGACCCTTCCTTTCTGACTGCCAATGTAAGAGGGCAATAAGCACCAATGTTAATGGAAATGATGTAACTGTCTTTTCTGGTCATTATTGTTGTTTGTTCCATTTTAATCTCAATGATTATTACTGAAAAATTGTATCGCATCGAGCAGGAGGGTGATAGAAAAGCATCCAACTTGTGTGTCAAATATTCTAAGTAGGCCACATTTTTATTCTGTTATTTAATATTATATGAACAACTTACTGATCACGCCAATGTCCTGCAAACTGTAGATATAATAAAGTTTAACAGGGGTTTTCTAAGACCAAGAAAAAAAACATAAAGTTTCTAGTAATAAAAAGGTTGAAATAGGCTGGTCTAGACAAATAAGGACATTCTGTGGGAAAGAATTATTGGAAATGTGCAAGTATTTGTGGGTTGAGATCCTTCTGCAAATACTGAGGAACACTCTATTCTAGCAAATAAACCGGAATGTGTCAACAAAATCCAGCCGTGCCTATAGGTCTGTTTTTATTTCTCGCAGTTGTTTGGGGTTTTTATTTTTACCTAGGAATGCATACTTTAAAATACACAGACTCCATTGAGAAAGACTCGAGTCGTATTTGGCATCGTTCTCTGCAACAACATTTGCCTTAATGTAAAGACCCCAATATTTCATGTTCTGAACCAAAGGAAATAAGCTGTGGAAATCAAAGACGCAGCCAGGGGTTTACCTTACATGAACCCACTTTTCCACCCTGTTCCAATATTCTAACGTTTTATTTAAACAGCTGGGCTGTCTGGAAGTTGGCACTTTACACCTGCTAAGCTCAAAGGGTGGATTTTGGGAAGGAAAACCACAATTTCACCACAGATGTTGGTGTCAAATAGCCAAAATGAACAAATCACTATATATTTTTAACATCTGAGATAGAGGGAGAAGCACAAGGAAAAAAAGATAATGAGCTGCATTGTATCAGGCACATATGGACATATGCTGTGAATTAGTTCTCCATAGTTACAGTAAGGGAGATTAGCTTACTGGATGGCGTCCCTCTATGTGCGTATGTACTGTATAGTGGAGGAATGAGTTATGCTAGCCAGTTTCTATCCCCAGAACTTTAGTATAACTGATTTTTATGTTGCATGAACTTAATTCGCTTTGAGAAAATACAAATTTACTTTGTACAAACATTTGTACAGATACTGCTACAGATAAAATGGTTATGGATAGTCAATAGACAACAAAAAAACAATAAAAACAAAAAAACAGCAAAACATGCTCGGATTGGCGGAGTAACATCAGCCCGCCTCTCTGACTCTGCCAATCCGAGCAGGCTTTGCATTCAATAATAAATTACATCGCTCACTGTGATTGGCTCAGAGTGGTATACTGTATGTAGCTGAAGCTACGGTACATATGGTATACCGGTACAGGATTCCCACTCAGCCAGCGTCTTGAGATTACATCTACTGGTAATACTTAGGTTACCTTGGAGATATTATGAGAGATTACATGTATTACAGTACTTGGGGTACCTTGGAGAGCTATGAGAAATCTGATGTTTTGCTTCGGAAGGGGGGTAGTCTTATATGGTGAGCATAGCCCAAAACCTATGTTTTAACTTGAAAATTAGGGGGGTCGTCTTATACACCCAGTCGTCTTATACGCCGGAAAATACGGTAATTGCATTTCCTTGTACTGTGGGAGACCAGATTTAGTAAATGCAGGGTCCTGGGTTCAGCAACACTTTAAACCTTATTTTTTCTTTTGTTACTTTTGTAGAGAGTGAAGAAGACCTGAATCTCTGGCAAGTTTTTATTACTGCAGACAAAAACGTACAGAGGGCGCACCAACCTTGCACATTACCCAAGTGGTGTTTATTAATGTACAAAATGAAAGAAATATACCCACAAACAAATCAATCATAAAAGCATATCAAAGTCCATGATGGACACGAAGCAACCAGGTCACTGGGACTATGTCCAACACACGGGGGACCCTACAGATGACAGACACGTTTCAAGGGGAGATCCCCTCTTCCTCAGAGCCACTCTTTAATGTTGCATTGACATGTTTAATATAACAAGTGAGACTCATCACATGGTCTCAGGACCGCTCCCAATGGTGAACAAACGGACCATAATCCTTTGGTGCGCCCTTTTTTCCGTTTTTTTTTTTTTTTTTTTTTGCAGTGTTGCTATTGGGTGTTCCCTGACCCTTGGAAGGCAGCAAGGTCTGTGAATTTACCCAAAGCCATAGAGATCCTAGACAACATCCACTGCCATCACATCACTTTTTTAGCGCAGGAGAGTCTTTTTTGTTATTAGGTTTTTATTACTGTGTGTATTGCCACTGGGGGGATTTCACCTCACTTCCTCCTGTGTCTCCTGGACAGGATGTAAGGAGAATCTTTTCAATTGGGACACAGACAACAATGAAAAGGACTTTTCAGTATAGTGGGAAAGGGTTAAAATGTATGACATGTCTATTGCTGTCTTTGTCCCAAATAGCAATGTTGATTTCTGTCACTAGGACAGGAAATAGGACCATGTCACACGGGACTGACTCCGTTCCAATTAGCAGGGGATCTATGAGCTGATCCTCATTGATTGGAGCAAAGCGGGACAGATGACACAGTTTATGCAGAGTGGACACTGAGAGACATCACTCTGCTTTATGGGCAGCCGGATGTAAACGAACATGCAACTACCTCCAATCCGGTCTGCCAATACAGATAAGGACACAAGTCCGCTTACACCCTCCTGTACATAGGAATGCATGGACCTCCAATCAGGTTTGCCTGAAAAACTTGTGGTCCAACCTGATCGGCACAGCCACGTGAAAGGGTCCTGAGGAAAATCAATTTGAGTTTGGATAATTCAATGCACACCTATAAGCCTTGGGACACTGGGTGCTGCAATGACATCCAAATGAATGGTATTGTCATCATTTATACAGTGGCTCCCAACCTCAGTCCTTAAAACTAAACCTTGTCCTTTACAGCCAAGAAGGCTGCCATCTTAGCCTCTGTTTGATCTGCAGTTGCCATGGTACTGCACATGCGGTCAGTTACGCCACCAGCCATTTGATGGCTTGACAGCTCAGTTGAGCACAAGCACCTGTGACAGTTATCATTCACTGCATGCCTTGAATGCAACCTTTTTGGGAAGCAGTTAAATCTATGGTTTTAGTTCCGCTTCAAGTACCCCCAACAGGTCATGTTGTTGGAATTTCTCTTGGATAAAATAGCTGTCATTGAAATTGATTTAAAGCACCTGGGGAGGGAAATCCTGAAAACATGACCTTTTTGGGGTACTTGAGGACTGCGGTTGGAAACCATTGAGTTTATGTAAAAAAGGCAAAGAGTAACCAGCATACCATTGTAGATAAATATTGATTTATACTCTGGGGCCACATTATGACAGCGTAACAAAAAAAAAAAAATCCCTGTTTATCTTGATCCGTATTCTTATGAGGCTTCATAACTTTTACATATCTCCTCAACTTGGACACTGACAGCAAAAAAATTCTGTTCTGTATTGCAATATTGACTGTATCACAAGGCTAAACCTAAAGGTGCACAACACTCTACCTAGGGTTCCATTTCCTGATAATTGTCTCTGTGTGAAAAAAACAGGACATATTATCTAGCCCATGCGTTGACTTCTTAAGCCTCCTACACACGCAACGATTATCGGCCGACCGATCGGCCGTCTTTTGTCCAAGTTGTGTTTTGTTGGTTGGAATGTGCCTAGACTGCACACAAATTTTCTCGGCCAACAAAAATCTACTTCAGAAGTGATGTCATGTGCTGGTTTACTTTCCGTGTGTTTTTTCTTCTCTGAGCATGCCCGGTCTTGCTCATCAGATTTTTGTCTGTCGAAATCTGTACTGACTGACGGAAAATCGGCCATTGTGTTGACGGCCAACAAAAATTTTATAGCCTGCACACCAGATTTTATTCGGCCGAAAAGTTGGAGTCGGTTGTCGAAAGCATCATACTAACAAGCCGAAAATCGGCCGATCGGACGTTGGCCGAAAATTCACAGCCAATAATCGATGCGTGTGTACGAGGCATTACTCTCTCGCCACTCTGCTACTGTGCTATAATTTGGGAGAGATATCGCATGCATGCGCAGAAAGACCTGGCCTGGTCCTGTAGACTAGCAGAGACCAATGGCTTTCTGCTTATACGTAGGGGGACCTCATGAGTGCAAAAACACCCAGGGCTGTGGCATGTAAAAAAAAGGTATTCATGATTTCAAAAAAGATTTATTTTTTTCCCAGTTGTGAGGTTGCACTCACATCTGAGCAGAGCGTCTTTCAGGCATTTTTATTTGAGAGTGTTTGAGCATTTTTAGAAGTCTATTGCAAGCATTTTAGAAGCGTATTACAATTGTTTTACAGCTTTAGGCCTTTTTGTTTAGCCAATAGAAAGCACTTGGGGGAGGAGATCAGGGGTGAAGAGCTGCTATTTGAGCAGAGAATGAGTGGCAAAACACTCATAAAATGCTCATGTTGCACATTTTTAGGCATTCCTAATGAAGTCTATGGGGCCAAATCTGCCAAAAAGCTGCTCATGTAATTTTCTGAGCGACAGAACACTCAGATGTGAACAGGGGGCATTAAAATGAATGGGATTTGGCTTGATAAGCTCCTTTCACATGGGCGGTGCGCACAACAGAGTCTGTTTTTTGCTCAGCGGGGATTGATCCCCCGATCCCCGCTGAGCAGGCGGACGACAGCCCCGTCTCTGCTCTGTGTGCAGAGACGAAGCTGTCAGAGCCCCGCTCTCCTCTATGCGAGATCGGTTGAGAACAGACCACCTCTCCATTTTCATCCGATCTTACCTGATCCGATCCTCCAGACGGATGGAAAATAGGGTTTCCATCCGTCTGGATTTCATGGACAGGATCGGATCAGATAGCAGCGGGTGTCAGCGGAGATGTCTCTGCTGACATCTGCCAATCCATAGTACTGCATGGAGCTTCTGATCCGGTCCGCCTGAAAAACCGACCGGCGCACTGGATCGGAAATCCCGCGTGAAAGGAGCCTTAAGGCCCGTACACACGATAAGAAAATCTGTAGGGAAAATCCGTCCGATGACCGATCTGCCGATTTTCAGATTGTTAGTATGGTGCTTTCGACAGCCGACTCCGACTTTTCGGCTGACAAAATCCTGATGTGCAGGCTATAAAATTTTTGTCGTCCGTAATACAACGTCCGATTTTCGTCTCATTAGTACAGATTTTCGACAGAAAAAATCTTAAGAGCAAGACTAGGCATGCTCAGAGACGAAAGAACACACGCAAAGCAATCCAACACATGATATCACTTCTGAAGTAGAATTCTGTCGTACGGGAAAATTCGTATGAAAATAACCTCTTCACTTTCCACATCAGACTAGCATGCCACAAAAAATGGATGACAGATCGTTCGATAATCTGATGTGTGTACGTGTGTACGGGGCTTTAAGCAGTTTGGAGCTCCAAGCTTCAAGCAGAGGATTGCTCAGGTGTGAACGGGGCCTAAGAGGTGTGGGGGATAGGGGAGGCAAAGGAGAGGAAGTGCTATGCATGGGTGAAAGTTTGCTTTAATTACAATTCCTCTGACAAGTAAAACCACTCAGCTGTGTGTTAGTCATTTATGCTAAAGAATATTAACATTTAACAAAAGTAAAATAAAGCAGATTCCAGAGTCCCCCAATGTAGACGGTGTACGTGCTGTAAAGAAATATGATATTATAATCAATGTATTGTTTTTATACTATATATACTTGCCTATGTGGTTTTCTTTAGAATGAAAGGAGCGGTCATATTGTTATTACAGAAAGTGGTGTGCTGCTGAGTAACTGAAACTGAAGACAAAACAAAGTATTTGTGAGGGGAAGATGGAGTAGTCTGGGCATGTCCTGCTCTCCTCACAAGCTGCAAATGTCATGTTTTGCTAAGGGTAAGGGAGTGAGACATGCCAGGAGCCTTTCTTGTGGGTTCTAATTTACAGTACACCGAGAAATGTGTCATCCTGAAATTGTGATTGTAGTTATTGGCATATCTCATTACAGCCCTGGTTTCGCTCAAGCTGTTATGACGTTTTTCTTTGGATTATCTGTAAGAAACTTGAGTAAATGACTTTTCGTGATGAGCTTATAATAACGTATGTTCATGATGACTTTATTTCACAACAGTGAGAGTACTACCATGAGTCAGAGATTTCTTTGTCCTCTGAATCTGAATATAATTCATGGCTCCCAACTGTTTTTTTATTTGAGGGGACTGTTCCTCATTTGGAAACAAATCCCACTGTTTACCTTTTCCACACTAGCCCATTCTCTGAAAAACGATCCAGCCACTATCAGACATTTAGGAGATGATCCGGATGCCTCTTGAATGCCCTTTTTTTTTTTACATTTTTCGTTATGTTTTACAATGGGAATAATGCAGCGCAACCTTGAGCCAAGCATTTGGCTCATGGTTGCGTTGCAGCACAGTGACTTAAGTCCCGTACACACGTACCGATTGTCAGAGTTGTATAAAGTACTCAAAACCCATACTTGAGTAAAAGTACAAGTGCTCCATCAAAAAGTGAATTGAGTAGAAGTGGAAGTGCTCGATCAAAAAGTGACTTGAGTAGAAGTACTAAAGTATTCAATATTTTTTG
The DNA here is from genome assembly GCF_965119305.1 of Pelophylax lessonae. NCBI lineage: Eukaryota > Metazoa > Chordata > Amphibia > Anura > Ranidae > Pelophylax > Pelophylax lessonae. Next base: position 112,392,947 of record NC_138771.1, read on the forward strand.
TACTTAAGTATTGCAAGTAGTTTTTTTTTAAATGTTGCTACTCAAGTACTGAAAGTAAAAGTACCAGTAGTTTTGAAAAAAAAATTGCTACTCAAGTACTGAAAGTAAAAGTACAAGTACTGTGTTATGTAGTTATTAAAGAAAGAAGTTAAAAGTTTGAACATCATATTGTTTTTTATTATTTCAAATGCAGCATTTATTTATACATACAGTAGCATTTATTTTCGTATGCGCTGATAATACACATGTTTTGAGCTTCATGAAACCTGTCATCTACTCTTCTGGCAGTGGTAATTTTTATAATAGTAACAAGTAACTATGCAGCACAACAAAAAAAAATATCGGAGTAGAAGTATTGAAATCATTGAAAAAATGTAGTGAAGTAAAAGTGGAAGTAGGAGAAAAAAATTCTACTCCAGGAAAGTACAGATACCGCCTTTCAGTACTTAAGTACAGTAGTGAAGTAGTTCTACTTAGTTACTATACATCTCTGCCGATTGTCGGCCGTAAATATTCGGCCGACGACCGATCGGCCGATTGTAGGCTTGTTAGTATGATGCTTCCGACAGCCGACAGCGCATTTTCGGTCGAACAGAATCTGTCGTGCAGGCATTAAAATTTTTTTTGGCCAACACCAGAACGGCCGATTGTTCGCCAGTCAGTACAGATTTCGGCCGACAGACAGCCGATTAGCAAGACTGGGCATGCTCAGAAAAGAAAAAAGACAAGGAAAGTTAACCATCACATGACATCACTTCTGCAGTCGGCTGTTGTTGGCCGACAAAATTCGTGTGCAGTCTTTTGCAGTTTTCAACAGACACGACAACCCTGGACAAAAGACGGCCGATCGTTCGGCCGATGATCAGTACGTGTGTGGTTATCACTTCCATCCAGCAGCAATAGAGTTGTTGGTTCAAATCCCAACCACAAGACTACCTGCCTGGAGTTTGCATGTTCTCTCTGTGCCTGCGTGGGTTTCCTCTCGCACTCCAAAGACATGATGGTCGGTTCATTGGATCCTGTCTAAATTGGCCCCACTATGTGTATGCATGAATGTGAGTTAGGAACCCTAGAATGTAAGCTCCTTGAGGGCAGCGACTGATGTATATGTACATTATATATGTAAAGCATTGCGTAAATTTACGATGCTATATATGTTGCAGAAAACACTTTTTGGAAACCAGAAATGGAGTCCGGACGCAAATTTTGGGAAAACAAACCTTTTTATTCACTAGCGAAGAAGACTTAGGGTCCTTTCTTACGGCCGCTCCGTGTGAAAGGTCCGCTGCGGGACTTTTTCTTTTTTTTTTTCACGGAGCAGATGACATTTCTGTCATCCGCTCCGTGTGCCCGCATATCATCCTATCCGTTTGCGGATGATATGCGGACATAATGTAAGTATATGGCACTGCGGATGTCAGCGGATGACACCGCTGACATCCGATTTTCCTTCCTTTCCGTTTTTTACACGGAAGAAAAAATGGGGTTCTGTTCCATTCGAAAAAACGGAACAGAACTGAAAGGAGGAAAATCGGATGTCAGCGGATGGTATTCCGCTGACATCCGCAGTGCCATTCACTTACATTGTGTCCGCAAATCATCCGCAAACGGATGGGATGATTTGCGGACACACGGAGCGGCCGTGTGAAAGGACCCTTAGCGACGAATCAAATCAGTTTGCCAATTACCCAAAAAAGCGTGTACATCACATATATATCAGCAGTTACGTCACAGATACATATTTTCCTAACTAGTTTGGCAAGCAATACATATTCTTCTCTATACAGATGTTCCCTGTAACTTATCTATGGCAATTAATATTCCCGGTTTTACACTTCTCTGTATTCTCGTTAGTTACAGGAGAACAGAGAGAAAGAGATAGAGGGAGAGAAGGGGGGTTTAAACTGCACAGCTTGACTGTTTCTGTCCTTGTAGTACTACTGGGATCATCAGAATCAACCATTTTGTTTTGCTAATTATCCGCCATTTTAGAAGGCTTTCCAGGTGATGCCACATATAAGCACCTAAAATAATTCTTGATTGGCCGAGATTGATAGGCTCGACGTGCTATTTTAAATTTGCTGCAATGCAAAGCATCGTGGACACGGCATGAGAACAGCCCTTTTTAGGTTAAGGGTGTGGTAAAACAGAGGCTCAACCGCCTGTTTTTACCACAATCCCTGGCCGCCCATAAGAAAGCAACCTATCTTGATTGACCTATTTTCTTGTATAGTTGTCTATGAAAAAAAATTTATTTACCTACCAATAGTGTTATGCTGCACTAAGGGCTTGTTCACAGCAGCATACACATTATACCGCAGCCACTGGTGAGAACTGTAAAGGAAGCAGTGCCGCTGCGTCATCAATGGCCAGACCTGAACCTTGTAGCGCTTCTACAACTTGCGCCTATCTGCCCCATGTTGGCACTATATCCACTGAAACATTTGCAGTTTACAGAGCAGAGTAGGGACTGGTTACAGAGGGATTACTTTGACGCAGTTTGCCAGCTTAAACATGTATTGTAATATACAGTATGTTTTTTTTTTTTTTGCAAAGTTTGCTAGAAGTGGTATATAAAGGGTTCTATATAAAGGGTTCATCAATAATTTTTAGTTTTAAAGGATAAGTTCTCTTTAAAAAAAAAAAAAAATAATAATAAATGCAAATTTTTTTGCAGGTAAAAAAAATGTGCATCTATTATTTATTGTTGCAGGAGCCTGGAAAGCATTGCACTGTCAGTGTATCCACTTACCCTTACATCCCGTACGGGTATGCTGATACTCCCTGACAGGAAGACTCAATGAACTACCACGGCGTGCCACACAGTGGTGTATTTAGGTTTTGTGCTGCCCTAGGCCTGACTAAACTTGTGCACCCCCTAATTTAAATATGAACCACCTCTTCCTGAAAAGGCCACACCCCTTCCTGTTTTTTGACCCGCCTTGTCATCTGTAAACCACAGTCTATCAGTGCCCATAAGCGTAGCCTCATCAGTTCCCATAAGTTCAGCCTCATCAGTGCCGTCTCATTACTGCCCATCAGTGCAGCATATCAGTATGGCCTCATCAGTGCCCATTAGTACATCCTTATGTAACTGGATTAGTAAGAATACTCCTTTCCTTTAAGATATTTGGACTTGTGTTTGCTGCTACTGATTGTAATCATATGATTATTTCACTTATTTGTATAATCAATAGGAAGTCCATAGTCATTATATAAATAAGTGAAATCAGTGGCAGCAAACACAAGTCCAAATATCTTATAAGATTGGAGTAATCTCCCTAACCCAGTGACATATTGCGATAGCACATAAGAGGTGAGCAGGTCCAAAATATAATTGCCTTCATATACAATAAAAGTCTTAATTGTATATGATGTAATTCAATATTCTCACTCAAGGACAAGGATGTTTAAAGAAATTAAATTATATTATTGACATGATGCCTTGCATACCCGGGGGCGGAGGAGGGTAGGCGGAGCATTAGGGTGCAGTGCCACACTTATTAGCATTGGCGGCCGTGGGCCAGTTGTATTAGGTGTGGCCGGCGGCCTGCGGTCTGTCTGAATGTCCTCACCCGCCGGTATTATCATACCAGCAGGTAGTAGTGTGACCACTTTATGTGGGTGCAGACTGACTTGCCTCCTGGACCCTGCCCTCCAACCCAATTCACCCCATAAGACTGGCACTATACTAAAAATGTGCCCTTTTCGTGCGGGAGCCGGGAGGAGGCTGTTTTTTTTTCATGCGGGGAGCAGCTTTTTTTCTGCCCCCCTGCAAAGTGCTGCCCTAGGCCTGGGCCTTGTTGGCCTAGGCCAGAATACAGCACTGGTGCCACATCGCTGTGGTAGTCCATTGAGAACTACAAACAGACATCCGCTGAGGATGTCAGGGCTTGTAGTTAATTCAGACACATAGAACCGTGTGAATGATGCGGCCCTAGTGTGGAGAAGTTCTGCCTGCCACAGGGAGAAGGGGGGGGGAGTAGCGGGCGGCGGCTGCTTTAGTGCGGTGGAATCGGGTGGAACATGTAACATGTTCCCAAAGGTAAACTTATCCTTTAAACATGTGGTCACACCCCTTTAGTGCCTGATGGAATATATACATGTAGAAGTTATTGGGATTTGAGCACAGGTTTATCTTACTTCTACTTCTGCTGTGCCATGAATGACGCATCACAATGCTTATTATTATTTTTATCTTAATGAAATATCACAAGGTTACATTTCATTTTTCTGTATATCTTAGGTAGGTTGTGATGCAGTGTAGCGTGTTGCAACATGCTGTGCTGAAAATGAAGTAATGCATTACCTACTTTAATTTAGTGAACAATGCAGTGGTGTGGACTGGACTTTGTAGGACTCAAGGCAAATTGCCTTGTCTGTGTGTGGGGACTTCCTTGGTGGTGTTAGTGGTATTGATGTGTCGTTTGCCCACATATATTTATGCAATAACTGTGTTTACTGCTACATCCTGTGATAACATTACCAATACACAAACCGGGTCTGCAACGAAAAAAAAAGTACTTTTTTGCTGTTTTGTGGTGTGTTGGCAGCCTTATTGTAATGCATATTGGGCGCATGGGATAACACGCATTAATGCACATTTAACAACTAAAAGTGTCCCTCTTTTTATAACCTTAGAATCTTAGAAATTATGCCTTATGTCTGTACCAAAATCAGTACCAAGATAACAACAGTTTTTTGTGTAATTAGGCAGTAACAGGTCTTTGACTTCCTCATAATATGACAAGGACAAGTTACAAAAGTTACATAAAGTTACAAAATGTAATTTCTTCATTGCTTTGTGATTATTACAATTTGACTAAATCTGAGCCGCTCGGATAAGACTGCTCATGTGACCATACACCATTCTTTCTTTTCATATGCCAGCCTTTACACATTGCCAATTCTGGCCTTATTAAAGAGGAAGTAAACCCTCCTCAGGAAGTTGTACCTATAGGTAAGCCTATGTTAAGGCTTACCTATAGGTACTGTAAATATCTCCTAAACATGTTCCGTTTAGGAGATATTTACATTTGATGCAGCCAGTGACGTCACTGGCACATGCGCTCTGAAGGAACGGCAGATCGTGCCGTTCCTTCAGAGCCCTGTGCCGTGACCGTCGGCTCCCGCGCGCGTGCGCGGGAGTGACGTCACCGCGGCTCCGGCCAATCAGATGGCCGGATGCCGCGATCCCGGAAGACGGGCGACTGTACATGTCGCCCGTCATAGAGGTAAGAGAGCGGCGCGGCGAGGGCTCGTTCTAAGGTAAGTATTTGATAATGAGCTAGTATGCGATGCATACTAGCTCATTATGTCTTTATCTTTCAGGATGTAAAGAAAAGAAAAAAAAAATTATCGGTTTACAACCTCTTTAATGAAAATCACTGCCAGCAAGTATCACACCACAACCCTGCCACTTGTTACTGTGTATGGGTTCTTTCACACCAGGTACAGTATGTTGGCACTGAGTGAGCCCAACACAACCCCAATGCAAGACAAGACAAAAATCCTTGTTCCCTATAAGGCCATTTCACACTACCACTCTGCAGTGATGTGCGCTGAAAACTGTATGGAATGCAGTAGTGGAAAGACACAATCCACTGTATTGCACTGTACTGTGGCCAATAGAATTTAAAGTAATATTAAAGGTTCTTTTTTTTTGTTGTTGTTTTAACATAACAAAAATGTTATACTTGCACGCCCTGTGCAACGGCTTTGCACAGAGTAGCCCCAATCCTCCTATTCTCTGGTCCTCCGCTCTGGGCTCCTCCCGCCCACTGAGTGCCCCCTTAGAAACCAGCTTGCTATGGAGGCACACGTGTGTGCTTTCTCCCGTGCCTTGCTCTCTGTGTGTCCATTAGACACACAGAGCAGGAGTTGGCCCCACTCCCACTCCCTCATCACTGGCTCTGATTTACAGCAGCAGGAGCCATTGGTCTGAGCTAAAGACTAGCGAGAGAGCCTCTGCTTTCGTGGACATTGTTGGACCAAGATCAGGCTCAAATATGTATTTAGGGAATCTGCAGGGGGAGCTGCATGCGGAACCTTTTGCTTTTACAACCACTTTAATTAAATTTTAAATTGTGAAATTTCAATAAAGTTCTAACAAAAAAAAAAAAATAAATAACCTGGAACAGCGCATTGGCACTATTTACTCCCAGCTCGTTCAGTGTGGATGCTGGTATGAAAAAGCTCTTAAAGACTTCTATCATTCCCTGGCCTTCCCCGCTATCCAAACACACTGATCAATGCTGCCAGCTATAACCAAAAGCACTGATTGATGAGGAAGAAAACAGGCTGGTTGTACAGAAGTCAATAGGAAGATCGACTTCTATACAGCCAGGGTGCCCATACATGGATTAAAATTTGACTGGTTCAGCAGGGAATTTTGATCCATGTATGGTTGGCGTAAACTATGTATTGGTCACCAATCTCCTCAAGAGCCAACAGATATCTTCTGATTTTTCATTCGGCTAAATTAGAAGATGTGGTCATACAAAGGCCATGCTGGGCAATGCAAACAGTTTTCATACAAGCGCTGTAAAGAATTGAACACCACATCTGCCAGATTTTTGATAACCATGGAGGACCTTCAGTCAAGACAAATTATTAGTCGGTTCAACCAGCTTTATTCCTTACCAAAAGACTGATCCTGTTGACCTTTCATTCAGCTTTTGTACAATTCCATCTACATATGCTGCTCCAGGCACATGTTACTTGAACATCCTCTCTTTTAATTTCTATTTCATTGGTTTTAATGACTCATAATTTTTACAAGAGCATTGCCATGGAAGAAATTTGGAATTACTGTTCCATAACAGTTGTACAGTCTTATGTTACATACATTTAATAGAATGTAATAGATTAAAACACACAGTTGACAACATTTTTCATTTTTTTTCCATAGAACACTGTTTGGTCCACCAGTAGACAGCCTATTGAGAAAAAGGAGATTAGAAATTCAAATCTCAACTGCAGAGAGTCGTATAGCTGAAATTATGTGCCACAGCATCTTGTAACTCCTTTCCATAGCCCCTCCTGAAATACTATTGCAGATTAACCTAAACTGTTCAACACAGGCTGAAAAAAAAAAAAAAAATATTTGTGGTTTGGTTATTTCTCTTACTCTGCTTCCCTTAAACCCCATATACACGGGCCGAATCTTGGGCAGCATCAGACATTCGGCCCAGCTTGTGCTACAGAAGCTGGCTGAATGAAGTGCCATGACTGAAAACAGTCTGTTGTCTGAAGTGTTCTGGCGGGGAGGGGCATCCCCTTATCAAAACACAATAGAACAGCAGGAGAGATCAATGTACTAACATCGGATTGTTAGTACAGCCGCTCTAACCTGAGCTGTCAGTTCTTTTTTCTCTTCCTTCAGCCCGCTTGGTTGAACGAAGTAAAAAACTAGTAGTGTCTACTAGGCCTAAGGCCGGCCATAGAGGAGCGAATTTCTTTCCTGCAACCACAGACAGTGTTGACGGGGTAATCCCTCCCACTCAGCCATTGTGTTCTATGCTTGTACCAAAGCTGTACCCAAGTTGATTAATCGATCAACTTGGGTACATTTAGCCTTCCCATACATGCCCGTCTATGGCTGGCTTAAAGTGGTAGTAAACTGCCACTAAAAAATAAAGTGGACCCCCCTGCAGGGTTAGGTCATAATGTTCTAGTATGCACTGCCAGGTATACAGCCTTAACTGTATAGCGGATCTCTCCCTCTCAGCGATGTCACAGATCCCTGGCACAGCCATCTTCAGGGTTCGAGGGCTCTGGCTGTATTAATTGCCAGGCCCCAGTGATGTCATGGCTCCAGCGCAAGGCTCTGAAGGTTTGGCATGGGATGCCGTCCCTTCAGAGTGCATGTGCCAGTGACGTCACCCGCAGCATCCCTTGTGAATATCTCCTAAACATTACAAGTTTAGGAGGTATTCACTGTACCTACAGGTAAGCCTTACCTGTAGGCACAAGTTCAAAAGAGGAGTTTACCTCCTCTTAAAGGGCTCACAAATAACTTCTCTTTATAATAATACTCTTTCATTAAAGTGTATCTTAAGCCTAAACCTTTTTTTTGTTTTCTAGCATTTTTTATTTCTGTCTGTGCTGCTTTTGGACATTTACCTTCAGTTCCTGTTTGGTGAAACACTGTCACAGAGGGGATCTCTCTAAAGGAGTTCCTGATAGCAGTCAAAAACCCAAATTGGAGTTCTAACCCCTCCCCAAAAGTTTTTATTGGTTAACACCTGCTGGCAAAATCAAATGTTGCTAGGATATTTCCTCTGCAGGTCGAATATTTTACTTTCATAAGAATATCGTGAATCAGAAAAATACTGCATTATGGCCACTATATGAAGCTGATGATCATAGGAAATACCTATTTACTATAGTTGTCAGCTCTATCTAATGGCCATAATGTATTTTCCTGAACTATGAATTTTTATGACTAAGGAACATTTGACCTGGACAGAAAATGGCCTAGTAATGTTCAGTTTTGATGAAATTGGAACAGAATAAATATACATTAAGTTTTTCAGGGTGAATAGCTCTGTATTTTTTTTTTTTATATAAAAACACCACTTAAAGTAAATTACAATATAATAATTTCAAGGTCTGACTATGCTGGATTATTCCTTCTTGCTAAAATAGCAAGAAAATTAAAGGATTTAAACAGAGGTTAGACAAAATTATGGAAAGAAGTATAGTTAAAGAACAGAATTGCTACCTAACATGGTGTTGGATAGGCTTTGACATCCACGACGGCCTGAATTCTTCTGGGAATTGACAAATATGGATGGTGGATAATAGAATCTGATACCACTCTCTATGCAAAAAAAACGGGTCACAATCCTGCGCAATGTCCTTTTGTCTCTTTCGGTCAGTTGATCATGTTGACTGTGCTTAAGCTTATCACATGACATTTTCCCGGAAACTGTATATGCCCTTATAACCTTTGATGCTGTACCCTGCAACATCGCAACTAAATTGCAACTTCAGTCACAGAGGCACCAGCTAAGTGGGCAACAACTATTTGCCCTCTTTGAAACTCAGTAAGCTCTGACACGACTCTGTATTACTAGCAGCGCACGCAGTGAATGACAAAACTGAGGATTTCCACCTGTTAGCTAGGTGTCTCATTACACAACGGGAGCAAAAGAATGTTACGTCACTTCCGTTTCAACAAGAAACATGTCGTCACTTTTACACCTGCAAATTATGTAGCGTTTCCATATTTTTGTTCAAACCCCTTAGGCCCCGTTCACATAGGGGCGACGCTACTTCGCTCCGCGACCTCCGAGGTCGCGGTGCGAGCAGCGCGCCGCGACCTCGGAGCGGCCGCCACGGACTTCATAACATTGAAGTCTATGGCGGTCGCCTCCTGGTCGCCCCAAAGAAGCTCCGGACCCTTTTTCTAGGTCGGAGCGACTTGTGTCGCTCCTATTAGAACGGGTCCGCAGCTTCCCTATGGGAGGCGACCTACGGCGACCTGTGAGGCGACCAGGTCGCCTCACAGGTCGCCCTAGTGTGAACGGGGACTTACTGTTATTAAAACAGCTATTGTACAGTTTTCATAAGGGCCAGTTTAGACAACATGCAGTCCAGTGCATTTTTTTCTGCATCAAAAACGCATGGCTAGTAGGTAATATGGTTTCCAATTGCATAGTTCACACCAGTGCTGTCAGTTTCTGGGCGTTCAAGTTCCAGAAAAAAAAGTAGAACATGCTGCATTTTTTCTGCACTTGACTCTACTGGATTAAAAATGCACCAGAATGCACTGGAACCCCACAAAAAACAGGAAAGAAGAAAAATGCATCTGGAAACGCATCAAATATGTGTTAAAAACGCGCATGCAGAAACGAATCCGGGAACGGATCTGGAATGCGTTTTTGTTTTGTGAACCAGCCCTAAGGCAGGTGGTGTGAGTGGACACATTAGGGCAATACGAGAAGGATTTTAAACTTTAATATACTGTCAGTCATTATGGGAAATCATAGGGGATGACTGAACGATTTCCCATAGGAATGATCATTGTCCTGATTGTACGTACATGTAATGTAGCACATCTTAAACAGATGACTCAGTGATACCACTGCCCACCACTCTATATGGTCCTTCACATTGATAACATCTCTCGTTAGCCTGCAGAACATAATTTCCCAACCCTGATTGCTTGAAATATGCAAATTTTTACATGTTCTTTGATCCTCTTTTATATAAAACAAAGCACTTGCTGGGAAATCATGATCGATTAAAACAAAAAAATCACTTCCATGGAAAGCCTATGTGTTGGACTGTAGTTGAATCGTGGTTATGTATAATTATGTATTGGCAAGTTGATATAAAAGGTGGGTGTAAAAACGGGACAACCAGCTGTGTTTTTATACACAACTAAAGTTGAAAACCATATTGTTCATAAAAACCATGTATTTTGCCTGCCATGGAAAATACAGCAAAATTCATGACAATGCAGCTGGAGAGAGCGAGCTCGGAGGGTGGATACATAATGTTACAGTGGGTGGTTGGGCTAAACTTACTTCTCAATAAATAAGAAATGGTCTGCTCTAAAATAAAGCACACTTTGTTGTTGATTGGTATACAGTCCTAATCCTTCTTTTGTAGTCACTTAATCACTGTATTTGAGCCATTTTCTTGGCCTCAAACCCATGGGCATTTCTCTTTCTGTTCTTCAATCCATTTCTTCAATCCAGTATGTGTTTATAATTGTTCCAATAATTATATGGGTGCATGTGCAACTACTCATGTTCTTATGTGTTCCATTAGGATGAAATAAAATACCCTCACCTCTGTTGGCATGTGTTACCTTCATTTGGCATTCTCATCCTATAATGTTCCAGCCGGAAACCTGTCATAAGAGAAATACAAGGGCCAGAGTGATCTGTAAAATTTAAGTTGCCTCTAGCCTTAATACTTTCTAAAGACACTGATACATTTGTGGATTGACTGGTTCCTCTGTCCACAGTTAACAGCGTGTATAGAGAAGTCCCTGTTTCCGGCTATTGTATTGGCTGCTGAATGTCCAGACAATACTTGCAAGCACTGTTCAACTGAAAATTTTCCAATCAGCACCATTAACAAAAGTTGATCGAAAGATCGACTTTTGTTGAGTGGAGTTGTAACATAAGGCCTCCCAAGGCTCAAATATTAACCAATTCAGAAGGGATCATCTAAAATTCGAACCATGTAAGACACATCCCAGTAGTAAGTAGGGATTCTGATTTACTCTATCCCCATATCTGCATGCTGTGTGACATGGCATTCAGATCAGACAGCCTGAAAACTTCTGCTTTCAGAAGGAGCCCAGTAGCTATATCAGGAGGAAACCAGGCATTTCAAAACAACTTGAAGGGGCTTTGCCAACACACTATTTAGGCTTTAGTAGAAGGGAATGCCATCCCGCAGTTCTCATTATGACATTTTAGCAGAAGGGAGTGGATATGCTAACAGCTCTAGCATGACATCCACCAAACTAGACATAAATATGGAGGAGTTGATTGGGCCATCAATGAACATCTTAAAGCTGAACTCCAGGGAAAAGAAAAATTATTACTTACAGTGGGGATACCTCCATATTGTAAGGGTTAAATGCTCATTTAGGTCTAGGGTCTAGGGGGGCAATAGAAAGCAGTTTGAATTGCACAATCCTCCTCTTTTAGAGGCTCTCTCCAGGCTGTAAGACAGGTCACCTCAGCTTAATTTCCCCCATGGTCCATTGGTAACAGATCTTCTGATGTCATCAAGTCCAATGCACAACTCCCTGCATAGGATGTGAAGATGCCTGGGGACAATCCACTGCTGGAGGAGAGTGTTGAGTAAGTAAAACTGCCTTTTGTGGTCCCCTAGACCTAAACAAGCATTTAACACTTACCGTGTGGGGGGAGACCCACTAATAGGGATCATTTTGTCCTAAATATATTAGCATGTACAAAAGCACAGTAAAACTATTAAAGCGTTTCTAAATGCAATTTTTTTAATTGAAATAATAAATATGTAATACTTACCTGCTCTGTGCAATGGTATTGCACAGAGGGCCTCCACTTCTGGGGTCCCCTGCCAGCACTTTCCACTCCTCCTCTTCTGTGTCTGCCCCCATAGCAAGCCACTTGTATGTGGGCAGACATGCGGGCTCGCTTCTGAGTCGGCTCAGCCCTGCCCCCTCCTATCTGCTCACAGGGTTTGACTGACAGCATTGGCTCCCGCTGCTGCATGGGCATCCTGTGAGAAGAGAAAGACAGGGAAGAACCGCAGATGGGCAAAGTGCTGGAGTGATATAGGACTCGGGTAAGTGTTTGGGGGGGGGGGGGTATTTTAGGGATAAGTGAAGGGGGATGGGGCACAGCAAGTGGCAAAACATTATTTTTTTTTTTTACCTTTTATGCAGGGAATGCATTAAGGTAAAAAACATTTTAGCTTTAGAGCCATTTTAAGGTTGTGGTGAGTCAGTTCAAAAAGATGGGTACTGCCCCACTACAACCTTAATGGTTATAACTAGACAAGCTGTACACCATAGAGCTAGTTTGTATATAGAACTAGCAAGTATATCTTGCACGGATGAGTGCTAAGAAGCCTGAAACAGCTGTATGCAAGTGGGCTCAGTACAATTCTGGCTATATCTGTGCTTTGTATCAGCCGGTCTGGATGCATAAATGCCCAAAAGACGTTCAAAAAACAATTATTTGTATGATCCCACTTACCCATAAGCAGTGACTGAGCTCATTGCTTTTGGGTTTTGTGCTGGACATGAGGACATGTAAATTTCTTCGATAGATAGATAGATAGATACACAATATTGCCGGTGTCTATGGGAATGTTTGACCATTCTTTCATTTGTGAGGTCAGGCACTAATGTTGGACAAGAAGGCCTGGCTTGCAGTCTCCGCTCTAATTCATCCCAAAGGTGTTCTATGAGGTTTATGTGCAGGCCAGTCTAAATCCACCACCCTAAACTCACTCATCCATTTCTTTATGGACTTTGCTTTGTGCACTGGTCTAAATCATTTGGTGGAGGGGGAATATGGTGTGGGGTTGTTTTTCAGGGGTTGTGCTTGGCCCCTTAGTTCCAGTGAAGGGAACTCTTAAGGCGTCAGCATACCAAGACATTTTGGACAATTTCATGCTCCCAACTTTGTGGGAACAGTTTGGGGATGGCCCTTCCTGTTCCAACATGACTGCGCACCAGTGCACAAACCAAGGTTCTTAAAGACCTGGATGAGTGAGTTTGCGGAGGGGGAACTTCACTGGCCTCAACCCGTTAGAACACCATTGGAATGAACTAGAGCAGAGATTGAGAGCCAGGCCTTCTCGTCCAACATTAGTGCCTGACCTCACAAATGTGCTGCTGGAAGAATGGTCAAACATTCCCATAGACACACTCCTAAACCTTGTGGACAGCCTTCCCAGAAGAGTTGAAGCTGTTATAGCTGCAAAGGGTGGGCCAACTCAATATTGAACCCTACAGACTAAGATGTCATTAAAGGCAGGCATTCCAATACTTTTGACAGTAAAGTGTAGATACTAATGACAAAAACGAATTCAGAATAGAGTAACAAAGCCAGGATACTCTTAATATGTCCCCCTACTCTCCCCCCCCCCACCTTTTCTCTGTAACACTATAGTCAGTGTCTGACCCCCAGCTGGCAATAATTACCCTTCGAAAAACGTGTTCCCTTTTTTAGCAGCAGTCAAAACTGAATGCAGGGTGCCAGTTGAATACCAACTCAGATTATGCTTGTTATTGACTGGTATTCATTTAAAAATGTATCTAGAGTCAATTAACCATACAGTTTAGTTGTATATGAAATGGGATAAACATACAAATTAGCCAAAGAGGGGCATGTGTTTAAAATTTTTCTGTATGGTTTCCCAATTCTAGTTTATCCAGAACCAAATGTGCATTCCGCAAATTAAAAGGTTACAGTATGATCTTCAACGTCTTCATGTGGAATCGCCAGATGTCACATCATCAGAAGGAGTCTTCCTCTAGTATTGTAGGTCTCAGGGTCTGAGAAGATGTAAGTAATCAGGTTGTAAAAAGAAAATCTGTCTTCGATATAAGAGGGGATCTGTCATGAAAGAAATATGACATACCATACTTCTTTTTGCCATTGCCAGCTTATTTGAGGAGTCGAGAGTTCTCTGGCTGTCATGCTAATTTTCTGGCTTTACTCTTTAGTCATTTACAGATCCACAACAGATGTGCAGGTAGGGAGCTCAGACTACACTGGCATGCTTATTCTGGATCCGTGATTCAGCAAGTAGTAAAAACAGTACAAATTGTTTGTTAACACATGGCAAAGCTTTTTCTCTCTGTGCGGTGCATTGTAGTGCTGTTCATCGTGAATGGGCCATGCAGTTTGTGCTATTTTGCCCTACCTTATGAGTTGCTATTGGTTACACCAGTTTTAATTATTCAACCACAATATATTTTCAAATATACTTTGAATAACTTAAAGGAAATCTATAGTCACAGCATAACCTTCACTTTCTATAATCGGCATTGTAATAGCAATACATGCAATAGTTATTTTTGAAAACCCAATATAGGCCTACTTGGGAAATCTACTTTAATGTTTTGAGATTTGCCAGTCTGTTGGCCATCAATCAACTTCCTGAATTCCCTACATGCTTTTCAGCTTCTCCTCTGCTGTTTACTTTCAGTTTCTAGAGACTTTATATCCTATGGTTACGAATTCATGTCACAGAATTCAAGGAAGTAAATGTGTGATGAACTTCACAGAGCCAGTATACAAACTTCAAGGTCATTCAGATTAATGCTAGTAGGATAGAAATAACTGAAACACAAAATGGAAATTATTATATGATTTTACATTTTGACCATAAATAAATAAATAAATCCAATTTAAAGTGGAATAAATCCCATCAATGTAACAGTTTAAAAAAACAGTTACATTTCTGGCAAATTCACATTTGCTTGTGCTGTCAAACACACCATCAAACCATCAAATGATTGGTGTCATAATTGATCACATGTGCAGCACCATGGCAGTTGCAGATCAAACAGAGGCTAAAATGGCTCCTTCCTTGGTTGAAAATGATAGGAGGGTTTAGTTCCACTTTTTAAAATCATACTTCCCTAGGTAGATGCAGCTTCAGTCCAATGCTGCATCTGTCCCCGTCCCGCCTCTTAAGACTGAGGACCGAGTGATCAAACATCACTGATTGCTCTGTTCTCAGTGCTCCCAGAGGGGTGAGCTGGTGAATGTCAATCACTGGCTGTCTGCTCTGAACACCTTTTGCCCCCCTCCCCTTCCTGCACTCACTGGAGCGCTGAGCTATGGAGGGGACAGGAGAATCCGGTTTAGGCTCTCAGTGGCTTGCTAAGAGGCTGAGCCAAGTGCCGGTCCAGGCATGTGGGTGGATCACAACCATATGGTTGCAATCTTTTTCGAGTCTGGACTGGCTGTCTGCCACAAATGGATCACAGGAGTGCAAAACGGTCTACACTCCTGTGATCCACAGGAGAAGTACAGCAAAATGAGCTTTGGCTGTACTTCTCCTTTTAAGTTTTTCACAAAACAATTCAATCAACCACAATACATGAAAGTAAATCTTTTCTAACAGGAATGTAGGGGCTGAAATTTCTGACTTCATTCTGAAAATGCAGGTTGTCAGGGTGTTATACTAACCATCACTGACCTGAAACAAGTATACATATTGGGAAAATTAACTTTCTATGATTTTTAAGCCACTATCAGCTTCTGTGACTTAAAATATTGTAGCCAAAGGATCAATGTAATAGCCAGACAATATTCAGAATAAGAAATGGGAGTCTCAGTTTTCTCTCAATAAAGATTTCCTTTTTGGCTCAATCATACCAGTACTATCTTCTGTGGTGCCTTCTAATGAATAGGCTGCCTAATGCACCTCATCAGACCAAAAATCATGCATGCAGCATTTTTGGCAGCTCTCCGCAATGCACAGAAGTATGTTCCTGTGTGTTGTGGTGTACTGCAATGCTTGTGCTCTGGAAAGGTGAGTTGGGGCTCCATTCAGAATGACAGCATTGCATCACACCAACATGTGCCATGTGCATTTGCAGTGCACTGATGTAAATGGATCCTAAAAATGTAGTCAGTTGCACATCATTTCTACAGTAGACAAGTGTCACCAACATGAAACGGCTCAGCTATAGTCCCACACAAAAATTAGAATTAATGGTAATTTTTATTTTCCTTTAGTTGTGTCTCATTTGCATGCAAGTAATGTGGTAATGCACATATGTAGGTTCGAATCAATGTGGACCTGAACTCAAAAATTGCATTTGCTATGTCACAGAAAACGTCTAGAAATGTTAACTGAGTATAAACATTACCCTAAAAATGTACCTTTTGTCTTGAATTACTCATGAACAACAGCAGTGTATTTCCTGGCATAGGAGTGTGCCTAGGCACTCTTGTACCTACAGGCTCGTAGCCGTAAATCTGTGAGACGTAAAGAACTGTTTCCTCAGACTGCAGATTAATGGTTGAACTTGGTGATGCTTATTATACTCCTTGCTGGAGAAGAAAAGCATTGCCTCTGTCAAGATGACTGCCTCCATACACTGGTGCAGGTCAAAGCAGTGTAAGTCAGTAATGGGGCAAAGATTAGCTTTGCGAGTTTATAGGCAATGAAGGTTAGTAGTCCTTTGCCCTCTTTTCACCTTTTTTGGACACAGCTTCCAGAGTTTAGTTTCTCTTTTATCCAGCAGCTGTTTTAGTTTTCAATATACTTAGATGGGAGCCCCCCATTACTTTCTGCTTATTAAAGTAGAAACAGGTCCGTCCCCCACTGCTATTTACATTTACTCTGAGAACAATTCAATACACGTATTTCCAAATAATTATAAGACATTCTTATACACTGCTCAAAAAAATTAAAGGAACACTTTGAAAACTCATCTGATCTCAATGGGGAAAAATATCATGCTGGATATCTATACTGATATGGACTAGGTAATATGTTAGGATTGACCTAAACATAATGTCCCAAAGGTGTTCTATTGGATTAAGGTCAGGTGAGCATGGGGGTCATTCAATGGTATAAATTCTTTCATCCTCCAGGAACTGGCTGCATACTCTTACCACATGGGGCCAGGCATTGTCGTGCACCAGGAGGAACCCAGGACCCACTGCACCAGCGTAGGGTTTGACAATGGGTCCAAGTATTTCATCCCGATACCTAATGGCAGTCAGGGTACCATTGTTTAGCCTGTAGAGGTCTGTGCTTCCCTCCATGGATATGCCTCCACAGACCATCACTGACCCACTACCAAACCAGCCATGCTGAACGATGTTACAGGCAGCATAACATTCTCCATGGCTTCTTCAGACCATTTTACGTCTGTGAAAAGCAAAGGGCGCTAGTGGCGGACCTGCCAATTCTGGTGTTCTAAGGCAAATGCCAATTGAGCTCCACAGTGTCAGAAAGAGAGCACAGGGCCCACTAGAGGACGTCAGGCCCTCAGGCCACCCTTATGAAGTCTGTTTCTGATTGTTTGGTCAGAGACATTCACACCAGTGGTCTGCTGGAAGGCCATTTTGTAGGGCTCTGGCAGTGCTCATCCTGTTCCTCCTTGCACAAAGAAGCAGATACCAGTCCTGCTGATGGGTTAAGGACCGTCTACGACCCTGTCCAGCTTTCCTAGAGTAACTGCCTGTCCCCTGGAATCTCCTCCATGCTCTTGAGACTGTGATGGGAGACACAGCAAACCTTCTGGAAATGGCACGTATTGATGTGCCATCCGGGAGGAGTTGGACTGCCTTTGCAACCTCTATAGGGTCCAGGTTTTGCCTCATGCTACTAGTAGTGGCACTGACCCTAGCCAAATGCAAAACTAGTGAAAAACAGTCAGAAAAGATGGGTAGGGGAAAAAAATGCAGTGGCTTCCACCTGTAAAATCTTTCCTGTTTTTGGAGGTCCTCTCATTGTTGCCCATCTAGTGCACCTGTTGCTAATTTAATTAATACCAAAGCAGCTGAAACTGATTAACAACCCCCTCTGCTACTTAACTGACCAGATCAATAGCCCAGACATTTATTTTACTTGATACTATAGTGATTAAAAAGTGTTTCTTTCATTTCTTTTGAGTAGTGTATATGGCAATCTATAATACCAAATTTCGCCAGCAGGTGGCAATGTAGGATAGACATTCAATCACAACTTCTGTGAGTGGAAGAAGTCCAAAGCAGAGAATGATTATAAATAAAACTCATTCTCATATTAGTTACATATATCAGATGGATAAGACATAATATATGGGAATATACAGTATATGGAACATATGTAGGCAAAACTTTCAATTTCATCATATTGATCTGATTGGAAGCTCCATGTAGGTCTATGTGTAAGGGGGTTCATGGTTGGCCACATGTTGGCGCCAAACTGTACAAGTTCCAACCATGCTTCTTCTCACCTACTGCTGATGGTGCCCTCTGGCATATTGTGCATTCTGCTGGCTCTAGGCCCGCTCACGACATTCCCAGCAGTAGGCCTTATTATTTAGATATAAAGAAATGTCCACACACAAAAATGCATTTTTAGCACTTTACTGTCTCTGCAGTATTCTCGTGACATCTGACATCACAATATTCACACACAATTCTTTGGTGCTGAATGCCATACAAAGGAAAAGACGTTCTGTAGTTGTCATTTAGGTGCAGGATACCAGCACATAATTTTGTAAGCCATCTTCTTTTTAACACTTCCTTTTCTTGGGAGCACCACAGAGTTGGGTCCACTTTCCCCCATATTTACAAAGTCCACAGCATTAAGCTTCCTTCACCAAGTAGAATCAAGATGCCCTCATTAGAATACCAGACTCTCCAAATGTCCCTTCAATAGCTCTGTCCAGCCAGGCATGCTCATCCCCCAGGTGTTAACAGTACTCACATCAGAGGACACTAGCCTGGCCTAAAAGTCCTCTTGTGCCCTGCTCTAGACCAGCAGAAGACTGTAAAAAGAGTTAGGGCAACTACAACACTTCCTTCTGAGTTTTGTACCACCTTGCCTGGGATTTCACCTATACAGAGGGCGCTTAGATCAGCAGCCAATTACATCCTAACAGCTATGTGGTGTTTGGCTCACATGCCCCATCTCACAAGACTCCTCCCATCCTCGCACTTATATGGGCACTAACCACACCTATGAATATCACTTAAGAAGGGACTTCTCTAAAAGGGGAGCTTTCTCCTGCTTATAACTTTCCCTTTTGAATACATAATGGCAACAGAGCCATCTAGTGGCAGACAAACTAACTGCACCTACTACCATATGGGCAGGTGGAGGTTAACGTAATTGAGTTCATTTAAATTCACCTACCTCAGAGTCTGCCTAGATCTGGAAAAAAAATGGAAAAAGCATCTGTTACCAATTTTCTGAACCTAAGCTTGATGGGTTGGAGGTAGTCTGATGTAAACGGAAACAAGTCCCCTCTCCCACCATATAAAGCCATTCTGGGTCTGTCACAATCCACTGTCAAATACTAAACAGACATGGATGTCACAAAACTGACATCCACCCCGTTCTACTTTGATTCAGCAGGGATCATGGATCCCTTGCTTAATGGCATAGAGTGTCCATGTGTTAAAGGGCCCTAGAACACGAGAATCATGCTATACGTTCATCTCTGGATAGTATAAACTGGCAAAACTGTCCTTGATATATCCAATGGTCTAAAAAATCCCCTTGCGGTCCTATTTCATGCCACCCCAAGATCTGTTGGAGCTTTCAAAAGATCCCCCTTCCTCACCGCAATAGCTGCATAGAGCGTGAAACCATTATTGTGGTTACAAAGCAGAGTTCCCTCACTGAGAGATTGGCTTCTCAGTTAGGGTTCAGACTAGAAATGCACCAATACCAGTTTTTTAAGACCGAGTAGGAGTACCAATACTTTTTCTCAAGTGCTCGCCGATACCAAATACCGATACCTATTTTTAGTGTCATATGACATTTATTTTAGGGTTCGTTCACACCATAAATGCATGGAAACTGAGGAGAAAACCACAGATTTCACGTTATCAGTTTCACATCAGTTTTGGTTTCAGTGAATTTTTACAGCCTGTTCACATATGTTCGGGCTGGCCACAGATTTGAGAAAGAGTCCTGTGCGATTTCAGTCCAGTTCAGTTGCGATTTCTAATGTAATTCTGGATACCTGAACTGCTGAACGAAATCGCACCAGACCAGGCTTTGAAATCGCACTGCAAACCGGCCTGCACACATGTGAACTGAGTCTGAAGGTATCGGTTTTAGTATTGAAGCATTTGCATGAGAACAAGTACTCTTGCAAATTAGTATCTGCACTGATACTGGTGTTGGTATCGGTGCAATGCTAGTTCAGACCGTATTGAAGCTGAGGAATGGGTACATAAAGTGCAGAACCGCTATCAGCAATTGTAGAAGTCTTGGGTGTTGCGGTATGACAGGAAAAGGGTAGGCATTTCTATATGCCCCCTTTTCCTCATGGGAGAAGTGGCGGGAAGAGTGAAGCTAGTTTTTTCCAGTTAGTTTAGGCGGGCTGTTCCCTTGCTTTTTCCTCAGGGAAGAAGAGCGGGAAGAGCAGACTGAGGGAGCCTGTGGATGAGGGGTCACGTGTATCTGGCTTGCACCTGCGGGGACACGTGAATCCTGTGGAAGTTTGAGCCGGAAAAGGGGCTATAAAAGAGCGTTCCGTCCAGTGGGGTTCATTCGCCTCAGAAGGCATCAAGCTGTGGTGTCCCCCCCCCCCCCCCCGATGTCGCGGCTGTTTTATGTGGTGGGTCACCTTTGTGAAAACAAAGGGGGACTAGAGGTATATTTATTGAGAGTTGGGAGTTATTTAAATTGATGAAATGTATTTATTGATGCAGCCTGAGCCGTAGTGACTGGGCTGTTTTTTGTGTTTTGATATTGTTTATTGAATAAATATTTTAATATACATTTTTAAACCAATATTAAACGGCCGCGGACAAGTTATAACCAACATGGTGTCTGCTTTTTATTTAAAAAATAGGTGTATTATATTTGTATCGAATTTCTTTAGATTTAAAACAGCTAGTTTTAGAAAATCCTGCCTACTATCCCATGAATTTACTTCCTCTACAGAATATAAGTTAGTCAGGTCTGTTTCATGGTTATTATGGTCCAGGTCCTTTTGGTGGATTTTAAATAGCTAGATGTTGGATACGGAGATGGGGGAACGACAGAAAAGGTGGTTTCTTAAGCCTCGTACACACGCACCAATTGTTGGTCGACCGATCGGCCGTCTTTTGTCCAGTGTTGTTGTGTTGGTTGAAATGTGCTCTAGACTGCACACAAATTTTTTCGGCCAACAACAACCAACTGCAGAAGTGATGTCATGTGATGGTTAACTTTCCGTGTGTTTTTTCTTCTCTGAGCATGCCCAGTCTTGCTCAACTGATTTTTGTCTGCCGAAATCTGTATTGACTGAAGAACAATCAGCCGTTCTGGTGACGGCCAACAAAAATTTTATAGCATGCACACCAGATTTTGTTTGGCCTGAAAAGTCGCAGTCGGTTGTCGGAAGCATCATACTAACAAGCCGATAATCGGCCTATCGGGCAGCGGCCGAAAATTCACGGCCAACAATCGGTACGTGTGTACGGGGCTTTACTGTTTCTCTTCTGTATTCTTCTTGCCTTGATGTATCTGCTCTTTCTTGTTTTCCTGAGAACATATGGGCGTGGATTAATAACGGGTTATCGCTTTGACCTGCAGATCTTTGTATTGTATCTGAAGCAGAGATGTATTCGACTTCTATTGTAATTCCTAGTAGGTGGATTCAATTTGGTGACCTCTGTTTGGAAATGATTTCTTGATACGTTTATTAATAAATTATAGATTTAGCAAACCCTTTAATACAAAGTGGCAAGATCTGTTGCTGTATACAGTTAACGACATGGAAAAATTTGGCCAGTGCTGCACACTTTTTTTTTTTGTTGGAATGCTTTTAGGGGTTAATTGTGAAGCAAAAGAATTATTCAGCAG
This sequence comes from Pelophylax lessonae, assembly GCF_965119305.1. Lineage (NCBI taxonomy): Eukaryota > Metazoa > Chordata > Amphibia > Anura > Ranidae > Pelophylax > Pelophylax lessonae. The sequence continues at coordinate 112,414,952 of NC_138771.1, forward strand.
TGCAAACATCTGCTTAAATCTATGTACACTTTTCAAGCTTGTAATAATAAGAATACAGTATAAACATTTGTGCTCCTTGACACATGTACTTATAGAAGTATTTATAGAATGACCGAAAAAAAGATGAAGCCAGGGCTTTGTTAAAAGACCATGGACTCATGCAAAGCACAATTTAAGGCTTTCTTTTTGTTTTTATTCTTGATTATACCATTTCACTGCGAGGGAAGGCGCCCCACCCTTGTCTGCATTACCATCCCCCACACACTGCAGTAATTCTAACAGTTCCATCTGTCTGTCTAGTCCTTTCCCTGCAGAAAAGCAAAACTAACATACTTGTATAGAATGGGGGGTAGAGCGAGAGCAGACATTGAAATGTTTTGTTGATGTTACACATTCACAATTCTATGGAACAGCCAGTTAAGCAGGTTATGTTTTTTTCCACAAGATTCTTGTTCTTACTCCTCGAAATGAGAAGAAATGCTTAGCAATATGTGCTCAAGAATTAGAATGATTTATTTGATACACTTCCATTATCTACTGACTTTGTCAAAAGCTTTGAAAGCATATTTTTATTGTACTTGTCAAAGTTGATGTTTTTTGCTCTTCATAACTATTTAGGCTCCAGAGCAATTTCTTTTATTTTTCGCATACATGTAAAAATCTTAATTTTATGCAATAAAATTACTTAAAATCCCCAGAACATTATATATTTTCTGAAAGCAGAGGTCCTGTAGAATACAAATATGATAGTTGCACATTTTTGTTTCACATGATATTTGCGCAACTGTTTATTGAATGCAAATTTTCTGGAAAAAAATATAATAAAATTAATTTTAGTGCAAAAGCACACCATATAATACCCATTTTTGGTTAAAATCTAAAAGCTGAGGTTGCATTGAGTAAATAGATACCAAACATTCCATGTCTTGCTTGTACCCGCGATATTGCCACAAACTATTGTGCCCTAAAATCACCTTAGGTGACGCCTTAAAAGCCTTTACAGCTCATCATTTTAGAGTTAACTAGGAGTTCTTGTGCTAGAATTATTTTTCTCACTCGACGTTCGCGGAGATATATACCACACCATGTGTGGTGTGACCACGGTTTACATATGCATGCACACCCTGGGCTTGCGTTAACGTAGGCGCACAGGGCAACGGGGGTTTCGGCAATTTTCTTAAATCTAATTTATTATCATTTCATGTTTGTTTTATTTTATTATTTATTTTTACTTGATTGCTATCACAAGGGGGTTAATAAAACCCTCTGTGATAGCATTGGGCAGGTGACAGGTACTCTTCATGTAGACATTAGGGGTCTAATGGTACCCAATGTCTCCCGTGCTCCTCACACCATCTAATCAAGCACATCAGATTGGTTAGATGTGTCCCCTGGCTGTACTGGCCAAGAAAGGGTGCATCTGAAACCAGAAGGGACATCACTTCTGGTTTCATTGTTAATGTGTCATTACCTGGGCATCGGTAATAGTGGAAGAGCCCGGGAACCACAGGAAGAGGAAGGGCCGTCAGCATGGGGGGGGGGGGGGGGGGGTCTCTGTGAAAGTCATCAGCTATGGATCTGCCGCATCACTTTTACTTTCAAGTCGGGAGTCGGCTATACAAAATGCACAGAAGCTGATGGCTGCTACTCTTATTTTATTAGCCTGGCGACTTTTTATGTGTTTAATTAGCACTGCTGGCTATAGCCTGCAGCGCTGATCAGTGTATTCTGATAGCGGGGAAGTCTCCCCCCCCCGATCAAAATACAAAGAATATTTCCATGGATCAGATCTAAGAACTGACACAATTTTGCACATGGACTCTTAATCCCCCCCTGTGCTTGTTTTTTGCCCCATCTGTGCACTCCAGCACTTTTATCTGCCATTTTTAGCCATTACTTGTTATATGAACTCTTTGACCTCTGAGCGCCTAACTAGTCTCTATCAGAATACAAAGGCTCAACAGGGAGGATTCCCTCATCCACCTTAGATGTGTGGATGGGAGAATTTGGGTCTTTTTTCATTCAACCCGCTGGTTGAACGAAAAAAAAAAATAGAATGCATCATCTATGGGACATGTGTCAAACACAAGGCTGAATCCGGCCCACCACGCCATTTCATGTGGCCTTCGCACCCAGGACCATTTATTTTTCAGCCGAAACATGGCGGAATTCTGATCTGGCACTCGCCATCTGCTAGTAGTGAACAAGCACGTAGATTGTGTGACACATGTATGTACTTATCCTACACTGCTGTACCTTGCACCTATATGTGAATAAAGAATCTTCTCTTCATCCAATCGTTTGGTGGTGTGCAACCAATTTCTACTTGTATACTCGCCCTCTGCTCCCTGCTCACCGATGTCACTTGTAAACACAGAAGCCTTCTGTGGTTATAAGGACAGCTTTCCTTTCAGCTGGTTGCGGCTCACTGATCCCTGCCAACCCTGCAAACATTTGCATCAGGGCATGGCAGGGAAAGATGCCCACCACTGAGGAAACTTGGGGGAGTGGGGAATGAAGGCTGTGGGGGGAGATGTGTGCAGAGGTGGGGGTTGAGGGAGAGTGGGGCAGAGGTCAGAGCTGAGGAGGAGGGGGACAGCCTGTGAAAGAGAGCTGAACCTGCACTCTGTATATAGTACACCTCTAAACCCTGAATCAGTATGTAGCGCACTCCTCAACCCTGCACTCTGTACGTCGCACACTTCTGAACCCTGCACTCTCTACGCTTTGTACTCCTGAACGCTGCACTCTGTACGTCGCACACTCCTATATACACTGCTCAAAAAAAATTAATGGGACACTTTAAAAACACAAAAGATCTCAAAGGGGAAAAATATCATGATGAAAATCTATACTGATATGCGCTGGGTAATGTGTTAGGTAAAAAAGGATGCCACATCGTTTGATGGAAATGAAAATGATCAACCTACAGAGGGCTTAATTCAAAGACATCCCGAAAATCAAAGTGAAAAAAATGATGCAGCAGGCTAGTCAATTTTCCTGAAATTTCATTGCAGCAACTCAAAATTGGTAGTCAGTAGTTTGTATGGCCCCCACGTGCTTGTATGCATGCCTGACAATGTCGGGGCATGCTCCTAATGAGACAACAGATGGTGTCCTGGGGTATTTCCTTTCAGATCAGGACCAAGGCATCACTGAGCTCCTGAAAAGACTGAGGTGCTGAGGTGTAACCTGGCGGTGTCGGATGGACTGAAACATAATGTCCCAGAGGTGTTCTATTGGATTTGGTCAGGCAAGTGTGGTGGGGGCCATTTAATGATATTTATTCCTTCAACTTCCAGGAACCTGGCTGCATACTCTCACACGAGGCCGGGCATTGTCGTGCACCAGGGTCTGACAATGGGTGCAAGAATTTTATCCTGATACCTAATGGCAGTCAGGGTGCCATTATCTAGCCTGTAGAGGTCTGTGCGTCCCTCCATTGATATGCCTCCCCAGACCATCACTGACTCACCACCAAACCGGTCATGCTAAACGATTTACAGGCAGCATAATGTTCTCCCTGGCTTCTCCAGACCCTTTCACATCTGTCACATGTGCTCAGGGTGTACCTGCTCTCATCTGTGAAAAGCACAGGGCACCAGTGGAGGACCTGCCAATTCTGGTGTTCAATGGCAAAGGCCAATTGAGCTCCATGGTGCCGGGCATTGAGCACAAGGCCCACTAGAGGATGTCAGGCCACCCTCATGATGTCTGTTTCTGATTGTTTGGTCAGAGACATTCACACCAGTGGCCTACTGGAGGTCATTTTGTAGGGCTCTGGCAGTGCTTATCCTGTTTATCTTTGCACAAAGGAGCAGATATCGGTCCTGCTGATAGGTTAAGGACCTTCTACGGCCCTGTTCAGCTCTCCTAGATTAACTGCCTGTCTCCTGGAATCTCCTCCATGCTCTGAGACTGTGCTGGGAGACACAGCAAACCTTCTGGCAATGGCACATATTGATGTGCCATCCTGAAGGAGTTGGACTACCTCTATAGGGTTCAGGTATCACCTCACTGGCCCTGGCCAAATGCAAAAGTAGTTAAAAACAGTCAGTAAAGTTGAGCAGGAAAAACAAATGTCTGTGGCCTTCACCTGTAAAACCATTCCTGTTTTGGAGGCTGTCTCATTGTTGCCCATCTTGTGCACTTGTTAATTTCATTAACACCAAAGCAGCTGAAACTGATTAACAACCACCTCTGCTACTTAACTGGTCAGATCAATATCCCAGGAGTTTAGTTAACTTGATGCTAAAAAGTTTTTTTAATTTTTTTAAATTTTTAAAGCTTTTTAAAATTAAAAAGTGTTCCTTTTAATTTTTTTGAGCAGACAGAAAGGGCAGCCATAATGTTAATATGGCCCGCAATGAAATTGAGTTTGACACCCCTGATCTATGGGCTGCCAAAGACATAACAGATCACAAATGAGTATATGACACTCTAGCACAGTGATGACGAACCTTGGCACCCCAGATGCTTTGAAACTACATTGCACTCTGCCGTGTAGATGAGCATCATGGGAAATGTAGTTCCAAAACATCTGGGGTGCCAAGGTTCGCCATCACTGCTCTAGCACATTGGATCTAAACACATAAGAGCCGCTGTTCAAAATCAACTAGGAGTTGCATCTGAAAGTAAAAGATTCTGCCTGCCAAGTTCCAGAAATATTTTAAGGCCACTTCTGTGGTCATAGATCAGTATCTTATACAGGAGTGTTTTATTAGCCTTTTTTTCTTTGTTGTATGGTAGGCAACCCAGCTTAGATCCACATCTTACCCATCAGCTTTTTGGCAGTAAACAATATATTATACCTAATGGAAAAAGGCGCAAAAAAAAGTTTAAGGCCTCATGTACACTAAGCATTTGCTCAGCTCCTCTAAACACCTTTTTTCCTAGCAGGAAAAAACTGTTTAAAGCGGAGTTCCGGCCTCGGGGGGTGAATTTTAGATAAAAATACCCCTGGGACATTCAGGGCTAGTGCATTCCATAATGGATAGCCTCTGTACTGTCCCAGGTCGCACTTACCTTTTAGAAGAAATACATTTAAAATTTCTTCTCCAGCACTGCCATCTCAGGTGTGGGCAGCTGAAGCCAGCGCATCCTCTTCTGCCTCCTCTTCGGTGATGTCGGAGTCCCAGAATGCCCTGCACCGGCCCCGCTCGTCACTTCCGGTGCAGGCGCGGCATTCCTGCACAGCTTCTGGGAATGCCACGCCTACACCGGAAGTGACGAGCGGGGCAGGTCCTGGCGCATTGACTCCTGGGAGCGATGACGTTCAGCTCCCAGGAGTCATCGCAAGCCAGAATTGGCGGCACGGGCCGCGGCCGCAGAGGGAGGAAATGGAAAGAAGGTGAGTATATTTTCTTCAAAAACAAGGTAAGTGAACAAAAAAAAAAAATTCGGGATCATCCATTTCTTTTTCAGGTGACCCTCAGCGAGCGGATGGTCCAAAATCGATTTTTTTGATTTTGAGGCTGGAACTCCGCTTTAAAAACATGATAAAAGCTGTGCTTTGCCAAGCTTTTATGCACATTCACCTTTATACGGGTTTGTGCATTTGGAGTTCATTTATTCTGTTGGCCAGAATATTCATTTATTTTGATAGAGGAAAAGGGGAAGGGAATTTTTTTTATTCTGAAGAAGAGACTTACCAAGTCTCTACTAACAAAAAAATCTACCTACTAGCAATTTTCAATTAAAGTGTTATAGTCTTGCCCTTGACCATTGCTAGAACATTAGCAGTCCTTTTGCAAACGTATGTGCATTATTCCCTTGGATACTGCTCTCTTATTTGTAAAGGTTTATCAACATCCAACACACTGTATTTTTCACAAGTGCCCTCTGGGTTCATTTAGTAAGGTAATGTGTGATAAAGCACTGTAGCCAATCAGAAACGGTTACACCGATCTGATAGGGGTGAAACATGCTGCTACAACTTACTGCACATTACACATCAGTGCTCTAACCCCTGACTTATTTCATACGTCTTATTGTGTTTTTCTTAAGCTGACATAAAGATGAAAGGAAAGCAAAGTGTATTTTCACTTTGACAGCCACATTGGAATTACATCCACTTTATATTTGTTACACTATTTTATTCACATAGTGGAATAAAAAAAAAAAAGAAATGCAGATTACGTTTTACTCTCTTTTCTGAAACATTCAAGTTTTCCCCTCCTATGCAGAGGGAGCTGTAGAGCTAATGTTTACTATAATTAACCCTATCTGTAATGTGCTGACATATCTCATTATCAGTTATAAACTAGAATGAACACTGTCTATACTAAGGGTTAAAGATCTGGAAGCTGCATTAAATGTTAATAAAAGAAAGCTCAATGTGTCCCTCTTTATCAGTTTGGCTAGACTGAGTTTCTACTGATTTTTAATTGTTCAGAGGAGCTTGCAGTTTTCTAGAGGCCTGCTCCAAATAAACACCTGTGCATGTTAGGAGATATTCCTTGTACCTACAGGAAAGCTTTATTATAAGTTTACCTGTGGCTACAAATAAGCAAGCGGTGTTTACTATCTCTTTAAGTCAAAACAGTTGTTTGATCATTCACATTAATGTAATGATGGTCTTTGGTCAGGTATCTCATACTTCCCAACTGTCCTGGATTTGCCGGGACAGTGCCGTGTTTTAGCTAAACGTCCTACCTCAGTTACATCCTGTGGTTTGTCCTGGTTTGTTTAGGAGCTGGCTGGACGTACAGCAAAAAATGTGTCCCTGGAATTTTTTTAAAAACTTTGGCACCTATGGCACGTTCGCTGTTGCAGTAACTGCCTGATATAGCTTGTCTCACACAGACCATTAAAAAGTGAATATACCGGTAGCTTATAACATTAAACATCACATTAACGTCATTATGGAAATGAGCCAGCGTAAGTTGCTAATACATTTGTTGCAGCAACATTGCTTTTTGAATATCACAGACCAACAGGTGAATAGCTATAGCCATAATCATCCAAATAAGCTATTTACGTTCCCTGGAGCTATGCCAAGAAGTAATAGAAGTTCTGACCCTTTATGTCTGCATTACAGCCTCCAGGATCAGCTTCAACAAATGAAGGTCTAGGTCTGGTATCAGCTTAGTGTTGCTGCCATTTACTCAACCAAGAATGAAATTGCTCTTTGCAGTTATGACATCATTATATCACCTAGATGATGAAGTCTCCAGTAATACAGAAACATTTGATGACCTCATTATGGATACTGCAGCTGATTAGAGAAACAGCTGAAAGCTCTAGTCATCAGAAGCGCTCATTATTTTTTAATTAGTCACATTGCCAAAGTTTTATTGCTAGCAGCCGTCATTTAGTTCTGTGAGAGCCTTCCGTGTGTATTTTCTTATTGTTAAAGCTGCTTCTGGCTTTGTCCCTAGGACATACTGTAGGCTGCATTCTGAATCTAGCATAATGTGCCATTTGTATGCATTGTACTTGGTGAAGGGAGGACAATCAGTCTGGGGTTTACAATATGGTGAGTGAAAGAATCTTGTTCATAGACATAGTGGACTAGAAAATGGAAATTGAATTTGTGATTTATTTCATGAAATTATATCCTGTGTGTAAATTCTCCCACTAACCATACTCATGTGTCCATTACCATTTTTTTCCTTTTTATGAGACTTGATGCCTCTAAGTAATGGCAGTGCCTCTTTGTGCCAATTGCTATTTTTTAACATATTCCAATTTTTTTTTTTTTTTTTTTAATTAAAAATCACAGTATACAGAATATTCATTGAGCCGATAATCACTGCATCATGTCTGCAAATGGCAATACTCTTATCCCGTCAGATATAAAGCATTATGTGTGAGAAGATCCTCTTATCTGGCAAGACCACAGGCATGCAAATCTTTTGTATGAGACTTGCCCAGCCATGTCAGACTCAAATGAAAGAAAATTATAAACTGAGTACAATTAAACCCCAAGGGGTCACATATGGTCTACTGAGAGCCACACCTACTTGAGCATAAAACCCTCTTCCCCCAATGCTCTCCTATGAAAATTAGTTGTTAAATCTGACAAATCCTCCTCTGGCCTGACCTTAGTAAGGTGCTTCACCAGCACAACATTTCTACAGTGCTATGAAATGCGAGGTGTCAGAGCCTCTTAACAGAAGACCTTGCCTTTTTGTTTCCAGGCGACAGCCCTGTCATTTAAGACCCCTGAGTTTAGCTTATAAACAGACAGGTGGTGAAGTGAAGGCAGAAGAGGTTGGCCCGTGGAGCGAGCGTAGATAGGTTCCAGTGAATGGGTTAGAAACCACTTGTTACTACCCTAGTTAGGGATAGGTTCCAGTGGATAGCTAGAGATTTTAGGGGAAAACAGGTGAGGAGTGACCTCTTGAAAGACACTAAAGCTGGCCATACATTATACAATTGTCCTTTAGATTTACCAAAACCACATAATATGAGGTCAAACCCAAAAACTTTTAATTTTTATGTAGTCAGGCAGGCCCTTGCACTATATAGTTGAAGGCAAATCTAAAGGAAATTGAATAAGTAAATTTAAAAATGTATGGCCTAAAGACCCTCTATTGCTCTTGTTTGGTTACTGGGACAAACGCCTGCAAAAATGGTCTAGCACCTCCGCTGCAACACATCGCCTGTGGATCCTATCCTGTTTATTGGTGGCTAGAAGAACGATCCTGGCCAACTGGATCTCCACGACCCCCCCATCACTCGCCCGGGTCCGATCAGAGCTTGCCACACTTCTTTCCATTGACTGCATTAATACGGATCTTTCAGCTCGTTCCTCACAGAAAATATTCTCTCAGAAATGGGACGCCTACATTAAGTTTACTTTCCCCCAGACGGACCCCTCCATGGCTAACTTTATGTTCACGTTCCAGGCCTTGCCCAAAGACTCCCCCTTGATCCCCCAGGTCATATCCGACTCGATGCTCTTTTGACCCTGGACCCAGCTCCTCCCCCCCTTCCTGTCCCTCCCCAGTTCCTGCTCCCCTCCTTCTGAGGGGCCTATGTTGCATAAAATTTCTGTGTAACTGTAAATGTTGTTTATATTGCCGATTTTCTAGTGTTATATTGCAAAATTTTAAATAAAAAAAAAAAAAATAAAAAATGTATGGCCAACCCAATTGTGCACTGGAATACCCTAATTACCTAAAGAAAAGGAAAAGGTTTTCTTTTTTGGAAAAGCCTTGTTAAACCGCTCTGATGGAAAAAAAAAATCTGTGTTTCATATTAAAATTCCTGTTCTGTTGAAACTCCATTGGAGTAAAGTCTACATTTTTTCAACTGAACCCTATGGGACATTCTTTGACTGTGGAGTCCAGAGAAAAAAGGTGATTTGCAGGGAAGTGGACTGTGTGTGATCACAGTGTGATTTGCGCAGTATATGCCCTTTCCTAGGAAAAGGTAAATTTGAGTGCCATGTTTTTGAATCATAGGCTAACTCCAGACTGAGGATTCCTTTCATGTGTGTGTAAGAGGGATTGAAGGAAGTCTGCCAATGGAACGTGTGGCTTGTTTTAGAGGCAGGAGCTCCCTGCCAGAGATATCTGTGTTAATGTGGAATTCCTGCCTCGGGGGTAAATTTTAGCTAAAAATACCCCCAGGACAGTCAGGGATAGTACATTCCATAATGGATAGCCTCTGAACTGTCCCGGGTTGCACTTACCTGTAAGAAGAAATACTTACCTTGAAAAGTTCTTCTCCAGCGCTGCCATCTCAGGTGTGGGCAGCTGAAGCCACAGCATCCCTCTTCGTGTCCTCTTCCGTGACGTCGGAGTCCCACAATGCACTGCACCAGCCCCGCTCGTCACTTCCAGTGCAGGTGCGGCATCCCTGCACAGCTTCTGGGCATGCCTAGATTCTGTTTAGCAGGGAATGCCACGCCTGCACTGGAAGTGACGAGTGGGGCAGGTGCAGGCGCATTGACTCCTGGGAGCGATGACGTTCAGCTCCCAGGAGTCATCGCAAACCGGAAGAGATGCCGCGGGCTGCGGCCGCAGAGAGAGGTAGTGGAAGGAAGGCGAGTATATTTTCTTCTATAATAAGGTAAGTGACCAAAAAAAAAATCGTCAGTATCCATTTCTTTTTCAGGTTGCACTCAGCAAGCGGATGGCCCAAAATCAATTTTGAGGCCGGAACTCCGCTTTAACAGTGAGTTTTTGTGTGACAAGCTAAGGTCTCTGACAACTTGTAACTCAAGCAACCTGAAGTCGCTGGGAGCAGGGCTGCCAACACAGACCCTAGGGGAGAAGTGGGAACCAGGCCTGCCACTTGGGTTCCTGCAGGATTCCAGATTTAGAGTATAATAGACTTTATGTTCTTTTGACAGGCAGGAGCTTCATTATTTTTTGTAGCTGGAAGCCATTTAGTGGAGATTTATTCCTCAACAGAACATAAATAAAACACTTTCAATGTATATACCTGGCTTGATATTTTTTGAATCACTATGGCTTCATGTGCACATTGCCTATTTTGACCGCCAGCTGTGGGAAAACACAAAGTGCAGCAAAAATCGCACCACACTTTTGCTGCAGTCGGTCAAAACGTTCTGATTGTGAATGCAATTCTTCCACGTTCAGGAGAGGGAGGACAAAACTCCCCTAACTGCAGCACCATACATGGACACATAGGTTTTTATGGAGTTGAGTTTAGAAGCTTTGGCAAAAAAAACGTCAAAAGCTGCTAAACTCAAGTTCAGGAGCTGTAGCGTACATGAATTCCGACTTTCTTATTTATATACTTGTTCTTGGTCAGTGAATGAGAAAAGCGACAGCCAGAAAACAACATTTCCAGAAAGTGGTCATGTAGATGCATGTAGACGTCTCTTGTTTTGTTTTGTTTTTTTATTAGAGAAGAATATTCATGTGAAATGTGCAGAGAGTACACAATTAATATCCTTAATTATAGCAAGGCACAGTGGATATATAAAGTCTACACACCCCTGTTAAAATGTCAGGTTTCTGTGATGTAAAAAAAATGAGACAAAGATAAATCATTTCAAATCTTTTTCCACATGTAATGTGACCTATAAACTGTACAACTCAATTCAAAAACAAACTGAAATCTTTTAGGGGGGGGGGGGAGTAAAAATTAAAAAAAACGAAAATAATGTGGTAGCATAAGTGTGCACACCCTCAAATAACTGGGGATGTAGCTGTGTTCAGAATTAAGCAATCACATTCAAACTCATGGTAAATAGGAGTCGGTACACACTTGCCATCATTTAAAGTGCCTCTGATTAAATTTGAGCTGTTCTAGTAGGTCTTTCCTGACATTTTCTAAGTCACATCCTACAATAAAAGCCATGGTCCATAGAGAGCTTCCAAAGCATCAAAGGGATCTCATTGTTAAAAGGTATAATTCAGGAGAAGGGTAGAAAAGAATTTCCAAGGCATTATATATATCATGGAACACAGTGAAGATAGTCATCATCAAATAGAGAAAATATGGCACAACAGTGACATTACCAAGAACTGGACGTTCCCTCCAAAATTGATGAAAAGACGAGAAGAAAACTGGTCAGGGAGGCTGCCGAGAGGCCTACAGCAACATGATTTGAGCTGCAGGAATATCTGGCAAGTACTGGCTGTGTGTTACATATAAAAACAATCTCCTGTATGCTTCATATGTCTGGACCATGGGGTAGAGTGACAAGACGGATGCCTTTTCTTAAGAAGAAAAACATCCAAGCCCGGCTAAATTTTGCAAAAACACATCCGAAGTCTCCCAAAAGTATGTGGGAAAATGTGTTATGGTCTGAGGAATTCAAAGTTGAACTTTTTGTCCATAAGTCCAAAAGATATATTTGGCGTAAAAACAACACTGCACATCACCAAAAGAACACCATACCCACAGTGAAGCATGGTGGTGGCAGCAATTTGCTTTGGGGCTGTTTTTCTTCAGCTGGAACGGGGGCCTTAGTCAAGGTAGAGGGAATTATGAACAGGCATCTGCTAGAAAGCTGAACATGAAGAGGAACTTCATCTTTTAGCATGACAACGACCCAAAGCATACATCCAAATCAACAAAGGAATGACTTCACCAGTAGGAGATTAAAGTTTTGAAATGACCCAGCCAGAGTCCAGACCCGAATCTGATTGAAAATCTGTGGGGTGATCTGAAGAGGGCTTTGCACAGAAGATGCCCTCTCAATCTGACAGATTTAGAGTGTTTTTTTACAAAGAAGAGTGGGCAAATATTGCCAAGTCAAGATGTGCCATGCTGATTGACTCATACCCAAAAAGACTGAGTGCTGTAATAAATTCAAAAGGTGCTTCATCAAAGTATAAGTTTTAGGGTGTGCACACTTATGCAACCATATTATTTTAGTTTTTTATTTTTACTTCCATCCACCTGAAAGATTTTTAGTTTGTTCAGTTTATAGGTCACAATAAAGGTGGAAACATTTCTGAAATTATTTATCTTTGTCTCATTTTTTTTATATCACAGATTTTATATACATAGCAAAAATAGGAGTATACAATGTCATGCAGTGTGGAGAAGCAGACCCAGAAAGGGGGGGGGGGGGGACCAAGGAGGACACTCGCTGCAAAAGCAAGGAACCATAATCAACAGAAAAAAAGGTCCAGACCCATCTGGACTCAAAAATTGGCAGAAAAGCCAAAGTCATACAGAGCTGTAGCTTCATGGGCCCAGAAGAAAAGCTTCATGGCCCGCACGGCCTCCATGATGTCTCGACTGTTAGATGCAACCAGTTACAGTTACATTTAGTGAAGTGGGGAAATAAAGAAATACAGCTCTGATAAACTGAAACCACATCCTTCTCTAGAGGCAGCAGAAATGTCTGATGCTACACAAAGACAAAGTCAAACAGGTAGTGTGAATGCAGAACATCTGGCGTATATCTTCCATGCCACAAACTCTGCTTTTTTGGCAGTTCACCCTTCTTTACATGTACAACTAAAAAGAACCGAATAGCTGTTACCCAAGACTGTGTCAAGTGTTTGCTTAGGTTTTATAATTAAGGGCTTAATCAACATCATAAAGAACAGAGAGTGCAAAATGTGCAGTCAGCAAATCAGAATGTTTGCTAAAGGTGTATATTCACTTGGAATTTTGAAGAGTTACAAGAATATGTCTGAAATGACAACATTATTATTTCAAATTAGGAAATTCTAAATGTTCTAAATAATGGCAGGTAGGAAAATATGTTCTGAGTGTTTAAAGTGGAACTTCGGCCAAAGAGTGCAGAGGGGTAAAACGTCTGCCAGATTTTTATTGCTGCCCATAACTCTTACAGTAAAAGATCTTTCCTCATGTTTTATCCTGGATACGCGTCAGAAAGAGACAGGGAATCTCCTCAAGGTGATAGAAATTCTACTTTTCAGCTGTCACCAAAAAAGGTGTCTTCCTTGAAAGATCTTCCTAAATTTCATTTTGTTCCATTGGTTCCCAGAATGGAAAATGAGGGTGAATTTCTCCAAAGGTGACAGAGTTGAAAAAACCCAAGGGAGCTTTTACCCTGTTCCCACTCTATCCATCACTAGAAAAAAAAAAAAAAGAAATTGGACCAGTATCCTACATTAAAATGTTATAAGACAGATGTCTTTATTTGCCTGTGTGTTTTTCACTTGCGGTATCCACATTAAGCATAACTCATGAATCGTTATGTTAATATACTGTAATTCTTTACCTATAATCCTGAAAGTAATGGCTAAATACATTTTGTCTAAGATGCTATAAACATCTATGATTTGTTATTTTTAACCACTTCAGCCCCGGAAGATTTTACCCCCTTAATGACCAGGCCATTTTTTGCGATTTGGCACTTTGCTGATGTCCTTTTTTTCCCACAAATAGAGCTTTCTTTTGGTGGTATTTGATCACCTCTGCGGTTTTTAGATTTTGCGCTATAAACGAACAAAGAGCAGCAATTTTGAAAAAACACCATATTTTTTACTTTCTGCTATAAAACATTCCCAATGAAACATTTCTAAAAATTTTATTTTTTTATCAGTTTAGGCCAATTTGTATTCTGCTACATATTTTTGGTAAAAAAATCCCCAAAAGCGTATTTTAATTGGTTTGTACAAAAGTTACAGCGTTTACAAACTACGGGATAGATTTTTGGACTTTTTATTTTTTTTTTATTAGTAATGGCAGCGATCTGCAAATTTTTAGCAGGACTGCGATATTGCAGCAGAGAGATCGGACCCCTAACTGACATTTTTGACACTTTTTGGGGACCAGTGACACTAAAACAGTAATCAGTGCTAAATAATATGCACTGTTACTGTATAAATGACACTGGCAGGGAAGGAGTTAATACTGGGAGTGATCAAAGGGGTTAAATATATGCATAATATGCTTACTGACTGTGTGGGGGATGGGTTCTGTGACAGGCACAGGGAGATCACAGTTTCAGCTTAGCTGAAACTGCTGATCTTTCCCTGCCTGTCTGACAGAAGATCCGCCTGCTTTGTTTACATAAGCAGGCGGGTCTTCTCTGGGTTTCTTGGATGATCGCGGGAGGGCAGTGGCAAACGCCGCCCCTCCTCCCGCGGCCCGCCTCCCGCTGTGTCTAAACCACATGCACTCCAGTCACATAGTACTACGTAACTGGACGCAGCAGAGCCGCCCTGCCGCAGTAATATTATGGCGGGCGGTCGGCAAGTGGTTAAAGGAATGCTCACCTGTAGCACATAACCTTGTTCTTTTTTTAAAGCCAATCTTGATTGAGGTGATTAGTTTATAGAGGTTCAAATGCCAAAATTGTTGTATTCCTTTTAAGCCGGCTATAAATGTTTGAATCTCGGTCGACTCAGCAGGAACCGGCTGAGATTCAAACCTTGTATGGGCAGGCTGAATGAACCCAAGTTGATCGATTGGTCAACTTGGGTACAACCAGGCTGCTGAATTTTACATGTTAATATTGCTAACGGCTGTTAGAACACGATGGCTCTGTGGGAGGGATTCCCCCGTCAACACTGTCTGTTGACGGGGGATTTAAGCACATTTCTTTCCTGCAACCCATGGTTGCAGGGAAGAAATGTGCTCTGTCTATGGCCGGTCTTAGCCCTATATGTTGGGCCATCCCACCCTCCTTGGATCTGGCACTGTGGAATGGTTTATCAGATTATGTTCTGATGGCGTCTTAGCAAGACATAGGAAATCAGGTTGTGTTTCAGCTGTCTCACTATACTGTACCAGTGGCCAGTAGTCCTAAGGGGGCATGCAATGTTTTGCTAACAGTGAAAAAAAAGGAAACTAATGGTGGATTGAAGTAACATGAGCTCAGAAATATGCTGTCATTCTGTACATTGTCAGCTTGGTCATACTAACTCCAACTTTAGGCAAGCTATAGTCTAGCACAGGAATTGTATGTTTGGCAGGATAATGTGGCTGCTGTCCCTAGTAGTCCTATCAACCTAAACCCAGACCTGTGTGTTCTAGTAACATATCCAAGCTTGAGAATAAAAACGTTGGGTACTTTCACACTGCACATTACCCATGCTTTCCCATAGACTTCTATTAGATTGGGCAGTTTTGGTGCGTTTTCTGAAAGCACATCAAAAGTCCTGCATGCGCTTTCAGAAACACACCAAAAATGCCTGATCTATTAGAAGTCTATGGGGAATGCATGGGTAGCCCACACGAAAACCATGGGTACACTGCCCTGCACTCACGCTGCGGGCATACTGCAGCGCGACAGTGTGAACGGGGCCTTATTCAGTATACAAGTATGGAATCTGTATCTCATTATTTAAAAGCCCAAAGAAGAAGAATTATTTTTTTTTTTTTCAGTAAAAATACCATCCTAAACTAAAATGGTTTAAGCTTGCTTCTATAGCTGAACTTAGGAATACTGATAACAGAAGAAAGCAATGTCAGAAACATTTTGAGAAAACAAAAGTTTTTTATCTTCAGGATAGCTTCTTGCATTGATTATTTAAATTGCAGTTCAAATTACAGAAAAAATTGAGGCTTTAGAATACGTTGTATTAGATTGCACACCTGTAGGCCTGTGGGTTTTACGAACTATGGCCCTATTCACTGCTGTTATTGTACTTGATGTATGTCTTTCCAAACCTACCTGTCTAACCCAAAAACATGTACATTTGACTCTACTAATATTTCTCTGTTTATGTTATTCACAGGTGAGAGGCCTTTCGAATGCAGTTGGGAAGAATGCAACAAGAAGTTTGCTAGGTCAGACGAGCTTGCTAGACACTACCGCACTCATACCGGAGAGAAGAAATTCTGCTGTCCAATTTGTGAAAAGCGCTTTATGCGCAGTGACCACCTGACCAAGCATGCCCGCCGTCATGCCAATTTCCAGCCCAGCATGCTTAAAGGGCGAGGGGGTGCCAGCTCCAGAAATGGATCTGTCAGCGACTACAGCCGCTCCGACGCATCTAGTCCTGCTATCAGCCCAGCAAGCTCCCCTTAAGTCTACTTGCACTGGACATTAGCACTTTTCCTCTGCTAATGTGGAATACTTTGGGAAATGGACTTTTTCTTACCTGCATTTGACATTTTTTATTTTATGTTTTTAATTTGTAAGTGGTTTAAGACAACTTATTTTAAACTAACAGAACAAATACCAGTTACCAATATAAGGAACACGTCCTTTCTACTTTCCTGGCTGCCTTTCTCTTGGATTTCCAGAATTCTCTTAACAAATCTATTTTGGATCTCCAAAATTTTACAGGTGATTCTGTCTTGGATCTTCAGAATTCAGTACTTCCTCCGTTTTCTACCTCCAGATTTCATGAAATCTTCTGCTTTTGTATAGAAACTACATATACATATATCTCTATAAAAAACCATAACCCCTACACTAAATGTCACAGAACTATACAAGTCTGTCTGTCCTGGATCAGACCTCCTTAAATTCATCTCTTGTGTATTTGGAAAATCTCCTAAACCCGTCTCTTGCAGTCATATTCCTCAATTGCTATACATCATGTTTGTCTCCAGTTCATCTAAAGATAAAATATACTTCCAAAAGGACAACAAGCAAATAAACTACTTTCTTCACCTCAGGACACAAAAAAAAACTTGCACAACAAAAGCATTTATCTACAGCTTACAGTTCAACAATGTTGAATCTCACCTCCTCTTCAATACTCCCCTCTCTCAGGGATTGGTTTATAGGTTATAAGAGTACAATGAAGTCACATTCTTACTGCAGCCTTATCCTTTGTGAGGTTCTACTCTCAATTTTCCTTTTTTTTTTTTTTTTTCTTTGCACTCAAAATGTTGATTGGTAATGGGCACAATGCGAAGTCTCAGACCGTGGTGCCCGTATAGTGCTGTGGTAATTCTGGTTTTGTTGCGGTAGTTTTTTTTTTTTTATTATTAATGATTTCAATGTATATATTATTCCTAGCCATGTCAAATATGTACACAGAGATACACACGTGCGCAAAACAAACACACTCACGCACACACACGCGCACACACACACACATATAAGCTTGTGTGAATGGTGTTGTTCAGCTTTGTGGCTATTTTAAGTATCAGTATAAGTTTAGTATTTTCTTTGATTATACTTGTGCGTAATGCTCAAGGGCTGTACTGTAAACTCTACAATGAGCATTCTATTAATTTCAGTCTAGGATGGATTCAGTGCACTTTCTTTCTTCGTATCAGGTCATGCAATTAAAGAGCCTCTTACCGAGTCACTGTTGATAAGTGCCTGAGAAAGCAGCACTACCTGCGGTCAAGCCACTATGGTTGCCATTAATCAGAAAGTTAACAGGCTGTCACAAAATTTAAGCCAAATTACTATACCTGTTTGCTGACACTACTGAACGGCATGTACATGATTATAATTAAATGTTAGGCAGCTATGTCTACATGCTATCATTTTTACTATTCAATGTACCTTAGGAATGGCATCAGTACAAATGTTTAAAGTTGAACTCTTGGCATAGAACTAAGTACACCGATAAAATACATATATGGGAGCTGTTTTACCTTTCAAAGTCATTGTCTCTTTGTTCATCCAGTCCTAAGATTTTTCACGTCCCTACCACACAGCACAGCTGAGCAGACAACACCACTTTCTATATTAAATTCATATTCCGTAAATACAGTGTTGCCCTCTCTCCACCGCCAGCATCTGACTGGACAGTGAAAGAGTAGTAGCAGACTGATTAGGTTATCTCTTTACTTACTCACTCATGTTTCTTGTCAGATTATTTTTGTGCAGTTTACCTAATTGGCTCCCAGTCCTGCCCTTCCAATTCCCAGTCTGCTATAGTGGGGATTGTAAGTGGCTGATACCAAGTGAATTACAAGCATTTTACATTAGTTTGATTTAAAGAAATATATGTAATGATCTTTAATTGCTACCTAGATACATTTATTTGTGTATTTTATATTTGCCCGGAGTTCAGCCTTAACATATAACAATTAAACCAAAGTTTCACTCAAAAATATTGACTTAGCTTGGTGTGGAGGATGAACAGGGCGCTTCTTGCGTCAGTTGATATATTTATAGACCCATTTGTGTAAACCTCCACCATCAATTTTCCCATATTGCTGTTAATTTGCCAGAGTTATCAGTTGGGCTCTTTCTGATACACCATCAGGCACAGCAGTAGAAGTGGCAGAAGGTCAATGAGGAAGAGTCACAATGGCAGATCTTCACAGTAGTCATACGTATTTATAACTTTATTGATTCAAATAATTGTTAGACTTGAAAATCACTGAAAATGTGTCAAAGTACTGACAACCTTTAAACCACTGAAAATGGCAATTTCCATTGTAGCTCACTTATTCAAGGGTTTGATAATTAAACATTTGCTCTGTGAGCCTGTGTAATTCAGAGGTTCTAATTGTAATTGCACCATTTTGTTAAACATATCCTTTATTATTTGACTGAAATCCCATTCGTACATTTGTCTTTGTCACATAGTGCTGCTTGCTCACCAATTTATTCAGATGTGTCTAGGAAGGTGGTACTTCTTCACTATATGGTATACCTGCATACTGATGCAGCCAGACTAACTTGCCATGGTAAGTGGTGCATTGTGGAGCAAGGCCTGCATTCAGTATTTTGCATTCATGAAGAGGAGCAGAAGTCTGACTACATCTGTATCAAATTTTTTTTATGCATAAAACTATCAGCTTCACTACTAATAGGGTATTGCACTTTGGGATTTTGAGTGTGTTTGTGTATTTCTATATAATATCTATAAATATATAAATCTATACATATAAGAAACAGTAAACTGCAATACGGTTTTGTAGCAGGATCTATAAAGCCACAATTTTCATTTTTCTGGTTTTCATTAAACTACAGCTTTGTACCACTCTGTAGTTCTACATCAGGATCTTACGTTAGGGTAGGTTTGGAAGATTATAGAAACATTGTAAAAACTATACCTAATGTGAAGTGCTCTTAAGGGATTCTTACTACGTTCTGTGTTGGCAATGAACAGTATGTGTGTATCATGTGTTACAGGGTACAAAGCACAGACAGGCTTGTTTAATGTATCAGGGCACAAGGTAGTGATGATTTGCAAAGTACAATGACCTATAATGTCAGACATTATTCAGGACAGTTGTTGCTCTGATTGGTTGCTGTGGGTTATTGCATTTTCCTATCATCATTGTTATTAAACAAACGCTCTGTTGTGTCAACTACAAAAGTCATTGTGCAGTACACCATTTTATTCTCCAAGTAAAAGGTTCATGTTGAAGTATAACGTTTTAAAATAATTACTGCATATGAACTAGTTATAACTTAGAAGTAAAGGCATATTGCAGCTATAAATTACAGCCTTCATAGACAGACAGACAGACAGACAGAGGTGGCTACACAAAATATAGCTGCATTTTCTTATATAAAGCTTAAAGTGTGTCTGTGCCAAGTCTCAGTATTTACATATTCTAAATGAGCATTAAAAGCACTTGAAAACAAGACCTCATTTATCTCTGTATCTATAGGCACTGTAGTAAAATTAATCATCAAAATTCACAGAGACATTCTACAGCTCATCTCCATTTATTTTCCATTGCAGTCTACCAGCCCTCCAATGTAAACACACAGCGGATATTTCTAAGATACTAGAAACTGAAACCAGACTTTAGTTTTTGTTGTAATTTTTGAGGATCTGTGAGGATGAATTACAGGCAGTCCCCAGGTTACAAACAAGATAGGTTCTGTAGGTTTGTTCTTAACTTGAATTTTTATGTAAGTTGGAACAGGTACATTTTTTAAGTGTAACATTTTTTGGATAGCATAGGGAAGGGCTAACACCCCTGTAATGTTAGTTTTGCTGTCTGTATCCCTGTTCAGAAGATGTCACCTTTCCGTCCCTGTGACAACTGGATTTTGAAAATTTTGGGTGGTTGTGGAAACAAGGATTGGTGATATAGCTTTAGTGGAGACACCTTTTTCCCATGAGAACTCTTACAAGAGTGAATTTCCCTTCCTAGGGGTAGATGTCCTCTAACTTTCTGTTTCTCCCTCCATTTGTAAATAAAAGTCATTCATAACTTGAATGTTTGTAACCCAGGGACTGCCTATAATTCACACAACTTGCGGCTGGAGAGACGAGTGATGGATTGTTTAAGGCTTTTTATTGCTTGTTAATAATATGCAAACACTATAACGTCCATAAGCTAGGCACAGGTGCACTTTACATAAATTTGACTAGGCCTTCTGATTTTGATATAGCTTCAACATTTGTGGAATATCATCAACAGTTCAATGATTTCCCATTTTTAGAGTTGCTCTACAAAATTGGCCCTGCAAATAGGATGTTCACTTAAAAGAGAACTTCAGCGTTGCTACAAAAATCCTAGCACATATACACATTTCAGATTCAAGCACTTGGTATTCATGTTTTTATTATGAGCTGTAGAACTTGGAACTGAAGGCCATAAATCATTTAAAAGGCAACTGTAGGTTTGAAATGAAAACATTTTATGAGCGCTATCGCACACTATTGTATTGGCTTGCAATGTATGTATTGTCAAATCGTTATCCACAGCACACAGTAGTAGTAGTCTTGTAGATAGGTTTACATTTTTGCTACAGGTCAAAGAATCCTGGAGAAGAGTTCTAGTGGATCCACACACAGTAACGTAGACACAGGTACAGTTACATAGGCCAGAGTTCATTATAAAATATTTTCAGTTGTATTTTGTCTGAAGTTCTCTTTTAAGTGATGAATTTTAAAAATAGCTCTTGTCTGCCAACACAGCTTTCAAGCATTCTGTTTGTGTGCCTCTCTCTCTCTAAGTGGCCCCTTGCCTCCCTCAGTGCTTTGCAGAAGAAAGGAAAAGTAAATCACCGACCAGGTTTGATTTGATTAGATCAGTAAAGGTTAAAACTAAAAATCATGTGGTTCAAGGTTATGGTGAATATCCTGGTCACTAGTGCTACAGTAATAAAATAATTGATTAAAGTGATCAGAAAATATATTTATGAACCAATGCAATCTAAAATTCAACCGCTGCCAATGACACAATATTTTTTTGTGCAAAATACAGAGTGATATTTAGTAACTTTGTCCTAAAACAACTCAGCTGTCCTGCTTATAGGACCTTTAGATTTTAATCACTGCACATTCAGAACAGGAAAACAGATGTAAGTACCACAAGAACCATTTGAATTCTTTAAGTGTTTACCATCCAGTATATGAGAACAAGGGCCATGCTGTGGGGGTAATTTTTGATCACCTTAATATGTGCCCCAGAAGCAGCCCTTTTCCTTTATTCTGAAATGTAGTGCAGTTACCTAGATTGCCTGTACTAGGTACATAACCTGTTGTAATAAAGATTGTGCAATGCTAGGGTTGTTAATGACCATCTATCACAGACGCCGAGATTTGCGTAGTTAGCCAAACTAACAGCAAATGGTCATATGGTTGACAATTCTTGATCAGCAGAAGATTATGTTGTAAGGACCCAATCTGCCTGTTGGGTGCACCATTGCACAGTATGTTGTAGGAAGTCCCTAGAGCAAAGAATCTATCTATATCTTTATTGTTTTGTTAGGACTGCTCTTCAGAGTGGGCAATATATTATTTTTATCTGGTAATAATAAAATAAAAAAAAAAACAATTTGAGCAATTTCAGAGAGATATTTTACATAGTAACAGTAAATATCGAACACTCGGGCATTGATGCATTGCATTCCATAGAGATTCTTGTTTGGGCATTTTGGTTCCATTTTTATTTATCTAGACGTTTTGGTGCAATTTCACTTTTAAATTTCTCTTTATGTTATGCAGATTGTTTTATTATTATAAAATTTGTTGCTGTTTTTTTATGCTATTGAATATGTTTTAAATTAACTTTGTTTCCTTTTTTATTATTATTATTTTTCAGCAGTATTCTCCTGCTTAAGGTTTCAGTTTGTTTTGTCTCTTTAAAAAAAGGGAACTTGTTGATTAGTCAAAAGCAATGAACCATGTTAGTCACTAAAAAGTGTAACTAACTATAACATTCCAGCAGACAGGGAATATTGAATGCATAAATATATGTATGCGTTTTGTGTATCTTTAAGTAGATTTTTTTTTTTTAAGAAAATTATGGATTAGTTACGCATTGATGCAGCATGTGTAGCATTTTATGAGTTTTATTGGTTAATTTTCAAATTAATTTTGTTTGGGGGTTGTTTTACAATACTGTATATATTAAAATTCATTCCTTTCTTTTTACTGAAGCTGCCAGTAGCTGTTCCACAAGACTTGTATTTTTACATTGTATACAGTTGTAAGGAAAAAAAAGGTCGTTGCAATAGGTACAGTGATTAGAGCAGTTTATGTGAAATGTATAGAGGATTTTATCAAATATATATCCATTTGTTCATGCAGATGTCAAGAAATAAATAGTTCTATATTATAGGGAAAATATAGGGTACATCTATTCTTTAACAGTAGGATTCCAGCTTAGATATTTAAACATGTCTACACTCACAAAGCACAGTACATATACTGTATACTGTTTGTCACATTTATTAGATGCATTCACTATAATAAACCCTGTCAGAAAGAAGTTAGCTTTGCCCATATCCATTTACTTGTCAGATTCCAGCACTGCTAAGTAAACCAAGACATCCTACTTATCTCATCTGTTAATCCAAAAAATATAGTAATTAATGAACATTTAAAACTCAAGATCTTGCTAAAAGGCATTTTAACCTGGGCAGATTAGTAATTAAGAGCCACTAGGTCACTGTCCCATTATTCAACAAAAAATACACGGAACAAGTAACCAGATCTACAAAGGCAGATATAGAATTAACCTGGTTTAAGCACTTTGAATTACATACAAAAATGAATAAAAACCGACTATATCTATTGATTGACTATTATACAGCAAATCAACATATGCAAATGAGCAGGTTCCATCCTATTACAGACTTATTCCCCACTAACCCAAGAAATACATGCTGTAGAATAAGATAATTGTTCTCTTCAACTTATAATGCCATGCATATCCTTACCATTGACCACATGAGATCACATTGAGAGCATCAAGAATTCAAGAGTAGACCAATGGCTATCCATGAATATCCTTTAACCCTAAAGCCTAGTACACACGCAACGAATTTCCGCCGACCGGTCGTTCATCTTTTGTCCAGAGTGGTGTTTTGTTGCTTGGAATGTGCCTAGACTGCACACAAATTTTCCCGCCCGACAAAATTCTACTTTTGAAGTGATGTCATGTGTTGGTTTGCTTTCTTTGTGTTCTTTCTTCTCTGAGCATGCCCAGTCTTGCTCATAAGATTTTTCCCTGTCGAAAAATCTTTGTACTGACTGCAGGAAAATTAGCCTTGTTTTGACGGAGGACAAAAATTTTATAGCCTGCACACCAGATTTTTTTCAGCCAAAAAGTCGGAGTCGGTTGTCGGAAGCATCATACTAACAAGCCAAAAATCGGCAGATCGGTCGTCGGACGAAAATTCCCGGCCGATTTTCCACTCGTGTGTACGGGCCTTAACTCCCACCTAAATTGTGTTCCTTTAGATCTGGGCTAGCTGGTCAAATTTGTCTTCAAGCCAGTCTGTTTATTTTGATATAAAAAAATAACATCTGGATTAATTGCATCCCCTTACTCACATATTAAGATAAGATTGGAAAGACCAAAATCATGAAAGAATGAAAAGCTTGAAATAGTTATTGCCTTATTGCCTCTTCTCAAAATATTACTTTAATAGGAAACCATAAAATGTTCACATTTTATGGTTCATAAATTACTTTTAATAGTTATTAGATTACCTACATTAACGATAGGAGTCAAGAAAATGTGGGGCTCTTTAAGCATTTGTAAGGTGTCAGACATAATTCTGGTTCATCGAAAAGCTAGGGAAAAAAAAACTGCCAGTATTTACCTGTAGTCCAAGTCAAATACCAGCTATTGTTTCTGTATTACAGGTAAAAATGTGAGCAAACATTGTTACTGAGAACAAAGATACTTTTTATCTCTATATATTCTTAGAATAATCCGCCATTAATAGTCTTCATAGTCACCAATTGTTAAAACTTCACTAAAGTCTAAAAGAACATAAAGATGTGCTTTTAAGCCAAAAAAAAAAAACCTTTAATTGATCTTCGGAAATCTTTTTTATGCTTTCATGTTTCAAGAAATTCTCAAAGCATGTTTTTGCTCGCACAAATGGCAAATCCATAAAAATCACACTTCTTTATGTGATGTTTTCATGTCACTTTGTACCTTTAACTCCTTTGGTTCTAACTTAACGACAAAACCAGCATAAAAGCTAGTAATTATATTTTCTCAGTAATCAGATTTTCTTCTATGCAGATACAGCTCTTCAAACCCTGAATTCTTTTTATTGTGTTGTTGGTTTACTGATAATGACTGAAGAGTGACAACGCAGAAATCAGGGCTGCAAAGGGAAGGCAACCTATTTATTACTTTGTACTCAAAACCAAGAAACCAAACTGAGTATCATTTGCAACATTCAGGCAATGTTTGTGTTTTAGCTTCCAAGCTTTAGCAACCACACGCAAGTGTTAAGCTGGCCATAGATGGTGCAATTAACCTGGCTATAGATGGTTGCAGGAAAGAAAATCACTTGATTCCCCCATCAACACAGTCAATTGCTCCCGCAAAGCTATTGTGCTTTCCTGGTGTGGAGGGGCAGGATACTATCCCTGTCAGAAGAACCCACAGTAATTATATGTGATGATAATCACATGAAAATCTGGTTGTGCCCAAGTTGATCGATGGATTGACTTGAATACAACCTGCCCATAGATGGTTCGAATCTCGGTCCCTGCTGAATCGGCTGAGATTTGAACCATCTATGGCCAGCTTTAGGAGTGCTCTGTTATCTTTACAATTACTTGTAGTGGTTTCCCCCATGTTGGGAAATCTGTTTGACCAATCAGCGGCCTTACTCTTTTCTCCACAGAATTTAAAAAACTTCTTAAAAGTATACTTACTAAACATTTCAATTTTTCTCCTATTTTCCCACCTATGTGAATTAAGAAACATTACAATTTCATGTTTCTAGAGAAATAGTGCCAGGCTTCTATTTAACAACCACATGGAACAACAATGTTCCACGGCCTTCTTGTTAAATCACTCAGAAAATTCAGAAAACAGCCAGCAAGTAGTAATATCTAAAGTAAATTGATCTAGAATCGCACATAAACAGTTTAGTATAATGGTATTTTTCTGAGGATTGATTCACACTTTAGCATTTAGTTGCAGTGTGTTCACATGCTTTAATGTGCATTGTATTAAGATACCCTATTCATTATGTTTGATTGCCTCCAGGGCACCACAAAGGACTCTTTTAGCAATGCAGTGCACCACAATGCAAGGTATGTGTGGTGCATTGTGCTTTGCACACTACTGTACAGGGTTTTGGGGTGCCATTCACAATGAATGGCACCACATATAGAGCATGTTTGTTGCCACAGTGCACAACTGATAATGCCTTCTAAGGGTTATTTATGAACCAAAAATGCACAGCACGTGTTGTTTCCAGAAATTCCATAATATCTATAGACATGCAAAGCTGGATTATTACACCCTTTTCATTTATTGTTTCATACCATGCTGCAAGGTTGAAAGATATATTGTGATTGGTTGCTGTTTACAATAATAGTCTTTTATTTCAGATACTTTCAATAGGGCTATTTTAGGGATCCTTTTCCATGAAACTGTACAATTTCATATAGGGCTGTAGTTCCCAGTGGCTATGAATTTGTGGAAAGTGAATGCCTCAATTGTAACCGAAAAAGTATTAGTTTGTAATAATTACAATTGTAGTTAGCAGAAGCTGTTTAGTTCAATCTCCCATTAGACTGAAAAATCAGTATTTTAGTTGAAGAAATAACCATATTTACATTTATAGTATCCTTAGTGTCTAGGATGCTCATAAACAGGCTAGCAATTTAAGGTCTAGTAATAAAGATTCACAAACTTTTCCTTTTGCCACACCTGCCACTTTTGTTTGACATTTTGTGAAGATTTTTTAATAATATTTCAATAAGAAATGTTATTAATTTATTAAATAAAATAAAAAAAACAAAACTGGGACAAGAGCAGAGTTGTTCCCCCTAATGATCAATCTTTTTTCGTTCTTTGGGAAAATAAAACAGTCACTAGGGGCAACACAGCTGCTTTTGCTCACATTTTGTTTTCTAAATTTGTTTTATAAAAAAAAACCCGTAGTGAACAGATTGGCAAATCAAGAATAAAGAATCTGAACCATTTTGAGAAAAGTATATTTTCTAGGTTCTCTCAGACTAGTTTACCAGCCATAATAAACAGGCCCGAGGCAGTGGCTATACACAGGTAGATAATGCAACATGAACATCAACTATTCAGTGCACTGGGGCAATAACCCATTTTTGCCCATAGGCAGCACAACAGGCTTCAGGGTAGAAGAAGAGACTCTATTACTTACGCTATTCCCAAATCCAGCAGGCCTCAGTGCTCTCCTCTTCTCCTTGACACTCCCGGCTGCGTGTGGCCCCTCAGCGTCGTCATCTACAATGCAAGATTATTAATACTGCATTGTATGTGTGGACGTACGTGTACAACCGTGTCCAGGAGTGCCTTAGAGAGGACGATTCAGGGGACTGGTTGCTCACATGAAGGGAGCCTGTTGGAGTGAGGGATAAGGTAAGCATTACAGCTTTTTGAAATTTTCCTAGACCTAATGAGCATTAAAACTTTGCACTGTGAGGTGCCCACACTTAGGCTTTAAATGTAATGTAATGCTTCCTAAAATCCAAGCTGCCTATACACTATTAGATTTTCAAACTGATATTCATCTGAAAAAGTTCATCTGTACATTGACTTGAATAACCTTGTGTATTTAAAATGTCAATTGTTTTTAACATTTAGTTTTGAAAGGATTGTAACTTTCCAAACAAAATCCATATCCACTGTTAGAAATTCATTTGTTTGAAAAAAAATTTCTCTTCAAATTTTTTCATCACTACAGTTGAAATCGAACATTGATTCGACCCCACTAATGATTAGTAAATCAATCTAATTTTGTTCCTGAAACAAAAGTCTAGTATATGGCCAGTTGTAGCTCTCCAGAAAGAATATATCTTATGATGTAAACAACTAACCCATACAGCCCACCCTAAACAATGCCCCTCTTCAAAACGTTCCACCCATTTCACCCCCCATTCCTTTATCTCATGCTGCAAAACAGAATATCTGTTTACTTGCCTTTGACTACAAAATAAAAAATGTCGATCTACCTAGTTCCTGCCCAAATGTTCCACAAGAGGGCCAAAACCTAAGCCTCTTCTACATGGCACAGTTTGATACACTAGAAGAATTATGCTCTCTCGGTACATAATCCCAATATTTCAAGTAAATATAAATATTTTCATGGCATTTAAAACATCTGCCTACCTGTGTTCCAAACACAGAACATTCTGCTACTTTTTTTTTAGGTTTTTCTTTTTTTATTTGGGTGCAGCATTAACTGCCTTCTATTTAATAGCAGTAATGCGTACCAGTTGAGAACCCATTGCCTGAATTGAGAAGCTGGTTTTGTCCTCAAGGACCTTGCTGCCTGAGAAACAGTCTCAAGAAGGCCTATCTGTCTGATGTCACAGTAGCTGCCATCTGATTTATGCCTACTTAGCTGTATAATTAGATTGGTTACCAACAAATTCATTTGTTGACCCCTTACAGGAAAGAAAACCAAACCAACCAAAAAACTGGGAAGCTTTAATAAGTAGGTTACTATGTATATAAAGGCAGTTGGTGCCTTACATCAATACTAACAAAGATGTTTATCCGGAGAATGTCCTTAGCTGGTCAGAGATTATTTTATTATGGCATATTATCTCTGATAATAAATACTTTGCTTGATAAGCATTGAGTCGTTAACCTTACACTAAAAATTCCTGCAAGCTAGAAGAAAATGTTTAACTAGGCCATGACAGTACCTTTATAGTATAAAATTCTACTAATGGGGGGGCCACATTTTTGCATAATAAAAATGACCTTTTGTGCCTTGCATTTTAAAAGTATGACCAGTTTGGTTTTGGATATACAGTCATTGCTTGATTTTGGATATACAGTCATTGTTTGCTATACTAAGTATACAACTGAAAGACCGCATTTTCACAGCTATTCAACAATCTGAATCTGAAATAAATCTTGCATTCTGATGCATACAATGAACAGTTGAAGGAACAGAGAGTGGGTATTGGCAGTCATAACTATGTTTTGACTGCAAATATGCTTTCTACCTGTAGATATTATATTTGTTAACTTCTAAAGTCTCTCTAGTTGTATAACACAAGTAGAAGACATTAATATACCGTAATTGCTATTAAACTAGAGATTTGAAAGAACAAATGTCTATACTGTTCATTGAGAACACAGTCATTGACCCCCCCCCCCCCCCTACACACACACACACTGCAGTATGGACATTCATGACTCTTCATATATAAGTATCACTAAATATATAGACATTTACAACAACATGAAAGTGTCTAGTCAATGACATAGCACTCATAGTGCTATAGTCACCCATAGCACTATGAGCATCTCTAAAGATATCTAAATAGACGAGAAGCCACAAGATAGCATATCTATACCATGGAAGAATTCCATGAATTTGAGGGGTAGGGCTGAAAAAAAAAGCCAGATGGGTAAGGCATACAATAGCAAATTTACCAAATGAGCAAACTCTTTATAAAGTATTGCAACCAGCAGTATGTTGCAACACATACCAGCCAATATTTTTCACCTTATATCGCTCAAAAGGTAATTTGTAACTGGTTGGATTGGGACCTTTGCCTTGTTTATTAAGCTCCTAAGAGATAATACTGCCAAAGAAGTCACTTACTGATATTTGTCAATACCAGGGAACAAGAAAACCGTCCAGTTTTCCTGCATTATATTTTTACCTAGGCTGACTTCTCAGGCTGTATGGGCATTATTGCTAATAATTAGTTAAAAATACTCTATTAATATACAATCTAGGAGAACTGTAGAATAATCACTGTTGCTAACTTAAATGCATTTGGTGGATGAAAGACATTACTTGATTGGTTGTTGTGGTTGTAGTATAAAAGTCTCATGTAAATTCATATTAGTAACTGGGCCTTACTACTACCATAAGAAAAGGGTTCAATGTTTTGCCTAGGTAGCTAAAACTGTACAGTAAGCCATAATTCCTCTCAATGAAACTCCCATTTTTTAAGCACTGTGCATCTTGCATGACATGGTTTAAACTTGAATTTTTACATATATCCTTGAATTTCTGCCTTCCAATTAGTTAAGTTTATAATTCTGCCATTTAAAAATGTTTTTGTAAAGAAAAACGGTTATCCTAAGTTAGGAGGTTTTTGTATAGTAATATTAACTTACAATGTTTTGCATGTATTATTACATTTTCATTTTTTTTTTATTAATTTGATGATATAAGAATATACAGGATTTTCACAAATTATACATTTTTGTAAACAATTTTATGTGTGGTTTTCATTCTTAGTTTAACTGTTTATCCATTTAATAAAGCATTCTTTTTTACCCAGTCAGACTAAACTATCACAAATGGTCTTGTTTTTTTTTCATCCTTTGACATTTGTTTATTTTTTTATTCATTCATTTACTATTATTATTATTATTATTTATTAAAAACCATTGCACATAAAAGGCTTATTCCTGCCAAACTGTTCTACCACACCTCTACAATAACTGTTACGTATTTAAGCCTGCACGTTCCATTTGGGCAAGATTTGTTTGCAGTAGGCAAGTCTCCACCCACCTATGAAATTTTCAATCATTTGTCATATTTATGTGCTAAAATCTGATTCAGTTTTGGGTAGAATTAGCCTTTAATATTCTGCACAAAGTATCCATCCTTATAAAGTTATAGAAATTCCATCTTCATTTTATTTATAGCATATCCCATAATGTTCTGCAGTGGGGGAGAATAGAAACTTGTGAGAACATAACTTGGAAGACAAATAAGGAGCAGGTTAAAGTGACCCTGTCACAAAAAAAAGGTCTTGTAAAGGAAAATTATAGTTACTGTACCTACTCCAGCACCCATTCAAGGAGTCCTAAAGCTACTGCACTGCAAACCTGCCTGAATAATCTTCAAATCTGACAGACTTGTAGGTAGGTATCCCTCATTGTGCCCTACTAGTGCTGTAGGGGCTGGCGGGATGAACCACTGAGCATGGTGGGGGTCAGAGGCAAAAGTGTGTGTTAATATGAAGATTATTTAGGCCATTTTGCAATGCAGTAGGGCTAAGATTCCATGAACAGATCAGGTAGGTAGGTATGACCTTGTTTCCCTTTTCAGGTTTTAATCTTTTTTTTGTCTAGCAACAGTTTAACTTAAGTAAAGTCATAACATTAGAAAGAAAAATTTATTTTTACATTTTCTTTCTAGAGCCATTGACATTTTTTGGGTTCAGTAACTAAAATGTTGTTTATATATTCAATAATAAATTGAATTTGGTCAACGTATGCATTTAATTTTAGAGCAGAAATTCTGTGATCGCTTTTACTCAGCCATGATCTAAATAAAAGTCCATTTCAATCGCCTCTTAAATTGATGGAGAGTTTGTAGTAAACATGAGTTTGCCAAGCCAGCAAAAAATTTAAACATGTCTTTAATAAAAGCATGGACTTGAATACATCTGAAAACATACGACTGTACCTTGCCCTATACTGGCTTGCTAACGTGAGGACTTGCTGCAAGCAGAGTCAATTACAATTCAATTACATAAAAATATATGTACCCATTCTTGGTATGAAATGTATCCTTCTGATCAATAAAGCATTTTCACTTTAACATAATAGCCAACATTTCATATATCCAAAGGCAAACATACGTAGTACAGACACGTGCCCTTTGGCTTTGGGCCAGGCTTATAAATAAATGTAAGCCTTGGCAGACATCCAAACTCAAGTTTCGAGTTTTTCAAATATGATAAGCACGTGTTGGAATAGAAAACAAGCAATAGTATGGCCTGGACCATTTTTGGATTCAGCAAACTAGGTGGTCACAGAGTGCCAGTAGCTGAAGGGAGGGCACACTGGTGAAAAAAATAAACAGTAGTCTCAAATTTAAAGGTCAGACAATATTCGTAAAAAATTTTGTGAAATTTCAGACTCAGCTCATCAGCCCTGGTTCACACTGCCACGACATGTCATGTGCCTTGAGAGTTCAAAGTCGCATGACAAGTCACACTCCATTAGTGACAATGGAATTGTTCTAATAGAAGCGACTTGAGTTGCTCTTTAGAAAAAGGTTCCTGCACTACTTTTGGTCTGACTTCAATACGTCTTGCGTTGACTTCTGTTAAAAGAGTCGTATGCAAGCCGCTATGAAGTAGCGCCGGCATGTCGAATTTAAGGCCACACGAAAGTCGCACGACTTTAAAATCGCGGTAGTGTGAACCAGGGCATGCTAATTTGACTTAAGTCTGCCATTCTTTGAAAAGTGATAGCTCTTCATAGCCCACCCATAGACTCACCTTTGCTGCAGACTTATACCCATAAAAGATATGACACCTAAACTTCCACATATAGTGATTACTTGTATACAAGGAAGTCTGCAGTACAAAGTAGCTGAATACATTGAAAAGGAAGGATGGCCTATAGATGGGGGATTAGTAATGGGCACAAAGTAGAGAGGATTAGTCATTAACATACAGTGTATGAACATTTGGCAAACAATTTAGCATATTGCCTCACTCTAGCCTTTTGGAATATAGTATTGTGGCCACATTAAATTTGGGATATGATTAAAGAAGAAGATATAGGAGGTCAGAAAATATGGGTATGGTTATAGGAGAGTGATCTTTGACACTACTGAAAGAATGTGAAGGACTGAAGGGATCTATGTGAGGGGGTAAACATATAGTATATGAGAGCACTGTGCTAAAAGATAATACTGGTGGTGATGATGCCATTGTTTTGGTAGTTGGATAAGAAGGCAGTGCAAAAGAAGTGTCTGGCCTAGGGCTCCAAATTGTTCAGAAATTTCTCTAGCAGAAAGACCTGTGCCCCCAGTTTAGCTTTCCTGAAACATTTAATAATCATTCCCTTTAGCCTCTGTAGAAGAAAGTAAATTAAAGAAACCAGCAGTAATTTGCAGCACAAAGGCCTTTCACACTTTGCCAGCTTAGGGCTGGTGCAGAGTTTAACAGCTATACTCGATTTCATTGGAATCAAATATAATAATAAATGCACCAAGATGGAAACAGGGTCTTACTCCTAAACCAGACACATGATCAGCCTGTCCATCATAGAGTATGCACCCAATTCTAAGGAAACCAAATGCACTGGATAAGTTTGGTAACTACTTATCTAGTCTCAGGCAGTGGGTAGGCTGTTTACTGACAATCACCAAAGCTATACTGAGTTTTTGATGCAAGGCCACAGGAAAGAGGGGGATGAGTTCTGGTTTCTAATATATTTTTCTTCAATTTAAATGATTAGGTAGCAATTTTATACAGATACGTTATTATAAGAAAATGGCCCATAAATTAGATCTGATTGATGGCTTTAATAACAACAGGAACTCCACCAATTCCACAAATTACAAATGGTATACTATGTAGGATGATATCCAGTTTAGTAATGAGTATGTCATATTAGAGGCAACCTCCTCACAAAAATAAATTAACTTTTTTGTTGGCATGAATAACATTGATTCTAACAGGTATTGAAATATAGTATCTGGCTTACTGTAGCATTGTGGGATTCTATAAATACAATGCTCAATATTGTCACTGGTTTGTACATTTCAATGCCATGCACCTAATCCATCCAGCAATCATTCAATTTAATTTCTCCACATTTTAGTTTCATTCAGTGAAATAATTTCTAAACTGTGTCATGTTCATTGTATGGAATATATGTTTTATGTGTTTGAACTCAGTTGGGTATTATTTATAGTGGTATTTAAGCCAACTTCCTTTGTTATTATCTAGGATATGTATGAAAGTTTGTACCGCCCAAAGCTGATATTTTACTTGTGTCTGGATGCTGATTGGTCTGAATTGTACTGGCTTTTTGAACCTTCTAGGACTTCATGCCAGCATCAGGCTATTCCCTTACTCTACTTCTATGGAGTATTAGTTATTTCCCTTTATCTACTACTGAGACTATTGTATTTCATTCTACTTGCACCATAATACAACACTTATTTGAACTTAGAGTGAAACCCGCATGTAAAAGAAGGAACAGGTGAGTGCAGAAATAATTTCTAAACACTCAGGATGATAAAATAATAATAAAAACTATTTATTTTAGGTGGATATCTCAGCTGGATTTATACCTTTGCGTCTTTTGCTTGAAAACATTTCTGTTGATTGTGTTAAGACACGTCAATGTATGTCATGATGCACATCATGCCATGGTTCGGGATGTGCCAATACCTGTTTATTAAAAATGAGTACAAATACTTTTGCTCAAGTACTTACCGATACCAATTACCAATAACGTTAAATGCGATTTGAGCCTATACAAAATGAATGGGCTCAAATAGCACTGCAAAGAATCACATGCGATTTGAACAGGAATGCGTTGCGATTTCTGACCCAATCACATGCGGTTTCCCGCACTGCTCCTGTGTGAACCCAGGCGATAGTCACTATGTCAAGCCTGGGTTCACACAGGAGCGATGCGCGAATTCGCATGTGATTCAGACAGGAATCGGACCGCATTTCTGTTAAAATCACATGTGATTCTTTGCAGTGGGATTTGAGCCCATCCATTTTGTACGGGATCAAATTGTACCACAAAGGTATCAGTTTTAGGTATCCGAGCATTTGCATGAGTACAAGTTTTCGTGCAAATGCTTACTATCGGCACTGATACCGGTATAGGTATCCTTGCAATCCTAGGTGTATGTCAATGCATCATGATGTGTCTTGATGTGCAATATGACCCATGTGCATTGTAATGTGCTATAATATTGCGCACCAACACACGTCAACATGTGTTGATATGTTTTTTGATGCATTTTCATTGACCTCAATGGAAAACACATCAGAGGAAAAACACATAGGTGAGAAAAGGACCTAACCTTACTGAAAGAGAAAGTGCAAAGTCTTTATGGTGGGTGATGATAAGGGGGGGGGGTTAGGGGTGTAGGCATGCAATACAACTGTGCAGGTATGGGAAACCCAGCTTTCTGCCCACCTGTCTGCCATTTAATGCTAGCCATGTATACTATATGGCTAAACATACTGCTATGAATTCATCTCCTTTAATTCCGGAAAAGCACCAACAGTGCTACGTGTCTTTTTAAACCACTAGCTGCATAGCGTTGTGTTCACAGCATCCTTTTGTGTGGAGCAATGGGTGGTGGGTGATGCAATTGTTTAGGACACACAAAACTGTTTGTATGTTGCTGATAATCAGCTATGCTCTCTAGTAACAAATGATTGAAACAAAAATGCTGCAAGAGAAAACCTTTTTTCTTAAATTAAAACAAAAAAAATAAGAATTTACCAAATGACAGCTTGAACAATTTTTTTTTCTTCAAAACAGTAGGAAAAGGACAGATGGTTAAAAAAGTGACTATCAATCAATAAAGAACATCTTTGTGTAGTTTTAGAAAGTGTATTTACCTTACATACATATACAGGTTATTTTTCTGGCCTTAGAGTCTTACGATATCAGCAGATCTTGCACAAAATAAAACTGAATATACTGAGCTTTTATATCATATATATCTTAAATAAAATGATGACTATAATTGGGGTTGATTGGCAGAGAGAATGTTTTATTTTGGGGTCAACTTGCACTGTTGGGACGCAAGGCCAAAATAAATATCATTATTTTCTATGGTGTGCTGGGAAAAAATAGGAGAAATAAGTTCTATTTTAGGTCAGCGCAGCTCATTGCAATGTTCTGTAATTTGCAGCACATGGTAAAAGCATAGAGGTCCAAAAAGAAAATAGTAAGAAAATGCACTTCAGCACTTGTTAATAACATATTGCAATGTGATGTAAAAAAAAAACCATGCCAGCACGTAAATGTTTTGCACATGCTAATTTATGTGCTATGGTGTGAATGAGCCCTTAATTAGTGAATAAAGTGAAGATGTTCACTTTGAATATCCAAGCAAGAGAGCTTAACAAAACAATATTTTGCTTGGCAACATTTTGCACGATTGGATGGTTGATGTGAAGAGGGCCTCACTTTATTCACTAAGTACAATATCTTGGCATATATATATATATATATATATATATATATATAGTTCAAATCACTGCACACTGTAATGCATACTGGCAGGTGAAATACAGTGGATTTTAGTCATTAGAGTTCCTTTTAGCAGGTTTGTTGGTGTTCAGCCACTTGTCAGTGAAAGCGCCTATTTCAATGCCATATCAGCACCAGTGTTAATTTAGTTGACAAATATTTTCATCATAATTTTCATTAGCGGAATGTTTCCTGATGATGAAAACAAAAATCAATTAAAATTTTTGCCAATTGACAAACTATGAAGCAAAATCAATTCCAATTTTGATCAACAAACAAAAATGAAATGAAAATGTGAGGGAGGGATTTGTACAAACTTATATTCTTGTAACGAAACATGGTTTTGTTTATAAAGATGGTATATAATGGATACATCTGTGTCTATAGTTTGTTCAAACCCTAATACCATTTAGATAGATTTTTACCTTAGGAGTATATAATGAGTTTGGAAATTCTAGAAAAATGCTTAAAAAATACTTTACAATTTAACTAAACCCATTTAATTTTGCCAACTAAAATTATTTTAGTTAACCAAAATGTACTGAAGATTTTAGTCAACATAAATGTACTGCAGATTTTAGTCAACTAAATAACAACTAAAACTAAAACAATTAAGAGGACTAAAATATGAGTAAAACTAAAATGGCATTTTAGTCTAAAACGAAATCAAAATTTTAATTCAAAATTAACACGGATCAGCACTAAGGACCTGATTTAAATAAGAACTTCATATTCTTGAAATGATCCCTACTTTGTACTACTATTCATGTAATGCAGCACATTGAAATATTTTACTAGGGAACTCAGAAAGATGGTCTTTACTAGTACTGCAAATGAACACAAACCAAAACTAACATTAATGTACCAGTTCTATAATCCACTTACTAAAGGTAGGAGAACATGATGACCCTTCTTCTGTTTAGTATGAACAAAGGCATTAAACGTGATAGAAAATGTTATTGCATTATAACAATGGAGTGGGTTCAGCTCTGTGACACAAATCATTTACTTGTGTCATGTTTTCAGAAAGACATTGTTTTTCATAGATACACATATCTATACATTTTAATCCACTTTTGGATGCTGCACCTATGTTCACATGCATTGTGTATACATGTTTACACTCCCAAGTTTTTGCTTAGTACCCTGTTCTGTCACTTTGAAAGTTGTATACTTTGAAAATATATATACATTGTGTGAAAACACGTCCATACATTTTACAAGTTCCTTTTTCATTCCTACGGAGGCTGTGAAAGTGCATTTTCTCACAATACCCTGCTTGGTGAACATTGGGCCAGTGGATAATGTATATTGAATTTCCATGCATTTTGCGTGTTGCGAAATACAGAAATATAAATGGGGGCACAGGCAGTGTGAATGATATTATAAAATATCTGGCTATTTTTAATAAAGCATGGCAGAGAGAAAAATAAGTGAATTAACCTGGCAACCTGATGTCTGTTCATTAAAAGATGACAATTAATCAGTAAAAGATGAAGTTTGATCATTTGCTATAGGTTACTGCAGATTGTATATAGCTTGTTGGCTCTTAGCATATTTGTGATAGTGTATATAGGTATCTCAGACATACAAAGGATAGTAGTTGGATAATTTCCTAACAAACAGCCAAAACTGTAAATGGCCAGCTTCATGTGTCAAGGTTACAACATTACAATACTCTAAAATTATGAAATGAATTACTAGTTTCTTACTGTACATTTCTTTTCGATTCCAAAACAGGGTAAATTTGATACAACATAGATAATCACCGAGACAGTAATATATTTACACTTAAATTGTATTACAAGCAAAAACATATAAAACAAAATGTCTGTATTTTTCCATGGTCTATGTTATTTAAGGTTTACAGAGTAAACAGTTCATATAAATATTCATATTAAACTTTAAGACAATCAACATGTAATATATACTGTACGTAGCAGTGCCCTGTAAGACTTGGCGTGCTGCTACTGACACCTCTGATGAAGTAAATTTACACTTTAGCACATACTACCTCAATCAGCACTTCAAACAGTCAGTACCAATATCATGTCAACAAGAGATCTAAAATAGATTCAAATTATGATCTATTGGGATCATTTTTTATTGAAGATTAAAAGAAGGCAATAATACAATGGGGATAGAGAAGACGCAGTCATTTGATGGATACTGATGGTGAAGTTCGAGTATTAGTCATTTTTATGGAAGTGAAAATATTACAGATTTGTAAAATCTGTATTCTGTTGGTGTTGCACGGTAGATTATAGTTGTATGTAGTATAGTTACATAAAGTCAGAATGGCTTTGTTATGAATAATGCATATTACGTTGATATTAATAAATGTAGAAAGTCAGCTCTTCAGCTATTTGTCTTGAAATAGGAACAAGTTGATGCTAAAGGTTTAGCTGCGCTGCGCAGAAATGTAGTGTAATCAGTGGAAAGTGTTTAGTGGTGAGGTTACAAGTGTAAAATATGGAAACACAGGTCAGGTCAGTTATTCTATTTGTTAATAGCTGTCTATTGGACCACAGACCCCTTGCAGTGCTTGGTCAACATGCAGAGGATGGAACAGAAATATTATTGTGTACTGACCAAAATTTTTTAACCAATCTGTTTTTTAGGTGAAATAATTTTAACAAAGCATCTGATGACTTATCAGTGTGTTGTTACTTCTTCTTTGTCCTGGTTGTGGGATGGCAGGCGACAACTACTTCATTCTAACAAAGAAGGTAGTTGTCACATAAGTGGCTGGGCAAAAGTATAAATCCCTTGCCACATAAGTTCACCAATGTATATTTTAACTGTGTATTAGCCCGGGTTCACACTGCTCCAACATAAAAGTCCCATGATTTCCGATCCGACTTTGCCTTGCAACATCGGTCAGACTTTAGTGAACAGGATCCGACTTGAGATAAGTGAAACTTGGGTCTGGTATGCATTTGGGTTTTTTCTTTCAATGCATTTTGCCATGCTAACAGTGCCTCACATGTCACAAGTCAGATCAGTTAAGATGTTGATCCGACTTGGATACGACTTTAATGATATTGAATGGGCTGAAGTCGGACCAAAGTCAGACCAAAGTAATGCAGGAACGTTTTTCAAAGTCAGAATGGCACAAGTTTGACCAGTTCAAACAGCTCTCATAGGGAATCATTGATTTATACACATCATGCAACATGTGACCCAAAGTCTGAGCATTTGTCTTACCAGTGTGAACCGGGCCTCAAGCTGTATCTCTGGAGTTCAGTCTGCAGTAGAAAAAAACAATTGCAGAATTAAGTTGGCTTTACTCCTACGTATACATGTTCATTAGCAATGTGGTGTAAATATGCTCTATGGAGTGAATGCACATCCAGACAGTAAACAGTGCAACTGGCCCATTACCACACCACAACAAACATTTGTGAAAATAACACATGCTGTGTTACAGTGTCTTGGAAAAAAATAGTCAGGTGCATTATTTGGTGTTACTCTCATTGCAAACCTGTAGGAAATGAATAGGCAGATGCAACACTTGATATCACAGTAAAAAAAATGCATGTCATTGTGATCTACAGTGTGTGAATGGGCCTTTTAACCATGAATTGGTTATTGGGGAACAATAGAAACTGCTATCAAATGCAGCTACAATTCTATTCTACCAAATACACTCTCCAGCAATTTGCAAGGAAATAAGCGGTTAGATAACCGTGTTAAAAAAAAGAAACGCTATCACAGTAGGACTCGGAGAGTGAAAATAATCCATTTAACTGGAAAACAGTTCATATATTGAGGCTGTGATGTAC
Organism: Pelophylax lessonae; assembly: GCF_965119305.1. Classification (NCBI taxonomy): domain Eukaryota; kingdom Metazoa; phylum Chordata; class Amphibia; order Anura; family Ranidae; genus Pelophylax; species Pelophylax lessonae. Next base: position 112,454,389 of record NC_138771.1, read on the forward strand.
ATTTAAGACTGGGAAGTAATCTGCACACTATACAAAACTATAAGAGTTCTGCTCTGTCAAATCCTTGCATGCTGAATGATATAAATTTAAGGGAAGGCAGAATTGTAGTTTTTGGTTATGCAAGTTAATAGTTATTCACATCTTTGCAGTTTAATGTTCACAGCTGTATTAAATTACATCTTTATTACTATTCTGACGTTTTCCTTGTGCTTCACATTCTGTAATCATAAATATGTATGTTGCTGGCATAGACTGCTGTCTTTGTGAAGTGTAGCAACTGTGTCATGACCTAATCTCTGGCAGTATTAGGTTTTTTTCGTTTCTTGGCTATAGTTGGCACGTAATGGCAAAGTAGATGCCGTTTCCTTTGCAAAATCCAGTTCTGCATTAACACCTCCTAAAGTTTGACCTAAAATAAACTTCGCTTTCCAGCTCTGAAAGTAAATGTGCTCGACTCATTTTACACTTTCTACGTGGGTTTGGTGGTTTGATTACGTGCGTTGGGTTGCAGTAGAACCATTCATTTATCATAGAGTCTGCTAAAAACAAAACAATGTTGACTAATATAATATACATTTTTACTCAGTAGCATAATTCCTCAGCAAAGCTACCCGTAGACATTGAACAATGAGGTATGATTCTAGGTGAGGGTTCTCCAAACTTTTCAAACAAAGGTCCAGTTTACAGTCCTTTAGATGTTGGGGTAGCCAGACCGTGACCAATGGGAGTGGGAAATACCCCAGCATCAGTGGGAGTAGGCAATGTTTCAGGCTTGGTTTTAAGTGGGAGTAAAACAATTAGATAGTGCTTGTAGTCAGTAGCAAGAGTAGTACCTCATCATTGGGAGGAATAGTGCTTCATCATTGGTGTCAGTGGAAGGAATGGTCCCTCATTACTGATGTCAGTGGGAGGAATGGTCCCTCATTACTGATGTCAGTGGGAGGAATGGTCCCTTATCATTGGTGTCAGTGGAAGGAATGGTCCCTCATCACTGATGTCAGTGGAAGGAATGGTCCCTCATTACTGCTGTCAGTGGGAGGAATGGTCCCTCATCACTGATGTCAGTGAAAGGAATGGTCCCTCATTACTGATGTCAGTGGGAGGGATTGTCCCTCATCACTGATGTCAGTGGGAGGAATGGTCCCTCATCACTGATGTCAGTGGGAGGAACAGTGCCCAATCATTGGTGTCAATGGCAGGAATTCTTACCCACTGTAGGTGTCAGTGGGAGGAATAGTGCCTCAAATTAGGGTGAAGAATAGTCCCCTAAGGGCTGGGTAAAGGCAAACAAAGCACCACATTTGGCCCATGGGCCACAGTTAGGAGACTCCTGTCCTAAATGTTATGGTTAGACAATTGCTTCATGTGACTGCAAAAGGATTTAACAGCCCAGATTTAGAAAAACATGTCTGCAAGAAAACTACCAGTATATCATACATTCATTTAACAGGGATATACCCCTGCTTGAACCCTGTCCTAGATCTGTTCTTATTTTTGGCAGAAATTGCAATAAGCACAGTTGCCATGAGTAAAAGGAAATTGCGATGACAGGAGGCAGCAATTTGGTCTTCCATAATTATAAATTAAGTAAAACTGTACTACCTATCAGGAAGCCAATCTGACAAAAATCCAGAAGCCAAGAGGTGACTAGATGTACCTTTTTAATTGTATGGACTTCCCTTGGAGCTCCAGAACCTAGCCATTTAGTTAGCATATAGGTTGGTGCTCAGGCACGCTTCCATTTAGGGATGGGTGGATGGTTAAGCTAATTTTTAAGAAAAGGAAGATGCAAAATATATACGCAAACACCACTTGGTCCTTGCTTTTATCTTCTGGAACCTAATGAATGAATTATGCTTGCTTTTATCTTCCGAAACCTAATAAATTAATTATGGAAAATAAAACTTTCAAGTTTTCATGTCTTTAAAGTTTATACTATGTATATATGACACTTTGTATATTCAATTTGTTTCTCTTTTTAAACTTTGCAGCTTTCAGAAATCTCATCTTCAGTAAAGTTTATTGCAAACATTGCTAAATTCTCATTTTTTATAACGTTGAGAAGTTAGTCACTTACAGAGGTTTTAATTTTTTCCTATGACATCCAAAACTCGAAAAAAAAAAAAAAGTTTTCACTGCAATGCCAATTGAATTAACTCACCCCAGACCTTGAATCATCATCACCCACATCTTCTGTCAAACTTAAAAAAAGGTGACTGGTCACCTTGAACTCCAGGGTCTTCAGGATCTATATTATATAGGTCTCTCCCTCCCTATTAACTACCTTTGTGAGGCTTAAACTTTCCATTTTTACTATTCTGAAAATGTAAATGTAAAAAACCTCTTTGCACCTTTGAATTTTGTTTAAAAATAGGCTCTTTTATAACAGGTTAATGACCTGCCAGGTAGGACAGGTTTGCTTTAAATTAGGTGGAAGCAGAATGGTAAAGGCACATGCAAGAATGGGGTAGTATAGAAGGAAATAAATAAATTTAGTTCTGAAAGTTGACTTTTACATATATGTAATTTAAAATGGTTCCTTAAATCAACTATGTCTGTGAAATATATTATAAAAATTATTTCCACAAATTATGGGTAGATCAGAACGGCCTTTGTTTCCATTTGACAATCAAAAATGAGTTCCTTATATATACTATGTAGCCAAAGAAAGCTTGCTTTTCCCCATCTTCCCTTTATAGCATACACACACAAAAAATTATTCTCTAGTAATAGGGATGTGACAGACTCATTTCTCAAGTAGCAGGCTCGTGTCACTCTTCCGTAGTTTACCTGCACATTCAAGTTTTGGCAAGTCGTCATTTTCAGACACTTTCCAGGTTTCAGTCTATTGAAAACCAGACACTGAAAAGAGATACAGAACAGAAAGTGAGCTCAGTTAACAAAGCAGTCTGGCTGGCACTGCCCTGAATGCTACTGTGTTTCATTAGAAATCCCAAAGCGAGAGGCATAGCTTTCTATTCAGTGATAAATGGGTTATATATACTGATGGATATACTTTCTGCAGTTCTAGCTCAATTGCACTGCTATTATAAAAGATAATATACTGCAGGAGAATTGTAGGCAGATATAAATACCCCCATTTACCCTAATTATGAATTAATTAAATATCCTTACATGCATTTTTAAATAGTACCTCAATCTGTCTTCATTTCAGCTTCTTATACTTCCCTGCACAGCAGGGTTCAGGCTGGGAAAGGAAGTAGCAGCAATGTAAATCATAAATCAATCGGGCTTTACTACATCTTACAGTGCCCAGGATACTGGCTGGAAGGAGGGGAGGGAGCATTGTGGACCTGATTGGTGTATTTCTGCTACTTCCCTATTCATTTCCAGGCTTGAGCAGACCTTGACCAAGGTGTGTTGCTTTAGAAGATAAAAATGAGGTCAGAATCAGGCTGTACTTTCTGATAGGGATGCATGGATTAGAAAATTAACTAAACAGAAACACATATTGTTTTGAGCCAGTGAAACCGTTCATACATATTTATTCATTCTGTTTCAAATGCCGCTTTATGGATTGACATACATCCTTGGACTCAGTCTCTCCAGACAGTATAGTCACCTGCTGACCTGGCTCCACAGGCAGCTTAACTCTTCAATAACACACAGAAACTGAATGCAATGCAATTTTACTTCAAACAATTGCAGTGCAGAGGATGCTTTTCCAGTCTTTTAAAGTGTAAAAAGACAATGACTTTCCTGAACCCTGTCTAGGGTTGCCACCTCATCCCTTTGAAACAGAACACATTAATTACACCGGTTCTGGGGCTAATTTAATGAAGCCACAGAACCCATGTAATTAACATGTGTTCAGTTTTAAAGGGATGAGGTGGCAACCCTAGTCTTGTCTCTGCAGTTAACTAACACTGGCAGAGAGAACATGGAATAAGTGCTTACTTTGAAATATATTTTACAACTTTTACATACTGTACTTATTCTCATTTATTTCATTATTATATGCTCTTATTTTGTTATATCTAAACTATCTAGCTCTAAACAAGAGGGGAAGACATAAGAAGATAGTAAAATCAAATTAGTAAAAAGTTGTAGTGACCCAAAACCACCACTAGATGTCAGCATAGTACATAAAAATGATAACCCCGTGCAGTTCCATACAAGACATAAAAAATACATGAATGTGGGGCAAAAACGTATCAACTGTGTTTATATCTGTCTGCAATTCTACTTTAACTACCATCTAATTCAAAGTGTTTTTTATTTATATGGTTACACATTACCAAGCAGTAACTTAAATACTATGTGAAATAAAAGGCTATTACGGGGGGGGGGGGGGGGGGAATCAAACTCTTTCTTCTTCAGCACTCTGCTTAAACCATGTGTTTGGGAGGAGGTTTTTGTCATTGGTGTTAATGGGAAATGATATGATATAAAAGCAGAAGGTTCTCGACTCAAGAGCTCTATGACAGATGATCACAAGAACAGGTGGGGTTCTACTTTAAAAAAGCTATCTTCAACTTATATTTCCATTATAAAAGGATGTGGATGAGCTTAATCACCTAGCTTTTTTCCTATTAATATATTTAAGTATTACAAAGGCAAGATTTTCTCAATCAAGTCCCAAGACACTCACTCTTCATACTGGGGCAGAGGAAATCTATCTTCCGTTTTCATTCATTCTTAATGTGAAAAGTACGGCATATTTTCAGATGTAGCGTTATCATATTAAGTGCTTACTTTGAAATATATTTTACAACTTTTACATACTGTACTTGCTTATTCTCATCTATTTCATTATTATATGCTCTAATTTTGTTATTGTATTGAAAGCAGTTTTATACATTGGCAACAAGAGAAAACTATCCCTCTATCATATCTACTTAACAACTGGTAAGATATCAGCCACACTGGGGTTGTATTGTTTCCAGTGAGTCAGCCGACTCATAGATTGAATTGTAAGAAGGAACAGTAACACGTACCCATTGTGTGGCAATGTATGTAAGGAAGCAGAGCTTGTCTATGTAATAAGCAAATAAGTCTGCCTTTATATGCACACATTATTAAAAATTAGAAAATCAAAAAAATATGAAATGTTTCTATTAACCACTTGCCGACCCCGTAATGTACATTTACTGTGGCAGGTTGGCTCTATTGCACGAAATCATGTACCTGTACGTGATTTAGTGCAATAGCCACTAGGGGGCACACGCACCCTGCTGGAAACCCAATCGCGCACTGATTGGACAGAAGGGGTGCCAATCAGCAGGTCCAAAGGACCCAAAGTCTGCCGGCCACCCGCGATCGTTCCCGAGAGAGGCAGAACATCGTTCTGACAGGGGAGAAGAGGGAGATCTTGTGTTTCTGCTAAGCAGGAACATGGATCTCTGTCTTCCTACAGTCAGAGTACCTCCCCCACAGTTAGCCAGCACCCCATAGGGACACATTTCACCTTTTGATTACCCCTGATGTTAACCCCTTCCCTGCAAGTGTCATAAGTACAGTAACAGTGCATATTTTTTACCACTGATCACTGTATTGGTGTCACTGGTCCCCAAAAAAAGTGTCAGTTAGGTGTCCGATTAGTCCGCCCGCAATGTCGCAGTCCCACCAAAAATCGTGGATCGCCACTTTTGCTAGTAAATAAATAAATAAATAAATAAAAAAAATTCTATAAAACATTTTGTGCAAACCAATCTATGCTTATTGGAATTTTTTTTAACAAAAATATATAGCAGAATACATATTGGCCTAGATTAATGAAAAAAATAGATTTTTTACATTTTTTTTTATTGGTTTTATAGCAGGAAGTAAAAAAATATTGTTTTGTTTTGTTTTCAAAGTTGTCGCTCTTTTTTTGTTTATAGCGCAAAAAATAAAAACTGCAGAGGTGATCAAATACCAGCAAAAGAAAGCTCTATTTGTGGAAAAAAAGGCATCAATTTTATTTGGGTTCAGCTTACACGACCGCGCAATTTTCAGTTAAATTAACGCAATGCCATATCGCAAAAAATGCCCATGTCATTAAAGGGGTAAAACCTTCCAGGGTTGAAGTGGTTAAAATAGAAACAAGGTTTTTCACATTGATAATTGTATTTACATCAAATTGATTCATTTTATATGTTATCTTTAAACATTGAAAATGCTATCCATTCCCTTAATATATAAAAAGATTAAAAATCCAAAGCATGCAGACCCCTTACATTGAGCTAATAGGGCAAAAGTCTCTCCACTTGAGTCCACAAGAGATAAAAATAGCTGCTGTGGGATATAACCCATTCATTCTACCAAAGATGGAAATGTCAGTTGGGAATATAAAAAAAGATTTGACACATTTACCTATTTCCTTACATATACACATACACATATTGTGGCACATCAAATCATAAAAAGACTATGGGGGGCATTTATAACACTAATGCAGGCTAAAAACTGGACCACCCTTGAGCTATGATTATATTTCGTTTTTGAGTAATTCATATTTTACCAGATAAATAAACAGCAAAATGGTGTTTTAGGTGCATTTGTTAAAGCACAAAAAAGAGGAGCGTTTTTAAAATAAATGTCCCTTATTATTTTATCTATAAATTGTCAGACCAAAGCTCAAGAAATTTTTTTCTCTACCTATATATTGTGCAAAGCTTTCTATAGCGCTCTACAATCAGGCCAGTTTGAAGCTATTTTCTATTACGGTTTAGAAAGATAAGCTTTAAATGTAACATAAGCATTTTTCCAAAAGACTGGAAAAGGTTTGTGGAGAATACTGGAACAGATGAAGGTCTAGGGTTTGTCATAATGATACTTAAACAATGTGTTCATACTAGGAAGCAGCTAATCAATGGTTATTATTGATTCATCTTGTATATATTGTTGCTCGTGAAGTCATACACTGCATTCCAAGGAACATAGATGATATACAGTACCCCGAAGCAGTGTGCTGGCCTTATTTATGATCACTGCAGCACTTACTGAACTAGCACTTTAGTAGCCAATATCCCCAAGGCATAAATCACTTAACTTAAGTTAGGTACTTCAATTTACTTAAAACACGTAGAAAAAAGAACTGCTAGTGATATATGCTTGTGATGCCTCTTTCCATGCATTGTACAGAAAAATGCAGGAACTACTTTCAAGCAGATACCAAACTCATTTTGCAATTTTTTTATGTCATGAGGATTTCTAATATTGTTGGATTTCTAGTATTGTTGGAAATGTTAGTGTGGTGTTTGGATCCTTTAAAAAATGTATTAAAAGGCCAATAACTACAAATAGTCTTTCTCTATTGTAGTGTTTTTTTTTTACATATATCAGGTACAGTTCTTTAGAAGAATCATGCATTTTGCAAGTATTTCTACTATTTGTTGGCAGAATTGTTCAGATGGTGATCATGGAATTATAATCTTTGCAAACTGTACATGCAAACAAACAAAATAGTGGTCACATTTTCTACACACTGCAGAAGTCATTCTATGGGTGAAATATACATACACAGAAACAAATGCCATCAGTGGGTCTTTTTGGTGTGCTGGCTTTTGTCAATCAAATTGCAAACCAATAAAGAATTTTAACATAAAGAAAGGTGGGGCATATGCCTGTAAATCCATCGGAATGGTCAGACCTGAAAGATGCAGAAGTGGCATGCGTTGAATTCACACATTTCACAAGCATTATTAGATGAGGAAATGTATTGACCGCACGCACATAGATATGGTTATCATAGAGGTGCATGTACCATCTCAGGTGTCCTACAATTAATCATAGATAATACAGGCAGTCCCGGGTTACAAACAAGATAGGGACTGTAGGTTTGTTCTTAAGTCGAATTTGTTTGTAAGTCGGAACAGGTACATTTTTTAAGTGTAGCCCCAGCCAAAATAATTTTTTACGCTTTTTGGATAACATTGGAAGGGTTAACACCCCTGTAACATTTGTTTTACTTTCTCTACCCCCTGTTCAGAAGATTTCACCTCACTTTCTGTCCCTATGACAATTGGATTTTGAAAATATTGGGTTGTTGTGAAAACAAGGATTAGTGATGAAGCTTCAGTGGAGACACCTTTTTCCCATGAGAACTCTTACAGGAGTAAATTTCCCTCCCTAGTGGTAGATTTTTCCTCACTTCCTATTGTCTCCCTCTGTTTGTAAGTAGGAGTCGTTTGCACGTCGGATGTTTGTAAGCCGGGGACCGCCGTTAAGATGTTGACTAATTTCAATGGTCCTGTTAACTAAACACATATACCTAAATAGTCCAGTTTACTGTCATAATTGCCCTCGGCTTGGGGATATATTGTACGAAGGATGCCCAAGTGTAAGTATTATAAGAACAGTATAGAAAAGAATCCTAAATATGGATGGGACCAGCAGGTGCTCATTCCAACCCAGTCCAGGCGGGTGTCCCAACTACATATAATTTTATGCAAAAATAGAAGGAATTGTGGATTTGAATGTAGGACAATAAAGCTACTATGATATTTCAACTCTTTACAGCAATTGGCTAAAATGTAGGCTTCTGTTTTCAGAATATAGATTTTCAAGCAGATCAGACAGCGGTAGGGATGTACAAACAGCAGTTATCTGTAGCAACCAAACAGAAACGATTCCAACTGAAACTGCAGTATTCTGAAATACTTGCTATTGCTCTTTGTACACTAATTTATTAAATCCAGCTGTACATGTAAATGTATTTTAAAACCAATAGAACCAAATAAAAGATAATATATTACATCATAATAGAATAGTATCAATTGGAAAGCTCATGACTATACCTACTAGGACTTACACAGATAAAAGTAGTCTAAAGCCTTTATTGCCAATTATAATATGTTCAATACATCTGAGCTTCTAAATTACTGTTCTAGTAATACCATTTGACCTCACTACAGCCTTGGCTGAAACCTATCCTTTCAATGGCAATGATTTACCTAATGGCCAAAGTTTATGGCTTCCTCAGCAAACTTGTTTTTACAAGTCAGGATTTTGTAAATTTTAGAGAAATTGAAGTTTTTGATTTGCAAGTGAGAGTATGCATCAAATACAGATTTAATCATATGAAGGAAAACTAATGCTGCTCATAACAGTTTGAAGATACTAGGACAAGGGTCTGTGTGTCTTTAAAAGAACGTTTGTGTGTTTTATTGAATTGCAAATGGAATTGGTAAAACGTCTTCCCCTACAGTGGAACATTTCTGTTATGAGAGTTGCTATTGTGGTCATCTGGATTAATACCATCCCCTAAAATGTTATCCTTGGAGATGGAATTGTTCTTTTGAACTGCAAATGGAAATGGTCAAACATTTACCCCTACAGTGGAACATTTCTGTTATAAGAGTCGCTATAGTGATCAACTATCTTGAAACTGTCCCCTAAAATGCTATCCTTGGCAGCTCAAACTACAAGAAAACAGGAGCGCAGGATCCTCATTAGCATGACAGTATACATTTATTGAGAGAAAAAAGTAGCACACTTGCAATTAAAAATTCTTGAAAATCCCCATGGGTAGTAGGAATCACCAAGATAGATACAAAGCAAGGCTGTATGCAGGAACAACTCCAGGTCCTCTGGCTGGTATCACAGGGACCCGCTTTGATAGCGGTCAAAACAAACAGGGTTCCTTGCTGTTACCTAAGGCCTCGCGGGGACATTTCTCTTAAAAAATGTATACTGTCATCCTAGTGAGCCTCCTGTGCTCCTGGTTGTTTGAGCTGCCTTGGATAATCCCGGATCTTCTCTGGAAGCTGCGAGATCCTGACATTAGATGCCCCTTGATCATCTTTCTGATAAGGTTGAATTTTATTGATTATACTGACATTGGACAACTACAAGTTGGGACTTGTAGTCCACGTTGCTGGTTTGTGTGTTTACTGTTATCCTTGGAGATTGAACACATTTTTTGGTGTCAGTTTACTAAACTGGATGGGTCTTTTTATCTGCATTTGCTGTTTTATATTTCTAATAATAATTATTAATATTATTAATTTTCTCATAAAAAATGGTTAGCTCAATAAACATAAAAAACTCTAAAGCTGGTTATATATGGAGTGATTTTCGCCCGGTTTTTGATGAACCAGCTGAAATTCGAGCCCTGGATGGCCCTGTTGTTACCCTCCCATGACCATCCTTTAATCTGAAAATCAAAGGAGCCAGGAGGAAAATTGAAGGCTGAACAGTGGCTGCATCCAAATCAGATGCAGTCACTGTTCATGTATTCTGACTGCGGCGGGCTTTGGCTGTCAGAACACAATAGCCAGGAATGGGGGATTCATCTATCCATGCTGTTTAGAGAGAAATCTTAGAGTGTATAGTCTGTTTAATTTGTGCAATCAGTATTTTACCACTAAAAGCCTTTATTTCCAAGTATTTTTTCTATGCAACAGCAACATTACTGTATCTCCACTCTATTTTCTGTTGCCTTCATTAGGCTCCACCTCATAGAACCACACATTTATCACCATTCAGAAACTACCAGTATTTTAAGGAACAAAGACTTGTGTGATAATCTTTCTTAATGGACTTTTTTTTTGCAAATTATCCTACAAATCAACATTAGGTGCATGCCGTTGATTGAGTTGATCTATTCAACATCTTAAAACACCACCGCCATTTGTAAAAAATTAGCATGAAATGCATAGTACCGAAAACTTGTGTTATTCTTTACAAAATTTACTCTTGCTCTGCAATTTTAACACAATCACTGAAGTTTTGCCATAATTATATCAATAAATCACCCTGCACTCTCACTGTGGACCAATCGGATTTGCACACACCAACTGACAATCTCTTAAAAAGCTTCCAAATAACAGATGGGCTGGTTAAACTTGAGACAGAATTCATCAATTGTCAAATGCAGGATCCTCCATCAAATCCAGCAAAACAAATCCTACACGGTTTATTAGGTCGGTATCAGTGCACCCAATATGCACATTTTGTATGTATGTACCGTCTAGACAATGTGAAGGTAGATTTATGTAAGTCTTCCTGTCTGTTTTTCAGAATCAATAATGTTGAGTATTACAGTTGTACAGATGTGACCCTTCCTCCAATGTAATTATTTTTAATGTTTTTTGTACTTTATAGACTATATATTGTGAAAATGTTCAATGCTAATAAAAAAACGAAAAATTAATTGCTATATATATTGTTCTGTCTGCATGTATTTTAACGTTTTGAAGTAACATTTCTAATAAAGGAGATAGTGATAAATTAAATTGCATTTTGTGTTTTGTAGGTTTATAGGCAATTATTTTGTTGAGCTCCCAGGAGCATGCAGCACATGCAGTACTCAAGAATGCATGAAGAATGGAGCATTTGCCACAAAGAAAATCATGATTACCCATGCTGTAAGGTTTCAAAAATCATCCTCATCATCACCCACTTGGGTCTAAAAAATATGATGTGCAGTAGCGCCGTGGGCCATAGTTACTCCTCTCACATTAATGCCTAAAGACATGGGCAAGTCATGGAAATATGAGAACAAACACATAACACAGTAAAAAAACTTCCCTTGCCGTGGGGCTGCATCTACACTGCAAGAGTTTAATGTGTGTTTAGACTTAGTGAAATAAATTAGGCAATTTTATTCACTGCCCCCCTACTCCCACCCCTACTCCCACAGGCTACTTCTGCACTGTAAGACTAGTCCCTGCAGTCTCTTCTTGCCTATGCCCCAGCAGTTGCAGATCCTCTGACAACATCAAAACTGATGCAGGGTCCATTATCCTGCAATGTACTTGAGTAAACAGAGAAGTGCTGGAGCACAGGGGAGCTAAGGCTACTGTGGGAGAGGAAGATCAGGAAAGTAAAACTGTTTTGCCCATCCCCTAGACCTAAATGAGCATGTAACTTTTACAATGTGGGGGTAGTCCCAGTGCAAGGGAGGATTTTAATTTTCTACGGAGTTGGGCTTAAAAAAAATTGTGAGAACCCTTGGTGTTTTAAAATGAGCATAAGATTAAAACATGCCAAAGCAGTGGTGTTATCTTCAATGAAAACTACATGTCAAAATGATCAGTAGATTCAGAGATATGAGCAGCTGAAAGTTTATGTGAATCTCAACGTTTCTCTCGAAGGCTTAGTTCATGGGGTTGTTTGTCAAGGTGAATCATGGTGGAATGCATTTTAGAGCTGGTTGACAGGTGGCCCTGAGGTGATATGGTTACTAATTTAATCAATAAATTGATAGTAAGGTAATTTCTAGATCTAAAGGGTTTATACCCCTGCAGGAGGTGCACTGCTTGCAAATTAAATGGAACTAACTTGAAGTGGTTGTAAACTTTGTTACACCTCTTGTACCTACAGGTAGGCCTAAAAACGGCTTACCTGTAGGCAGGGCTGCCGCTACTGGGGCCCCATACAGCCTACCTGACAGGGCCCCCCTTCCACTGAAAATATAAAAATTATATTATCACCCCCTCCCCCAATCCCTCTTCCTAGCAGAAATCCCTCCCAATCACCCCTCACAGCGCAACCCCCCAAATCCCTCCACAAATTCACAACCCCATCCCCAAACAGACTGCAGGGGTTAGGAATGCTTTACGTACAGAGTGCAGGGGTCAGGAATACGCTCAGGAGAATGCTAGATACAGAATGCAGGGTTCTGGAGTGCATTATGCACAGGGTTCAGGAGAGTGCTAGATAGGGAGTAGTGCCTTACTAAGCTGACCAAGCTTTCCCATAGATGCAAATGTTAGACAGGGAGCAGTGCCATACCAAGTTGACCAAGATTCTCCATTGAGGCCAATATTAAAAATCGGGAGTAGTGCTATACCAAGGTGACCAAGATTCTCCATTGAGGCCAATATTAAAAATTGGGAGTAGTGCTATACCAAGGTGACCAAGATTCTCCATTGAGGCCAATATTAAAAATCGGGAGTAGTGCTATGCCAAGGTGACCAAGATTCTCCATTGAGGCCAATATTAAAAATCGGGAGTAGTACTATACCAAGGTGACCAAGATTTCCCATTTTGGCCAATGTTAAAATCGGGAGTAATGCCATACCAAGCTGTACATAGTAACGAATGTATGTAAATGCCTCTGTACTGCACCTCTTCCCAGCTGCTACAACCTCTGCAACACACACACCTCTCCTCTGCCCTTATCTTCCCCAAAGGTCCCCCATCTTCCACATGATTGCCTTTCTAAAATACCTTTCTGTTGCTGGCTGCCATATCTTCCTTCTCCTTCTTCCCTATGCACGTGTTTCTTGACATAGGGCGCGGGTCTGAGTAGCAGTCCCTGGTTTGTTAGCCAATCCCTGGCTGTTCTAAAGGTTCCCACTGCTGCAGATCCTGAGCTAGAAGGTAACATTTATCACCAGAATTATGCCGGACAAAGCCTCTATACAGCGGGACAGTCCTGCCCAGGTTGGGAGGTATGCTGTCATCCTACCGATCTTCCTGCTGTCCGGGCCCCCCTATGTGCCGGGGCCCCATACAGGAGTACTGGCTGTACCCCCCTGATGGCGGCCTTGCCTGTAGGTACTGTGATATTCACAGTGCATGCAGCCGATGACGTCATGGTCTTCAAAGCCTGTGCTGCAAACAGCGAGAGTGACGTCATCGCGGCTCTACAAAGTCAAAGCGCCAGTGCCCACAAACCCGGGAGAAACACTGGGGAGGATATCAGCTGTCTCAGCGGTGAGGGGGCACTACTGGAAGGACGACTTCTCTTTAAGGTAAGTATTTCATAATGAGCTAACATGTGGTGCATACTAGCTCATTATGCCTTTGTATTACAGGTTTTTTTTTCATCTGGGGGTTTACAACCTCTTTAACCACTTGCCGACTGCTGCATGACTATTTACTGTGGCAGTCAGCCCCCTACAGGAAAAGTGACATAGGGGTACGTCGCTCATCAACGAGCCTGTAGGGGGAGCCCCCACTCGTTCCCTGCCTAGCCAGCGCGTGTTACCGGCGGCTCCGATGTTCGTCGGCCACTCGCGATCTTCCTCAGGAGAGGGAGAAAGACAGACGGCTGATGTAAACACAGCCGTCTGTCATTCTCCCTGAAGTAATGACAGAGGCTATGCGATCCTGCTATGTAGGATTGTATGTCTCTGTGATTACTTCACTAGCCACGCCCCCCAACAGTTAGAATCACGCCCCTAGGGACACACTTAACCCCTTGATCACCAATAAAGTTAACCCCTTCCCTTCCAGTGTCATTTTTACAGTAACAGTGCATATTTATAGCACTGATTACTATAGTAATGTCACTGGTACTCCCAAAAGTGTCAAAAATGTCAGTCAGGGGTCCGATCTGTCCGCCACAATGTCGCAGTCATGCAAAAAAAATTGCAGATCGCCGCCATTACTAGTTAAAAAAAAACAATAAAAATAACATAAATCTTTCCCGTAATTAGTAAACGCAATAACTTTTGCGCAAACCAATCAAAATACGCTTATTGTGATTTTTTTTACCAAAAATATGTAGCAGAAAACAAATTGGCCTAAAATGTTAAAAAATTTTGATTTTTACATTTTTTTGAGAATTTCATATAAAAAAAATGTGAAAAATATTGTTTTCAAAATTGTCGCTCTTTTTTTGTTTATAGCGCAAAAAATAAAAAAAACAGGTGATCAAATACCACCAAAAGAAAGCTCTGTTTGTGGGAAAAAAGGACGTCAATTTCATTTGGGTACAGCGTCGCACGACCGCACAATTGTCCGTTAAAATCACGCAGTGCCGAATCGCAAAATAGGGCCTGGTCTTTGAGCAGCCAAATCCTCTGGGGCTTAAGTGGTTAAGGAAGAAAATGTGTTTGTTTCCATTGCAACAACAAAATGAATGTAGTAACATGCTGCTTGAGTATCTCCCGCCATGTCCATGTGGTTCGCAGAATGTGGGCCAGACCACTAGGGCATTGCTGGTACGAATGGGTGAACACATACATAATAGCAGGAAAGAGTCAATGACACGTTGGGGGGGATTTACTAAAACTGGTATACACAGAATCTAGTGCAGCTGTGCATAGTAACCAATCAGTTTCCAACTTCAGTTTTTTCAATCATGCTTTGACAATAAAACCTGGAAGCTGATTGGTTACTTTGCATTGCTGTGCCAGATTCTTTGTGCTCCAGTTTTAGTACCCCTCCCCATTGCATTTCTCTGCATTTTGCACAATCTCATTAGGAAAATCTGAATAAGCTAAAAGTTATGTTGATTGAAATAGTGAGTCTACGCTGGAACTTTAAAAAGAAACAGGTTTCCAAATGTGAAATGCATTGGATTATTTTTTACCGTTTAAATGTTGAATTTGATATTAATTGCTTTAATGACAATAAATAAAGTTCCAATAAAATAAAAAAAAAAGTTTATTAATTAGCTGAAAGCAGAGCATTTTTTTCAGTGGAAACGTGGGGGAACACAGTTCTGGCACCTCCAGGTCTAAATGTACTGTATGTATTGGCAAGGTGTGCTGGAGGGTCTATGAAGGTTGGCTGCTGGGGGAATCTATTATTGCCGGAGGGGATCTATTTTTGCATGGGGGTCTATTGTTGCTGGGGAGGTCTATTGTTGCTGGTTTGCTGGGAGGGGTCTATCGATGCTGACTGCTGTTAGATCTGCTGTTGCTGGTTAAAATCTATTGTTGGGGTGGTACTGCTGGGGTGGTATTTTTTGCTGGGGTAGATCTATTGTTGTTGGCTGCAGGGGATCGATTTTACGGCTTTTCTTGTTATCATTAACAAATTCTCTACAAATGATCTTTAGCTCTGTATTCTCTAAAAGGGGCAGTACTGAGAGGTAGTTGGGGAGTAGAATCAAGAAACAGTGCTAAGAGATGGGTAGGGGTGGAGACATGAATTGACTCACAAAGGGGGAGTTTCTGCACCTATTCTCTGGGGAAAAAAGCCCTGTAATACTTTTTGTAGTATGAATGGTTACTAACCTGGCTCCAGCCCCTCATGACAATCTTTTGGGTGAAACATTTAAATCAGAGCTTGAAGCCTGTAATGTCATACTTCATACCTGGTTGGAGGTATGATAAATTTCAATATGTATTTTTACATGTCCTGTTTTTTGGAGAAAAAAATGTTTGTTGCACTATCAAGTCTTTTATGTTTTTACATTTCCACTGCGGGAGTTCCTTATGAATTACTTGGAGGTCACCAAAGAATTGAGAATAATACTTGGATTGGCTCACATGTTGATGAAATTCCAGGGGAACTGGAGTATTGGTTTCAGAAGTGGTTATTGCCTTTATGAAAATGATGAGGTCAAAGGAGGTAAGTGCATTGAGATCCTTGATTGCGATGTCACTTATCATACCATCTAGCCCTTTGTGACGAGCAGAGCATATCTGATAATAAGCAGATTAAGCAGAGCATATCTGATAATATTATTGACACCAGGTTAAATTCAGGTACTTATATTGCTTGAATTAAAAAAAAAAATACATTATGTATTAATGAATTCAAATCTGCATTTACTTGTGTTTTTATTCTTTTCTGAAGTATAGCTTTAGTATTTACATTTAAACAGCCCTTTATTAACAGTATATTCTCCATTCATAAAGCTGTCACTTTAATTTCACGCTTCATGTCAGAACAGAAAAAAAAGGCAGATGAAGGTGAAAATTAGAAAAATACCTATATAAGGTTAAATGAATGTAACCTTCAAAGCTTTGTGAGTACTGCAATCTCCACTAAAATGTGTTTCCCTGCCATGTGCACCTATTGGGCTAAATGTGTTTCACAATGCAGTAAGTAAAATGCTTTACTGTCGTCTGATACCATCATTTAATACTCAGGTCTGCCATAAGAATGGAATGTCTTGTAACACATCATTCATTTCAGAGCTATTGCATGGTCCTAAATGCTAGCCCTAGGCTGCAATAGTAAAGGCAGACTTCAGAATGCAAATTAACTGTACAGGACATTTCATTAATGAAAAACTCTGGGCATTGACCCTTCCCTCTGCTCCTTGTCCCTCCCTCCCAACAAATTGCTTGGTTAGTTTAAAATGAATCTTGAAGATACTCACCTGAATCCATGTCACATGATGCTCGTTTTTTTTTTATTTGAGTGTCCTTGTCACTGCTTGGGTGATGTGGAAACTTCCTATTAGCAGTCCAGTAGAAGTTGATCGGTCTACTGCAACTCTGGATCACCTTTGTCGTCTTTCATAGAAGCAGCTCCTGGGAAGGGACATAGATGACATTGTTTCCTTACAAGTTGAATTATTATTGTGATACCTGTGAAAAAGAAACCAATATAAAAAAAATTGTCTTAGGTATGTATATAGCATTTTAGTGTACTAGATACAGTAGATATCTAGTTGTAGTAAGTCACATTTAATTGGTTCTTCAATCTTAAAAACATTTTGCAGCTTACCCAAGTAGCTTCTTCAGGTTCTAATGAGAGTCAGGAACATACCGAATGGAAGAAGTGGCTTGAATAAGCTGCAAAATATCTTTAAAATTACAGAACAGGTCCGGTTACATATGACTAACCTTTAGAAAAATACTAGGTTGAATAAGTCAAAATAATAACTCTGGTGCAAAAATGGAAAATTGAATATGGGAAGCAAGGGACCCTGAGGAGTGAAAGAGTCCTAAAAACGTAATAAAATTGAGTAAAAACAGTGCATCCACTGGATGATGGTTGCAGCTCCTCTTTACCCAAGTCTTGATAAAAATCTAGTATACATAAAATAGAAAAAAGAGAGAGGGTGCCACCATCCAAGTGCAGCTCTTTATTAGTAAATAAGAAATGTCATAAAAACATGTATGCACTGCATTAGGTAGGGTAATCAGCATAATGTACATTCATGGTCTGTTCGGCAGAGTTTATCAAGGGAGCAGCTGGTAACAGCAGAGTTTGCCAGGGAAGATGCTGAGGGTGATGCGGCTAGGAGTTCAGGACTCAGCTCGGTGGGTGATGCTCCTCTCTCTCCTGATTGACACCATGCTGCTGTCTCAGCCAATTGCATTAGGACACAAAAACCTTCTGCTTTTACCATCCCTTTAATTATACTTGGAGCTATACAGCTCTTGATGTTGAAAGCTCTCAGATAAGTGAATTTAAGTGTTTTTGGAATAAGTGGCCCTAAAATTGGGCCCTGTAGAATGATACCCCAGTGTCTGATAAAGCTCTTTTCCATAGTTTTATATTTGGGATGAAACTGGGTAATAAATCTAGTGGGTATTAGGTCTAAACTAGGTGTGGAGAATTCGGTTATGGCAGGAGGATGTAGATATGCGACAAAAACGTAATCAATGACTTCCCTTGGAAATCCCTTTTCTACAAATTTTAGTTTAAGGACATTACTCTATTCGATGTAATCTGTATCAAGGGTGAAATTTCTGTGAAGTCAGTGAAATTGACTTCTAGGAATGTTCTGTTTCTACCTGGGATGTTGGCAACTACTTTAAAGGACATACAAGTTTCCTGATGTAATTTTAAACTGTTTTTTTTGGAAATTATTTGAGAACCTGAAAAATCCAACTCTAAATCCAGGAAGACCAAAGTCACGGTATCTACCACATGTATACATGATAATCCATAGCTGTTAGAATTAAAATAGTTGCGTACAATCACAGTGGAAGCAGGCTGCCAGCGGCGTGTGCACGTCCCACACCCAGTGCATGAAATCATGTACCAGTACGGGATTTCGCACAGGAGGACCGCCCTGCTGCAGTTTATCTTTGTGGGGAAGTCCAGAGGGGGTTAAAAAAGTTATTTTAATTCCTCCAGAGTGGCAATGTCTTTTGAGTAAAAAAAGGCCTTTATGAGAGTGGTATCCATAACAGCCACTGGCCCAGTAGTTTGTAAACTATTGTTGTTGTAAAACTTTTTTACAGTTACAGTAGATTTAAGATCTTTGAAAAGAGTAAATGGATTCTGTGTGATGGAAGGTGTAACATTTCTATTATTATACAGGATTTATATAGCGCCAACAGTTTAAGCAGCGCTTTACAATATAAAGGGGGACAGTACAATTACGATACAGTTCAATACAGAAAGAATAGGAGGGCCCTGCTCATGGAGCTTACAATCTAAGGCCCCTTTCACACATGCTGTCCGTTCAGTTCATCAGTTCAGTCACGTCAAATGTATCCGTTTTTCATCCGTTTTTCATCCGTTTTTCATCCGTTTTTCATCCGCCAACGGATGGATGAAAAACGGACAAACGGACAGCATGTGTGAAAGGGGCCTAAAGGGACGTGTCATCTTTACAGAGGGAGAAAGGGGATAAGTTAAAAATCTTTAATCTGTCAAATCTACAGGTGGGGCATGTGGAGATTTTTGTGCAGAGCTCTTGTGGAGCTCTGAACTTTGGAAGGAGCACCTTTTTGGTAAAAGCATATTTTTAATTTTTTTTTTTTTATGTGGCCCACATTAAAGATAGGTTTGGGGATTAGACTAGGTTGGATAGGGATCTGGCTTATAGAGTTATCTTTATTACAAGTATATTTGCCACATACCAGCCATCCATACATGGTCTGGTTTTGAATTGCCACATTCATTCTGTTAGTATGCCCGGTCCTGATGAGAACCACTGCTTCGGTTCTTGTCCCAATCCTCTCCTTGGCCCTCACTTCCTCATTCTAGTATCTGGCTTGGCAAAGGGGCGTGTACAGCCCTGAAATGCATAGCCTGCTCACCCAAAGTCAGCATGTGACCTAATCTACCGAGCTGAGTCCAGAACCCCTAGCTGCATCACTGCACAGCTTGAGTTCCAGTGTGGTTAATTTCATGCTTGTCATCCAGCAGCTTCCTTGTGTAGCTCTGCCATCCCCAGTTGTTTCCCTGGGGAACTCTGCAGGTACCGGTAGCTTCCTTGAGGAACTCTGCTGAATGGTCGGTGGATGTATATTATACATGATGATTACCCTTTAAAATGCAATGAGTGCATATATATTTTTATGACACTTAGATCGCAGTGTCCTCTCTCTTTTATGAATTGTAGGTTAATAAGTCACACTGAAGCCTTTTATTGTTTATGTGGCAACAACTCTAACAGACCATATTCTCTCAATAGGCTAAACTGATCTAAATCATTTTACTTCACTTGCCCCTTAATCTAGGTTTCCATTGATTCCAACATACAACCATTGATAATTGACAAAACAATTATACATATATATATATATATATATATATATATATATATATATATATATATATATATATATATATATATATATATATATATATATGTCTCAGAAGCCTTAGAAAAAAAAACCCACAATAATGACTTACCTTTTTTTGACAAGAGTTCCTGCATCCAGCAACACTGCCTGTGGCCTTCTTGATCTGAAATCATCATGAAGGGCGAGTGTTGCAAACAACACCCTCTAGTGGTGGCAGAGAGCAGCTTGCTTACTACAAACATGGATGACAGCAAAGGAGCAGGCCATGTTGCTAGAACCAGTTTTTACCTTAAGAAAATGTAACCCATTGATATATAGGATGATTCTGAGTCTACACAGATGGCAATACAATAAATATGCATAATACGTAAGGAAAGTGCAGTTTTACTATAAGTCATGCTACTCGTCACATACTCAAATGTGGTATGTTGAAAGAAGTTCATGCAAGGGATGCTTTTTACCATGTTTTCTCTGGCTAGATAAATTGATGTGACCCTTGTCATATGTAAATACATTTTTCCAGTTGCAGATTGAATGGTTCACGTAAGTCAGTGATCTAATTATAATTTAGTTCCCTTCATGTAGATCCTTGTGTTCAATGCACAATATCAATTTAGCAGATACATGTTAAAGGTTAGGACAAAATACAAGCAATTTTGAGCAACATTAATACTTTGATAGACTCATTTTAGTAGGCCAGAAACCTGGTCTATTTATGTCTTGCATCAGCTCATTCATTGATGCTTTTAAATGACACTATAGACCTCTCTGGCGGTTACACATTGAAGCTTAGCACATGCAGCTTTTAATGATCCGCAAGAAATTTTTGTTGAGGAAATGTTTACTAATCAGTTTAATTGCACTTACAAATGAATATGAATGAATTCCATTAGGGCAGTAGTGCCTATTACTAATCCTTTCTGCTGGTGATGTCATTGGAGATGTGCAGTACACTCTGCTGTCTTTTATAGGCTACCTTAATGGATGTGTGATGTAAGCATGAAAGCTCAGTTAACCTTCTCATTGCTTTACTGATGTCTGTCCTACTGCAATGCACATAGCACAACATACAGTACATTGTAATCCTTATAGCCCACCTAAAACTATATTTGGTGTGTGTTTGCAGCGGAGAGAGCAGCTCAAAGAAAAAAAGACCTGAGGACAGATGAGATCAATGATAAAGTTCTGGATAACAGGTAAAATGTGGCCCTAGGAATGGCGGCGTTATTTCACCCAAAGCTCTACAAAGACTCTGGGCAACAGGATCCATTCCAGACCAAAACGTATTATCTAGTACATCCAAAATCTGAACAGGCTGAAAGAAGCTCTTAGCTATCGAGCTACCTGAACCCTTTTACTAAACTCCCAGATGAAGACCCACTCCATGCAGCAGACTCCCCACTTGGTGGTTCCCAGTCTCTTTATGACCACAACTAACACTATCAGGATAGTGAGCAGGGGGAGATCCAGGAATATCTGTTCCCTAAGCTGCTCTCATACTGTGAATTCAAAATCGCTTAGCTTTGAGCGTTTATGATTTCACAGGTGTCAGAATTCCAGCTAGAAATCCAGGTACACAGTGGTTTAAGCGCAGTCTGTGCTTGATTGGCTGTTGCAGATGACAGAGGATTTATTAAGGGTCTAACGCACCCCTGATAATTTTATAAAGAGTGCATGTCACATGCCCAATGCTTTCATGTAGGGGGATCTTCTGTGATAGCAAAGATATGAAAAACAAATATGTAGCACTGTCCCCGTAGGGCTTGCTGCATGATGACTTGTTGGGCCTTCTTTGATCATCACCAGCAGACAGTCACTTAGGGTACAGTTCACACATTCATCCTTATACCCAATGACTTGTCACGTATTAAACAGCTCAGGGGTTGTGGTTTTTGGTATTTATTGTGGAACTTGAATGGGAGAAGGGAATAGTGGGATACTCCAACTGGAACTATAAACAGTTGATAAGGACAACTCTCACTTGGCCTCACCAGGTTACTTGTGGAAGCAGCCACACTGCTTGACCATACTGCCACATGTATGGAAAGGGTTAAGTCTCCTTGCTCTCTCTCTCCAGCAATAGACTTGGTGAACTATATTATCTTCAGGATACTCTCTAGCATCCCCTTTACTGACACCCGTCCACTGACTCTTTTAGCTGCAGGGGTGGCCCCCCTCAGTTTAGGCCCCTTGACACAGATCTGTACTCACTGTATGAAGATTCAGATCCTTCCAGTGTCTCCCTTCCAGTCAGCTTTACAGGACCTCCGGGTTCAGTTTATCTCTAGTATATTAGTGCCTCAGGTCGACCATCTGAGGCCGCATGGCAACTTCTACAGAGGAGAAGGCAGCCGCCCCCTCCCTCCAGGACTCCGCTCTCCAGCTGAAAGATCCCAAGCACATGTGCTCTTGGCATTTATACAGTATCCCAGCATGTACTGGGGCACATTCCTCTGTCAATCACTGAGCTATACTAAATGACTGTGCACTCTTTCGTCAGGTTTCCTCCCACTGTCCGATATACCTCCCTTTTGGACCTGTGCAAAACACTTCAGACAGACTGAGCTGCACGTGAGCACAATGAGAAGACCTCACTAGCAGATCCTGCTCTCTGATAGGCAGAAAGCAACATAGATTTACCTGGTAATCCTTCTGGTAAGCAGACAGGATCCAAAACTATATTTTCTCTCTCTAGCACCTACCTAGGAGGGTGCTACAAATACATTTAAAAAAAGTGTAAAAAAACTACGTAAATTTGTTTTAGTGTATTTTTCCTGAAAACACAGATTTAACCACTTCTGGACCGCCCACCGCAGTTTTTCATCGCAACCTTGACGTTAAATACCAGGGTTATGGCAGCAGATAGCTGGCATAATCCCCGTATTTTCTTACAGGGTGGGCGGTCCTTTTTTCACATAAAAGTGGTCCCAGCGGTGGATTCGCTGTTTTCCAGCCTGCAGAACTAAAATCTAGGCTGCAGCAGACTGATAGCTTTCATCACAGGGGTTGGTTAACTCCACAGTTAGCCCTTTAAACACACAAATGGTAGTCGACACATGCTTTAGCAGAAACATACACCGTTCAAAGCATCTGCGGTGGTAATTCTAACCTTTAAGAACATTTTTATTTTTTATTTATTTATTACAGGTACTTATTTAGCACTGACAACTTAAACAGCACTTTACACATACAGTGCCTTGCGAAAGTATTCGGCCCCCTTGAACTTTGCGACTTTTTGCCACATTTCAGGCTTCAAACATAAAGATATAAAACTGTAATTTTTTGTGAAAAATAAACAACAAGTGGGACACAATCATGAAGTGGAACGAAATTTATTGAATGTTTCAAACTTTAACAAATAAAAAACTGAAAAATTGGGCATGCAAAATTATTCAGCCCCTTTACTTTCAGTGCAGCAAACTCTCTCCAGTTCAGTGAGGATCTCTGAATGATCCAATGTTGACCTAAATGACTAATGATGATAAATAGAATCCACCTGTGTGTAATCAAGTCTCCGTATAAATGCACCTGCACTGTGATAGTCGCAGAGGTCCGTTTAAAGCACAGAGAGCATCATGAAGAACAAGGAACACACCAGGCAGGTCCGAGATACTGTTGTGGAGAAGTTTAAAGCCGGATTTGGATACAAAAAGATTTCCCAAGCTTTAAACATCCCAAGGAGCACTGTGCAAGCGATAATATTGAAATGGAAGGAGTATCAGACCACTGCAAATCAGATGATCAGAGATGCAGCCAAGAGGCCCATGATCACTCTGGATGAACTGCAAAGATCTACAGCTGAGGTGGGAGACTCTGTCCATTGGACAACAATCAGTCGTATACTGCACAAATCTGGCCTTTATGGAAGAGTGGCAAGAAGAAAACCATTTCTTAAAGATATCCATAAAAAGTGTTGTTTAAAATTTGCCACAAGCCACCTGGGAGACACACCAAACATGTGGAAGAAGGTGCTCTGGTCAGATGAAACCAAAATCGAACTTTATGGCAACAATGCAAAATGTTATGTTTGGCGTAAAAGCAACATAGCTCATCACCCTGAACACACCATCCCCACTGTCAAACATGGTGGTGGCAGCATCATGGTTTGGGCCTGCTCTTCTTCAGCAGGGACAGTGAAGATGGTTAAAATTGATGGGAAGATGGATGGAGCCAAATACAGGACCATTCTGGAAGAAAACCTGACGGAGTCTGCAAAAGACCTGAGACTGAGACAGAGATTTGTCTTCCAACAAGACAATGATCCAAAACATAAAGCAAAATCTACAATGGAATGGTTCACAAATAAACATATTCAGGTGTTAGAATGGCCAAGTCAAAGTCAAGACCTGAATCCAATCGAGAATCTGTGGAAAGAACTGAAAACTGCTGTTCACAAACGCTCTCCATCCAACCTCACTGAGCTTGAGCTGTTTTGCAAGGAGGAATGAGTAAAAATTACAGTCTCTCGATGTGCAAAACTGATATAGACATACCCCAAGCGACTTACAGCTGTAATTGCAGCAAAAGGTGGCGCTACAAATTATTAACTTAAGGGGGCTGAATAATTTTGCACGCCCAATTTTTCAGTCTTTATCTGTTAACAAAGTTTGAAATATCCAATAAATTTCGTTCTACTTCATGATTGTGTCCCACTTGTTGTTGATTCTTCACAAAAAATTACAGTTTTTTATCTTTATGTTTGAAGCCTGAAATGTGGCAAAAGGTCGCAAAGTTCAAGGGGGCCGAATACTTTCGCAATGCACTGTATATTGTAAAATCACATTAGCCCCTGCCCTCTAGGAGCTTACAATCTAAGGCCCCTAACTCATATTCATACATACACATACTATCTCTGACATTTGCTGCCACGCCAAACAGGAATGTACCAAAGTTTACCATATTGTAGCTGTCTTCAAAAGCAAGGATTCTTTCATTTCTGATAAGAGCATTAAGAGATTCAGCCTAAAGGAAAAGTGCAGGAAGTGAAAATAACAAACATTTGTACTCACTTATATGGCTGCAGCATCGATCTGATGCTGCAGCTTTTCCCCACTGCCTCTAAGCCTGAGAGATGAGTGATCACATGACTGTTGATCACTCAGTTCTCGGGTCCGCTCCGAGCACACTCTCTGCTCTGCCCCTTCTGTGTTCCCTAAGCAGGAGAGGGGGTAGGAGCGGCTGGCTGAGGCTCTCAGTAGTGCACTGAGAGGCTGAGCCAGCTGCCAGTCAGGCATCTAGGTGGATCCCCACATTATTGTCGGGATCCTCTCAAAGTCTTGAGCAGCTCTGTCTAAAGTCTGCTGTCAGTTGATTCCTGGTCACAGGAATGCAAAAATAAGTGCACTCCTATTACCTACATGAGAAGTATGAACAAACTAGCTTTGGCCATACTTCTCTTTTATTGATTTTAAAATATAGTTTTAATGCTAAGAAAAGAAAATTGGTACACCAGTTAAGCTCCATACTATTTACCCGTCAGTTTCTCCCTCTTGCTTTCGTGGCTGCCTGGACTTTGACTCCTTTATCCATATCTTTTGGAGCTGTAAGCACCTTCAGTCAATTTGGCAATGTGCAGCCACAAAATCTACGTATGAGAGGTTAAAGGGGTGGGGGTCAGTCTGTCAGTGCTCAGACCATAAGCCACACACTGCATCAAATTGTTCTGCATGGCTGTCGTCCCAGAAGAAAGCCTCTTCTAAAGATGATGCACAAGAAAGCCTGCAAACAGTTTGCTGAAGACAAGCAGCCTAAGGACATGAATAACTGGAACCATGTCCTGTGGTCTGATGAGACCAAGATAAACTTATTTGGTTCAGATGGTATCAAGCGTGTGTGGCGTAAACCAGGTGAGGAGTACAAAGACAAAGTGTGTCTTTCCTACAGTCAAGCAAGGTGGTGGAAGTGTCATCGTCTGGGGCTGCATGAGTGCTGCTGGAACTGGGGAGCTACAGTTCAGTGAGGGAACCATGAATGCCAACATGTGCTGTGACATAATGAAGCAGAGCATGATCCCTTCCCTTCGGAGACTGGGCCGCAGGGCAGTATTCCAACATGATAACGATCCCAAACACACCTCCAAGACAACCACTGCCTTTCTAAACAAGCTGAGGGTAAAGGTGATGGACTAGCCAAGCATGTCTCCAGACCTAAACTCTATTGAGCATCTGGGGGGAATCCTCAAACAGAAGGTGGAGGAGTGCAAGGTCTCTAACATCCACCAGCTCCGTGATGTTGTCATGGAGGATTGGAAGAGGACTCCAGTGGCCACCTGTAAAGCTCTGGTGAACTCCATGCCCAAGAGGGTTAAGGCAGTGCTGGAAAATAATGGTGGCCACACAAAATATTGGCACTTTGGGCCCAATTTGGACATTGTCAATTAGGGGTGTACTCGCTTTTGTTGCCAGCGGTTTAGACATTAATAACTGTGTTGAGTTATTTTGAGGGGACAGAAAATTTACACTGTTATACATGCTGTACACTCACTACTTTACATTGTAGGAAAGTTTCATTTCTTCAGTGTTGTCGAATGAAAAGATATAATAAACTATTTACAAAATGTGGGGGGTGTGGGGGGTGTACTCACTTTTGTGAGATACTGAGTATATATATATATATATATATATATAGATAGATATATCTCAAAGATATATACATACACATATAAACAGGCACACACACACATTTATACAGACAGACACACTCGAACCACTACTTGATTTCACATTTCTCCTCCCTTGATTAATGCTCATGGATCTCTGCAGTCTCCTGTTATCTCCACCCACATCCAGCCCCCTTCAGCTCTCCTTGGCTGTCCTATGACTAATCCCTCCCTCCCTTGCTGGCAAACTCTCACAAAAGTTAGAGAGAGAGCTGTACATGATGTCATTAGCCTAGGCTAATGACCAGACAAGAAAGAGGAAGTGGGCGGTATAAGGTATTTACAGGCAGAAAAAAATGTTTTACTATCCAAAGGTAAAACAAGGCCAGAAGATTTAATACATAGAAAGATGAAAAAATTACTGAAGAGCCGCTTTAATAAAGTTCACTTGGTCTTTGGTTTCAGTGGAGTCTAATTTAACTCAAAGCAAGTCCAATCTGACAGTCACAGGCCCTCATAAATGACTCTTAGCATTCCTTCATGGTTCAGATGGAAACCGAAAGCTACAGCAGCCAATAGCAGCAGATATTTGTCCACCTTTTAGAGGGTGTCCTGAGCCTACCCCGACCTAATCAAAAGAGCTGAGAGGTGTAAAGTAGGAGTGCTGAGTGTTTATTTATAATTCAGTGGACACTGCCTTAAGGCTAATTACTCAACAGTATCTATATTTTCAAATGACAAGTCTGGCAGCCAAAGTACTGTATTATAAAACAAAATAAAGTAACAATTTGATAAAGACCGAACTTCATATAAATCAGATCACTTAGGTGATCGAATGTGATGAATTCACCTGCGGGAATATATAGCATAGGCATATTTGGTATCTACATGATTGTTATTCTCCTATGCATTCGTGTAGCCATGTTTGATGAAGCTACCTCCATTACAGCCACAGTTATAGAAATTCTAACTCTATGAGGTTGATTTACTAAAACTGGAAACTGCAAAATTTGGTACAGCTGTGCATGGTAGCCAATCAGCTTCTTTAATTAACCTTTGACAAAAAAACAAAAATGGAAACTGATTGGATTCCATGCAGAGCTGCACTCTCTAGTTTTAGTAAATCAACCCCTTTTTACTTCATCTGTATATCATCTGTATATCAGTAGTATAGATCACTAACCCCAATCTGACAAATTTGTTTTCCTCTGGACTATTTATGACAGAACATTTACAACATTAATTAGAAGGTTTATCATATTCTGGTAAGTGCTGTTTTTTACACTGCCAAAAGTTTTATGACTCCTGCCTTGCATCTATATATGTAACTTAGGTCTAGTTTCTGTTAATTGAGCTGTAAACTGAAATGTGTTTTCTTTAAGGCTGTTTCAATTTGGTATGTGGCTTATTAAAGTTGTCACTTCTCCATCACAGACCAAAGATTTAAATACTGTATAAATATTTTTGTCACTAACTTGAGAATTTTAGAGAAATTGAAGTGGCACTGTGGTGAGACATATACGCTGTCCGCAATTGTGCCAGTCAGTGTCTCACATATCGCATCCCTCTGCCTAATCCTTTGAGAAGAAGTACATTTTGCCGACATACATTGGACATCTGACAGTCCATCAACATTCCCTTATTGGGACCCTAAACTATGTTCTACATAAATGTTTAAGTCTTGCAGAGCCAGAAACCATCTTGTAACCCTTGCATTGTTCCCTCTGTTCTGGGCTATCCACAGTAGTGTAATCAATCAGAACTGTCTGCCCAATAAGCAATACCTCAATCTAGCACCTAATCTATATTTCATTCTGTTTATTGAAAATCATTTGCAAGGTAATTACAACCACATGTCTCTTGCATGTCACAAAAATATAACTCTAGCACCCACTTTATGGCCAGATGTTCCCATTCCACTACTGAATAGTTGCTCTCTGGACTGCTTCCAATCTAACATCAAAGGCATTGTAGAAGAAATTCTTACCTGAAGTTGGAGGTGGTTAACACTTACCTCTTACCCAATACTGACATCAGCTCTTGGAAAGCTTTTTCTCCTCGTCATTCTATTTTACTCTGATGGAATTACCGTACTCCTTTGGTGAGAACAATACCTGAAGCTGCTATGATAGCAAAGTTAGGCACAAACCTCTAGTAGTATCCTACAACCCCTAGAAAGACTCAAACCTGTTTTTTTTTTAACCCTGGCTGGGGTCAACTTTTAATTGCTTTAATCTTTTCTATTAGAGGTTTTATAATCTTTGCTCAATGCTGTAGACCAAATACCAGTTTTCTGGGCTTATTGTGCATTTTCTTGGATTTCTTGAGTTGGTCCTATGGAGAGAATTTAAAATCAAATATCTGGACCCTCTGTAGGTGAAAATCCCTCTATAGTCTCAAGGTCCAACATTTTCTGTACTTTTCAGGTACCCGATAAGGTATTAACTTTACTGCGATGTTAGACTCTGTGACGTGTCATAGTGAATTGTGTAAGTTGTCCAGGTTATTCTGAAAACAACTCTTGATTTTTCTGCAAGAACTCTTTCACTTCCGAATCTTAGTAGAAGACAGAGTTGTTTTATTTTTTTTTTTCGTTCAATCAGCGGGTTAAACAAAGACAATGACCCGAGTGTGTGGATAGGGGGATGCTTCCCGCTAAGTTATTGCTTTCTGACAGCAAGGAGACTATAGCTGATGGCACTGGTCGATCAGGAATAATTTGACAGGGTGGTTATACGGAAAACGATTGGTAGATCAACGTCTGTACAACCCAGCTTGCTCATACATGGATTAAAATTTGGTCAACAACCAACAAAGCTTTTTTCTTACATGAACGGGGTTCCTTAATCTGTCAAAATTCCATACGAATACCTGTTTGGTAAAACATGTGAAACAGCTCTGAGAGGGATTGCTTCTGGATACTGGGTGGCATAGTCAAGGACTATCAATAAGTGCTGATGTTCCATTAGAAGACTTTTGCAGTGGCCCAACCAGATCCATAGGAACCCTCACAAAAGGGAGCTCAATTATAGGCAAGGATACCAACTAACTTTAAAAATATGGTTGGAGTGCATTCATTTGACAAGATTTACAATACTTATCAACAGCTTTGTAATTACCGGGCCAGAAAAAATGCTACACATTTCTCCCTTTTGTTTGCCAGTGGCCCAACCAGATCCATAGCAAACCTCTCAAAAGGGACCTCAATTATAAGCAAGGGTACCAAGGGTCTTCAAAAATGTAGTTAACATAACATGTTTTGCAGTTCCAGTTGTTGCCTTATGAGGTGTTTATGTGTAATCTCCATTAGTAACTGTAAATAGATATGTGTGTATATGTATATTTTTATATACTTTTAAGATATGGGGCTGGATTTCAGCTAATAGTAGATATAAAATTATATGCAGTTAAGATGTGTGAAACCAGTCTGCAGGCATTAATAATTGATTTAGCAAGTCCTTTTGAAGTGCAGGAATGTGGTTAGGTTGGGCTATTCTTTACAGACATTATGGGCTTAGGTAATAATTGATAATAGGCCGTGTCACTTCCCTCGTTATCTCTGCTCCCACTGCAAAGACGCACTCTTTAGTTATGCAATGAAGGTGGCTGTCTGTTCAGGGATAGAAAATTTGCCCAGGGGATGACCTGGCATAATTAATCCCCCCCCCCCCAGAGAGGAGGGCTATCGAGAGGCTGGGTTATGCTCAATATAGGGGATGGGGAAGTTGTCCAATCCTGAATGAGATACGTCCGGAGGGAGGAGAGGGTAAGACAGCTTCACCAATTAGTATGTCCCTAAGCAAGTCTATGAAAGATAGGTCTACATTAGTTAAGGCAGGAAGGAGAAAGAGTCTCTGAATCAGCACACTAGAAGGATGCTCTCATGAGCATGGTAACTATGGAATCTACCTCTTGCACTTGTATCTAAATGCCTGTCCTATGTGTTGTCTGTCTGGCTGTTTGTATCTTCATGTTTTGAGTATCATACTCTATATTTGTTCAGTTAATCTATGATTATTTTCCATTTTGTTGTACTATAGATAGATGGCTGTGAATTAATTTAGGCCTCCTTGCTATTTACCAATACATTTCTGTTGATGTGTTAAAGCTTTCACTCATGGTCAAAGAACTCTAATTTAACCCAAATCATATCTGAGATACCATAAATCTCAAAATATAGCTTACGGGTAACTCAGTGTCTGCTTGGAGAGCAGAGCAGTAGGGTAGTCTTTAGCATCTCCATGTACTGTATACAGAGTACTCTCATTCAGTCTGAGCCGAGATTTGCAAAGTCCACCACACTGGTATGGACCAAGGTGGTAAGGCTTCTGGAATGCCATAATGCCCCTGTCAGCTGTACTTCTACTGTAATAGGACAAGTTTTCCTTCCAGTCTCACTTCCTAGGTATGCTGCCAAGACAGGCTTGGCAAACAGTGGCATATGCATCATCCATTACATTGTAAGCTCTAACAAGAAAGGGCTACTGCCCGCTACTAGATGGGTTCACACATTTCTGAGAACAACATGTAAGTTATGGACTTAAAAGAGACGTTTGGGATTTTTTTTTTAAAGAATCATACTTACCTAGGTGGATGCAGCATTGATCCGATGCTGCATCTGTACCCCACCGGCTCTAAGACTGAGAACTGAGCAATCAAAGACTGCTGATCACTCAGTTTGCAGTGCTCTGTGGGCAGAGAGCCAGTGACTATTAGTCACCGGCTCTCTGCTCTGACCCCTGTACTCACGTCTAAGCTGGGCTGTGGAGGGAGGCATGAGTGGCTGGCTCGTGGTCTCAGTGGCTCGCTGAGAGGCTGAGTCAGGTGCTGATCCAGGTTCCTGAGTGAATCCTAACCATATGGTCACGATCTTTCCCCAGCCTGGACCAGCTCTGTGATGTCAGTTGACATTGGGCTTCACTTACAGGAGTTCAGAACAAACTGCACTCCTGTGATCCACAGGAAAAGTACAGCCAAACAAGATTTGGCTTTACTTTACTCCTTTAAAGTGGTTCCTCAGGCAAAAATGTAAAATTTTGATTTCCTGTGGTTATGATAAGCAGATCTCAAATAAAGTAGTCACTTTTTTTTTATTCTTAGTTATTAGATCAAAATTACCTAGTGATCCTTTTTTATCTATTTCTGTCTCTGCCCTAGCAATGCTGTACAGCCGCAATACAAATGGCTTGTCCCCTCAGTGTTGTCAGGACCCCAAAGTACAGGACATCAGTTTTTCTTGCAGAGAAATGTACTTCCTAGTGACTCCTTCATAGTGTACATGTGCTGACAGCCACAGAATGAGATTCGACAAGGCTTAGTCTAGATAGCATGCACAGCTTCTCCTTTGCTTTCAGGAGAGGATGGAGAGATGGAGGAGAAGTGAACATCAGTTCCGTTTTCAATGTCACTGCTCAAGCAAGTCTTCACCCGCCACTCATTTCATTTATGACACCCAAGATGAGTGGTGGACATGTGTCCGCAGAAAAGAAACTTTAAGAAAGGTATTTAAAACAATATTTTTCAAAATTGCATAAAAGGGAACACAAGAGCATTGACAGGTAAGCTATAAATAAGTTGTGATGATACTACCTTTTCATCTACGAAAAAAGATTTAACACATTGAAGAAGCTAACAAACATATTTTAGCTTAGTGATAATGAAGAGGTATGAGAGTAGGACCTGAGAATTTTGTAGCTCGAAGATCAAACCTTCAAAAGGCTCAACAAGTCAAACACCATGCTTTTTAATTGTTCTTGTCCACATATGAGTGTTCAAGTGCTTGTAGCTCAATGTCTGAAGCTGGAAAAAAAAAATACATGGGCTACTTTTGAACCATAATGGGGCATTTTCAGTCTTATTGACTTCATTGGGAGATACTACCATAATTAACTGCTTCCCGCTCAGGCATTACATGTAAATGGCTGAGCAGGAGTCTCATTAATCTAGGAGGACATACTGGTATGTCCTCCTATTCTCTCTGCTTGTGCTTAGCCCTAATGCGGCGCTGTGGTGTCCTCATTAATGTCACCATAAGGACTTATTCACATGTGTGATGCATGTCTGGATCGCTCAACAAGCTGTGAGGAGGCGTTGTATCGCCTCCTTACCACCTGCTTTAAACCCTTGGACCCGGCATGAGCACCCTCATTCACTTGAATAGGTCATGATCGCCAGGCTTACAGGGGGTATAATTCCTGCCACAGCTGTGAACCAAAGCATCACAACTGTGGCATGTGTACACCCCCAGCCACTGCCTCTACAGCTAAAGGTGGTTGAAGGATGGTAAAACTGTGGCCCAAATGCATGGTTTTACAACACCACAACATCACATATGAATGAGTTTTAATATTGCAGCCACTCACAGGGCCTCTGATCACCACCACACCAGTCACAGTGTATCTATAATCAGTGTTTCTGATTGCCACCAGACCAGTGCAGCCAGCAATAGTTTTCATGATTACCTCCATACTAGTCCCAATGTCAGCAGACCAGTGTATGCCAGCAACAGTGTTCCTTATCACCAGCACACAAGTTCCAGTGTCACCAGACCATTGTAAGTCACACCAGTCCCAATGTCACCAGACCAGTGTATGTCAGCAACTGTGTTCCTGATTGCTACCACACTAGTCCCCAGTGTCACAAACCAGTGTATGCCAGCCTGATCACTACACTACAGCCTACACTACATGAGTCCCAATGTTACCAGACCAGTGCAGCCAGCAACAGTGTTTATGATCCCAGCCACACCAGTGAAGTGTTGCCTCTGCCTGCAGCCTGTGCTGACCCTGGCCTGTTTACTGACCACATTTCTGCCTACTACCTGACCTGATCTTTGGCATATTTGCTGACCTTTTCTCTGCCTGGCACATAAACTGATCCATCTGCCTGTCTGATAGATTAGGTTCCTGTGAGATGCCAGTCCCAGTCACCCCCTGTGGACAACTGCACTCCTGGAGGTACAAGCACCCTTATGTTCTTTCTTTCATCAGCCTCCTGTACTTTCTGGAAAGTGAATATGGCATTCCTCGGGACAATGAAACAAACAAGATGTGCTTTTAACTGCAGACTTTCAGCTTTAATTTGTGGGTATTTACATCCAAATCAGGTGAAAGTTGTAGGAATTACAACAGTTTGTATATGTGCCTCCCACTTTTTAAGGGACCAAAAGTAATGGGACAAATGGCTGCTCAGCTGTTCCATGGCCAGGTGTGTGTTATTCCCTCATTATCCCATTTACAAGGAGCAGATAAAAGATCCAGAGTTCATTTCATGTGTGCTATTTGCATTTGGAATCTTTTGCTGTCAACTCTCAATATGAGATCCAAAGAGCTGTCACTATCAGTGAAGCAAGCCATCATTAGGCTGAAAAAAACAAAACAAACCCATCAGAGAGATAGCAAAAACATTAGGTGTGGCCAAATCAACTGTTTGGAACATCCTTAAAAAGAAAGAAAGCACCGGTGAGCTCAGCAACACCAAAAGACCCGGAAGACCATGGAAAACAACTGTGGTGGATGACCGAAGAATTCTTTCCCTGGTGAAGAAAACACCCTTCACAGCAGTTTGCCAGATCAAGAACACACTCCAGGAGGTAGGTGTATGTGTGTCAAAGTCAACAATCAAGAGAAGACTTCACCAGAGTGAATACAGAGGGCTCATCACAAGATGTAAACCATTGGTGAGCCTCAAAAACAGGAAGGCCAGATTAGAGTTTGCCAAACAACATCTAAAAAAGCCTTCACAGTTCTGGAACAACATCTTATGGACAGATGAGACCAAGATCAACTTGTACAAGAGTGATGGGAAGAGAAGAGTATGGAAAAGGAAAGGAACTGCTCATGATCCAAAGCATACCACCTCATCAGTGAAGCATGGTGGTGGTAGTGTCATGGTGTGGGCATGTATGGCTGCCAATAGAACTGGTGTATTTATTGATGATGTGACTGCTGACAAAAGCAGCAGGATGAATTCTGAATTGTTTCAGGCAATATTATCTGCTCATATTCAGCCAAATGCTTCAGAACTCATTGGACGACGCTTCACAGTGCAGATGGACAATGACCCAAAGCATACTGCGAAAGCAACCAAAGAGTTTTTTAAGAGAAAGAAGTGGAATGTTATGCAATGGCCAAATCAATCACCTGACCTGAATCCGATTGAACATGCATTTTACTTGCTGAAGACAAAACTGAAGGGAAAATGCCCCAAGAACAAGCAGGAACTGAAGACAGTTGAAGTAGAGGCCTGGCAGAGCATCACCAGGGATGAAACTCAGCGTCTATTGATGTCTTTGCGTTCCAGACTTCAGGCTGTAATGACTGCAAAGGATTTGCAACCAAGTATTAAAAAGTGAAAGTTTGATTTATGATTGTTAATCTGTCCCATTACTTTTGATCCCTTAAAAAGCGGGAGGCACATATACATACTGTGGTAATTCCTACACCGTTCACCTGATTTGGATGTAAATACCCTCAAATTAAAGCTAAAAGTCTGCAGTTAAAGCACATCTTGTTTCAATTCAAATTCATTGTGGTGGTATATAGAGCCAAAAAGATTAATATTGTGTCGATGTCCCAATATTTATGGACCTGACTGTAGAGGCGACCAGTACAGTATATTGGTTTTGTTACAATTGGTGATACACAAAATACAATGTCTGGTACATAATCAGTTCAAACAGTGAAAAAGTCTCACAAATGTGGTATCTCTAATATCATATTAAATTGATAACTTTGTGTTAAAAAACAGATTTTCACATTCTTTCCTTAATTTCCAAAAATTGGGGCAAAAAATATAGGTTTTTAGAAGACTCACCATGCCTCTTAAAATGTCTTGGGGTGTTTACTTTCCAAAATGTAATATTTTTTTTAGGTGTTTCCACTGTACTGGCACCCCAGGGCCTCCAAAAATGTAATAGGTAGTCAAGAAATTACAGTGGATGTGTAATTTATGCCCCTGGAATGCCTGAAGGTGCTCCTTGGATTTTGGGTTCCTCTATGTGGTTAGGCTGTGACAAAGTCTTACAGATGTGGTATCCCTATACTTGGGGAGAATAGCAGAATGTGTTTTGTAGTGTAATTCTAAATGTGCCTATAATGTGTGTTAGAAGTATCCATTTTATTGACAACTTTGTGTAAAAAATATATTTTCACTTTCTTTCTTGTATTTTCCAGCAACTTGTAGCAAAAGGGAGTTTTGAAAAGATTCAATACAAAAGAAAATATCTTGGACAATTTCCTTCCAAAATGTGGTAATTTTGTGAGCATTTCTTCTGTCCTGGCACTTCAGGGACTCAAGAAACATAATAGGTAGTCAGGAAATTTATGTAATTTATGGCTGTGTAAATAACCACTTAAGCCCCAGAGGATTTGGCTGCTCAAAGACCAGAGCCTATTTTGCGATTCGGCACTGCGTGATTTTACCGGACAATTGCGCGGTCGTGCAACGCTGTACCCCAATTAAATTGACGTCCTTATTTTCCCACAAACAGAGCTTTCTTTTGGTGCTATTTGATCACCTGTGCGATTTTTACTTTTTGCGCTATAAACAAAAAAAGAGCGAAAATTTTGAAAAAATAACAATATTTTTCACATTTTTTTATATGAAATTCCCCAACAAAAATTTAAAAATCAAAATTTTTTAACATTTTAGGCCAATTTGTTTTCTGCTACTTATTTTTGGTTAAAAAAAGTCGCAATAAGCGTATTTTGATTGGTTTGTGCAAAAGTTATTGCGTTTACTAACTAAGGGAAAGATTTATGTAATTTTTATTGTTTTTTTTTTTTAACGAGTAATGGCGGCGATCTGCGATTTTTTTTTGCGGGACTGCGACATTGCAGCGGACAGATCGGACCCCTGACTAACATTTTTGACACTTTTGGGGGTACCAGTGACATTACTACAGTAATCAGTGCTATACATATGCACTGTTTCTGTAAAAATGACACTGGCAGGGAAGGGGTTAACTTTATTAGAGATGCAGGGGTTAAATGTGTCCCTAGGGGCGTGCTTCTAACTGTAAAGGGGTGTGGCTTTTCATGTAACCACAGAGACATATGATCCTACATAGCAGGATCGTATGATCTCTGCAGTTACACCAGGGAGAATGACAGGCGGCTTTGTTTACATTAGCCGCCTGCCTTTCTCCCTCTCCACTGGGAGATCGCGAGTGACCGGCGGACATTGGACCCGCCGGTCACACGCGCGGGGATGCAGGGGAACGGGCGGGGGCTGGAGCGTGCCTCACTACGTCACTTTGCCCAGGAGGAGCTGAGCGCCACAGTAAATGTACTTGCGGCGGTCGGCAAGTGGTTAAAATAACAACTTTGAGAAAAAAAAACATATTTACTTCAGAAAAATCACAACAAAAAGCTACAACTTAAAAAAACTCACCATGCCTTTTACTAAATACCTTGGGCCGTTTACTTTCCAAAAAGGTAATTTTGGGGATATTTGTACCATCCTGGCATTTTAGGGCTGCAAGAAATGATTCGCAGTCAGTATATCAGGATTGATCAATTTTCAAATATATATATATCATAGTTTGTAAACTCTATAACTTTCACACAGACTAATTAATATACTCTGATTTGGGATAATCTTACCAAAGAAATGTAGCAGAATTCGTTTGGCCTAAATTTATGAAGAAATATTATTTAGTTGCACATTTTTAATAACAAAAACTAAGCAAAAACATTTTTTTTCAATATGTTTGGTCTTTTTCTTTCAAATAAAAAAAAAAAAAACATTGGTGATTTTAAAAGAATACGTCAGTTTTAAGAATACTACACAAGGGGCCATGGAAGATGTGTATGTGAATGAACAATAAAACATTCCTAACAATATATGGATTTGTTAAATGCTTAATAAGAAAAGATAATATGAAAACACACACACACAATACAATTTAAAACTGAGCATACTGGGGTGCATTTGCAAGGTGTGTTGTGGTGCCATTCAATTGTGGTACCACCATACACAGATTTGAAGCAAGCCATGTCCCTTTTATTGTAAAGACCAAGAGTTTGTTAGAAAATACATACAAACAGTAACGTTAAGAGTAAGTCTTGAGAAGCACCAATAAGAATTATGAAAAAAAAATATATATACTGTATATACAGTGCTTTGCAAAAGTATTCGGCCCCCTTGAACTTTGCGACCTTTTGCCACATTTCAGGCTTCAAACATAAAGATATAAAACTGTAATTTTTTGTGAAGAATCAACAACAAGTGGGACACAATCATGAAGTGGAACGAAATTTATTGGATATTTCAAACTTTTTTAACAAATAAAAAACTGAAAAATTGGGTGTGCAAAATTATTCAGCCCCCTTAAGTTAATACTTTGTAGTGCCACCTTTTGCTGCGATTACAGCTGTAAGTCGCTTGGGGTATGTCTCTATCAGTTTTGCACATCGAGAGACTGAAATTTTTGCCCATTCCTCCTTGCAAAACAGCTCGAGCTCAGTGAGGTTGGATGGAGAGCGTTTGTGAACAGCAGTTTTCAGTTCTTTCCACAGATTCTCGATTGGATTCAGATCTGGACTTTGACTTGGCCATTCTAACACCTGGATATGTTTATTTGTGAACCATTCCATTGTAGATTTTGCTTTATGTTTTGGATCATTGTCTTGTTGGAAGACAAATCTCCGTCCCAGTCTCAGGTCTTTTGCCGACTCCATCAGGTTTTCTTCCCGAATGGTCCTGTATTTGGCTCCATCCATCTTCCCATCAATTTTAACCATCTTCCCTGTCCCTGCTGATGAAAAGCAGGCCCAAACCATGATGCTGCCACCACCATGTTTGACAATGGGGATGGCGTGTTCAGGGTGATGAGCTGTGTTGCTTTTACGCCAAACATAAGGTTTTGCATTGTTGCCAAAAAGTTTGATTTTGGTTTCATCTGACCAGAGCACCTTCTTCCACATGTTTGGTGTGTCTCCCAGGTGGCTTGTGGCAAACTTTAAACTACACTTTTTATGGATGGCTTTCTTCATAAAGGCCAGATTTGTGCAGTATACGACTGATTGTTGTCCTATGGACAGAGTCTCCCACCCCAACTGTAGATCTCTGCAGTTCATCCAGAGTGATCATGGGCCTCTTGGCTGCATCTCTGATCAGTCTTCTCCTTGTATGAGCTGAAAGTTTAGAGGGACGGCCAGGTCTTCGTAGATTTGCAGTGGTCTGATACTCCTTCCATTTCAATATTATCGCTTGCACAGTGCTCCTTGGGATGTTTAAAGCTTGGGAAATCTTTTTGTATCCAAATCCGGCTTTAAACTTCTCCACAACAGTATCTCGGACCTGCCTGGTGTGTTCTTTGTTCTTTGTGATGCTCTCTGCGCTTTAAACGGGCCTCTGAGAATATCACAGTGCAGGTGCATTTATACAGAGACTTGATTACACACAGGTGGATTATATTTATTATCATTAGTCATTTAGGTCCTCATTGGATCATTCAGAGATCCTCACTGAACTTCTGGAGAGAGTTTGCTGCACTGAAAGTAAAGGGGCTGAATAATTTTGCACGCCCAATTTTTCAGTTTTTTATTTGTTAAAAAAGTTTAAAATATACAATAAATTTTGTTCCACTTCATGATTGTGTCCCACTTGTTGTTGATTCTTCGCAAAGAAATTAGAGTTTTATATCTTTATGTTTGAAGCCTGAAATGTGGCAAAAGGTCGCAAAGTTCAAGGGGGCCGAATACTTTCGCAAGGCACTGTATATATCTGTATGGCTACAATAAGAATTATGATCATTCCACCACTGCCCCCAATCAGATTAAATTCTGTTCTAGACAGCTGAAGATGTTGAATCTTAGTGGAGAAAGAAATGAGTTCTTGGAACTAACACCATGATATATAAAGCCCTCTGTGGTTATTGTGGTACTTTTATTCCACTTGTCTGATTTTAGTTGGCTTTTCAGTGTTGATTGTTTCTGTCAGTTTCACAGTATCTTTGGTTCTAGCCCTGATGCTGCTATCAAAATGAATTCTATCTTATCCTGCTTTAGCTTTTTTTGCCAGCTATCTGCATTTTTAGGTACAAACTCTAACAAGGGTACAGATGGATTTTATTTTCAGGTACACAGTCAGGGATGCAAAAACAGAGAGTGTTCTTGAAAATCTCTTAAATTATCTATGTATGTAAAAATATAAGATGGTAGTGCATGTAGCCCTCTTGTCCTAAACAGGGGCTACTATGTCAATTTGTCCAATGTCTGGGCTGTAGTTAGCTCAGACGTTTTGTATAGTTTTTCACCTGTTTTTTTCCCTAGGCTCCCTAGGCTTTTCATAGTATGAGATTTTATTATTAAAACTAAGTTATGAAGTTTTATATTTTATTGAGCCAATCTAGTAAGGGGTTTATGCCAGTGGTGCATGCTGGGGGAGGATATAAATCTGTGGGACAGGCCACATGCCTGCTCTGTTCCCCTGGGCTGAGGCCTAGGGAGATGCTGCTGGATGGAGCTCTGCTGTTAGGCTCAATAGCCTGGTGTGCTACAGTGGTCCTGGAACTATCCTGCCTGATTTGGAGGAAGCTTTGTCAAGGAGGAGATCCAGGGGAGGCCCCTTGCTGGAGGGAGCCAATAAGAAGGCTGGTCTCTCCGAAGGGCCTAGTGACTTATTTGGAGTAACCACACAAGTTTGAGAATGTGCTTACAGTTTTGCAGGGTCAGCTTAAAGGTTTTGACACTGTGAAGCTGGACATTAACCTGGATCTGAAGAGTCTGTAAGGGATCTGCTACAGTATCTGGGGACTTCCATCACCTTCCTAACCATTTTCAATACAATTTAAAAAAGACAAAAGTGACTGTCGCTCAATACTCTTTCTCAGTCCCCCCAATTTAGACTCAGCCCTGGGGTGAAATGCTAGCCCTCCCTTGGCATCTGGAGGTGCTATAATGCCTTTGTAGTGTCAGGGGGCTGCTACATGTATAAGGTTTTTTGTGAGACTATGTGGACCGCTAAGCTCCATTTTAAAAGCCTATAGTGGTGTACAGGGTTGTCAATGTGCCACATTATAGATGGATTAGGTTTTAGTTCACCTGAGGACTGCATTTATTATAAGGCACAAGTGGGCAGGGGAGACATGATAAGGGTGAGGGTAGCCCCCAGGAGTCAGATTACCTTACTTACCTCTGGGCATTTGCTTTTTTCAGCAAGAGAACTGTAGGGAAAATGGGATAATAAACAGTAATTTGCTTCTTCATGGTTCATGAAAGAAGAAACCATATCTCTTTCCCTATTTTTGATGGTTTTTACAGTAGAAAACTAGGCATAAGTTCGGGTTTGGTCCTAATTGAGTGTGGTCTGAACTCGGAAGCCATCTGTTAGTGTTGGGGCAATGAGATGTGGGTGGGGGATTCCCCATTCTGCAGCTGCACATACACACAGGACAGGAATGTTTGGGACATCACTGGGCTTATATGGTGTGGTTGGGTTTGGACCGAACCCAAGCTCGTTCCTATTGCACTAAAAATCACATGACATAAGTGGTGGAGCATTTAAACAGGGCACCAGTATTAACCACTTAAGCCCCGGAGGATTTGGCTGCTAAAAGCCCAGGGGGTATTTTGCAATTCGGCACTGCGTGATTTTAACGGACAATTGCGCGGTCGTGCGATGCTGTACCTAAACGAATTTGACGTTCTTTTTTTCTCACAAACAGAGCTTTCTTTTGGTGGTATTTGATCACCTGTGCGATTTTTTGATCACGCGCTATAAACAAAAAAAGAGCGTCAATTTTGCAAAAATAACAATATTTTTCACATTTTTTTATATGAAATTCCCAAAAAAAAAAAGTAAAAATCAAAATTTTTTAACATTTTCGGCCAATTTGTTTTATGCTACATATGTTTGGTAAAAAAAAATCGCAAAAAGCGTATTTTGATTGGTTTGCGCAAAAGTTATCGCGTTTACTAACAAAGGGAATGATTTTTGTCATTTTTGTTGTTTTTTTTTTAACGCGTAATGGCGGCGATCTACGATTTTTTTTGCGGTACTGCAACATTGCGGCGGACAGATCGGACCCTTGACTGACATTTTTGACACTTTTGGGGTTACCAGTGACATTTCTACAGTAATCAGTGCTATACATATGCACTGTTACTGTAAAATTACACTGGCAGTGAAGGGGTTAACTTTATTTGAAAAGGGAGGGGCTGTGTGTGTCCCTAGGGGCGTGATTCTAACTGTGATTGGCTGTGGCTTGAGGTGTAGTTACACTGATCAACGGTTCTACATAGTAGAACCGTATGATCAGTGTCTCTACACAGGGAGAACTGACAGGCAGCTTGTTTACACAAGCTGCCTGCCTTTCTCCCTCTCCCCCGACGATCGCAGAGTGACCGGCGGACATCGGGTCCGCCGGTCACACGTGCGGGGGGGCGCGTGACCGCGCCGCCGGCGGCGCTCGCTCGCTCCCCAGACCCTCCCAGGCTAGTGACGTACCGATACGTCACTCTGCCTGTGAGGGGCTGACTGCCGCAGTATATGTACTTGCGGCGGTCGGCAAGTGGTTAAGGTGTGCCTGGGATAGTATAATTTGTAGTTATATGAAGGCCTCATTATATTATACCTACCTTTTCCATATCAAAAACAATGATGGTTGTATACAAATGATACCCCTTTCAAAAAAGTGTGAATGATACTTATTCTCCTTTATGTCACAAGAGTTGCTCAACATTTATTTTTATAGTAGACACATAAACCAGAGTACTGGTACATTTGGTATAACGTTGCTGAACAGCAAACTGAAGGCAATTTTCTGTGCCGCACTAATTTAACATATTGTTTGTTCAATGTGCGTTGCTGTAACAGTGAACTAATATAATTTAACACTTAATTAGGGCAGTGCTGAATACTTAAATAGAGTAATTGAACACACTAATTAGGTTGAGCACAGCTTGCTTATATGATTTAACACATTAGGAGGGCCAGAAGTGCTAATATACGATAGTTTAACATATGATTTAGGAAGCTTATCATAGCAATGCTGGTCATCTTTTAACAAGTTCAACAGATTTTCAAACAGTGCAAAAGCCTGTCCCTTGCATCACACACACACACTGCTCTTACTATGCACAAATCCCTAATTGAGGTTCAATATCCCTATATAAAAATATTTTTACATAATTACAAGATAATAAAATCAACATAAACCTTCCCTATAGGAGGGCCCTGGCAGCTAAGCTACACATACAGTATCTGACAAAAGTGAGTAGACCCCTCACATTTTTGTAAATATTTAATTATAACTTTTCATGTGACAACATTGAAGAAATTACACTTTGCTACAATGTAAAGTAGTGAGTGTACAGCTTGTATAAAAGTGTAAATTTGCCGTCCCCTCAAAATAATTCAACACACAGTCATTGTTGTTTAAACAGCTGGCAACAAAAGTGAGTACACCCCCAAGTCAAAATCTCCAAATTGGGCCCAATTAGCCATTTTTCCTCTTCGGTGTCATGTTACTTGTTAGTGTTATAAGATCTCAGGTGTGAATGGGGAGCAGGTGTCTTAAATTTGGTGTCATTGCTCTCACTCTCATACTAGTCATGGCAAAGAAATCCCTGAGGATCTGAAAAAAAGAATTGTTGCTCTACATACAGATGGCCTAGGCTATAAGATGATTGCCAAGACCCTGAAACTGAGTTGCAGCACAGTGGCCAAGACCATACAGTGGTTTAACAGGACAGGTTACACTCAGAACAGGCCTCGCCATGGTCAACCAAAGAAGTTAAGTGCATGTGCTCAGCTTCATATCCAGAGGTTGTCTTTGAGAAATAGATGTATGAGTGCTGCCAGCATTGCTGCAGAGGTTGAAGGTATGTGAGGTCAGCCTGTCAGTGCTCAGACCATACCCCACACACTGCATCAAATTGGTCCGCATGGCTGTTGTCCCAGAAGGATGCCTCTTCTAAAGATGATGCACAAGAAAACCCGCAAACAGTTTGCTGAAGACAAGAAGACGAAGGACATGGATTACTGGAACCTTGTCCTGTGGTCTGATAAAACCAAGATAAATTTGTTTGGTTCAGATGGTGTCAAGCGTGTGTGGAAGCAACCAGGTGAGGAGCACAAAGACAAGTGTGTCTTGCCTACAGTCAAGCATGGTGGTGGGAGTGTCATGGTCTGGGGCTGCATGAGTGCTGCCGGCACTGGGGAGCTACAGTTCAGTGAGGGAACCATGAATGCCAACATGTACTTTGACATACTTAACCCTCCTCTTATGTTAGGGTCAGAACCGACCCGTTTTCAGGTTTTGAATGTCTATAAGTATCACATAAATTTGTTCATTGCATCAAGATGTTTTTACTTTGTCAGGAACCTCTATTTAAACAATGTAATAGAAAAAGAATCCTTTTCCCTAAATTATAAAATACTGTGGCTAAAATTAAGACATTTATGGTGTTAGGGTCAATTCTGACCCAGTTATAATATAGGATTATAGGACACTAATAAGTGCCAAAACTGAAATCATAAACACTCTCTCTGCTTAGTAACACTGACAGCCAATCACCTATCTCTTTGCCTGCTTGTCTGCTTCTCTAAAAAGTAAAGAAACATAGGACCAATACATTTCAGAGTTGCTGAACTTGCAGAGTTATCATTTTTTAAATTCGAAAATGAGAGGTATGCTATCAAAAGAAAAGTCTAAGGGGTCACACCAAAAATATTAAAACCAATCTTTTCAAGGGTAAAGAAGCCTAACAATGTAACCAAGAGGTAAGAAACAAATTGGATGATAAATAATTGTTCAGAGGGTATTTTATGGCTGATTTAAGACACGGGTCAAAACCGACCTGCTAACATCATGGATAGTAACAGAAAGTTAACATAAAAGGAGGGTTAAGCAGAGCATGATCCCCTCCCTTCGAGCGCAAGTTACTCACTAGGGGGAGAACGTTTGGGGGAATCTAAGATGGAAAAGGACCTTGGGGTCCTAGTAGATGACAAGCTCAGCAATGATATGCAATGCCAGGCTGCTGCAAGCAAAGCCAACAGAATACTGCGCTTACAATGACAATCATATAGTATAAATTAATAATATGCAGAACATCTCATGTGCAAAATATAGTCCAAAAAATCTCAAAAGTGCAATAGTGCTTA
Organism: Pelophylax lessonae; assembly: GCF_965119305.1. Classification (NCBI taxonomy): domain Eukaryota; kingdom Metazoa; phylum Chordata; class Amphibia; order Anura; family Ranidae; genus Pelophylax; species Pelophylax lessonae. The sequence goes on from NC_138771.1 coordinate 112,499,167, forward strand.
AAAAGTAGTCCATAAGCTGTGCAATTCCTAAAAGTGCCAAAGTGCTAAAAAAAACTGTCTGTTGATGACGCCCTGAAAGGTGAGGCAAAGCGCATCAACGTATTTCCGGGTACGCTGTAATCACTGACGTCACTTCCTGGTATCTGTGGAACGCATGCTAGTCGGCACTCCCGGAAGCGCTGTATGTTTGTTTCCACATGCCTTTTTCTCTACATGCCGATTATTTATGAATTATCTTGTAAGTAAATGATTTTGTGGGCCATTAAATATCCTTCTCTATGGACTTCACTATTTGGGCTATCTGTTTCTTTTTGAGCTACTAAGATTCGGTACAAGGTGGTACACAGTGACAGAGTGCCAACATCAAGTGGATCTTCGTTTCATCTGACTAGTTTCAAGCTTATCTGACCCCCCAGACTGAAATAGCTGAGGGTCCATTGTTTCTGGTGAGTGGGTATACAGGAGGGGAGTGGAACACCCTGCACTGTCTGATTGATTATAAGCACCGCAGCACTTTTTTGAGGCACTTCAAGCACTTTTTAATTCAAAGCATAATTGCACTATTTATGGACTTTTTTTTTTTAGCACTTTAGCACTTTTAGGAATCGCACAGTTTATGGACTATTTTTCAAGCACTATTGCACTTTTGAGATTTTTTGCACTATATTTTGCACGTGAGATATTCTACATATGATTAATTTATACTATATGATTGTCATTGAAAGCGCTGTTTTATTGTTGGTTATTTATTTCCAAGTTTTTACTTGGTGAATGGAAGCTGCATTTCTAAATATTCAATTAATGTTACAATTTAAAAAAAAATGTTTACTTTCATTTTTAATACTTACATTTAGCGCGGGTTTTAATTATTTAGACAACAAAATACTGGCATGTATAAAAAAAAGAGGATTCACTACAGAGATAAAACAATAATTCTCCCATCCTACAAGACCCTGGTCCGGCCGCAATTCAAGTATGCTGTCCAGTGGTGAGCACTGGCCCTCAGGAAGGATGTGCTGGAACTGGAGAGTCCAGAGAAGGGCAACAAAATGAATAAAGGGAATGGAGGACTTCAGCTGTGAGGAAAGACTACAAGCATTGAACTTATTTTCTCTGAAGAGGAGATGCTTGAGAGAGGTTATGTACATATACCGTACTGGCGACCTTAGCATAGGGAACAAGCTTTTCAGGGAAAGGGAATTTAAATAGACACTTGGCCATTCACTAAAATTGGAAGAGAAGCAGTTTAACCTTAAACTGCGTAAAGGGTTCTTTACCGTCAGAGCGGTAAGGATGTGGAATTCTTTTTCCACAAGCAGTGGTATCAGGAGGGAGCATCGATAGTTTAAAAAAACTAATAGATGGGCACCTTAACGACCACAACATATACGGGTATACAATGTACTACTGACAGCAAACACACATGCACTCGTCATAGGTTGAACTGGATGGACTGGTGTCTTTTTTCAACCTCACTAACTATGTAACTATGGGCCGGATTTAAAGAAACTGCAGCTTCAAACATCTATGACGTGTTTCAGTTTCGCCGCGTTCAAATCAATTAACTGGCGCTGCGGCGAATTGGCTAGTGAAACAGCAATAATGAATTCCGCCGTCAGCGGGATTCACTTACGATCGCGGCTTCGCCAATTCGCAAACTCATGTCTTCGTGCTTATAGCAGTTTCACATAGCGATGTGGGCTAGTGGATTAGTGCACACATCACACGTCTGTAATTCATCTCCCTCTGCTGTAGGTTCGAGGCTTACCATCTCCACCTACTTTTTTTATTTTCTTTTTTTGTTTATATTGCTAAAATGTAACGGATTACATCATATATATTGCTAAATAATGTTACACTCAGAAGCGCTTGCAAGCTTACACCATTTTAAGTGTTTTTTTGATCTTGTCTGTGTGTCGAATCGATCTTATGATGGAAAGTACCAAAGGCAAGTGACCAAACCCCTACCCTACTTCAGGACAAGATGAAACCTCACAATTTTACCATGGTCTTCTTCCCACATTCCATACAATGTTTAGTTCTTTAGCTATATGTGCTTTTTAGCCTTAACACACTCCTTTTTTTCCACCATACAGCTTTATTCTGCACAATAGCTAAGTGCTTTGCAACTTCACTGCAGTTAACAACGTCATGGGTTCAAATCACATCACTACACTTGGGATCTCTTTTCACTCTCATTTTTTTTAACAGTTTTTTTTAACTATCTTGAATTTGGGGGGGGGGGGGGGTGTCCTACCCAAATTTCAAGCACATCAATGGAAACAACACAATTTTGATTTTATGAGTGTGGTCCTAGTTTTATCGAGATGCAATTCTTTACATATTTACCATGGTTCTTACAATTTCTTGACCAATAAACATAGGTGTCTGATATTGGACTCTCTCCATATTTCAACAACACAGACCCTCATAGTCCAACACTACATTTGCCTCACACCTCAACACAACACTGTCACATCCCTACTCTACATTACAACCCCTCACATCACCAGTACAAGCAGCATGCAAAGTGCAAAACTCCGGCCTTGGCAGCTTAATGGGCCATACACTAACAATTTGTCTAGACTTTTTCCTGTAGACTTAACCAAACCATATAATATAAGCTCAAACCTCAACACTTTCAATTTGGATGCAATCAGGCAGGCCCTTGCACTACATAGAAAATGTCAATCTGAAGGATAAAGTCTTCTCTAAATCTTACAGTGTGGATGGCCCTTTTGTCTGTAGGCACCCACACAAAACAAAAAAACACATGTTCAATTCTAAAGTCTTTATTTATTTGAGAATGACAGCAGAAGGAGGGATGCAGCAAAATAATATTGTCACTCTCCAGTCCGTGTGCCTTTACAGCACCAGACCACGATCTTTGCTCCATGGCTACGGGATTCTGATGTCTTCCACAACTTCAGGCAGAGTTCAGAATCCATTCTGCACCTCTACCAGCTCATAGGGGACAGGCATGGCAAGGTTGCTGGTCAGCTTCCAAGCCACTTTCGAAGTTCCAGGGTGTTCATGTTGGTCATTGGCCATGTGCCTTACCAAATATCCACTGACCACAAAAGAAAATGAGTGGAGTCCATCAAGGTGGGTTTCTACCACCTACACCCGCAAGCAGTACCACTCCTGGAAAAATAAAACAAAGGATAAGACATTTCATTATGAAAATCACATCTTAATGCCTGTTTGCTTCATTCTGAACTTCATTTAATTTCGACATCACGAGTGAAATAACACATTTTATGCCAACTTACACAAACCAGAAATCATTAATGTAAACATTTGAATACACACCTGTGACGCCAGACAGCCCATCACCACAGGCTTCCCATGGTACGTGCCATGATTCCAAGATGTTGATGTTCTGGAAAATTACAACACCATAAGATACCAAGCAGCCGTTCATGTTATCAATAACTACACAGGTGGCATAGACACAAATAAACACCTGCCAGCTCTTCTCAGCCCTTTACACTATTCACAATACCAACATGTTTATGGTTAGAGGTGCATGTTTTTGCTCAAGTAACACAATTTTACCAATGTTGACTACACTTTATCTACAATGGCAAGTGTCATTGGCAGATGATAATCACCCTCTGTCTCCCTGTGAGTGGCACCTCTGCTAACTAGCTAATTAATACACATGCCCTATCTTGACCGGTTACAGTACTTACATGTAAAGTGGCTAGCAACCAGGGTATTCCGGGTGGCCATACCGGCAGCGGTGCTCCGCCGCCTGGGGGCCGCCGGCTGACGGACCTCTGGCTCCCTCTCCTCCGTCAGCTCCCAAGAATCATCCCGGGCAACGCACATGTTGTGCAACACGCAGCACGCCAGGATGATCTTGGAAGCCTTTGTAGGAGAGTACAGGAGTTCACCCCCAGGCCGGGCCAAGCAGAGAAACCGGGACTTGAGAAGACCTATGGTCAACTCAATGATACTCCGGCTTCTCCGCAAGGCCCTGTTGTAATTCCTCTCTGCTGGGCCCTGGGGGTACCTGATTGGAGCCATCAGCCACGTCAGCTGCGGGTAACCAGCATCCCCTGAAAAATAAGAAAAATATACATTAGTTCTTCCTATCATGTGACTTTAGATGACTCCTCAAAATGGGAGACAATTAGGCATTTTACTAAACAACCTGCTCGTCTGTTTGCAAAAAATCATATGAAACATCTCAACTCTGTCTAACTGCCTAAATCACTAATACAAATGGGAAAAAGGACACACAAAGTGGTGGGTTTCTCTTGCAAGTTCCAACTTGGCCCCTATTTTGTTCCTATTACATTAGCCTAGGTCTTACTTCTGGAATATATCTGCAACTAGAGTGAGGAAACCAATATTGACTCACTTATGCAAAGTACTTTGGGGATATGGCAATACCATTGGAATCATTTGTAGGTTTTCTTTGGGTGGCTAGAGGACACCATTTACACATTGGTTAACCACCTTCATTGGACTCAAAGACAACTTTGCAAATCTTTCTTTTGTGAGCTGCTAAGCTGCTGATCTGGTTGTGTGTGAACAGCCTGACAACTCCTAACACATCCATTTTAGGTAGGCTTTGCTTAAATCAGGGTGTACACCGATGTAGCTTATTCCTATGTCTATGTAATCTTACAGTTTATGTTGTTAAGACAAAATACTTTACCAATAAGCCACCCTTCGGGCATTTGTCCACTTTCAAACACCTCGTACAGAGTACTTGTTCTTAACATACTGGAATCATGGCACGACCCTGGGTGACCAGTGTTGACACTCATGATGCGCTGTTTGGCGTCACACACTAATTGGACGTTCACAGAGTGGTACTGCTTGCGGTTCCGGTACTCACTTTCGTGGCTCCTTGGTGGCCTAATGGCTATGTGGGTGCCATCGATTGCCCCTAGGATTTGCGGCATGTGTGCCCGCAGGTAGAAACCCAACTTGACTTCATTCCACTCATTTTCATTCTGTGGCCAGTGGATAAAATTGGGCACTATATCCACTATGGCATTAATGACCAACATGAACACCCTTGAAACTGTGGGCTGGCTAATGCCCATGATACTTCCCGAAGTGGCTTGGAAGCTGCCACGCCCTAAAATATACAAAGTGGCCAGCAATCTGGCCATGCCGGGCACCGCATGGCCGCGCTGTGTGTCCGGGTCAATTTTGTCTGCTATGAGCTGGTAGAGGTGTAGAATAGTTCCTCGCTCGAGCCGGAACTTCCTCCTGACATCAGAATCCCGCAGCTTGTCCAAATAGATCCTTGGAGCAAAAATGCGTGGCTGGCGAGGTAAGGGCACACGGACTGGAGGTGCTGCTGCTGGAGGTGCTGCTGCTGCTGCTGCAGCTTCCCCACCTTCTGCTGCAGCTTCCCCACCTTCTGCTGCCTCCTGTGCCAGGGCCTCCTCAAACAAGGCACCGATAAATGCCAGCATTGCACCATCTAATGCGTCTGGGATATCGTCCTCCATTTTGAACGCGCAAATTCGCGAATGCGCAGATATATATAGAAACGGCCGCTAATTATCACACCTGTGAGCCAGCTATAAAAGGAGCACATGGCCAATATGGCTGCTGGATGTTATAGATCGATGTTTCTTATGTGCTAGCAAGACCCTGTGACCCACAACCTACATTATCTGGAGGTAAGACAATTGTATCTCTCTCTCCCAAAAAAAAGGAAGGAGAGAATTTGTACTTATCTTGGGTGTGCTTAAGTTGTCTATGGTGAATCCCCTCCAACCCACAATAGCTTGGGAACCCCTCAAGTGTCTTTTAATCATTGGCAGTTGGCCCCATGTGCATGTGGTTTGGACATGTGTTTTCTCATGTTTGTTAAAGGTGTGCAGTCTAGATTTGGCATCTAAACCTGCCCCCTTACCTTCCCAGCTTCCAAAGACACCATTTTTGCTTTCCTGATAACTGTAATTTATTATGTGCACGTATGTAGGTCATGCGATTTCTCATGTATGTTTAATGTTTGCAGCCTCCTTTTGCCTATAAAGGATTACACCACCCCCCCTCCACCAAGTCTGTTTGTGCCATTAGGTAAGTGTTTGGAGGGCCTTGTGTGATTTGTACCCATATGCGTTTTCTTATGTGTTTTTTTTTTCCATTTCTTTGCAGCCTCTTCTGCTTTTTTTGCCACCACCACCGTGTTTGTGCCATTAGGTAAGTGTTTGGAGGGCCTCGTGTGATTTGTACCCATATGCGTTTTCTTATTTTATTTTTTAAATTTCTTTGCAACCTCTTCTGCTTTTTTTGCCACCACCACCACCACCACCGTGTTTGTGCCATTAGGTAAGTGTTTGGAGGGCCTCGTGTGATTTGTACCCATATGCGTTTTCTTATGTGTTTTTTTTTTCTATTTCTTTGCAGCCTCTTCTGTTTTTTTTGCCACCACCACCACCACCACCACCACCGTGTTTGTGCCATTAGGTAAGTGTTTGGAGGGCCTTGTGTGATTTGTACCCATATGCGTTTTCTTATGTGTTTTTTTTTTTCCATTTCTTTGCAGCCTCTTCTGCTTTTTTTGCCACCACCACCGTGTTTGTGCCATTAGGTAAGTGTTTGGAGGGCCTCGTGTGATTTGTACCCATATGCGTTTTCTTATTTTATTTTTTAAATTTCTTTGCAACCTCTTCTGCTTTTTTTGCCACCACCACCACCACCACCACCACCGTGTTTGTGCCATTAGGTAAGTGTTTGGAGGGCCTCGTGTGATTTGTACCCATATGCGTTTTCTTATGTGTTTTTTTTTTCTATTTCTTTGCAGCCTCTTCTGTTTTTTTTGCCACCACCACCACCACCACCACCACCGTGTTTGTGCCATTAGGTAAGTGTTTGGAGGGCCTCGTGTGATTTGTACCCATATGCGTTTTCTTATGTGTTTTTTTTTTTCCATTTCTTTGCAGCCTCTTCTGTTTTTTTTGCCACCACCACCACCACCACCACCACCACCACCGTGTTTGTGCCATTAGGTAAGTGTTTGGAGGGCCTCGTGTGATTTGTACCCATATGCGTTTTCTTATGTGTTTTTTTTTTCTATTTCTTTGCAGCCTCTTCTGTTTTTTTTGCCACCACCACCACCACCGTGTTTGTGCCATTAGGTAAGTGTTTGGAGGGCCTCGTGTGATTTGTACCCATATGCGTTTTCTTATGTGTTTTTTTTTTCCATTTCTTTGCAGCCTCTTCTGTTTTTTTTGCCACCACCACCACCACCACCGTGTTTGTGCCATTAGGTAAGTGTTTGGAGGGCCTCGTGTGATTTGTACCCATATGCGTTTTCTTATGTGTTTTTTTTTTCCATTTCTTTGCAGCCTCTTCTGCTCTTTGCCACCACCACCACCACCACCACCGTGTTTGTGCCATTAGGTAAGTGTTTGGAGGGCCTCGTGTGATTTGTACCCATATGCGTTTTCTTATTTTATTTTTTAAATTTCTTTGCAACCTCTTCTGCTTTTTTTGCCACCACCACCACCACCGTGTTTGTGCCATTAGGTAAGTGTTTGGAGGGCCTTGTGTGATTTGTACCCATATGCGTTTTCTTATGTGTTTTTTTTTTCCATTTCTTTGCAGCCTCTTCTGCTCTTTGCCCACTACTACCACCACCACCACCACCACCACCACCACCACCACCACCAAGTCTGTTTGTGCCATTAGGTAAGTGTGTTCTGTAACTGTTCACTAATTATACTGTATATGAAGAGCAATCTGCAAATCCTGTTTTTTCTGTTTTCTCTTTTGTCATTTCAGATTTAGGAGTTTGGGGCTCTTTGCTGCTGCTGGACAGCCAGATTCTCTGCCCACCTCGTGCTCCCATGGCCCCACCCACTGGAAGGATGAGAAGGGGCAGGGTGGCCAGGGTGGCCAGGGGGGGCAGGGGGGGGGGCAGGGTGGGCAGATCGTCTGGCTCTGGTGTGAGGGAGGCTCCAGCTGTATCCATGAGGGAGTCCACCATCCCCATCCCGGAGGAGGAAGCCGGGGGAGGTGGTAACACACCAAGTGGACAAGCTGGCTCTTCTGACAGTAGTCCTGGAGAGGGTCCGTCCACCAGAGTCAGCTTGTCCACATTACCCCGGCTTCCCCGTTTCACCCACAATCAGTGCTGTGCCCTGGTCCACGCCTATATGGCCAGATATCAGGCGATACATGGGACCAGGGCCGCGTCTTACTCAGTAACAGAGAAGAACAGATTGTGGGATGAAATCCGGGATGCTGTAAATGCACTGGGTGAAGCACCTCGCCACCGTGACAGTGTGCGGAAGAAGGTCAACGACATCTGTGGGTCCGTTCGGAAGAAGCTAATTGCATGGGCTGCGGAGGGTCTTTATGACCGACAAGGTCGGCTGGATGAACGTGCACGAAGTTCTCTCTGGGATTATCAATTACCTTTCTTGAACATCATAGGACCTGATACCATCTTTACCAGAGAGGACTTAGATTCGGATGCTTTGCACCGAGGTAGGATATTATCTTGGATGTCAATTGTGTGAGTTGTTTGGAAAAGATTAACTACTATCCTATGTGTGACATTAATAGAATGTGATACTTGCCCTTCCAATTGTCCTTTTTTTGTTTTCCCCAACCTGCAATTTGTTCATCTGTAGCACGGATCTCAGCCCCTCCACAGCCCATGCAGCTTGGCGAACCAGACGGACTCACAGGTGTTGACATCAGTGCTGACCCTCCTCCTGGTAGGTCCAATATCATACTGTGCCAAACAATGTAGATGTTTTTTTTTTTCCAAGATAGCTCATATTGCTATGTCCTTTACAGAAAATCCGCAGCAGGGAACACACCCAGTGCAGCTAGGCCTGGAGGAAGGTGTTGGTATGTCTAGCCAAATAATGTTTTTTGGAATCTTATTAACCCCATTAACACACATGTTTTTTCTTATGAAAGAGTGTTGCCTTTTAGATGTTTACCCTGCAAAACACAGTTGACAGCATTAATGGGTGCCGTCATTAGTAGGCAGACCAAGCCTTCTTAACCTTTGGGAGGGTTTAGCAAGTGTCCTATGAGCCCAGGAAAGCACTTTTGAATGTTTGGCCTCAATGCTTCATTCATGAAGCTAGGAGGGCAATCTGGCCATAATCATTACTGACTAAGGTTATGTACTAAACATGTTTTTTTTTTTTGTTTTTCAAAGAACATCAGGCCCCTCTTGACGTTGCAGCTGGAGTTGGATCAGGAGCTGGCGACGATTCTGCATCCAGTGCTGTGGTATGTGATATAAGGGAACAAGGTGCACATGTAACATTTCAATGGTAGCATTGATTTTGGACTAGATGTGGCTTACATTGTGTGTGTTAAATTAGTGCTATGACATTCTGACGATGCACCAGCACAACAAGAGTTCTATCTTGAACATCAGGGAATTATGTTATAATTTGGTGTGCCACTAATGTTCCAAAAACATCCAGGATCTTTAAAGTCCGGCCCGTCTTTGATTTTCCAGGTCCAAATTCATGGGTATCGTTTGGTTGGGTTGTCCTCTAGCCGATTGATGGCAAGATTTTAGACAACATACGTAGATGTATAAAGTCATTGGTGTAGTAACAGATTTACCAAAAGCATAAACAACCTACCACACCAGGGTTAATTGGGAACACCTTCATGTTGAATCTTTTTTGCCTTTGTCATATTAGTCCTACCAATATAATATGTACCCATTATCAGAAGTGTTGCTAGCTTGGATAATCTTACAATGAACAAGTACTCATTAGAAGCACATCAAACTTTTCAACGTTCTGCTTGGGGTGTTAAGTTGTCAAACTAATCTGAAATATTTAGTCATGATGTTTGATAATGATTTGGTCTATTTCTTCTGCTTTCAGGTAGCCTTAGATGCAGAGGGATTGTCACCTACCCAACTTCGTCCATCTATGCTGGATGTAGCCGAGAGGCTGCTTGATGAGTATCAGGTCCAAAATGAGTTAAGGAGGCGTACTCAGCAATCTACTGAGGCAGTACGTCTGCTCGGGCTCATACAGGAATCTGTAGCAACAATGGTACAGGTTCACCAGGATATGTTACAGGTTCAACAGGATATGCGTAACAGCTTGGTAAGTTTAGCAGACCAGCATCAACGGGATCGGCAAAGTGTTGACACTCAGGTGCTGGCCACACGCCAATGCCTGTTTGGATCTGAAGATGCCCCATTGGCAGAGCCCTCCCAAACATCTCACTCACCTGCCACTGCAGGTTGTGGTAGTGGGAGGGTAATGCCAGTGTTGGCCACTTGTCAGGCAGCTGGGGATGGGACAATTCCTCCTGTAGCCACTCCTAGCACTTCACACTCCGTTCGGACTCCCACACCCCTCAATGAGCAATCCTCCTGCACAACCTCAATGCGCACTGGTTCCACAGTACCCCTTCCACCTGACTACATTCCCTCCACACCTTTATCACTTCACTCCTCCCCAGGCCGTTCTTCTTTTTTGTCACCAATGCGACATGTCGTTTGCCCCCGCACCGTGGACCACAACAACCAATCAACCACCACTCCCCACACATCTTCACAACCCTTGCACCACCAGCAGCATCAAATAGCCTTGGAGCAGCAACGATCCCATCTCATGTTAATGGCACACGTTGCCCAAATTCTTAGGCTGACCCCAGAGCAGATGAGACTATTGGCACAACATCTTCTGTCTGGGACATTTCCAAGGTTCAACACCCTGCATCATCAGCAGCCTCAGACACAAGATATGATCCTAATGGGCCACTTGACCACAACTCTACAGCTAACCCCAGACCAGATGGAACTATTGGCCCACCATTTGATGGCAGGAAACTTAACAGTGCTCACCAAACTGCTTCAGGCACCACCACCAACTTGATTTTTTGTTTTTTTGTTTAATTTGGTTTAGTTTTGTTAATGATTGTTACATTGGCCAATTTGTTGGGCCATTTTTTTTTTTTAATTTGAGGGTGGCACAATATGATTTATTATAGTGCTTCTTTTGGGGATGAAATAAAATTTTATGCAAAATGATTAGTTTGTGTTTGCTCTTTGGTTTTTTAGGAGTGTTGGTGGCCAAGTAATGGCCCTGGTTAATGTAGGCATTTATACACACGTGCTTCTCTATCTCCAAACATATGATTTCATGTAAATTTAGATAACTCAATGTTCACATAACGACCCAAGAAAAGGTCTCCCTTCAAATGTAGCTTCAAAACAAGTCTCAAGGCTAACATAAACCAAAGCCAACATACTAACAATTACAGACCACACCACTCAACTAAACAAATACAACACAAAAGACATTCGATGTGTACACCAAAAAGAAAACTTGGGTAATAAAATAAATGTTTTAATAACACATGTGGGTGTCTACCAACTGTAGCGTACAAAAAATATATTACAATATATAATAGAATGAACTAAATTGCCAATGTAACATTTGTGTTGCAAAGAGCAACATACTTAAATTTAATTTAGATAAACATTTTAAACATTTTTTATGTTTTGACATCATTTTTTTGAAGGTTTTCACAAAAACAATTCTTTTTTGTAAACATTTGTGGTTTTGTCGGTTGCCATAAAAACAACAAGGCTTTTTTGTAAACATTTGTGGTTTTTTCGGTTGCCATAAAAACAACAAGGCTTTTTTGTAAACATTTGTGGTTTTTTCGGTTGCCATAAAAACAACAAGGCTTTTTTGTAAACATTTGTGGTTTTTTCGGTTGCCACAAACAACAAGGCTTTTTTGTAAACATTTGTGGTTTTGTCGGTTGCCATAAAAACAACAAGGCTTTTTTGTAAACATTTGTGGTTTTTTTGTTTGCCAAAAACAAGGCTTTTTTAATTTTTATATTTTTTTTGGTCCCAAAAACGAGGGTTTTTTGTTTTTTTTATTTTTTTTGGTCCCAAAAACGAGGGTTTTTTTTGTTTTTTTTATTTTTTTTGGTCCCAAAAACGAGGGTTTTTTTTGTTTTTTTTATTTTTTTTGGTCCCAAAAACGAGGGTTTTTTGTTTTTTTTATTTTTGTTGGTCCCAAAAACGAGGGTTTTTTTTGTTTTTTTTATTTTTTTTGGTCCCAAAAACGAGGGTTTTTTTTGTTTTTTTTATTTTTTTTGGTCCCAAAAACGAGGGTTTTTTTTGTTTTTTTTATTTTTTTTGGTCCCAAAAAGAGGGTTTTTTGTTTTTTTTTATTTTTTTTGGTCCCAAAAACGAGGGTTTTTTTTGTTTTTTTTATTTTTTTTGGTCCCAAAAACGAGGGTTTTTTTTGTTTTTTTTATTTGTTTGGTCCCAAAAACGAGGGTTTTTTTTGTTTTTTTATTTTTGTTGGTCCCAAAAACGAGGGTTTTTTTTGTTTTTTTTATTTTTTTTGGTCCCAAAAACGAGGGTTTTTTGTTTTTTTTTATTTTTTTTGGTCCCAAAAACAAGGGTTTTTTTTGTTTTTTTTTATTTTTTTTGGTCCCAAAAAAAAGGGTTTTTAATTTTTATATTTTTTTTGGTCCCAAAAACGAGGGTTTTTTTTTTTTATTTTTTTTGGTCCCAAAAACGAGGGTTTTTTTTGTTTTTTTTATTTTTTTTGGTCCCAAAAAAAAGGGTTTTTAATTTTTATATTTTTTTGTTATATTTTTTTTTAGAATGTCGAAATGTGACATTTAAAAAACATTGGAAAATTAACCAAACAAATTAAAAAATAAAAACTAAAATCTTTTTAAGGGTGACACATTCCTCACAAATGGCTCCTGAGGGGCTGGATCCGCCCCATAAGTGTCTTCCAAAACTAATATTCGGTCTATGCACCACGTTACATATTCCAAAAGGACCTCATAGGTGAGGTGGGTGTGTCCTGGGTAGAAAAAGACATGACAATTAGTTTTATGCAAAATGATCCAAACAACGATTGTAATTAATGTGCCTCAACAAATATGCTTAGGAGTCTATTGGTTGGCTTTTATCAACACTCTGAAGCAAATATGCTAAATTGCTGGTGTAAACCTTAAACTCAAACTTTCACAGCAAATTGTTCAAAAGGTTACATAAGATGGCTTGGAATGTTAGTAGCAGTTCCACCAAAGCTAAGTAAAAGGCTTTTCTTCATGTCAACACAAGCAATCATTTAGAAGAATGTAAGGTGTTTTGGGTTCAATTGGTCAACACGATACATGTGCACACATTTATCTCTATCACCATTGGAGTTTTTGTAGCGTTCTCTCTCCCTCTTACTGTCTATAGATTGAACCTGACACATAGTAGAGACTTACCCTTTGGAATTCGGAGGGCCAGTTCTGGACGGAGCAGATGTGTCTGCTCCCCTGATCTCCTTTCCGCCATCCCAGCTGTGTTAAGAGAGAAGAAAAAGTTTATCAACAAATGGACTCACGCTAACTGTAGGTTAGGCAGTCATGAAAACGCTCTAACACCCACTCATTACCCCTCCACATTTCCCTGAAAGTTTTATTTAGACTTTGATATGGTGGTGATGCAGATTTGTACAGTGCAAGCGTCATTCTACTGGGTGAAGCTTGTAGCGTTAAGGATACGTACTCCCTGCTTTTGTGCTGATTGTGTTTTTCGGATGTTTTTTGTGCCTCAGCCCTGCCTGTTCTAAGTGTTGGAAACATATCATTTTGGGAGGGCTGTGGAAAACTAATCAGGTTAGACTTACACTCTCTAGGTTTTTGGGGACAAGAGAAATAACAATCCTCCTTTTTACATGGCCCCTGTACACACCTCTAGGCACCTCCCTCCTGTTGGTTGACCCCACAGCAGGCAGCTTGCTATGGAGGCACATGAGATGAAGCCAAGCACCCTGTGCCTGTTCAGGCACTAGGCTGTGAGCCAGCCTTGCCCCCCTCCCTTCCGATGGTCTCAATGATTAGGAGTGACAGCATCAGGAGGCAATATTGGCATGCTGTCACCTCAGTTAAGGAGGAGGGGGAGTCTGTTCCAGACAAGTATTAGTGCAAAAATTTGGACAGTAAAAAATGGTCCCAGTAAGTCTTAGGGGGAATATGCACACCTATCACTTGGAATACTAATGCATAGAATGCATTCACATAAAGAACCTGCTGCCTTTAGAGCAACTTGAAGCCTGAGCGGGGCCATACACAGTTAGCATTTCTCCACTTACTAAGTAGACACATTACTGGAAAAGCACACAACTTACCATCATCAGTTTTTTTTTTGGGCCCCCGAAGTTGATGGCGTGGCTGGCTCGGGAGAAACTGCACAAAAAGAACACAAATTGTGAACTGGAATGTGGTACATTACCGAGGAAGAGTATTTATGAAAGATTGACAAACACACATTTTCAGTGTTGACTAAATCAGGACATGATTAAATTACAATGTCCACAAAAAATTTACAAGTACAAAGCACACCATTTCCAATGTAGAGAAACTAACACCAATTTAGAATAGGGTGGCTTGAGATAACTTACAAAAGATAACATGTCCTGTAAAGCTGCCCAAAACCACCTTTCAAACATGAAGGTTAAGCAAGAGTGTTTCATGACCAACCTTCCTGTCACATATAGCAAAACTACACTTGCTTAGACTCCAACTTAGATTATCCTAGATACACATCATCCTAGCACACACAATTCATGTGAGAATCTAATTTTAGGTACTTACAGACTAGTTCAGGGGAGCCTGGAGTGGGGGAGGATGGGGGAGACCCTACATGGGGGGATGGTGTCCCTTCATGGGGGGATGGCGTCGTATCTCCTAGAAACACAAAGACACAAATACAATCCTTGAACCAAAGCTATTTGATAAAGGCACACAGAAAGTAGTTGGGAAACATTGAAGGTAGTAGTTACTTTGGACTGGGTAAGCAGCGGCCCCTCTTCCCCAGTCCTCCACAACTAACATCCTCAATGTCATCTGCTACATAACCCCAATGGCAAAATATATATATTACAGCCCTTAGATTTCCCAGGACACATTGAACACACAAACACATGTAGAATACTTACTTCCCATTTGAGGAGAGCCCAGGTCCTCATCCGGTTGAGACCAATTGGCCTCTTCTTGGGCACCAATGTGTTCCTGGCCCAGATCCAGGCGACTTGGCCCTGCCTGAGGCTCCTCTCTTGCTGAAGTTACATCAACCACAAAAGAAAACAAAACAAACAATCATTCCTCCAAGTTCGACCTAATACACAACACACCAGCACATCCACATTACTTACAGGGGGCCTGAGAAGGCTGAGCCTCCACATCCTGATCACTGGTTTCTAAAATAAAAGAAAAACATTATATATTATTTATGGACACAAATAGGCAGTAACCTCTCATCATGCTAGCACCATACTCAATGCCCCTACAATTCAGAACATAGAAGTGCACTTACACCAATGAGATGCATTGACCATGTTTTAAAACAGGAGGGCACCATGCAAATTAAGCGGGCGCCTAAGGCCTCACACCTACAGGGGCCTTGCGGCCAGTGGCGGAGCACCAACATTTCGAAGGGCGCAGTCAGGGATTGCTTTCAATCCTCGGATCAAAAAGTTGCAGCAGTGTGCTGCAGTCCCTTCACTGCGTCTGCCAGGTGTCTGTTGTCCGCTGACACTTACTCCTCCTTCTCTGACTGGGGATTGGCCGTCTGATCATGTTATCCTAAGATGTGGAGGAATCGGTAGGTGTGTACCTGCACCAGTAGGAAGTGACTGGCCGGTCAACTCACTCTGCTATCATCATTTGTTGCTCTGGGAGGAGAGCTCCACCCTGGACCCGGAACATACAGGTAACCAGGCCCAGACTTGATATTTTGCAGGCTGGTCATAGATTTGTTGTGTCCACTATGCAAAGGGGTTGAGTTGCCCAAGGGAAGTTGGAAGAGTCTGAAAATGGTTGGTGGAGGAGGAGGAGAAGAAGGCCCTGGGTGGCTGGGGGACAAGGAGAGGGCCCCTGGGTGTTTTCTAGAGGAGGAAAGATCCACAATGACGCCAGAGTCAATTGCCAAGGAAGAGAGTGGAGCTGAGCAAGTCCTGCCTATCTGACCTGAAAGCCAAACATGGTGTAGATGGAGCCCTTTGCCCTACACAATGACAGCACCAGAGGTGGAAGGTGAGTGGTAGCGGGTCTTTGACATTATAGAGCATATGGACTCTGTCCATTATTGGTAGTTTTGTTTGGAGTTGTCCTTTAGATGTTTAACTGTGTTGTTTTTGACCCGAGCTGTGAGGGACTGAGGTATGACAGCCCACTATGCTGAGACTTATAGTGCCCTAGAATGTTGAGGACTGAGGAATCCTTAGTCCCTAACAGAGGGCACTACAAGTCTTAGCATAGCAGGCAGTATTTCCTCATTCCCCTACAGAGAGGATTACAAGTCCAAGCAGGTAGCCTTCTGCAGTGGGACTTGTTGTGCCCTTGACTGTGGTGGACTGAGGAAGGGAAGTGTAAGAGGGTCTCTGTAAGCTCAGATGTATGGGGGAGCTTTGGGGACCACAGAGTTCCCTTTTACACCAGAGTCCCCAGCTTCCCCCCTCAAATAATGGTTCCCAAACTCTCCTTATATCAGAGTCTTCACACTTCCCTCTTACAGTGTAGTAAGTCTGGAGACTCCGATGTAAAGGGGGCTCTGTAAAATGTGATTAGAGATTAGAAATTTCTAACATTTTTATTTTCTACTTACGATCCACAATTTGCAGTTGCTCAAATGGCTCGCTGCCTCTGAATGCATATTGGAGTGTGGCCGTCCTCCTCCTCCCCTTCTTCACCAAAAGCACAAGAGGGTGCCGGCCGTCCGCTTTGGCTAGAAGCAGAAGAAAAAAAAGAAACATAAAAAATACGAATGTACATAGTAGTATTAAAGGTTGTGAAGAGACACTTGATGGAGGTAGGAAAGGTAGGAGCGAGAGGGAGGGGGGGGGGGTGTTGGTATTAGTGTTGTTGCATAGCTAAACACATGTCCACCTACCCAAAAAATTGTAACCTATCTGGTCACATGTAATGTATATTTTTACTTACCGGAGATTTGCTCCACAGCCTTTAGCAGGAGCCTGGGTGAGCGCCTTTTGGCATCACTCCAGGCCCGCTGCAGATCCACTATCTCAGGCAGGAACATGAATCTCCGCTGCAGCCTCATCCGGACACGACACATCATCTTGTGCTTTTGGTGAAGATGCGTATTAACTTTATCATACCCCCAGAGGAGGAGGAGCTGTGGAAAGAGCAGTGTATGTTTGAGTCCAAGTATGTCCAAAATAGTACAGTCTTCAAATAACATGCTAGGTCGTCTTTGAGATATTGTAGAACAAAGAATTCCATTTCTGGTGATACATATACATCGATGTCCAAATCTACCTCCATGACATAGGTTGCCCCACACTGGTGATTTCCTCTACATGATATAGCCATTTTCTCAATTGGCCTTTCATGACACACCCAGGGCCGCCATCAGGGGGGGACAGGCAGTCACTGTATTTACAACCTTATTGCTGTCCATTTAGCAGGGTGCAAGTAACTTTACACACATGTAGCATAGGTATCAACTTTTGTCACCATGTTAAAAGGACAGCAGTATGGGTAGCATTACAGTGACTGTTATTAGTCCAGGCTCACTAAACTAGCCAATGCTTGGAAAAGCAAGCCATGCAGATTGCTTTTCAGGTCCCTTTTAACACGAGCTGTCTGATTGGGTGTGGCTGTTAATTTTTGACGCAGACCTGATAAGCCCCTCAATTCTCCTTTATGGAGTGTTATATGTAAATGGGATTGCTTCATTTGAGATGCAGATTTAAACTGTGTATGGCCAGGCTGAAGGTACCCAAGTTGATTGGTCGATCACCTGGAGGACAACGTACAACCAGTCTGTCAGATTTTACACACACTTATCGCTAGCATCTCTTGTAGCCACTAGCAATAATCACTGTGTTTTCCTGGCAGGGGCAGCACCAGGAGAACACAATGGCTCCGCAGGAGGGTTTCCCCTGTCTGTGTTGATGGTGGAATCAAGGCAAAATGTTTTTCCTGCAAGCCACGGGACAAACAAAGATAGTTTTTTAATTAATCCATGATTTTGCCAAAATGGAAAAAAAAAGATGTTTGCTTTGTATATTCTTAAGTTTGCTACATAACTAGAACATGTAACAGTGTTATATCATTGCAGGAGATTTCCCTTCACTTCCTGTCTTGGTGTCACCAGGACAGGAAGTGAGGGAATCTCCCGTGGGGATATAGCCAGCAATTCTTTCCTTTTATATATACTATGGACATTATAAGGCAACAATTGCAAGCTATTTCCCCACAGTGATATTCCCCTCACTTCCTGTCTTGGTGACACTAAGACAGGAAGTGAGGGAAAATCTCATGCAATGATATCACCCTACTAGAAATTGTAGTTCCGTCTAAAAAGTATACATAAAGTAAGCACTTGGTTTCCAAAGTGGCAAAATTATGGAGGAGTTAAAACCCCATAGTGTGATCGGGTAATCTGACGGTGTGTTCCTACACTCCTCAATGTGTCTGTTCATTAAGCTGTGCTGAATTATCCTTGATTCACAATTCCTGCAAGAGTTGCACATGGTATGTGGGAGATGCAAATTTAAGGTGGCATAATTATCCACACAATCACACATAATCCTTTTTAAAGGTCCCCAGCAGAATTTGATGGCATAGTGGTTCACAGCAGTGCCATCAGATTCCAGTTAGATCTGTAAATTAACAAAGCAATGTGATCTGGGGGTGTATTTAACTTGCAATGGACACCCCCATTCATTATCATATGGCAGTGTGAGATGGGTGATTTGTTCAAGGCAATCCTTTGAAGACATAACCATTCCAGATTTTTGTGATCACTGATTCCATCTCAGGTGAACCAATTAGCTGCTGTGTGCAGATCCAGCTTATGATGGTAAGAGTGTCAGACAAGACAAACGGGGCCGAGCTTGCAGTGTGTATGGATGTATGTAAGGCAATAATTTTTGGCATTATGCATTTAGGGAATATAATGTTTCTAATCTTGCATATATGAAAAGGGTCAATACATTTGTCTTTATCGAGACAGATTCCAAAGCGTCAGAGCAATCTGTCACAGATAATTGTGTTTCATTTTGTGTAAAAGTTGAAACGAATCAAATCTATCTATATACAGGCATAGCCCACTTTAAGTACACAATGGGACCAGGGCATGTATGTAAACTGAAAATGTACTTAAAGTGAAGCAATCCCTTTTTTCTTTTCTCGATGCATGAAAATACACCAGCTCCATTGTAAATTTTGGCCACATTGACATAGCCTTACTCCCAAACCATGTGGGAGCATGTTAAGGGGAGCCAGGACTATGACATGATAGATTACCTAGGCAAGCTGGCCAGCCACAAAATGGATATGGTGTAGTCCTGGGTACCCTGTCGTTGCTCCCTAAGTTTGTTATCCCTGTCACTTATGGTTTGTTAGCAGTGTCATGGCAAGCTGAACAAGCTGTGTCCTTACTCACGATTGTATATAAAGTGAGTGTACTTAAAGCAGGGTATGCCTATCTATATAGAAAGTTCAGAGATGTGAACCTGTTCCCTATTATATACACTAATATATGGTATATAACATATTCTATAATGTATCTAATGTATATATATTGTATATAATATATACATAGTATATATATTGTCTAATATATATATTTTGTATAATATATATTTTGTGTGTGTGTGTGTATATATATATATATATATATATATATATATATATATATATACACACATACACATATATATATATATATATATATATATATATATACACACACACATATATATATATATATATATATATATATATATATATATATACACACATACACACACACACACACACACACACACATATACATATATATACACACATATATATATATATATATATATATATATAGGGAACAGGTTCACATCTAGGAAGTTTCTATAACAGGAAGCTTCTAGATCACGTCTAATAGGCAGAAAGTGCATGCGCAGATCAGCAGACCAAAAGTTTCTTGCACACCCGCTAGATAAGCGACCCACCCAGCCACCCAGCCACCATCCCGCACCCTGCACATTCACACCCCCTCCTTACCTTACACACAAATGCCACTATTTCGGCAGTAAACAGTGCAGGAGCCATGATGCACACTTACGACAGGGCCTGGACAATTTCCGGAAACGTGTGCACGCACCAAAAGTTTTGTTTCCGGTTTCATGTATAAATGTGAGAACGCGGTTTTGTATATTCGCGAATTCGCGAATAGTCAACATACACAACCATTAAGCAGATTTAACTTAGAAAAAGAAATACAAATACATACATTTGTGGACACCAGAAAACTTTATTTAGACACATGAAGACATTTTAAAAAAAAATTGGAAACATGCTGTTTATTACATTTGTATTTTTCAAACAAAAACAACCTTTGTACAACATTTAGACCATATACATCGACAAAGAGCCCATAATCAACAGATGCATGTGCAGATTGACAGAATTATGTTAACAGCAATAAATACTTACAGAGAGTCAACACACAACACAGCCAAATCTCACCTCCATAAATAACAAAGGGCCAAAAATGTTACCCATAAAGCATGTGACACACAAATATATTGGACCTCTTCGTAGGTCAAATCTTTCCTGATTTCTGAGTGAGCTATATATAATCCAAGCAAACACACACCCAGAATGGTAACGCCCAGTCAAAAAATTAACTGTGTGTGTTTTGGAGCATGCTCAGTTGCCAAAACAAGGGAAATAGAAATGAGGAATAGAAATGTATGTAGGTGTGTATAGTATATGTGAATTGAAAAAATTCTCTATTCAAGTTTGCTAGTCATTATTTAGAATGTTTAGATACAGGAATACATACATATATATACAATTACGTGAGAGAGAGAGAAATATATATTTAGGTAAACAATTGAAACACACCTTTTGGGATTTGGGAAGTGAGATTGTGACAATTGACCAGATATGTAAGCCAACAATCTGACTCATCACTCATGAACATCCCTAAATTTGGCGTGGCAATTATATCAGGCGTTCTTATGTGCATTTTGGCTGGCGTTTTCACAGGCGTTTTGACATGCATTTTTTGGGCAGGCATTGTTATATGAAATCACCTACAAAAGCCCCAAAAACAGACCACAAACACGTACATGTGAACGTAGCCCGTTTGGGGGCGTTTGAGGGGGATTTGTCCAGCTCAAGGATCAGCTCCCAAAACAGGCAAAAAATCCAATCCTATTCAGTTCAATGGCCCCTGTTCCCATGTGAGCATTTTGACGGCATGAGGAAAACACCCAACGCTCACTGAGAAATAGCACAATGATTAGGGAGTCTGCCTTCCTGCTGTAGGTTTGTAAGTTCGAATCCGGAAGGTGCCCTCTGTATGGGCAACACTTGGATATCTCCAATCCTCAAAATGTTGACATCATTAATTTTGTTCATGTTTGAAAAAGGCATGTGTATCAGCAAACTTTTAATCTAAAGACATGAACAAAATACAAAAGATGCCACATAAAGTCAATATGTAGCAATATTGTGAGCTAAAGCTCTATTTGTTTGTTGGGCATACTTTGCTAATTAGCCAAGTATAAGGGATATATATATATATACCTTCAGTTAAATGTGTAGTAAAATGGTAACACTTGGCCATACCCATATGGAAGAAAAGGTAGTATTTGCAATATATTTCTAAAAACATTCTTTGGAAACACATAAAATATTGTCAAAATTGTGACATTTCCTTGATATGTGTGAAATGCTAATAATCTTTCTTTGAAATATGTTTTACATCTATTTTTTTTATATCTGACGACCAATTCCCCAATGTAATATTTTGTGGGTTTTTTCAGAGAATGTGGAGGTTCTATATAAACACTGTAGATTTGACTGCTATGATTTCGGAGTTAGCAGGAAAGGTGTATGGAATGTGATGGTGTTTACTAAAGGATCCCTTGTTGGAAGTGTGCATGTTTTTCCAATTCCGCCGGTTTTTGCCATTTTCTATGGGCGAGACAGCGGATTTGCAAGCGGTATTCAAAAAAAAATTGACCCAAAATCACGCTGGCGAAATTTTTTGAGCCTATTTGGCGTTGCGCATGCGCACATTCGCGCGTTCGCAGCTCGGGGCTGGAGGAGCTGTTTAACCTTTCCACACTTTCGCAGATATCTCTCTTTCTAAGTCAGTTTTTGAGATTTTTTAAACGCAAGTCATCTCCAAATTGACTTCCACACCTTCCACAGTGATTTGGGATTTTTGGGGGTACAGGGGAAAATTTGGCTAAACTTTAGTCGAGCTTTTAGCTGGCGTGGTTTTAAGTCGCGCTCTGACCATATTGCATCTTAATAAATCTCACACTAGGCGCTATTTTCCGCCCGCCGTTCTTTGAATGCCAATTTCAGACTTAAATAATCGCCGGTTCGCAAAATCCCGCCGAAACGCCAATTCGCCGTACTATGAATCAGGCCCTAAGCAACTATGTCTGATAGCAGTGGTGACTGGAGCTCTTGAATGAGCTCAGTCTATTATTTTCAGAGTGCAGTTTAATGATTTTTTATGATTATAAACAGGGTTACTTTCAGCAATTCCATTTGTTGACTAACTTAAGTTACTAACCTGGTGAAGAGATTTTTGTTTAAACCTGGTAAAAAAGGTATTTCAAAAGTCTGCATCTTTAATAACATGGTTAAAAGCTTGAGCAACAGGGCTTCACAACAATTAACTTCTCGGTTTCTCAATGAGTTCCAAGGGTGCAATTGAGGAAGCCTTACAAAACCACCAAAAGGTCCCACCAAGGAAGGTTTCCAAATGAAAAAGAGGAACATCTGTTTACAAGAGGCTCTTTCGACAAATCTACTTCCAAAGTGACCAACAGGACTTCTGTCTATATCATGATGCTAACGTTTTATCAACCCCATCCTGACTACACAACTAAACAGGAGACGCAAAGTTTAGAAGAAACCCAGCTCTTAGACAACAAGGCATAAGAAAACCTCTCATTTACAGCCTGAAAGGATTGTGTCAACAACTTGGAGACACCTTTCTTCTTTAGGATTCTTGCACATGTGCATGTAGCAATTGGCTCTTATGAATCAGATCCAGTATGGCAGGAAGAATCTAAGTGCACACTGGTGTCAACCTAACAAAGGTGGCTAACTAGGGTCCAGAGATGTATAGTAACGAAGTAGAACTACTTAAGTACTGTACTTAAGTACCGAAATGCGGTATCTGTACTTTCCTAGAGTAGAATTTTTTTCTCCTACTTCTACTTTTACTTCACTACATTTTTTCGATGATTTCGATACTTCTACTCCGATATTTTTTTTTTGTGCTGCATCGTTACTCGTTACTTTTAAAAAAATTACCACTGCCAGAACAGTAGATGGCAGGTTGCATAAAGCTCAAAAAAAATGTGTATAATGTCATTTGTAAATCAGCGCATACGAAAATAAAGGCTGTGTATAATAAAAGCTGCTATACCAAATCTTTCCAATAAAAAGAAAATATGAAACAAACAAATAAATGGTGCTACAGCGCTTAAAGTGCATCAAGAAACTACTAACAAACACAACTTGGCTGTGCGAATAAAGTGCCTGTGCAATCGATATAATATCATCGTTGCCCCTAGTGCCCTGCCCACACTCCACACAGTATCAAAAATAAAGTGACATGAATGTGCTAAAGCCTAAATGCAGTGAAAATAATTATTCCCACAATGTAACAGTAAATTAAATTCATATAAAATATGACAATAAATCACAATAAAATAAGTTATGAAATAAGTTAGGTCAGGTGCGTGCAACAAGTTGAAGTGTGTAAACCTATCTATAACGAAAAGTCCCTAAATTAATTCCAGTGTGCAAATCTAAAGTGTCACTTCACTTGTCAGATGCTTCCACCTTCTTCAGTGCTCGAGTGACCGACCAACACACTTAATGGTGGTGGCACTGGTGGATAGCGTCTGGGTGGCACTGTGGCACTGACTGCACTGGTTCAAAAAGCCATATATATTTAATTATTTCAATTCTCAATCTCATAGGTCCTCTCCTCATAAGATATTAATAACTTAAGATTAGGTGATGAACTTCTTGGCGGCCCTGGCAGGATGACGGGGACACCCGCCACTTCTGGAGCCGAGCCGCTGTGATTCCCCAACATGTGACAAAGTGACAGCCAGGAGATCTAGTGGCTAGTAGTGCTCAACAATACCGCTTTTATATATAAAAATGAAATAAAATATACTGACTCACAATTTAGTAGTAGTAGTAGTAGGTAGTGTGTAGCAGTAGGCAGCACAACTCAATTCAATCAATCCCACAGCCTCGCTCGCGCCGCGGCCCGCGGAATCACTGTCATGATCATCAAGTTAAGACCGCACTGGAGGAGCCATGCTGCCGTCTTCCCGCTCGAGGTTTCCACCTCTAAACGTGTTGTGTGTCACTCAGACTCCACCCCTTAGGGCCCTTACTGAGAGGAGTTGTGACACGGGCGGCAGGACGCGGGAGCAGGACTCGTAGCATTTTCTTCGTCATCTGATCTCATCTTCTTCTCTATGAGGTGAGTGAGGTGGACCGTGGAGAGGGCCTAATCCTTGCCATGGCAAATGTGCCATTTGAGAATCAAATAATCAATATAAAATATTAATATATTATATACACACGGGTCATGGGTGGCTTTTTTGAACCAAGAAGAGTGAGACGATGGCTATGATGATTATCCGACCATCCATGGTCCATGGACCATAAGTGTTGTGTTGTGGTGGTGCCTGTGCTTCCTGCGGCCTGCCTCTGCCTGTGCGGCTGTGCCCGCACTGCAGTGGCCACTGGCAGTGGCACTTGACTTGAGCAAAGCAAATGAGCACTACTAGTGTGAAGGACAGGTGGTGGAAGCATGTTCTGACAAGTTCTTATAATGAAAATAATATAGACAGATTTTTGAACCAGTGCAGTGCCAGTGCTACTTAACAGCTACTAAGGTGAGAGGCAGAGAGAGAGGCTATCCAGTCCACCACTTTACTTGAGCAGATCACAGAAGAAAGGTGGACGCATCTGACAGCAAGTGACAAGCACTTGCACCTAACTTATTCACAATCACAACTTATTTTATAGTGGTATTGTCATATATATTTTATATGAATTAAATTTACATTGTGGGAATAATTTGCACTGCATTTAGCACAGAGATGTCACTTTATTTTTGATACTGTGGGCGATGATTTTAAATACAAGAAGAATATATATATATATATATATATATATATATATATATATATATATATATATATGATTGCAGGCACTTTATTAGCATTTTTAGCACAGCCACTTTGTTAGTAGTTTTTGATGCATTTTTCACTTTAAGCGTTGTAGGTTTGATGAAGCTGGCCTGGCACATCATCAATTGAGCGAATCAAATCAAACCGCGATTAAGAAGACTGCGCATGCTCCTGCTCTGCCTTTTGATCAGCTGAAAAGATGGACGAACCAAAAACACCACCTTCCACCCCTGGCCCTTCAACTTCAAGTGATCTGCCTGGCTGTGAGAGTGAGGAAGCTCAGGAAGGAGACCACCCCTGGCTTTAAAAGGTGGATGCTTTAAAAGGGGAAGGGAGGAACATACTTTATCTGTTTTTTGTTTACAAAAAGTTAAAGCCTAAGGAATTGTGATTGTCCTTTAGGTTAATCATTTGAATAAATCATTTGAAATAATAAAAAACAATATGATGTTCAAACTTTTGACTTCTTTCCTTAATAACTACATAACAAAGTACTTGTACTTCTACTTTCAGTACTTGAGTAGAATTTTTTTTTCAAAACTACTGGTACTTTTTACTTTTAGTACTTAAGTAGCAAATTTTTTGAAAAAACTACTTGCAATACTTAAGTAAAAAAAATGTTGAATACTTTAGTACTTCTACTTAAGTAACTTTTTCTGCGAGCACTTCCACTTCTACTCAAGTCACTTTTTGATCGAACACTTGTACTTTTACTCAAGTAGAAATTTCGAGTACTTTACACAAGTCTGCTAGGGTCTCATTGGTGGGACTAAAAGTAGCGGACGAGAAGATTATTTCAGAGAAAGGATATATAGGCATGCATGATAGTGCTCACTTCTAGACAGCTGTATTTTGGGTATAGAGAAAAGTATTTCAGCACCTTGGAATTTTAACTGGAAACACTGAGATTCATCTGAGCCTGTGCCTCATTTGCCTGTGATCTGTAGCAAGACCTCCTGATTCAAGCAACATTAACTGGTCTGACTAGGTGTTAAATTCAGGAGATTTAACACCAAGTTTACACTGGTTTTAGGACTCTTCTGAGCTAACACGGGTTACTAAACAGGTATATTCCTATACTAACACTGTAGTTATCACAGAGACAACACCGTAAGGTGAAGAGACGTGATATTTGGTTCCTACCTTAGTTAACACGGTTTACTAAACACGTCTTAGGAAATTATCACCTTGATTCTCTGTGATAAAGCCTAACACCACTTAACACCCATTTAACACCGGTTACTAAAGGTACACCTAAAGCCTCGTACACACGCATCGAAAATCGGCAGGGAATTTTCGTCCGATCTGCCGATTTTCGGCTTGTTAGTATGATGCTTCCGACAACCGTCTCCGACTTTTCGGCCGAAAAAAATCTGGTGTGCAGGCTATAAAATTTTTGTCCGTCGTCAAAACACGGCCGATTTTCGTGCAGTCGGTACAGATTTCGACAGGGAAAAATCTAAAGAGCAAGACTGGGCATGCTCAGAGAAGAAAGAACACAAAGAAAGCAAACCAACACATGACATCACTTCTGAAGTAGAATTTTGTCGGGCGAGAAAATTTGTGTGCAGTCTAGGCACATTCCAACCAACAAAACACCACTCTGGACAAAAGATGGACGATCGGTCGGCCGATAATCGTTGCGTGTGTACTAGGCTTAAGTCTGTTGCAACTTGGTTCTGCCCAGGAAATCAGTCAGCAAAGATATGCACCACCTGTGTTAGCAAGAGAAGCAGGGCTTCCATGTTCTTGTCTAGTGATGAGCTGAACTGCCCTGAGTTCAGTTCGATCAGGGTTCAGCAACTTTCACGAAGTTTGGATGCCGAACCTGAACCTCATGAAAATCAACAGAAGCTGAATTTTTCAAATTAAAAATTCTAATTTTCTAAAAATTCAAATTTTCTAGGCTAATAGGCAAGGGAGGGACAAAAAATAGTAAGGGTGCCATGTGTGGTTATGAGTAAGCGATCTACAGCATCGTGAAACGCGTCAACCCGACACGTCTGTTTGTGCACTGTCTGTTTGCTTCATTTATGAGGAATAAAGGAGTTCATTTGCTTTCATCTTACTACCTTGAGCGCGGTCTCAATTTTTGGACTTTTTTAAGGGTGCCCTTGGGAACATGTACCAAAGCAAACATTTTTTTAATTCCATTTACAAAGGAAAAAAGAGTTTTAGATTGCTGGTAGATGACATCTCTCTCCTGGCTTCTTTTTTGAAAAGAACAAATGGCACATCGTCCCTAAAGGTCCCCCAAAATACAGAGCAGATCCCAAAGGGTATGTAATGCATTATGTGGAACTATTGTAGGGGGTTTGTGTGCTGTTTTTAATTTTTTGTTGGCAATTAGGCTTTATTTGCCAGCAATTTTAAACTATTTTTTCTTTGAACATGTCATTTTTGTTGTAGCACATCCTACACCAAGGATAAAAAAAAAGATAGGATAGAGGATAAAAAGGCTACAAATACTTATCAGACCCTTTTGAGGAGATTTACTAATACTAGAACACTCAGAATCTGGTACAGCTCTGTACTGTAGCTAATCAGCTTCTAGCTATAGCTTGTTCAATTAGGCTTTAACAATAAACCCTGGAAGATGACTGGTTTCTGTGCAGAGCTGTAGCAGATTTTGCACTCTCCAGTTTTAGAAAATACCCACATTTGTGTCTGGAATAGATTGTAAGGGGGTACCTAATGCTAAAATATGCAAACAAAGTGTGAGGTCCTTCAGGAAACCCATACTAGACCCTTCAGGTTCAAAGCCGATTTTAGGGGAGATTCCACGCAAAAAAAATGGGTCAATAGCAACATGCACTGATCACACACGTTCAGATAGCATCCTCCGCACCGCAATGAACATTCTAATCCATTAACTGATATTATTCTAAATTTCATCATATGCCTCAGATATGCAAGCTTTCAGAACATACCACTTTTTCACCTGTAGCCCCGCTCTAACTGTCTTAAACATGTCCCCTGTAGGCTCTTGCTACAGTCTTCTCGTAATACTTACTGCACAGAAACGAACATCTAATGGATGCAGAGATAATGGTGCACATAGCTCCCAACTATCCCTGATTTTGAGGGACTTTCCCTGATTTGGAACAAAGTCCCTTTTTCTTCCTCATTTGTCCCCCATTTTAGTCTGATCTGTATAGTTGTATATAAAATACACTTTTTATCTTTCAAAATGTTTTTCCCAGTGCTAAACCTTTTATCCAATTTCTAAATTGCTGCATTTGTAAATTTAAAAAGCCATTATAAAGGAATAGTAGTTGTAAAAAAGTACTTGTGTGTTTAACTTATAATTTTTTTGTATAATTCTACATTAAGAGGGTGTGTCATAGTGTGTGTCCTATGCCTCCATACCTTTGCTAATATTTTTCCCTGTTTCCATCTCAAAAAGTTGGGAGGTATGATGGAGCAGATGTGAGGGCACCAAGACTTGTAGACTTTATTGTACTCAAATACAATAAAAAGCTATTTCCAGCATATAGAAAATAATCCGACCCAGGTTGCGCCTTAAAGCTTCTTCAAAGGTCGAAGCCTTTCGAAAACTATTCTGATGTGTATCTAATTTCTGACTACTTCCTATTTTCTCTTATTTTCATTGAAACATTTTAGGCTCTTACCAGGGCTTTTTTTTTTTTTTTTCAGCCGGAATGTGGCAGAACGCTACTTCTGGCAGCCCTAAGCCCTCTCCTCTTCAGCTTCAGTTATGTCACATAACACAGAAGCCTGTAGAAGAAAATTTCTATATTACTTCCTCCACAAGCATCTGTGTACTAGCGCTGGCACCCAGGGCAGGTACCCCACATCTGTTGATAGATGCCGATATAGTAACCATTGGCAATGCTGACTTGGCATCCTTTTATTGTGAGGATTAATTGTGGGGCAGCTTCTCTCCCCGCTTGCCACCTGTCAGAGCAGTATGAAACTCCTCCTCGGCTCTGTGTTACAGCTCTGATAGGCGGAGCTGCACAGAACAGATGGCAGTGGCTGAAAAAAAAGCTCGCTCTATCGAACAGAGCAGTGGATGCACTGATGTAATGCAATGCAGTTGGTTAGAGCTGTGGAGGGAAAGGGGGGAGGAAGGGGGTGCAATTGTGCAGAGAGACAGCTGTGGAGAGGTTGGGGGTATTGCGCAGAGGTGATAGCTTTGGGGGGGATTGCATAGAGTTAAGGGAGCTGTGGGGTGAGCTGGGGGTGCAGAGGGGAAAGATGGGGGGTTGGGGGCGTGGTCTGGACATGGCCAGCTGAGGTTGCTTTCTTGTGGAGCTCTGTGTCCTAACTCGCCTAGCTCAGCTTTTATCTGTCTTTATCTTGAGGCATGAGATCCGTCAAGAAGAGGAAGGCTAAGAGCACCCCTGGATATACAGGCACCTCTCGAGGACCTCCATCGGGGGGTGAAATCAGACATTTCTTTATGGCCTCGCAAGCTCCCTCCCTGGCAGGCAAGATGGCAGAAGCATGTGCCTGCAGCTCTCTGGCGCGAACTCGCATCTGGCCTCCCCTACCTCGTCGGCTATATCGGATGCTCTGTCCGACACTCCTGCGGCACTTCGTCCACCTTGAGCCCATCCCTCCCGTTCAGTCACCTGGGGGTAGACGAGGAACTTCGTGCTATTCTCCGCTCCCTGCCTAGCAAAGCAGACATAGAGACTATCGTTGGCCGGCTTGAAGCGGCCCATCAGCGGGAGGTGAAGGCAGTGCAAGCAGAGGTTCGGCAGGTGGCAGACAGGGTGTCTGCAGGAGAGTCTGCGCTCACCGCTATGGACCACAGACTTGCTGCGTTGGAGAAAGCACAGACATCTCACCTAGAGGCAACTGTCGCCATGCAGCTGCATATGGAGGACATTGAGGACCGCAGCCGCCAAAACAATCAAAGGCCTACCTGAGGCGAATGGCCCTGGGAATCTGCCTGCCACCGTGTGCCGTTATTGGTCAACTTCTGGGGGACTCCCTGCCTGCCAACCTGGACTTTGACCGGATCCACCGAGCTCTCGGCCCCTGCTCCACT
Source organism: Pelophylax lessonae (assembly GCF_965119305.1). Lineage (NCBI taxonomy): Eukaryota > Metazoa > Chordata > Amphibia > Anura > Ranidae > Pelophylax > Pelophylax lessonae. Next base: position 112,529,410 of record NC_138771.1, read on the forward strand.
GAACCAGATCGGCAGATATACACATCGTGAGCTGGTGGTTTTGCAAGGCGTGGGAGTCCGGCCCAGTGGATTTCGATGGGGCATCCCTTAAAATCATGCCTGACCTCTCCAGGGCCATGCTGTATCACCGGGCATTGCCACGCCTGCTATTGGACTTGGCCAGGTGCATCATTGTCACCTACCGATGGGGGTACCCTCTATCGGTTACATTCCGCATGACTAATTCCTCATTCACCCTCCGCACACAGAGTGAACTACCCGCGCTGTTTGCTTTCCTAGGTGCAGAACCTATTCAGGTACCGAACTGGCTATTGATGCTTCCTCGTCCCACAGACTGTCTAGCCCAGGCTCCGAAGGGCACTGCCTCGTCTTCTCGCCCTCAACGAGTCCACCACCGATCAAGAGCTTGCACGCCGGAGGCCCCCAGGGAGCTTTGGAAACTGGACTGTCCTGCCTTGTAAGTGCTTATCTGGTTCTCTCCGGCCCCCTTGTCCCGTTATGACTAACATGGAACATTGTTTGGTTTGCGGTTTGTGCCTGGCCTGACCTGGTGGCTTCTCCCCCCCCCCCCCCACGCTTTCATAGCTCTGTGACAGTTCCTCGTTTGAATTTAGAGTACTGCTCTGGGGGTCGGCTCGTATACCCCAGACCCCACTCTCATGAATGTTTCTCCGATATGCCTTGCCCTCCTTGCATAGATGCTTCCTGACTGTGATAGTGGGGATAACCAGGGGCGGTCTATCTATGGTGCATGCTGGCTGAACTGCTCTGCGAGTGGTGGTTTGGGGGGATAGACTGCGCATGGGCACTGGACTGTTTCTCCTTGCTCATTCGCGGGACTGGTGTGGGGCGGGGGGGGGCCCCCTGTCTCCGTGCCCGGGGGGCTTCCGCGGTATGGCCGCCTGTCTCCGTGAGCTGCATTGACTGATCCCTACCCTCGGGATCGGGAGAGGGAGTCGGGTGGGGGTGGTTGAATGGGGGATGCCGGGCGCCCCTTGGGGCGGATACAGTGTTTATGTTTATTGCTGGAGAATCTGGATTGCCTGAACTAAGTGCCCTCCCTGACCGTTCGGGGTCTTCCCTGTGGCATCTGGTCATGCCATGCTACGAGTGTTGCGCCTGTGGGTTATTTTACCTACCATTCTCCATGTAATGGTGCCCATGTGAAAGTATTATATCCTCGCTCTAGGGTGCAGGCAGTCCAGATGCTCCATTTTCTCTAATGACCACAACCCTGTTTGCTGTTTTAAGTTTATTGTACACTGATGCATGTACTCTGATTGCTGATGACTTGCTTCCTCTGTCCAGTGGCAATGCTCTCTTCCTTGATCCTTTTTTCTGTCACCACTGCCTTCATAGCCTCTCCTCTTTCTACTTTTTCCATGCTGGGCTTGGTGGGCGGACGGGACTCGCTACTTCTGCTGAGCCTGCTCCACCCGTGCTTCCACGTAGGTCTGCATGCAGTAGACCCTTGCGGTCTCCTAGTGCAAGTGCAGTTTGACTGCTCTTTAGTGTTCTTGTGGGAGGTCACTACCTCTTGCTTGCTAGCTTTTCTTTAGTTCTTTTAATATCCTTTCGCTTTGTTCTCCTTCTGGTCTTTTCTATCTATTTCCCTACCTCTTCCTGCTGCTAGTACCTCCTCTCCTTCCTTTTCCGTCTCTTCCTTCCGTTCCTACCCCCCCCCTTTTTTCCTTTTTTTTGTTTTTCCCCCCGCCCCCGAGACCCCTGCGCTATCCTAGAGAATGGATGCTCTCCAGGTGATATCTTTGAATGTCAAGGGGCTCAATGTTCCCCAAAAATATAAAGTGCTCCTTAATGACCTGCGTCGCTGTCAGGCAGACGTGGCATTTATTCAGGAGACCCACTTCAGAAAGGATCGTCTCCCATTGCTTAAGAATCGTTATTACCCTGCATCCTACCACTCGACCAACGCTGCAGCTAAGTCTAAAGGGGTGTCTATCCTCCTGTCGGCACCTGTCCCTTGGATCCTTCAGGCCTCTTTGCTGGATCCTGAGGGTCGCTTTGTCTTCCTCAAAGGTACTATTGGTACCTTTCCGGTAACATTGGCGAGTGTTTATGCGCCCAATGACGGCCAAGATGCTTTTGTTGCCCATATCCTTAAGAAGCTTTCTACTTTCCAAGATGACCAGTTGATTTTGGGGGGTGACTTTAATGTGCCCTTGGCCCCGGCGCTCGACAGCTCCTCGGGCGTCTCCTCCGTTTCTCATGGCCCCCGCAAGAGGATCTTACAGGCACTTCACAGCGCCCAGCTCATTGATGTGTGGCGACTGCAACACAATGGAGAACGCGATTACACCTTTTTCTCTTCACCTCACAAGACATACTCCAGAATTGATTTTCTCCTAATCCTTCATCCCCAACTGCACGCTGTAGTGTCCACTGCCATCGACTCGATCACTTTCTCTGATCATGCAATGATATCACTATCATACAAATTATCGGAGGGTACAGGAGTGGGGACCCGAATATGGCGCCTAAGCAATGCTCTCCTACAGCACTCAGAGGTTCATGCGGAAGTCTTTAGGGAGCTCACAAAATATTTTCGGGAAAATGTAACAGATGACTGTGACCCAGGGATTATCTGGGAGGCCCATAAAATGGTTGTTCATGGTATATTCATCGAACATGGCTCTCGCCTTTAAGAAACAGCGGACGCAAATGCTTGAGAAATTGCTAGGGGACATTCACCATTCACACTTTGGAATCATTACATAAACGTGACCTGAACCGAGATATGGAGAAGGAGTTCTTTTCCTTGCGCAAACAGGTGCAAGAACTTCTTTTTGCTAAGGCTAAAGCGGACCTACATCGCTCCCACCACTCCTTTTATGTGTCTGGGAACAAATGTGGGCGACTGGTAACAGCCTCTGTGCGGGCGTCCCACATATCACCTCCGCCTTGGGCCATAGGGTGGTCTTACCCAAACAGATTGCCAATGAATTTAGGGGGTTTTACTCGTCCCTCTATAACCTCTCGGGACAGGAGGCTACCAAGTCCCAAATTGATGACTGCATAGCCTCCACGCGGCTACGTCTCTTACCGAAGATGCGAGGGAGCAATTGGAAGCCCTGATCTCTCTATCGGAGCTCCAACGTGCACTGGGGGCTTTTAAGGTAGGTAAGGCACCGGGTCCGGACGGCTTCACTCTGCCTTACTACACGACTTTCCTCCAGTTACTGGGCCTGCATTTGCTGGCATGGTTTAACCTCCTAGGTTCTGGAAAATCCTTGTTCCCCACCAATTCGCTCCATGCTCACATCTCCCTGATCCCAAAAGAAGGTAAAGATCCATCAGCCTGTGGCAGTTACCGGCCAATTTCCTTGCTGAATGTGGACCTTAAATTATTCATAAAGATTTTGGCCAACAGACTGGCACCCCACATGCCACATCTTGTTCATCTGGATCAAGTGGGGTTTATTCCCACCCGTGAAGTGAGGGATAACACCTCCAAGGTGTTGAACCTGATTCATGTAGTTCGTGTGTATTTCTTAAACTGATGCCAAAAAGGCCTTTGATCGTGTTAATTGGCGATTTATGATGTCGACATTGCGATCCATTGGCCTCGGCGACACCATGTTGTCTTCGATACGACAAATCTATTCTCACCCTACGGCTCAGGTGAAGTGCAATGGTATACTTTCAGACTCCTTCCCAATCACCAACGGTACTCGTCAGGGGTGCCCCCTCTCTCCCCTGCTTTTTGCGTAAGGTCCGGAGCAATCCAGATATCCAGGGTTTCAAAGTGGGAGATATTGAATGCAAGATCTCGGCCTATGCAGACGACATGTTGTTCTCACTCTCCAACCCTGTGATATCGGCCCCTAATCTGCTCAAGGAACTGGACGCCTATGGTCACTGCTCCAATTTGAAGATCAATCTTGGCAAATCGGAGGCCATGGGGTGGCGGTTCCACCTGTGCTTCTGAGTCACCTCTCCTCGTCTTTACCATTTCATCGGCGCTTACGTACCTGGGCACCCAGATATCTCCGGACCTCTCTATGATCTATGAATTTAATTTTCTCCCCCTGCTGACTATAGTTCGCAAACTCCTCGACGATTGGCATGAGGGATTGCACTCCTGGTTTGGGAGGTGTAACCTTATCAAAATGACAGAGCTCCCTAAGATCTTGTACCTCTTGCAGGCTCTTCCTTTAAAACTCCCATCAGTTTTCTTCACACGGCTTCACTCTCTTTTTATACGTTTCATATGGCGCCATGGGCGACCACATCTTTCGCATTCCCATTTAGTCCTTCCTAAGTGGTGTGGAGGTCTAGCCCTCCCAGACGTGGGATACCACCACCAGTCGTCTCTTGGAATGGCGCAGACATTTTTCGGGCAAGCTTTGGGTACAACTTGAACAAGCGCAGTCGGAGACCCCCCTCTGAGGAGCCCCTTGGTGTGAGGGGGCTACTTTGAACTCTCTTAGGTCCCACCCTACAATTGGGGTAACGCTTACACAGGTAGCCTCTCTCTTCTCTCACCCCGCGATTTCGACACCCACTTCCCCACTGTTCCCCGTCTTGGGCAATCCGGCCTTTGAACCGGACATCGCTGACCCGGCCTCTAAGCATCTGATGACCCGATATAAACACCTGGTATCTCACTTCGTATTTGAGGGTCAGTGGCCGTCCATAGCGGCGCTAATGGCCCCGGATGGTCCCTTTGCCCTGGGGTTCTGGAGGGCTGCCCAAATGCATCACTTTCTACACTAACTGCCCTCTCCTGACCTCTACACCTGGGATCTCACGCCTTTCGAGGAATATTGGTCTGGTGAGGGTTGTTTACCTGGTCCACTGTCAAAGATCTATAATTTACTGGTCACACCCGCGGAGGACTTTGCTCCCTCGTGTTTCTGAAAATGGGAAGCTGACTTGCACTTGACGCTGACACCTGTCCAGAGATTGAATATCTGTACGCTGGCGCTCAACACTCCTACATGTACGAAACTTCAGTAGGCTAACTATAAAGTGCTCACCAGGTGGTACAGAGTGCCCTCTCTCCTGCACAAGTTTTACCCGAGGACGTCGGGGGCGTGTTGGCGTTGCCAGGAGGCAGAAGGCACATTGCTGCATATTTTTTTGTCATGTCCTAGGATTGTTGGTTTTTGGAAAGCTGTTAAAGATCTTTTGGGGGAATTTACTGACCGCACCATTCCGGACACCCCGGCTTTCTTCTTTCTTCAGCTATCGGACATCCCGATGCCAATATATAAAAAATTGATCCTTCCACACGTTTTGTGTGCAGCTAAGTCGTGCATTCTGTTGTACTGGAAAACACCTCATGCGCCTACTATTAAAGACTGCATGAGCAAACTGGAAGAGATCAACAAAATGGAGGACCTTACCCTCACAGCGCAACATAGACGGGAATGCTATGAGAAGGTCTAGGGTTTCTGGAATGTATTTATCCTCTCTGATAGGGGGAAATCCCTGATGTGTTCCTAACGACCTGGACTGGTTGACCTTTGGCTGCGTCCATTCCCCTTGTTTAGCCTTGACCCTCAACATTACTTCCCTTTCCCCTTCCCCCCCTTTTTTTTTCTTTTCTTTTCTTCTTTCGGTCCGACCCTGACTTCTTTCTCTTTTTCTTTTCTCTTTCTTCTCTCTTTCTCTACTCTTTCTGTGCTCTCTTCGCCTTTATCAAAAATTTTGACAGGGACAGTTGGAATTATTATGCAGCCTTATTGGCTCACCTTTTGGTACTCAAGTGCCTTTCCGCATTCACTGCATTAGCGTTGGTGAGGTTTCCAGGCCTCTTTAGGCTGTGTGGGGACCATGTTTCTATTATTTGCCTGTTTCACTGTGGACTTCACTGTGTTTGTGATTTTCCTGGTTAAGTATGTTTGCACTTTGTGATTCATGTTTATTGCTATGTACACCCATGTTTCTTTTTTACTGTTGCTGCCTTTCTAAATAAAATATTTGCAAAAAAAGAAAGATGGCGGGTTGCAGAGGTTGAGAGATGTGGACAGGGGTGTGCTGTAGATGGGGGTGCAGAAGAAAAGTGTGGAAGGGAAAGAGATAAATGGGAGTGCAGAGGTGACATGTTGGCATTGGATAAAAAGGTTGTACAAGGGGCGCACGCTAAGGTGAACTGTGGATAGAGGGGAGGGGAAGGTGAGCTGTGGATGGAGGTTAGGAGTATGTGAACTGTGATTGGAATGAAGGAAAATGTGAGCTGTGGATGGAGGGGAGAGGAAGGTGAACTGTGGATAGAGGGGAGGAGAAGGTGAGCTGTGGATGGAGGGAAGGAGAAGGTGAGCTGTGGATGGAGGGGAGGAGAAGGTGAACTGTAGTTAGAGGGGAGGAGAAGGTGAGCTGTGCATGGAGGGGCGGAGAGGGTAAGCTGTGAATGGAGGGGCGGAGAAGGTAAGCTTTGAATGGAGGGGAGGAGAAGATGGACTGTGGATGGAGGGGAGAAGAAGGTGAGCTGTGGATGGAAGGGAGGAGAAGATGAACTGTGGCTGTAGGGGAGGAGAAGGTGAGCTGTGGATGGAAGGGAGGAGAAGGTGAACTGTGGCTGTAGGGGAGGAGAAGGTGAGCTGTGGATGGAGGGGAAGCAAAGGTGAGCTGTGGATGGAGGGGAGGAGAAGGTGAGCTGTGGATGAAGGGGAGGATAAGGTGAGCTGTGAATGAAGGGGAGGAGAATGTAAGCTCTGGATGGAGGGGAGGAGAAATGAACTGTGGATGGAGAGAAGTAGGTGAGCTGTGGATTGGGGGTAGGAGAAGGTGAACTGTAGATGGAGGAGAAGGTGAACTGTGGACAGAGGAGAAGAGGTGAGCTGTGGATGGGGGTAGAGAAGGTAGGCTGAGGTTAGGCTGGGGGGAGAGAGATGGTGAGCTCTTGAGGAGAAGAGAGAAGGTGAGCTGTAGACGGGAGATACAGAGCTGAGCTGTGGATGGGGGGGGGGAGGGGGCACACATTTAAGCAAAGAGGTAAGCAATAAATGGTTATGTTGGGGGGGGGGTTAATTGAGGGAAGGGGGTTTTTGCTTTGGGAGGACAAGGAAAATTTGCTGGGAGATAGCAAAGCATACAGAGTTCAATTATCAAAAATATTTAATATATGGCATGGTGTGAAGCATGCAGTGGTCAGGATTTTGTAACATACTCTACCTTTTGCATTACATACCCAGAACCTATACTCTTGATGCTGTGCTAAATATTACATACCTGTCACGGTTGTAAATTACATATTGATTGTCTCGTGACAGTATTCCTGAATGCTGCACGCTGTACAATGGGTTTTACATTACATATTCCACCCAAGCTCCAAAGCTGTGATCTTCCAGTGCATTGGGGGTTAATAGAGCCAAGAGGGCAGTTTTCAAAATAAACAGCAGCCAACAGCAGAAGGGAAGCTTTGCAGTGAATGTAAGTACTATTACACGTGTTGATTTTTTTTCTGTGTAATACACACTCCTCAGCACTGCACAATACGCACTTCTGTGTGTTATGCACTCCTGAGTCCTGTATTCTGTGTGTTACACATTCCTAAACCTTGGGTCATGTGCAAAACACAGTTCTGAGCCATTATTTGGCATTACTTTACTCCCCCCCCCCTCGAAAGGGTGGGGTTAGGGGCGGAGGTGGGGGTGGGGAGTTGGCTAGAGAGGGTGAGTTCCTGCTCCTATTTTTTGAGGGGAAAAAAAAGCCCTAGTTCTTACAATATGTCAGTTATAACAATTAAAACATAGAATTTTAGAACATTCTTTACAACATATTTTTAACCCAGTGCTCCACAAAGGGACTTATTTATCACTCTAATGCCAAAGCCAGTACCATGACACCAATTATCTTTTTAGTTGTCTTTTAGGGTGGCATTCTTCCTAATGATCACCAACATAAAGGCAATTTTTTACATTTTTCCTGTTCCTTATGGATTTTTTCCTAAAAAAAAGGGAGTATTTTTCTTTGATCTATTAACCATTTTGCTGCCACCTATGTATATCATTAGTTGGCAGCAGTGGGGGGTTTTACACATACTTTCGGCTGCTATAGCAGCTGGTAATGTATGTAAATCTGACAAGCTGACTGGTGGCTGCCAGGTGGAGGTGATCAGGCCACTGTTCAGCCCTCTGATTTTTCCACAAACTCTTGTTAGTGTTCCCCCAGAAGCCCCATGGCAAGTGCTGCTGCCATTCACTGATCTCCCCTACCTAGTAAGAACCCAGAAGTGACATGCATTACATCACTTCCAGGTTCTGTCGTCACTTTTCCAGCCACTGTGATCAGGTAAGACACTATTGAAGTGCAATCTGTGCTCCGTTAGCTGTAAAAAGAGGTTGTGTGAGACATTAAGGGTCTGATAGACCCTTTGATGTCTCAATACAGAGGACATTTCACAAAACATGCTATCACATATTTCTGGTCCTCTATGTGATAAAACAAGATAATTTAATGGAGGAAAAATAAAGTTACTGCTAGCACCTAAACCCCCCCCCCCCCTAAAAAAAATTTTGAGCCAATATTTATATATCAATATTTAACCACTCTAGTGCCGGAAGATTTGGCTGCTCAATGACCAGGCCACTTTTTTCAACTTGGCAATGTGCGACTTCAACTGACAATTGCGTGGGCATGCAATGCTGTACCCAAACAAAATTTACGTTCTTTTTCTCCCACAAACAGAGCTTTCTTTTGGTGGTATTTGATCACCTCTGCGCTTTTTATTTTTTGCGATATTAATATAAAAATGGCAAAAATTTTGCGATAAATTGACATTTTCTACTTTGACTGTTAAAAAATATCCAATATATTACATTTTTGTCATATATTTAGGCCAAAATGTATTTAGCTACATGTCTTTGACAAAAAAATTCTCAATGACCATATTTTTATCCACTTTAAAACCGGAAGATTTTACCCCCTTCCTGACCAGGCCATATTTTGCGATTCGGCACTGCGTTACTTTAACGGACAATTGCATGGTCGTGCAACGCTGTACCCTAAAGAAATTTACATCCCTTTTTTCCCCACAAATAGAGCTTTCTTTTGGTGGTATTTGATCACCGGTGCGATTTTTAATTTTTGAAAAAAAAGAGCGACAATTTTGAAAAAAAAAAACAATATTTTTCACATTCTGCTATATAACATTCCGAAAAAAATGTATAAATCAAAATTTTTTAACATTTTAGGCCAATTTTTTTTCTGCTACATATTTTTGGTAAAAAAAAAAAACGCAATAAGCGTATTTTGATTGGTTTGCGCAAACGTTATCGCGTTTACTAACTACGGGAAAGATTTGTCATTTTTATTGTTTCGTTTTTTTTTTTACTAGTAATGGCGGCGATCTGTGACTTTTTTGCGGGACTGCGACATTGCGGCGGACAGATCGGACCCCTAACTGACATTTTTTGACACTTTTGGGGGGACCAGTGACATTACTACAGTAATCAGTGCTAAAAATATGCACTGTTACTATAATAATGACACTGGCGGGGAAGGGGTTAACACTGTTGGTGATCAAGGGGTTAAATGTATGCCTCATGCTTACTGACGTGTGTGGGGGGAGGGGGTTCTGTGACAGAGACAGAGATGGCAGGTTCAGCTATGCTGAATCCTGTGATCTCCTCCTGTCTGTCACAGAGAAGATCCACCCGTTTTGTTTACACAAACGGGCGGATTTTCTCACTTTTTCACCGACGATCGGGGAAGAGATACAGCCTCTCCTCCTCCGGCCCGACTCCCACTGTGTCTAAACACAGCGTGAGCGAGCCTCCGGCGGCGCGTGCGCGCCACCGAGACAGCTAGGAGTCCAGCGACGTAGGTCTACGTCGCTGGACACGGGGCTGCCACTATGCCGCACTAGCAGCACAGTGAGCAGTCCTAAAGTGGTTAAAAAAGGGCAGAGACATATCCCGGGCAATTATAGGCCAGTCAACCTGACGTCAATAGTATGTAAAAACTAGAAGGGATGTAACGGGACTATATAAAAAGAATTTGCTAAAGTCAATAGTATCATCACGGGTTTTCAAAAGGACGTTCTTGTCAGACCAATCTGTTAACATTCTATGAGGAGGTGAGCTGTGAGCTAGATAGGGGGGGGGGGAGACCTGTGGATGTGGTGTATCTTGATTTTGCTAAGGCATTTCGATACAGTCCCCCACAAACGCTTAATTAACAAAATAAGGTCTGCAGGCATAGATCACAAGGTTTGCTCTTGGATAGAAAACTGGTTAAAGGGGCGTGTCCAAAGGGTGGTAATAATTAACGCGAACTCAGACTGGACTGGAGTGGTAAGTGGGGTCTCCCAAGGCTCAGTTCTGGGACAAATTTTTTTCAATTTATTCATAAATAGCATTGAGGACAGGATCATTAGCTCAATCTCAGTTTTTGCAGATGGCACAAAATTAAGCAGGACAATAACTTCCCAACATGATGCAGAAATCTTACAGAATGACCTGAACAAAATAACAGAGTGGGCAACTATGTGGCAAATAAGGATTAATGTGGAGAAGTGTAAGTTATTGCACTTGGGGATTAAAAACATAAACGCAAAATACGCATGGGGGGGAACCTCTGGAGAAATCAAGAATGGAGAGAGATCTGGGAGTCTTAGTAGAAGATAGACTAAGCAATAACATGCAATGGCAAGCTGCAGCTGTCCAAGCCGGCAGAATATTAGTATGCATAAGGAAGGGGATATATTCCAGAGATAAAACTATAATCCTACCACTTTAGAAAACTCTGGACCGGCCACATCTGGAGTACTCCAGTTCTGGTCACCGATCCTCAGAAAGGATGTGCTGGAACTGGAAGGAGTCCAAAGAAGGGCAACTAAGCTAGTTAGGGGATTGGATGACCTAAATTATGAGGAGCTTTTACAAACGCTTGATTTATTCTCCCTAGAGAAGAGACACCTGAGAGGGGACATAATAGCGATTTACAAATACCTCAACGGTGATCTCAGCATAAAAAAAAAAACTATTCATTCGCAAGGAATGTAAGAGGATACAAGGCCATACAATGCGACTAGAGGAGAAGCGATTGAACCTCACGCTACACAAATGGTGGTAACTGCGGGCAGTATGGCTACTTTTAAAAGACTCTTGGACATACATCTCCAAGATCAAAACATTCAGGGGTATGGGAAATGAATATGTCCACACACACCTACACAGGTTAAACTGGATGGACTGTTGTCTTTATTCAACCTCAACTACTATGTAACTTTTTAACTATGTAGCCCACCTCCTACTATCACATACATGCACAAATAAATAAAACAAACACATAAAGGGGTGCCTGTAATGGCTGTGTGCATTGGGCCCATGAAAAACTGTATCTGACATACATTTTGTTCTTGTCTCAACATGGCCACCATGACCTTGCCACTCCTTTCTCCTCCAGTTCATGCCATACACAAACTGTTAGCAATTCCAGAACCTTCTTATCAGATCTTTGAGAAAAAAAAATGCAGACCCTTTTGTGCCTATTACCTAAATATGCATTTCCGTCTGGAAACTGTAATCAAAAAATATCAGACTCAACAGACCTGAGTGCCTCGAGTCGTGATAGATACCCAATCATAAATAGCTCAGTGGGGGGGGGGGCATCCAATACACATTCCTGATTAACTGGTTATTAGCGACTGTAAACCATCCATATATGTCATAACCCATGAAATAATAATAGCACAGCCATAGTAAAGACATATTTGCTAAATTTGTAACATTTCAAATCCAAACAACCTCATATCAGATCATATGGGGAACCAATGGAACACCTTAGCCTCCTAGGTAGAGTAGACATTTAAAACCTATCATATTTATCAGTGGCGGTTTTAGGCATGGGCGAACGGGGAAGCCGCCCGGGGCGGCATTTTTTTTTTTTTTTAATTTCTTTATTAAAGATTTTCAACATACAAATTTTATCAATACATTAATACAATCCCTCCCTTGGTTGGGGGGGGGGGTATAGCTATGTACATATACCAATCTTGATTTTCTCCCCCCCCCCCCTCCTCCATCTTTCTGATATCAGTTTCTAATCCCTTAATTCTCCTTTTTATAATCTTGCCATACCTCCCTACTCTCTACTCTAATTTCATACTCCTGATCCTGTTCTCCCCAGGGTCTCAGTAATTCTAGTTTTCTTGTTTTCTCCACCCGAACTATCCATTCTTTAGATGAAGGAGCTTCTGTTTTCATCCAATTTAATGGTATTAAACTTTTCGTTGAATTTAACAAATGAGGGATTAAGGTTTTTTTGTAGTGTTTAAACGACATTGTCGTCCCATGGAAAAGACATGTCCATGGATCTTCTTTGACCTCAATGTTGGTAATTCTTTTAATTAATGAAAGTACCTCCTTCCAATATATCTTTATTTTTGGGCAATCCCACCAAATGTGTGCCATTGTACCCATTACCTTACATCCTCTCCAGCAGAGTTTTGAAGTCTCCAGATGGTATCTCCCCACTTTATCTGGGGTTTTATACCACCTGGAGAGCAATTTATAATTAATTTCCGCCGTACTGATATCTATCGCGGAATTATTGGCCAGCCTAATGCATTTATCCCACTGGAGTCCCTCCCTTTGGGAGCCTAGTTCGCTCTCCCATTTCTCCAACATTGGGGAGCCCACCCGCTGCTCGACCTTGTTCAGAATTTTATATATATTTGAGATGTTATTCTTATTTTTTTCGGATGTGCATATTTGTTCGAATGGATTAAGATCATTTTTTTCTCTTATTGGTTGGGGGAGAGATGCTACAAAATGTCTAAGTTGACGATACCTCCACTCATCTAAGTTCCGATTAATATTCTTTGTTTTAAGCTCAGATAGAGTATGTATTTTTCCCCTCTCCATTATGTCTTTTAATCTTATATCTCCTTCTCCTAACCAATTTCCGTGCTCTTTTCCTTCTCCTGGTGCGAAAAATTTTGTGTCCTGTAGTGGTGTTAGTAGTGAGTTGTACTCCCAATTTCCTCTATTATATATTAAGTCCCACATTTTTAGTGCTTGTCGTGTAATAATGTGTGTGTCATTTTTCAATTCTCTATATTTTGGTGGAATCCAAATAATTTTACCTAGTTTTGTACCACTTATTGTGTCTTCCATTTTAACCCAATTTTTCCTACTTTCTTTTTTCCCCCATTCCATCACCCGTGTAAGAATTGAAGCTTGGTAATATTTTTTAATGTCTGGTAGTGCCAGTCCCCCCTCATTTTTGCTTCTACTTAGTGTTGTGTATTTAATCCTTGGTTTTTTTATGTTTCCAAACAAACTTAGTTATTAGTGCCTTTAGTGTCTTAAACAATGCTTCTGGAATCTGGATTGGTATCATTTGGAACTTATATGAGATTTTTGGGAGGATCGTCATTTTTATTACATTTATTCTACCCATCCATGATATAACTCTTGGGATTAATCTATTTATTTCTGCTTTTATTTCGTTGAGTAGTGGAATAAAATTAGCTGTATATAGTTTTTCTGGGGTTGGTGTTAATTTAATTCCTAAGTATTTTAACTCTTTATTTCTCCAGATAAAAGGAAATTCAGTTTTTAGCCCAATTCTCTCCTGAATGCACATTTTAATACTTAATATTTCTAACTTTGTTTGATTAATTTTTAAATTTGAGAGTTCTCCATATTGCTTAAAGATTTTAATTATGTTTGGCAGGGAGATCCTTGGGTTGGAGACGTATAGCATCAAGTCGTCGGCAAAAGCCGCCAATTTGTGCTCAACCCCCCCAACTACCACCCCTTTGATATCCAGGCATTCTCTTATTGTTGCCAGCAGGGGTTCCAGTGATATCACAAACAACATTGGAGACAGGGGGCAACCCTGTCTTGTTCCATTGTACATATCAAACGATTCGGACATTGTCCCGTTTATTTTTATTTTTGCTTATGGTCGACTGTACAATGTGCTGATCCATGCCATCATTCTAGGACCAATGCCCATTTCCTCTAGGGTTCTCAGCATGAACTCCCAGTTGACCCTGTCAAATGCTTTTTCAGCATCGATCGATAGTATCAAACTTGAGTCTCTGTTTCTTTGCGTTTGATCTATCAATAGGATTGTTCTAATCCCATTGTCTTTCCCCTGTCTACCCGGTGTAAAGCCCGCCTGGTCGTCGTGTATCCAGTCCTCCAACAGCCCTTTCATCCTAGTTGCTAGTATTTTCGTAAACAACTTGGTATCGGCATTCAAGAGAGATATCGGCCTATAACTTGAGCACAAAGTTGGGTCTTTCTCTTCTTTTAAAATAACTATAATCGAAGCTAGGAGTGCCTCTCTACTCATATCGAATTGGGAGCCTAGACCGTTCATATACCCCCTTAACCTTGGGATTAAAAGATCTTTATATTGTTTATAATAACTCATGGTAAAACCATCGGGTCCTTGGCTTTTACCTACTGGAGTATCTTTTATTGCTTTTTCTATTTCTTGTTCCGTTACTGGAGCCTCAAGGAGTGTCATTTTTTCCTTCTCTATTTTTTTTATTCTTGCTTTTTCCATATAGTTTTTGATCTTCTCCTCTCTATCCGGGTTGTCTTCTTGTTTACCAACCCCCCTACTGCGTATAAATTGCTGTAGTATTTTTGGAATTCCCCTGCTATCTCAGTGGATGAGTGAACCAAGTCCCCCTCTTTATTTCTGATACTGTCTATAAAGTTTATGCCCCGCATATATGCTTTTTGTGCTTCCTATATAATATTTTTAGGTGTTTCCTCAATATCATTCATTTGAAAGTAAAATTCCAGTTCTTTTTCTATTTCCTTACCCCATTTTTTGTCTCTAATCAATTCCTCATTTATTTTCCAAGTGGACCTTCTGGATAGTTCTTTACCCATTTTTATTTTTACTGAGATGGGGGAGTGGTCTGACCAGGTCCTAATCCCAACCTTTGCCTCTGAGACTGTCTCGATCCAACGGTGTTCTATAAGGAAGTAATCTATTCTGGAATATGTCTTGTGTATGTTTGAATAATAAGTATAATCTCTCTCTTTAGGATTAAGTATTCTCCAAATATCTGCTAGTTGGTTCTGATATAGTTTTGTCCTAATTTCCTTGATCTGATGGTTCGAACACCTTTGGAATCGTGATGTGTTATCCATTTTCGGATCGAGGCTCAGGTTGAGGTCCCCGGCTAAGACCACCCCTCCTTCCTTAAAGTTTGTTAATTTCCCTAGGATCTTCCCCAGGAAAGCTATTTGTCCTTCATTGGGGCTATAGATGTTTACTAATATGACCCCTTCTCCATTTAACGTCCCCTTCAGGAAGAGGTATCTGCCCTCCGGGTCGGCTAACCTGTCTTCTAGCTTAAATCTAGTCCCTCTAGCTAGGCCAATAGCTACTCCACTTGATTTTTTTTTAAATGTGTCTGCGTAAAACCAAGTGGGGTGACTATGGGAGTACAGTCTGATATTTGATTCATGCGTAATATGGGTCTCCTGCAGAAATATTACATCTGCTTTTAGATACTTCATTTCCCCTAAGATTTTTTGTCTCTTTATGGGTGAGTTAATTCCTCGTACATTATATGATATATAATTAACTACACTCATTTACATTTACTAGGTTTACCTGGGGTTATATTTTCAAGAGCATGATCCCCCTTTAGGTGCAAGAGATATTTGTTTTTGTGGGTTAAGTACTTTCTTGTTGTTGTTTTTCCTACTGCCACCCTCCATCCCCCCTTCCCTCCCCTCCCCCCTCCCTCCCCCTCTTTGTGGGCCCCTAGCTTTCTCCTTCCCCTTTGCTAGGGTAGTCGATTTACCTCCCCACCATCTCAATCGACATTCTCCCAGGGTTGAGCTCTGCCTTTGCTCGCCCTTCCCTTTCTTCCTCCCCATATTTGGGGGGAAAGATTTCTGCCTGCTATTACCACCTTGGAGCCGTCCTTCTAATTTCTATCTACTATCACCACCCACCTCCTCCCGCCTCCCTCGCCCCCCCCCCCACTTGCCCACAACCCCCCCAGTCTTGTCTTTTGATCTTAATTTTTTTCTTTAGTTTTCTTTTCCTTCTTTTTCTTCTCCTGCCACTGAGTTTCTTCCTCCAACTCCTCCTCAGAGATCTCTTGTTCTGTCCATCCTGGGACATCCATTTCTGGTATCTTTAGAGCCTCACAAAATGTTGGCATGTCTTCAGGAAATCTCAATAGAACTGTCTTTCCTTCTCTTCGTACACCCAGTCCCGGCAGGTGGCTCCAAAAGTATTGTATACTTTGCTTCTTTAACACTTCCACCACCGGTTTTAGGATGCGCTTTCTATTCATGGTTTCCTGTGATAGGTCTGGGAAAATTTGTAAGTCTTCTCCTTCATATCTTATTATTGGTCTACTTCTCATCTTTTCCCAGATTTGGGCTTTCACTTCGTATTTGTGAAATCTCGCTATCACGTCTCTTGGTTTTTCTCTCGGTGCATTTAGAGGTTTCCGTATTCTATGGATTCTTTCAAATTCTATTTTATCCGTAGTTGGGTTCCCAAGGATCGGATTAAATATGCTTTCCAGCATTTGTTGTAATTTTTCTTCTTTGTCTTTCTCTGGTAAACCTCTAATCCGCAAATTCTTCCTTATATTTCTATTCTCTTGGTCCTCCATCTTGTATAGTATGTTCCTCTGATCTAATTGCATTTTCTTCATCTGTTCTTTTAATTTTGATAGCTTCTTCCCTTGAGTATTTATCTTCGATTCAGTTTCCTCTACTCTTGTCAGTGTAAGTCCCAGATCCCTATATAGAGTGGCCATTTCTGTTTTAATTGATCTATCCAGATTCAAGAACATTTCCATCATTTCTGATTTTGTGGGGGGGTGATCTTTCGCCCTTGTGTCTTCCTCCTTCCCCTGATCATTGTCTCCTATTGTTTGTGTACTCTCTCTGGATAGGTCTAGGCTCTCCTCTCCCATTACTCCCATTTCCTTTGTTCCTTTAGTCTTTTTGTTTCCTTCATTAATTTGTCTCGGTCTTACCACTGGTTGGTTATCAGTTGTTCCGTTTTGTCCTTTCCATTCCTGAGTCATGTACATTTTAATGGTTCCGGGGCTTGCCGTAATTTTTGCAGGTTTCCCCGTCTCCTCTTTTGTCTGTTTGTTCTTCATTTTAGACATAGTAGCTTCTCCCTTCCTTCTTCTTTTCTCTCTCTCCTTCCCTTCCTTGTTTTAAATTTGTATTTCTGTCCCCAAAATGGGAAGGGGAAAAGAAAAGGAACCACAAATCCGAGAGCTTTTAGAACCCCTGTCTATCGAAAGTTATGTTAATTGTCCTTCCTTTTTCCTTTTTAGACCACCAGTGAGAAAACTGTTAATGGCTTCCTTTTGTATGTTATACCTGCCTATATAGGCAAAAAAACCCCATACAGTCTTTCACACAGGCCTATACTGGATCTAATCCTGTGTTATGTAGGAAGATATATGGGGCATATGTGAGGGGAGAGACCAGGACCGGATAACAGGGTAGGCAAAGTCAGAACCTTTTCTATTGATTAAGCCCATTCACTCTCAAATACTTTTCTGATAATATTTATAACCTCCTCCCCCTTTAGGCAGGGAAATAACAATCCAGACAGGTCCTTACAGAATCAGTTCATTATTTTTCAGGTACCTTTCCCAGAAAATTTATTTCCGGCCCCTCCTTATAGAGAGTCTGCTTTTTAGGTGGGATCCTGGAGGATCTTATTTATAGCTCCCTTTTTTTCTCAGGAAACTCCATGATTATGGGTAAACATAGGCATTTCTTATTTCTTCCTAGTGCACTTATGAGATTTTCCCTTAGTGGTTTATGTCACAGACTGCATAGGAATATTAGTCCTGGATGTGGCCCCTAGGCAACTCTCCTTTATGATCCTCTCTCCCCTTGGGAGCAATAATTTGCCCTCTTGCTGTTTAACTGAGACTCGGTGGACCAGCAATTATTCCATAATGGTGTAAACACAGTCTATTAGAGCCTCCCTTCCCGGGGTTGTCCAGACCCTGAAGCTTTTGTCCCCAAGTCCATATTCAGGCAATAGTTTCCCCTATTGCTGCTATATGACATATAAACAGGCTTTCACTTTGTGCATGTCCTGCAACACTCTTACTGTGAGGTAGAGTTTAGAGGGAGAAAAAAAAAAAGAGGCTGGGGGTACTTCCACCCTCTCACCCGCTCTCCCAACGCTCAGCCGGAGCGGGTGCCTGGCGCAAGTAACTGGAGTGGGTGACTGGGGCGATTGAGTAGGGGGGGGGTCCGATCTCCGGGCTAGCGGTTCATGGAGCTAGGTAGCGAGGGTCTCCGCGGGCGGGCAGGCATTTTCCCCTGGATGGCATACCACGGTGCTCTAGCAGACACTCGGGACTGGTGCCATTGACAGGCTCCTCCCCCGATCAGCTGACCTCCATGTTTTTCCGGGGCGGCATTTTTTCATGACAAGTGGGGGGCGGCATGACAGTGTTCCCCAACCCCCAGGCCGTGGACCGGTACCGGTCCGTGGATCAAATGGTACCGGGCCGCCCGAGGAACTTTGAACAATTTCACTGTGGCAGCCGAGCCGAGGCGCAGAGCATTGCTCCCCCCCGACCCCGCCCATTGTGTGACAATAGCGAATGGAAATTCGCTATTGTCACACTGATCCTCCTCCTGGCCAATCAGGGAGCGGGTCCTCCTGGTCCTCCTGATCCGAAAAGGCAAACCCCACGCCATTGGCCGAGGAGGAGGCGCCGCGGGAGGACTGAGGAGACGCGGGGAATCCGGGGACTGAACTGAAGAGAAGTGAGGTAAGTGCACGGACGGGTCTCGCGGGGGGAGCGCTGGCGCTCTGCATTGAAAGGTGGCACGCTGGCATCTCTACATTGAAAGGGGGCAATGCTGTAGCACTCTGCATTTATTGGGGGAAATGCTGTGGCACTCTGCATTTATTGGGGGAAATGCTGTGGCACTCTGCATTTATTGGGGGCATTGCTGTGGCACTCTGCATTTATTGGGGGCATTGCTGTGGCACACTGCATTTATTGGGGGCATTGCTGTGGCACTCTGCATTTATTGGGGGAAATGCTGTGGCACTCTGCATTTATTGGGGGCAATGCTGTGGCACTCTGCATTTATTGAGGGCAATGCTGTGGCACTCTGCATTTATTGTTATGTTGTCATGTTATTTTTATTTTTTTTTGGGGGGGGGGGCGCCGGGAGGGAGTCTTGCCCGGGGAGCAATTTAATGTAGAACCGCCACTGATATTTATATTCTTTCTAAAGTTAATTTCACGTTAAACAATAACATGCACATTAGCAGACTGTAAACAGTAGGCATTCAGAGATAATAATACCTATAGAAAACTGTTTCTAGGACTTGGTCATAAATATAGTGACATCCCAGCAACCACCCCTTAGACCAGATGATTGGTCAGATGGTCTCTGTCAACACCTCCCTTGATGTGTAGAAAAGTGGAATGCAACCACATTTTGAGAGCTCTCATGTACCATCAAACGAAGGAACATCTGTCAAGCTGTGTGACAGGCAATGTACCCTCTTGCTCATTGATTAGACTCTGCTGAAACAGGACTTGCAAATATTCTTTATTTTTTACCCCTTTATCTCTCTGTTGCATTATTGTATGTTTGTTTCTTTGTAATACACTTTTTCTGTAAATATTTCATTTTGTACCATTTTTATATTTTCATTATTAAACTATATTTTGAATAGTGTTAAAAAACTGTCTCTATTGTTCTAATGCAATCTCAAAGAATCCCTGTCTCTTGGAGAGCGTAACTATATTATACATTTTTTAATATACCTGTCTGTGGTTACAGTGTTCACAGTTTATTTTAAAATCATAATTGTATTGCTAATCTTGTGAAATTTTCCAACTTTTCAGTAAAAGTCTGTGGCAGTATAAGCAATAATTCTAGGTCAGTTATTCATGGTTAACTGCAAATTGATGACCTATAGGGGCTGTTAAAGCATCGCCTAAAGAAAATTTAGGGTATCAAAGATTGTTGTTTTTACGGGCATACTCAAATTTAAGGTTTGACATGTTGAGTATCTATTTATTCAGTGCAATATCATCTTTTATATTTTACCGTAAAATTGGGTAGTATATTGCTTTTTAAGCCCTAAAATTAACTTGTAATTGTATTTTTAACTGAATTTTTGAGCTTGATAAACCCTGAGCGAATATCATATGTCATAAAAATTGAAGCTACTACCATTTTATTCTCCAGGGTCTCTGCTTTCAGGAAAACATATTTTGTGGGTTTAAAGTAATCTTCAAATTATTTTATTAACATATATGCAAAAAATGCAAAAACGACAGTGAAAGGATTACAGCCCATGGGTGAGAGCAAAGGCCAGTAAAAAGTTTCACTCAGCAGGTAAGTAAGCACTGCGCATGTGCAGTTCCAGTGCCAGCTGATTCATGTTTGGCTGAGCTTGAGCAAAACACAACTCACATTTTGCCTGAAGTCAGTCAAACTTAAATCTTCTGGCATTAATGAATGAGGATAATGGCTTTGCATATTTGTAAGTAAGCTGCATGCCTTTAACCAGCTCATAGTTAATCTGGTTGAAAAAAAAACAGTCCATCCAGTTCAACCAACTAAGAAAAAAAAAAAAGAAAAACAACACACTCAAGTAGAAAACCTCCATATACACTATTACCCACAGTTGATTCAGAGGAAGGCAAAAAACCCCAATAAATGTTACTTCCAGTTCGGGAGTTTTCAAATAAGACCTTTAAGCTGGATACACACTATACAACTTTTGTTGTCAGATTTCCTTTAGATTTACCTTTTCTATGTAGTGCAAGGGCCTGCCTGACTGCATACAAATTGAAAGTGTTTAGGTTTGACCTCATATTATATGGTTTTGGTAAGTCTGAAGGAAAAAATATAACGAAAATTGTATAGTGTGTATGGCCCATTAGAATAAGAAAGTGAGTCTAAATTGATGAAAGGAAAGGTGCATTTATTCACTGCAGTGGGAGGAACAGTTTTACAGAAGCTCAGTTTGTGTGAACTGGGCAAAAGCAGAAGTATATCATCTAGCTAACAAGCACTAGGTTAACTCATTTATAGTCATGAATATGCATAAGGTATTGGTGTGTTCTAGGTTGTAATCTAGGTGTGATTGAATAATCAATACAATCAGTGTCCATATCTTCTGAATAGCAAGCTAATAGTTAAATGGGTATTAACATCATGTGACTGACACAAAAAGGGAACTAGCAGCAGTCCGCCACGACAGATGTTGGTTTAAACTGGTTTTGACCACAAACATCTATTCTGTGATCAAGCAGGAAGGTAGGTGGTTGGTTTTCATCAGGCGGTGAGTGTCATCACAGGTTCAAACTTTGTTTCCTACAGTTGACAGAAAAGTGTACATTAGCTCTTAAAATAAAATAACAGTGAAAAAACAGAAGTAACAGTATATATGCGTATATAGAAAGCACATTTATCAGACCCCCATATATTAGTTTCATCCCCTTGACCCTTATGGTGGTGGTACCTTATTTTTTTTCCCTACATAATACAACACCAAGGGTCCACAGTACTACTTCACTGCCAAGTGGAGTAAAGCTCTTCTTAGGGTGTATGTGCATACTAGACTTTGTATACCTTTTGTCTGTGCCAAGCAAGGGGATGTTCCCAAATGTCTTTTGTTATATTTAGCATAAGGTTTATGTTCAAAATAGTAAAACATTTATGGAATTTCTAGACACACTGGTATTTGTACAGTCGTGTATTGTTTAAAATCAGTGAAGGTAAATTGGTTTAACATCTGGGGCCCTATCAAGGCCAATTTTTGGCCTGGCCTGGCCTATAAAGATACAGTTTTCCAGGTGGTTAAATTAATGACAATGGGTATCAGGTGTATACCTTTTGAACTGTCTGGTTTATGTGAACAGATCCAGCAATTACTTAATTTACCCCTTATGCCCGACAACATGTGCAATTTGTACAGGTGGTTTTCTTCTATAGCCTTGACTGCTAGGATCAAGCAAAGGCATAAGAGCCATTTTACTCATCTTTTAAGGGTGGCTGTACTTTCTTGGAATGACTAGCATGTATCCACGTCTGTTTTCCTTTCAACTTTACAGCTGTGGCAGTTGTCAGGAGCAAACTTTGGGAGCAAAGGTACTTTACGTGTTCTTTCACTAGGACCCAATCACCTGGCTGTAAGTCATGTGTTCCAGTTACTTGATCTGCATCTGGAACAGAATCAAAAACAAGCTTGTGCATTGTAGTTAGTTGCTTGTGCAAGGCAATTACATAAGTAGCAAGATCATTATACATTACAGTAGTCTGATGTGGAAAATACAATCCTGTCTTAGGTGGGCCCCCAAACAAAATCTCATAATGACTCAAATTTGCTGTCTTATAGGTAGGGGGAGTCCTGATGCTGTAAAGAACCAGAGACAATAGTTCTGGCCACTGTTTCTTTACTGACCCTTCCTCTCTTTCCTGCATTTGTTTAGCCTGCCCTAATAATCCCATTGTATTTTTCTACCTTTTCTGAACTCTGGGGATGATAAGGGGTATGAAAGGCCTGCTCAATTCCCAAGTCTTTGCATATAGTTTGCATGATCTGTCCAGTGAAATGTGTTCCAGGGTCGCTCTAAGGTTTCAGGGACTTCAAAATGGCATATTACTTCAGAAAGGAGCTTCTTCGCTGTCGTCTTGGCATTTGCTTTAGTTACTGGCGAGGCTTCCACCCATCCAAAAAACATGTCCACACACAACAAAACATATTGGTATTGGCCTGATGTAACTAATTGGATGTAGTCAATCTGAAGTCTTTGAAAAGGGAATAATGGCTTGACCAAATGTCTTGGTGTCACTCTAGTTGGTTTTCCTGGGGTTATTTTTAGCACAAGTTATGCATCCCTCAATAAAGTCTTGACATGCATTCCTTGAGTATTGAATAAACCATCCAGCCTTCTTAATGTTTCTCTCAATTGCTTTAGGGCCTACATGATCTGTGCCATGGCCTAATTGCATGATCATTTTTTCAGTTTGGGGTGGGACACATATTCCATTTTCCTTGCACAAGAGTCCATCTTGGTTTTCCTTACTCTATCCCTTTTCATGATTTCATACCAGTTATGGTGTGGAGATTATTGCAGTTTCCTTATCAGTTCTTTCACCTTCTGTACTCGGTCTCTACTTTCCTCCAATCTTTTATGAGCTTCTTCTTTTGAAAAATCAGTGACTAGGGTCATAATTTTCTCCATTTGTGTTTCAGTGGTCTTCCTGGGAGTATAATCAGCCAACTGGTTTCCTTTTTTTTCCATGGTTTGTCCACCAGTTTTTGCCTTGACCTTCAGGATAGCAACTTCCTTTGGGAGGGTGACTGGTTCAAAAAGCTCTTGAACATATTTCCAGTTTTGAATTGGTACTAATGCAGCAGTTGTGAATCCTCTGTTCTTCCACATGGGTCCATAGTCGTGAATTACACCTAGAGCATTCCTGCTATCGGTATAGATGTTAGCTGATTGATCCTTTGTGGTCTCACAAGCCCTAGTGAGTGCTACCAATTCAGCAACTTGCGTAAGGAGTTTTGAAGGGAGTAATTGGGTCTCAACCACTTCCTCCAGTGTTATCACCGCAAATGCCGTCCTTGGGACTTCATCCTTGTATAAGTGTGAACGGTCTACAAAGAGGATAAGATCAGGGTTTTCAAGAGGAGCGTCCTTTACTGGGGAAAATTGCTGCATTTCTTCCATGACTTCCAAGCAATTGTGATCACCCTCCTCTTCAAGGTCTTCTTCCCTCTCTGGGAGAAAGCTGGTAGGGTTGATTGTAGTACATCTTCTCACTTCTATCACTTCTGATTCAAGTAGGATTGCTTCATATTTGCTGAGCCTTGCTGATGACAGATGTTACGTCTTTGCTCTTTTCAGGATTTAATTTGCCGCATGTGTTGTGTAGACTGTCAGAGCCTGATTCATCCTTACAATGGCAAACTTCTCAACTAGCAATGCAGCAGATGCAACTGCTCTTACACAGGTTGGTGTTCCTTGAAGGATTGGGTCCAGTTGTACACTTTCATAGGCCACTATGTGTGTTCCTGATGGTGACCTCTGAGTAAGGACTCTATTGTCTGTGGCTCCCTTGACAGAACTATATAATTGTAAGGGCTTGTTTTGGTCAGGCAATTTGAGAGCGGGCGCAATCTGGATATCTGCTTTCAACTGGTTGAAGGCATTCTCCAATTCCTTTGTCCTGTCAAAGGGTATAGGCAGCATACAAGGGTTTCAGCTTGGTGTTAGCATCTGGTATCCATTGTCTCACATATGACACCAACCCAATTAATTCCCTGAGTTGCTTGTGGTTTTTCGGCTGAGACATTTTAATTATTGTCCGTTTTCTTTCAATGTCAATGTGCTTGGTTCCAGGGCCTAGACAGTGACCAAGGAATTTCACATGAGGCCTACACCATTGTAGCTTTTCCTTTGACACTCTGCAATTCTGTTCACTGAGATATTTTAACAGAGAAAGAGAGTCTTGTTCACAAAGTTCTTTTGTGTCTGCACATAGCAAGATGTCATCAATGTACACTTTAATCACTGTGCCTTCATGGGTTGGTTGCCACCCTTTCTGGATTGTCATCATGGCTTTGAAAATTCACCTGGGAAGGAAACCATTCCTTGTGGAATTTTTCTCCAGGTGTACATTTCTCCCACAAACTGGAAAGCAAAGAGTTTTTGGCTTTCTTTATCCAGGGCGACACTAAAGAAAGCATTGGCCAATTCCATTACGGTGTACACCCTTGTTACTGTAGGTATATCATTGAGCAAAGTACTAGGATTTGGAACAACAGGAGTGTCTTCCTCGATGATCTGATTGATGGCCCCTTAAATCATGTACCATTTACTGGCTTTTCTCCCTTTTTGACCTTTTTCTTTACAGGAAACAATGGCATTTGTGCCCTGCTCCCTGTTTTCTTTATAACACCTGCTTCAAGTAGTTCTTTTTTTTGCATTCGTATACAGGTGAGTTGATCTACTTATAGCGGGTATTGTGGTATGCATGGGATTTGGGCCCCTGCTTTTATTTTAACTTTTACTGGAGGGACTTGTAAAAGCCCCACATCATACTTTCCCTTGGCCAAGAGAGTATCAGTTATTTGGACAACAATTTCAGGTAGAATATTGCCTTCAATCTCTCCCTCTAGTTCCATTGCTGTCAATTTAGTTATTTACTAACTGGGGGGGGTTGGGCTTTTGAAATGATCACAGAGACCTGTGATCCTATATAGAAGGATCACAGGCGTTCTGTGATAAATTCAAAAAGAAGAATGGTTGGCTGTGTTTACAACAGCTGCCCGTCCTTCTCTCCCCGCTGCCGAGTGGGGGCGGGAGCACGCCGCCATCGGCATGCAGAGGCCCCCAGCACCAGGTGTGCAACTGGCGTACCCATACGTCGGTTTGCACAGGAGGGGCTGCCTGCCACAGTAAAAATGCGGCGGGCGGTCCTTAAGTGGTTAACATACACAGAGATCTGGTCTGCTTTTAGTCCAACCTTTAATAGTCTTGGTGTCATTCCTTAACCACTGTCTGTATCTATCCATCGTTTCTGCGAAAGGACTCAATTTACTTGTGCCATTTTTACCTCTCTCTTGGCAATGAGAAGTCTATGGAATTGCCACTGTCCCATGTCCAGAGTACTCCTTGAGTCTCTACTACAATTTGGGTCATCACCTAAATTGTTTCTCCAGGCCACACACAGTAGCAGTCAAATGGCACTTTATCACACTTGCCACACAGGCTTACACTTGCCACACAGGCTCTTTATACCACTACAGTCCTCTGGTCAAACCTTTTCACAAGTCTCACAAATCTATTGACACCCCATGCATAAAAAAAACATTAATAATCCACCAAAAATAACAATAAAAGGTTCTATTATTTCTGCAACAAGTGAAGTAGAGGAGTTATTTGGGTCAGACTGCGTAACAGTAACAATATTCTGGCTTACATTCATTATATCTCACCTTCTCATCAACAGCATAAGACTCCTCCAGCCAGCAGAGCTCAGACATCAACTGCTACTTGCCAAGGAGGGCAGAATAAATAAGAACAAAAAGTCTTACCGTGGCCACTTGATCTGCCCTGCATGGATTTCACGTCTCTCCAGTCGGGGATCCACTGGACTGATCCGAGTCACACGGCACCAGCTGTTAATTCCGGTTAGGGAGTCTTCAAATAAGACCTTTAAAATGAGATAGTGAGTCCAAATTGATGAAAGAAAAGGTGCATTTATTCACTGCAGTGGGAGGATATAGTTTGCCAGAAGCTCAGTTTGTGTAAACTGGGCAAAAGCAGAAGTACAGCGTCCACCTAATAAGCATATATTGGGGCATGGGCCAATCTTCACGGTTAATTTTTTCTATATAGCAAGTGGACAATACACCATTTCTTTCTATCCGTGTACAATGGGAGAAGGAGAACCAGATACTTACAGTGCCTTGCGAAAGTATTCGGCCCCCTTGAACTTTGCAACCTTTTGCCACATTTCAGGCTTCAAACATAAAGATATAAAACTGTAATTTTTTGTGAAGAATCAACAACAAGTGGGACACAATCATGAAGTGGAACGAAATTTATTGGATATTTCAAACTTTGTTAACAAATAAAAAACTGAAAAATTGGGCGTGCAAAATTATTCAGCCCCTTTACTTTCAGTGCAGCAAACTCTCTCCAGAAGTTCAGTGAGGATCTCTGAATGATCCAATGTTGACCTAAATGACTAATGATGATAAATAGAATCCACCTGTGTGTAATCAAGTCTCTGTATAAATGCACCTGCACTGTGATAGTCTCAGAGGTCCGTTTAAAGCGCAGAGAGCATCATGAAGAACAAGGAACACACCAGGCAGGTCCGAGATACTGTTGTGGAGAAGTTTAAAGCCGGATTTGGATACAAAAAGATTTCCCAAGCTTTAAACATCCCAAGGAGCACTGTGCAAGCGATAATATTGAAATGAAAGGAGTATCAGACCACTGCAAATCTACGAAGACCTGGCCGTCCCTCTAAACTTTCAGCTCATACAAGGAGAAGACTGATCAGAGATGCAGCCAAGAGGCCCATGATCACTCTGGATGAACTACAGAGATCTACAGCTGAAGTGGGAGACTCTGTCCATAGGACAACAATCAGTCTTATACTGCACAAATCTGGCCTTTATGGAAGAGTGGCAAGAAGAAAGCCATTTCTTAAAGATATCCAAAAAAGGGTAGTTTAAAGTTTGCCATAAGCCAGCTGGGAGACACACCAAACATGTGGAAGAAGGTGCTCTGGTCAGATGAAACCAAAATCAAACTTTTTGGCAACAATGCAAAACGTTATGTTTGGCATAAAAGCAACACAGCTCATCACCCTGAACACACCATCCCCACTGTCAAACATGGTGGTGGCAGCATCTTGGTTTGGGCCTGCTTTTCTTCAGCAGGGACAGGGAAGTTGGTTAAAATTGATGGGAAGATGGATGCAGCCAAATACAGGACTATTCTGGAAGAAAACCTGATGGAGTCTGCAAAAGACCTGAGACTGGGACGAAGATTTGTCTTTCAACAAGACAATGATCCAAAACATAAAACAAAATCTACAATGGAATGGTTCACAAATAAACATATCCATGTGTTAGAATGGCCAAGTCAAAGTCCAGACCTGAATCCAATCGAGAATCTGTGGAAAGAATTGAAAACTGCTGTTCACAAACGCTCTCCATCCAACCTCACTGAGCTCGAGCTGTTTTGCAAGGAGGAATGGGCAAAAATTTCAGTCTCTCGATGTGCAAAGCTGATAGAGACATACCCCAAGCGACTTACAGCTGTAATCGCAGCAAAAGGTGGCGCTACAAAGTATAAACTTAAGGGGGCTGAATAATTTTGCACGCCCAATTTTTCAGTTTTTTATTTGTTAAAAAAGTTGGAAATATCCAATAAATTTCGTTCCACTTAATGATTGTGTCCCACTTGTTGTTGATTCTTCACAAAAAATTACAGTTTTATGTCTTTATGTTTGAAGCCTGAAATGTGGCAAAAGGTCGCAAAGTTCAACAGAGCCGAATACTTTCGCAAGGCACTGTATATGTGATTGTTTTTAATTAAGATACCTCTGTTGTCTTGTTAAACTGATTTTGTTTTTTTTACAAAAATATTTGTTGTGTTATAATTAATCACTCTGCCTACCTTGTTGTAGGGGTATAGTGATTATTTAAGACATCTAATATGGCTGACTATCTAGGAAATGACTGGGAGGGTCACATGTTAAAGATTCAAAAGGAATGTTCCGATACCACAGGGGGGGATGTAGAACTAGAAGTAGTAGTACAAAAGCTACAGCGGGCACTTCAGCGCAAAGCCAGTTTATTCTGGCATATAAGATATTTTCAAAGATATATTGCGGAAGACCTGAACCCGAAAGGATTGCGGGTCCAGGTCTTTCCCAATATTTGGGAGATCAGTCCCGAATTCAAAAGCGAATGGGAACACAATTTGAAATTGTGCTCAACTAAAATGATGGAACTGTTGATGGGCTATTACCAACAACAACTACAAGCCCTGGATTTAGAAATCACTAATATGCAGACTGATTATAAACCAATATTTGTGAAAGCAATATTTAAAGAGAAGGAGAAAGAGGTTAAAGAACATTTAGAAAGCTTCACTAAAGATCTAATTCAGAAGAAAGAGAAAAAATGCTCTAGGGACAAGTTAGCATTTGGAGGTAACCAGGCATATGCATGGCCCCAGCCACGTAATAATCCCATTGGTAATAGATGGAGAGGATATAATAACAGAAATAACACTTATCCTAATGATAGTGAATCTGATTCTAATGTATCTCAAATCTCTTTTTCTTCTCGGACCTCTCAACGCTCACGACCACGGCATCGATCAACCAGAAAAAGGGCCAACACGCAGGACAAGCATGGTGGCACTGATAAGAAAAGATTGGTGGAGGCTGTATCTCACTCACAAACTTCCGGTAACCTTGGTGATGGGGCTGCTAATTCGGTATCTATCCCGAACTCTAATCTAAACACTTAGTCAAACACTATGGAGATGAATCCCAATTACAAATTGCGCAGTAATAGGATTCACAGCAGTAATGAAAACACAACCACGCACACACAACAAGCGCTTATCACTACCTACACTGGTACACAAAATGGGAACAACACAGGAGCCACACCCAAAACCACGAATAAAAAACAATGACAACAATTACCTAACAAATCACCTACACTATTCTCTATTGATGATGACACTGCGATCTTTTCAATTATCAATTTATCCTCCTACACTTTATCGCAAAATGAAATGGAGGTCCTTTGCCGGGGTCTGAGTTTTTGTCCAGACCAGGATACCACACATTTTGACATCATAAAAGATTTAAACTTATTTGCACGTAAGCTTACGTACAAGTACATTTTTGACAAGGAAAGACAACAAGTGAGAAAAAATAAGGAAATGTCCGAACTGTGGAAAGATTTCACAGTACGAGACTTTAGAGCCCTTAAAGAATTCAACTACTAGATGAAAATGAAGCTCAGTCACAGGAGGAACTGATAACGACACTAACGATGGAGGACATCAGTCCCTCCATCACATCAATCACACAAGTAAATAGAGAGAAGGGACATGTCCCGACGGGTATTCCGAGTGTCAAAAAACCATCCACCAAATTTTCCCCCCTACAAACTAACCCGAATATCTGGGCTTTCATGAATAAAATGATGACAGATATTAATTGTCTGAATCTAAAAAACAAAGAACAGAAAAATATACCTTCTCCTTTGAAAGAAGCCATTATATCTCTTAAAAACAACCCGAAAATAGTAATCAAGCCTTCGGATAAGGGAGGGAACATTGTGGTGATGGACCACCTTGACTATCGGAATATGTGTTGGGACATTCTCAAGAACCGTGAGTGGTATCGACCAATTAACATGGAGAGGATTAATTCTGCCCATACACAGTTCACGAGATACTTAAATGAAGCGTATAACAATGGCATTATTGACAAAGAAACCCACGATTACCTTATAATTGATCTACCAAGAACACCAACATTCTATGCGCTACCAAAAACACATAAAAATACACACCACCCTCCCGGACGACCAATCGTCCCGGGGATTGGTTCATATACAGAGCCTTTAAGCAGGCTGATTGATCAGTATCTTCGCCCGCATGTGGTAAGCTTGCCTTCATATATACAAGACACCCCGGATTTATTAAGAACTTTATATGACAAAAATATGCCACCCAATTGCATTTTGATAGCTTTAGATATCGAAGCCCTATATTCTTCGATCCCACACGATCTAGGTCTGAGAACAGTTAAACAATTTTTGAAGGAATGTGGCCCATTATTTGAGGCATACAATCAATTCATCTTGGATGGATTGTCACATATATTCTACAACAATATATTCACTTTTGAAGGCTCCCACCTCATCCAGGTGCAGGGCGTGGCCATGGGCACTTCTTGTGTCCCGGCATACGCCAACCTGCACCTGGGGGGGGTGGGAGCAAAGCCTTTTCAGCGATGGGTCCCTCACTATGTACCTGAGCCACATTATTTTGTGGCTCAGGTACATAGACAATGTCCTCATTATTTGGGATGGAGGTATCCAATTGTTTGAAACCTTCTTTCAGGAACTACACAAAAACACTTTAAACCTCAAGTTCACTATGAGCTGGAGTGAACAGAGAATTGACTTTTTGGATACTACCCTTTTCTTTAATGAAAATGGTCAAATTGGGTCTACATTATATAGAAAACCCATGGCGGGAAACACTATTTTACATTCTGCCAGTGCACATCCCAAAACATTAATTAACAGCATTCTATATTCACAGTATCTTAGATTAAAACGGAATTGTCCTGAGGACTCAGATTTCAAGGCGGAATCTGACAAACTTAAATCACGCCTTTTGAAGAGAGGATATTCAAAAACGATATTATGTCGATCATTCAACAAAGCTAATAAGAAAAATTGCCATGATCTCCTGTTTGCTAAAAGGGAGAAAAATTACGACAATAAGGTAAGATTTATCACCATGTATTGTAAACAACATAAAGAAATTTGAAACGTCCTTACTAATAACTGGGATATTCTGATGAATGATCCAATAATATCAAGATATCTGGAAGCCCGTCCCAATATAACTTTCAGGAGATCCAAATCCATCAAAGATAGTGTAGACTCAAGCCATTACAGCAGACCCAAAGACACTGATAGTATATGTAAAGGCCTATACAAATACGAAGAATGTGATTTTTGTTCATTTATTCTAGAAGGGGATTCCTTCAAGCTACCAAATGGACAGAGGAGATATATCAGTCAGTACATTACATGTCAGACCAAAGCCGTGGTCTATATTATGTTTTGCCCATGTGGAGCATTCTACGTGGGCAAAACTATTAGACCACTGTGGAAAAGTATTTCTGACCACGTTTCTTACATCAACAATGGCCAGATTAATACTCCGATTGGAGGCCATGTAGGCCTCAAACACAAATTTGATCAATCTCTGATCCGCTTTACAGTCCTGGATGTTATTCCGGATGACGGGAGAGGTGGCAATATTGACAAAAAAGTACTGGCTCGGGAATCCAGATGGATCTATGACCTCAGAGCTACAGTACCCCCCGGGTTAAATGACATGCTTAGCTTTAAACCATTCCTGTAACATTTATATGCATATTCATTCTATGAAACTTGAACCTGGATAGTCCTAAGTCTAGACATATATGTCTTGTATTTTTCTTTTGTTTCTCCTCTAATATTGTGAACAAAACTCTTATTGATGTTGTAATGAAATTATATTCAACAGTAATGGAATGTGATATATACAGTATGTGTATATATACTGTGGACACATGTAGGCCCAACTGTGGATGCTAAATGCTGACCTTCTTCTTCGGAGTAACCCTTCCTCCCTCTTATACTCATACAGGTCTCTGTGCCACTATCTTGATGCTGTAATATATTTTATTGTGCTGGATAGGAGGGGCTGTAGGATCGGGGTTAATAAACCTTGTGTCCGGTATGACTGTGACGGTACGTACATTCATGGGAGATTCGCATGACTTTCTGCTTTGATACAGTGCTCTCTCATGTGTGGATTGGATTGCCCTTTGGTGAGGCAGAATCAGCTGCAGTCCGCATTAATACAATATACACCGCTCAACGTATAAGCGCCGTACATAGCCCACAGTCAGAGCCGATACAGTTCTTCCGGTTTCTGATGCTGGAACGCAAGACCGCATCACTTCCGGTTGTAGGATGTGACGTATCGGCAAGTTCCGCTGCATACGTCAATCCCGGAAGCATCGTCAACAGGTGAGCGGCGTGATGGCTCTGTTTGGCGCCAAATGGGTAGTATAAAAACCTCCCCTGGGACAGTAAGACCTCTAGACAGGCACATATGGAGAATCACTGGGACTAAGGTATGTAGCACACATCCCTGGAGGCATCTACATCGACAACTTACTATTATAGCTCCATATTGATTACTTATATTCTGTCATTATAGGCTACCTAGAGGGTCATGAATAGATATCATGACTCTGAATGGTGTGTAACCCAAACCATTCTATAGCCTGCCTCCATATATTTGTGTGGACTGTTTGAAAGGTATGTGACCCTGTATATGGATCGCTTACTAAGAGCATCTGAAACATCATTGTTTCCTCACTCTTTCCGTTTTGTCCCCTCCCTCCCCCCTTCCCCCCAATTTTTTTCCCCCTTCCCCCCCCCCCCCCCGTTACCCTTCCCTCCTCCCCTTCCCTCTGGTTTTGTCTCCCATTATGTGATCAGTACTCTTTGAAATTCTTCCATAGCATATATTCCGGCACCGTTTGGCATGCTCTCTATTCCTTAGTAAGGTGGACTCCACTTATGGGTTGGACGAGTGCGTCCTAGGGCAGCAAAACAAACTTTAACATAAAGAGGTGGTAGAAAAGTGATTTATAAGTCAAATGGAAGAGTATTTGCTCTGCTATATATAGATATCTCCAATAATTCCCTCTCCATCAACATTCTTTTGATGAATATATTATTGTCCACAGCCCGGTTATTATGCTCCCCCTGGCCTTGTGAACCAGGAAGAGGGGACAAATCCCTACAGAGGGGCAGACTTGAACGATTATCACCACAAGAAGGGGACTCCATGTTATCCATCTGAGAGAGCACTGTAGATAAAGCTCTATACCTATATCTGTACACCTGATCATAGGGACTGCGATTCTCCCTACTTGTCATCTAAACCTCCATATGCGGCAAGGTCAGTAGTTTGGGGACATTTACAGGGGCTCTATCAAGATGTGTCTCCACAGTATAAATTCATGTAATGATGACAATATCAATATACTACTATTATGTATTACTTAATGCTTTTTTCCTGTTACAATTGTACACTGCAGAAATATTGGTATTGCTCGGTCTCTCTGGCCCTGATGAAGCCTGATCCAAAACGCGTTGGCTCATTGGGACCCACAAACCGAATATCGTCAAAGACTTCTTGCATCAACATCAGCTTGAGGCATGTATTGTTCCCTTAACAGGGATATATTTCTGTGCTGTTGTTTTTAATATGTTGGTTAATATATGTGGGATGTCTTATGTGTTTCTTTACACATCCCTCATTACATACAAACCTTCTTTTAAGATATATCAATAAATGAATTAATTTTAAGGTGTTGGTTTTCTGGTCTTCCTTCTCCCAACTAGCCTTGAAACCCCTACTTTATCTCTAGATTTTTGTTTTCAGCTAATAAGCATTAGGCTAACTAATTTATAGTCATGAATATGCATAAGGTATAGGTGTGTTCAAGGTTGTAATCTAGGTGTGATTGTATATTCAATCCAATAAGTGTCCATATCTTCTGAATAGCAAGCTAATAGTTAAATGAGCATTAACATCATGTGACTAACACAAAAAGGGAACTAGCAGCAGTCCACCATGACAGGTTCAAACTGGTTTTGACCACAAATGTCTATTCTTTGATCAGACGGGAAGGTAGGTGGTTGGTTTTTATCAGGCGGCGATTGTCATCACAGGCTCAAACTTTGTTTCGTACAGTTAACAGAAAAGTGTACATTAGCTCTTAAAATAAACTAACAGTGAAAAAACAGAAGTAACAGTATATATATGTGTATATAGAGAACACATTTATCAGACCCCCATATATATATGTACTCAGCATGATTCATTTTTTCCAGCAGGGGAAACAATTCCTTTCTGATGCCTCAAGAGGCAATCGGATATTCCCTGGATCAACTATACCTATATTTATTAGTATCCAATTATATTATGTACATTTAGCTCCGAAATACGCATAGTTCCTTTATTGACATTTACAGAATTGTATTACCTGTTGAAAACATTTTTCAGTTTAGAAGGTTGATAAATCATCATCTGTGCACAATTTGTAGCTGCAGGTGTTTTGACAGCATCCACAACATCTGCTAGACAAGAATGTGTGATATTGCTGATACACAACACCCTAAATCACAGTACACATTTCTGTCTTCTCACTGAAACTGCAGCCACTAGGGCATTTTTTTTTCTCCCATTGACACTACTGATATTAATGCATGTCTTTCTTCTGCCACTGTTTACTTTAGCCTGCTAGTAATCCCTTCAGGTTGCTGCGGTGCACTAATGGGACCACAGCTGTTGCCTTTCTTTTGCCTTAGAGTGGTGCCTAAAGCACAGCATGTATCCCTATTTCTGTGCAACTATTGTCCTTTATGCTGCCCCTATCTCATGCTTACTGACTTTTAAGCACTTTAAAGCATCCAATAAGGCATTTAGTCATGCTTAATTTTTTTACACTCACTTTTTAACTTTATTTGACTATTTAATTTACAATATACTTTAGCATTTTTAAGGTTGTTCATAGAAAATGTGCACCAGCAGTACATTTTCCAGCTTCGTCAGTAAAGAAGTTTTGTGTAATTTGCAATCCCCCTGTTTTCTTGCGCAGTGGGGCTACCATGGGTGTTGCTGCTTGTTGCATTTGGGGCTTTAGGGGAAATTGAATGCTTCTCTGACAGGGTCATTATGGGAATACACTCAGTGCCCCATAGTGGGATGCTGTGGCAGACACAGACAGAAAATGAGAAATTTTGGCTTAACTGTAAATTTCGTAACTTGGAGTACAGTACAGGACACAGGCTGAATATTCATAGACCCTGGATTATAAGATGATACATTCAGGTGATTGGACACTACTGGAAAGCTTTTCAGAACATGCCCCCTGGGCATACCCCCATGACCCTTCTCTACACTCTGAGTCCTCAGTTTTGTAGCAAGATATTGCTATAAAATATGGAATCTGTCAAAAATATCCTCTTATCCTATACAGTACAGAGCACAAACAATATTCACAGAACCTGGGAGATTCCCAAATAATGAATGAGAAAGTTAAACAATGACTAGACAAACAAAACTGTGCCAACAGGCCCAACAACAACAAGAGTCAATCGACCCAACTTCAGAGTGCTGCTGCAAGATCCTTGCAGAAAAAAGCTGCATCCGCAGAAGTTTGGATGTTCACCTGCGAGAACTTTGAAAAATGTATGAACAGAGTACCAGATGGTGGTGTTGGTGCTGGGCAACATAGGTTTAATTTTGAATGCCCAGGTAACACAGACCAACCTGTTAGAGTTAGTGTGTAAAATGCAGGAGGAGTTTTATCCATTAGAGTGTACCCTTTGACAATTAGTTGTCTTATCCACTTATATATGACTTGGAAGCAGGATGTCCCTTGTGAGCTCCTGTGGGTAGTAGCCTAATAGAAGCTGTTGCTTTGAGGTAGACTCCGATGACTCTGACTACATCCAGGCAGTGAAGAGCAATTTCCTTTGGGTGCTTTGGAGCAGGGCACAAAGAGGGAAGGTCAATATAATCATTGAGGTGGAAGACTGATACCACCTTAAAAAAGAAAGGATGATCTTGGGCATAAGACTACCTTGTTCTTTTGAAGAATGAGAAATGGCTCTTTTCAATAGAGTTTAGAGAAATGACAGAAGTAATAGCAACCAAAAAGGTCATTTTGCAGGAGAGAAATCATTAATACAGGCGTTGACAAGGGAGAGTAGGGCCAGAGTTTAAAAAAAAAAAAACAATGGACAAAACCTTTACAGGTCCTTTCGGAGTGAGTACAGCCAAGTTCTGGTTAAGTCCTTTTTGTAGAAAGGCCAAAGTTAGAGTCACAAAGTAGACTCTGGGATTGAAGTGCCTGTGGAGGATAATAGATCTTTACTGGTCATTCATCTACAATATATTAGGTTGAAGATGTCAAAGTAAAGGGCCAATTCCCCTTGGGCCAGGAAGGGACAGCTTGTGTTTTTCTGTCCATGAGATGACCAGATTTGCTTTCTTCAAAGCTGCATGGCTTCTGGTACACAATTGAGGATTTATGAAGGCCACAGTCATCGCATTGTATAATTTCACCCTGCATGGGTGACCTTGCAGAAAAGGGTTCCAGTGTTGCAAAGCTATCCTTATCACTCTGAGCTCCAAGATGTAGTATAGTAATGATACTCTTGTTGGGCTTTGGTACCCTGAACAGGTTTTCATATAATCCTTTGAACACGTTCTCTAGAGGTACTAGCACAACTACTCCCTGTGACAAGACATGGTTCAGGGATTTCTGCAAATTTGATTGCCCTTGAAAAAACACACAGGTCTGGGACATCTGTGACCCAGAGATAGACAAACTATAAAAGAAGACTCAACTCCTAGGAGTGAGGGTGCCCCATCATTGGGAAGAGGACTTTGTGGAAGACTTGGTGGCCTTTGTGGGGCAAGTCTTGCGCTAAAATGATGGGCTGAACTTGAGAGTTGAAGCCTGGGTAGAGCGTTGAGGTAGGGGCTCCTGAGCAATGGGATTTTATAACTTTCTGCTGGGAAAAAAGAGCCTTTACTCCTGTGAAATCTTTGATGAATTTGTCATTCACCTCGCCAAAAAGAAAAAAGTGTGAGGTGTCTTTTTACAGTCACCTTGAGCTGACCAGACTTTGAGCTTCAACATTTTGTGCATGTGAAAATAAATCCGACCCATTCTGGAGATTTGTGTTATAACTTGTACTAGGACATCCACGCAAAAGAGCAGGGCAAAAGGTAATACCTGTATTTGCTCAGTTAAAGTGTGGTCCTGGAATACTAGTTTGGCAGATAGTAATTGCAGCACAAGCTGGTTGCAGAGCTGGGCCTGCAACTGTCAAGAGAACCTTTAAAGTGATATTTTTAAAGTATAAATGCATGCTTTTCTGAATTGTGGGGCTACAGTAACAGTCTTAGATACATCTCTCTTACCTGTTCATGTTGTTAAACCCTATATAGGGCTCAGCCTCTTCCCGTCACAGTGGGTATACTCCCAGAGGTGCCTCCTGGGTTTGGGTTCTATAGGATTGGCCCATGTGCTGAGGTTAGTGCCCATGTAGGATACAGTGCCCGAAGCAATATTGCAGGTTGCCCCAATGGTGTTGGGTCTGGATATGGTTCCCAAGGTTTTACTGAGGTTGCACTGTTTCTATTGTGATTTCTCTGTAAGTGAGAAGAGGTCCATAACCTTAGAACATTAGCAAAAAACTGAGGACTCACAGAGTGGGGTAGAGTCCTCAAAAGCTGGCCAGTGTCCAATCACCAAAAGACAACAGCCTATAACCCAGGATCAATGAATATTAAACCTGTGTCCTATACTGTACAATTACGATAATATAAACATAGTATTCCTACTTGGCTGGATGAAGCAAATGGTTCCTGTGAAAACAGCTATAATCTGCAAGCCTTGTGTTTTTGGTTCTGGGTGGGAGGATATCTGTCTCTCATGTGCTGTCCTGGAACAGGACTGAGGAAATTCCAGTTCCATGGAGAAAAAATAATCCACTCCATGTCAACACTATTTATTGCAATGTTTATTTTTTATTGAAGATACTTACCAGTTTCTGTTCAGCAGAATTTATTAACAAGTATCACGCAGTAGGCCCTTACAATGATCACATTATCAGTCTCTTGTAGCAACTAGTAGTAGCATTGCTAGCAGCAGTCTGTTAAGCAACAATTATCTCATTATTAGGATATCGCCCACAGGATGTATATTCCAAAGAACAGGCTGTCTGTAATTTGACCACAACCTCTCTGGAAATCGCTGGGAAAGACAGTTATGGTAACAGGGTGATGAGGATTCTGGGATGTCCTGTCAACACACTGAAAATGTTTACAATGGTAGCTAGGAAGATTTCTTTTTTTTTAGAAGATCAAGACCAATGACCAACAGCATTGTTATATCATTTGTAAGCAAGTTGGAGTTCTTCTTTAAAGAATTAACAGTCCTAGAAGCTCTTAAAAGTTGTTAGCTGCCAAGGGGTGTTTAAACTTTTCCTCGGTAGCTGCCATAAGGCAGACAGCGTTTAAAGTCTGGCAGAGCAACTTTTACAAAGTGCTCTAAAATCCACATCGCTAAAACCTAGCAGAGGAAATGAAATAATGAGTGTCTGTGTGTTTGTGTGTCATCTGGCAAAATAAATGGCAAAATTCAGGTAAAAGTATTTTTTTACATTAACAGTGTATTTTATTAATATTTTTTTTCCTGAACATTATATATAATAAGAAGAACCTGAAACATAATCGCCGCAGCAGTTAGAATAATTTAGCCCTGATGTGACTAACAGTACTTCTTCATACAGCTGCTTGCTGGATACATTTAATTATAAATGGGAACGTGGAGAGCCGCGTGGAAAATATATGAGTGCAAGCTTTTACTATATCAGATCTGGCTAGTGTCCAAAGCAATTACATTAGGTAGCAAAACAGAACCTTAGCTGAACTCCTAAAGCTCACAAAAGTTTATCTTAAGAGGTGAAATAACTGGCTAGTGTGCATTGTAAAAGTCTGCCAGACTTGGACTCTTTAACTACTGTACCTTATGTCAACAAAAATATTGATTTAAACATGCTTTGCATTAAAATGCTGTGCCGTGCCTCGTTCTCTGGATAGATCATCTGCAAAAAACTTGGCAGAGGTTTTCTATGGTCCAAAACAGCTGTTTTTATTTGGGCGACTTCCTCCCTCCCTCCCTCCTCTTTCTCTCCCCCTTCTCTCTCCTCCAGTAAGTAAAAGTAGAGGCAAGATTTTTTTCTGGTATAGGGACCCACTGCTCCAGTTGTTTTTTGTAAAATATCAGTGGCTTCTCTTCCAACATAATTGTGACCTCTTTTATAGTCTCCTTCATTGTGTCAGCGGTCTCTTGTAATAGACATGGTTAAGAAGGTCATACCTCTTCCAACATTGCACTGCACCATGTCTATTCCCATTTTACCTCACCCAGTAAGCCACGCCTGCCTGCCTGCCAGTTTATTTAATTATTGTGGGTATTGTTATTTTTACACAATGCTTAAATATTGATAGTTTAGCTTGTATTGGGAATGTCTGTCATATTTGAGACAGTTAGTAAAAAAAATAAGTTCAGTTGTTTTTTGCAGTAAAAAAAAGTTGTAGTGAGTTGGACATCCTGGGCAGACAGCACATGGAATATAAGGTCACATGATTTCTGGCAGGATCAAGTTTTTTTCTTTTTTTATCAGTTTACATATACAGAGGGTAAAATAAGTATTGAACACGTCACAATTTTTGTAGGTAAATATATTTCTAAAGGTGCTATTGACATGGAACATTTTGGTAACAACCCATGCAATCCACACATCCAAAGAAACCAAAACAAATAATTTTAGAAGTTAAGTTATGTGTAATAAAATGGAATGTCACAGATAAAAAGTTTTGAAGGTTCCGTGGGCCTCTTCTTTGAACTCTGATCTTGAGTTCTTCCCTTAGATTTTCTGTTGCATTCAAGTCAGGTGACTGGCTGGGCCATTCCGGAAATGTTATTTTATTTCTTTGAAACCAATTGAGAGTTTCCTTTGCTTTGTGTTTGGGATCATTGTCTTGCTGAAATGTCCACCATCATTTCATCATCATCATCCTGGTAGATGGCAGCAGATTTTTATCAGGAATGTCTTGGTACATTTTTCCATTCATCCTTCCTTCAATGATATGAAGTTTGCCAGTGCCTAATGCTGAAAAACAGCCCCAAACCATGATGATCCCACCTCCAAACTTCACTGTTGGTATGGTGTTTTGGGGTGATGTGCAGTACCATCTGACCTCCAAACATGGTGTGTATTGTGGCATCCAAAGAGTTCAATCTTGGTCTCATCTGACTAGACTATATTCTCCCAGTATTTCACAGGCTTGTCTAAATGTCATGCAGCAAACTTTAAACAGGCTTTAACATGCTTTTTATTCAGCAATGGAGTCTTGCGTGGTGAGCATGCATACAGGCCATGGTGGTTGAGTGCATTGCTTTTTGTTTTCTTTGAAATAGTTGTACCTGCTAATTCACAAGTAGTCCTCAAGTGGTTCACAAGTCGGCTCTTGGACAACTCTTCTGATAATTCTTTTCACTTCCGTGTCAGAAATCGTGCAAGAAACACCTGGTCATGGCTGGTTTACGGTAAAATTATGTTCTTTCCACTTCCAGATTATGGCCCCAACAGTGCTCACTGAAACAGTCAGAAGTTTGGAAATACTTCTGTAACCAATGCCAGCAGTATGTTTTGCAACAAGAAGGTTGCGAAGGTCTTAAGAGATCTCTTTGCTTTTACCCATCATCTGAACCAGCTGATATCAATTTGCACTGACAAGGGGTAGGATAGTTTTCTAATTACTGATCGATTTCAGCTGGTGTCTTGGCTTTCCACCTCCCTTTCTTCATGTGTTCCATACATCTTCCCTATGTCATTCCATTTTATTACACATCACTTAATTTCTGAACATAATGTCTTGTTTTCTTTGCAGGTATGAATTACATGGGTTGTTACAGATAAAGTGAGGTCCATATATATTTGAAAACAGGCACACTTTTCATACTTGTAGCTCTGTATGCCACCAGAATAATATTAAAATAAAACAATCCAAATGAATTTGAAGTGCAGACTTTCAGCTTTAATTCAAGGGGTTGAACATAAATATCAAGTACAAATTTTAGGAACTTCAACCATTTTTATACAGTCCCCACATTTTCAGGGGCTTAAATGTAATAAGACAAATGAATATAATCATAAATATAATGTTCATTTTTTAATATTTTGTTGATAGTCCTTTACTGACAATGACTGCCTGAAGTCTGGAACCCATGGACATTATCAAAGACGGGGTTTCCGATTTTTTTCTGATCTTTCTGTTGCTTTGCCAAGCTCTAACTGCAGCTGTCTTCATTTGTTCTTTGTTTGTGGGGCTTTCTACCTTTAGTTTTGCCTTCAGCAAGTGAAATGCATGTTCAATTGGGTTGAGATCAGGTGATTGACTTGGCCATTGCAGAATATTCCACTTCTTTTCCTTCAAAAGCTCCTGGGTTGCTTTTGCAGTGTGTTTGGGATCATTGTCCATCTGTACTGTGAAGCGCCGTCCAATCAACTTTGCTGCATTGGGCTGAATCTGGGCTGACAGTTTATCTCTAAACACTGCAGAATTCACCCGGCTGCTTCTGCCACATCATTAATAAACACCAATAACCCAGTGCCACTGGAAGCCATGCATTCCCATGCCATCACACTGCTTCCACCATGTTTTACAGATGACGATGTGTGCTTTGGATCATGAGTAGTGTTGAGCGAACACGGACTGTATTATTCGTGTACGTACCGAATAATTGGATTTTTTGTACCCGAACACGGACACGGACACTTTACTGTATGTTCGGGTAAAAATCCGTGTTCGGTCGTTTTATTTCCGGGTTTTGCATGCTTTGGCGCTCTTTTCATGGCGGGCTTTCAACAGCCAATCAACAATCGTTTAACTGGTGTGCCTTAAGCCATCCCAGCCATGCCTGCAAATGTCTCAGTAGCTGTGATTGGCCGTCTGAAGCATGTGACCAAGTCTTTATAAGTTCCAGGCAGCCGCAGCGTCTTCATTCTGCTGCTTAGATCAGGGACAGAGCACACATCAACGTGCTGGCTGCTGATTAGGGAAAGACAGGCAGGAAAAAACCATTTGTGTCCGGATAGAATTGAGGGACAGGTCGGAGTGTTTAGGCAGGGCGAGTTGTAGGCATTTTAGGGATAGAGTCTGCTGAATTATAGGGTCAGTGTCTTCTACAAAGTACAATCGATATTGCTGTGTGGGGGGTGGGGTGACTCTGCACTCAATCCTGATCTACGATCTCTTCTCAATTCTGTTAGGGAGAGGCTGCTGCTGCTGAATTTTAGGGAAACTGTGTTCTACAAACTACAATCGATATTGCTGTGTGGTGTGGGATAGGAGATAGGCAGGTGTCAGTGATCCACATCCATTTTTCTGTGTGTGAGCTGCAGTGAACACAATCTTTTTGGGCTGCAGTGAACACAATCTTTTTGGGGTGCAGTGAACAACGTCCTTTTTGGGGTGCAGTGAACAAAATCTTTTTGGGGTGCAGTGAACAAAATCCTTTTTGGGGTGCAGTGAACAACATCCTTTTTGGGGTGCAGTGGACACAATCTTTTTGGGGTGCAGTGAACAAAATCCTTTGTGGGGTGCAGTGAATACAATCTTTGTGGGGTGCAGTGAACACAATCTTTTTGGGGTGCAGTGAACAACATCCTTTTTGGGGTGCAGTGAACAAAATCCTTTTTGGGGTGCAGTGAACACAATCTTTTTGGGGTGCAGTGAACAAAATCCTTTGTGGGGTGCAGTGAACACAATCTTTGTGGGGTGCAGTGAACACAATCTTTGTGGGGTACAGTGAACAGAATCTTTGTGGGGTGCAGTGAACACAATCTTTGGGGGGTACAGTGAACACAATCTTTGTGGGGTGCAGTGAACAAAATCCTTTGTG
Source organism: Pelophylax lessonae (assembly GCF_965119305.1). Taxonomy (NCBI): domain Eukaryota; kingdom Metazoa; phylum Chordata; class Amphibia; order Anura; family Ranidae; genus Pelophylax; species Pelophylax lessonae. The sequence continues at coordinate 112,572,252 of NC_138771.1, forward strand.
GGGTGCAGTGAACACAATCTTTGTGGGGTGCAGTGAACACAATCTTTTTGGGGTGCAGTGAACAAAATCCTTTGTGGGGTGCAGTGAACATAATCTTTTTGGGCCGCAGTGAACAAAATCCTTTTTGGGGTGCAGTGAACACAATCTTTGTGGGGTGCAGTGAACACAAACTTTTTGGGGTGGAGTGAACAAAATCCTTTTTGGGGTGCAGTGAACAACATCCTTTTTGGGGTGCAGTGAACAAAATCCTTTTAGGGTGCAGTGAACACAATCTTTGTGGGGTACAGTGAACAGAATCTTTGTGGGGTGCAGTGAACACAATCTTTGGGGGGTACAGTGAACACAATCTTTTTGGGGTGCAGTGAACAAAATCCTTTGTGGGGTGCAGTGAACACAATCTTTGTGGGGTGCAGTGAACACAATCTTTTTGGGGTGCAGTGAACAAAATCCTTTGTGGGGTGCAGTGAACACAATCTTTTTGGGGTGCAGTGAACAAAATCCTTTTTGGGGTGCAGTGAACACAATCTTTGTGGGGTGCAGTGAACACAATCTTTTTGGGGTGGAGTGAACAAAATCCTTTTTGGGGTGCAGTGAACAACATCCTTTTTGGGGTGTAGTGAACAAAATCCTTTTTGGGGTGCAGTGAACACAATCTTTTTGGGGTGCAGTGAACAAAATCCTTTGTGGGGTGCAGTGAACACAATCTTTGTGGGGTGCAGTGAACACAATCTTTTTGGGGTGCAGTGAATAAAATCCTTTGTGGGGTGCAGTGAACACAATCTTTGTGGGGTGCAGTGAACACAATCTTTTTGGGGTGCAGTGAACAAAATCCTTTTTGGGGTTCAGTGAACAACATCCTTTTTGGGGTGCAGTGAACACAATCTTTTTGGGGTGCAGTGAACAAAATCCTTTGTGGGGTGCAGTGAACACAATCTTTGTGGGGTACAGGGAACAGAATCTTTGTGGGGTGCAGTGAACACAATCTTTGGGGGCTACAGTGAACACAATCTTTTTGGGGTGCAGTGAACAAAATCCTTTTAGGGTGCAGTGAACACAATCTTTGTGGGGTGCAGTGAACAAAATCCTTTTTGAGGTGCAGTGAACACAATCTTTGTGGGGTGCAGTGAACACAATCTTTGTGGGGTACAGTGAACACAATCTCATACTTCTGAACATTTGAGGGTGCTGCCTGTTCCATACTCCTCCTCCTACTGCTCAACCATCCTTTTAGGGGTACAAACAATAGTAATTGGGGCCTAGTGTGGTGGTGTACGTGTGAGATACATACACTTTCTTTTTGATCATATTTTCTATTCCGCTATTCAATTAAATCCTTTGGGGATCAATTAAATTGCGTGATAGTCTGTGTCGGTACGTGTGAGATCCACCTTTCCAAGTTTTTGGGGTTCATCTCATACTTCTGAAGATTTGAGGGTGCTGCCTGTTCCATACTCCTCCTCCTACTGCTCAACCATCCTTTTAGGGGTACAAACAATAGTAATTGGGGCCTAGTGTGGTGGTGTACGTGTGAGATACATACACTTTCTTTTTGATCATATTTTCTATTCCGCTATTCAATTAAAACCTTTGGGGATCAATTAAATTGCGTGATAGTCTGTGTCGGTACGTGTGAGATCCACCTTTCCAAGTTTTTGGGGTTCATCTCATACTTCTGAAGATTTGAGGGTGCTGCCTGTTCCATACTCCTCCTCCTACTGCTCAACCATCCTTTTAGGGGTACAAACAATAGTAATTGGGGCCTAGTGTGGTGGTGTACGTGTGAGATACATACACTTTCTTTTTGATCATATTTTCTATTCCGCTATTCAATTAAAACCTTTGGGGATCAATTAAATTGCGTGATAGTCTGTGTCGGTACGTGTGAGATCCACCTTTCCAAGTTTTTGGGGTTCATCTCATACTTCTGAAGATTTGAGGGTGCTGCCTGTTCCATACTCCTCCTCCTACTCCTCAACCATCCTTTTAGGGGTACAAACAATAGTAATTGGGGCCTAGTGTGGTGGTGTACGTGTGAGATACATACACTTTCTTTTTGATCATATTTTCTATTCCGCTATTCAATTAAAACCTTTGGGGATCAATTAAATTGCGTGATAGTCTGTGTCGGTACGCGTGAGATCCACCTTTCCAAGTTTTTGGGGTTCATCTCATACTTCTGAAGATTTGAGGGTGCTGCCTGTTCCATACTCCTCCTCCTACTGCTCAACCATCCTTTTAGGGGTACAAACAATAGTAATTGGGGCCTAGTGTGGTGGTGTACGTGTGAGATACATACACTTTCTTTTTGATCATATTTTCTATTCCGCTATTCAATTAAATCCTTTGGGGATCAATTAAATTGCGTGATAGTCTGTGTCGGTACGTGTGAGATCCACCTTTCCAAGTTTTTGGGGTTCATCTCATACTTCTGAAGATTTGAGGGTGCTGCCTGTTCCATACTCCTCCTCCTACTGCTCAACCATCCTTTTAGGGGTAAAAACAATAGTAATTGGGGCCTAGTGTGGTGGTGTACGTGTGAGATACATACACTTTCTTTTTGATCATATTTTCTATTCCGCTATTCAATTAAAACCTTTGGGGATCAATTAAATTGCGTGATAGTCTGTGTCGGTACGTGTGAGATCCACCTTTCCAAGTTTTTGGGGTTCATCCCATACTTCTGAAGATTTGAGGGTGCTGCCTGTTCCATACTCCTCCTCCTACTGCTCAACCATCCTTTTAGGGGTACAAACAATAGTAATTGGGGCCTAGTGTGGTGGTGTACGTGTGAGATACATACACTTTCTTTTTGATCATATTTTCTATTCCGCTATTCAATTAAAACCTTTGGGGATCAATTAAATTGCGTGATAGTCTGTGTCGGTACGTGTGAGATCCACCTTTCCAAGTTTTTGGGGTTCATCTCATACTTCTGAAGATTTGAGGGTGCTGCCTGTTCCATACTCCTCCTCCTACTGCTCAACCATCCTTTTAGGGGTACAAACAATAGTAATTGGGGCCTAGTGTGGTGGTGTACGTGTGAGATACATACACTTTCTTTTTGATCATATTTTCTATTCCGCTATTCAATTAAAACCTTTGGGGATCAATTAAATTGCGTGATAGTCTGTGTCGGTACGTGTGAGATCCACCTTTCCAAGTTTTTGGGGTTCATCTCATACTTCTGAAGATTTGAGGGTGCTGCCTGTTCCATACTCCTCCTCCTACTGCTCAACCATCCTTTTAGGGGTACAAACAATAGTAATTGGGGCCTAGTGTGGTGGTGTACGTGTGAGATACATACACTTTCTTTTTGATCATATTTTCTATTCCGCTATTCAATTAAAACCTTTGGGGATCAATTAAATTGCGTGATAGTCTGTGTCGGTACGTGTGAGATCCACCTTTCCAAGTTTTTGGGGTTCATCTCATACTTCTGAAGATTTGAGGGTGCTGCCTGTTCCATACTCCTCCTCCTACTCCTCAACCATCCTTTTAGGGGTACAAACAATAGTAATTGGGGCCTAGTGTGGTGGTGTACGTGTGAGATACATACACTTTCTTTTTGATCATATTTTCTATTCCGCTATTCAATTAAAACCTTTGGGGATCAATTAAATTGCGTGATAGTCTGTGTCGGTACGCGTGAGATCCACCTTTCCAAGTTTTTGGGGTTCATCTCATACTTCTGAAGATTTGAGGGTGCTGCCTGTTCCATACTCCTCCTCCTACTGCTCAACCATCCTTTTAGGGGTACAAACAATAGTAATTGGGGCCTAGTGTGGTGGTGTACGTGTGAGATACATACACTTTCTTTTTGATCATATTTTCTATTCCGCTATTCAATTAAATCCTTTGGGGATCAATTAAATTGCGTGATAGTCTGTGTCGGTACGTGTGAGATCCACCTTTCCAAGTTTTTGGGGTTCATCTCATACTTCTGAAGATTTGAGGGTGCTGCCTGTTCCATACTCCTCCTCCTACTGCTCAACCATCCTTTTAGGGGTACAAACAATAGTAATTGGGGCCTAGTGTGGTGGTGTACGTGTGAGATACATACACTTTCTTTTTGATCATATTTTCTATTCCGCTATTCAATTAAAACCTTTGGGGATCAATTAAATTGCGTGATAGTCTGTGTCGGTACGTGTGAGATCCACCTTTCCAAGTTTTTGGGGTTCATCTCATACTTCTGAAGATTTGAGGGTGCTGCCTGTTCCATACTCCTCCTCCTACTGCTCAACCATCCTTTTAGGGGTACAAACAATAGTAATTGGGGCCTAGTGTGGTGGTGTACGTGCGAGATACATACACTTTTTTTGATCATATTTCCTATTCCGCTATTCAATAAAAACCTTTGAGGATCAATTGAATTGCGGGATAGTCTGTGTCGGTACGTGTGAGATCCACCTTTCCAAGTTTTTGAGGTTCATCTCATACTTCTGAAGATTTGAGGGTGCTGTCTGTTCCATACTCCTCCTACTCCTCATCCATCCTTTTAGGGGTAGAAACAATAGTAATTGGGGCCTAGTGTGGTTTTGTACGTGCGAGATACATACACTTTTTTGGATCATATTTCCTATTCCGCTATTCAATAAAAACCTTTCTAGGGCAAGATCTTAAATTACAGAAATATGAGGAGACCGTCAAATAAGGGCCGTGGCCTGGGTCGTGGTGCTGCTGGTAGAGCTCCTGTTGCAAGGAGGGGACGTGGTCGATCTGTGCCAGCTACACGCACAAGTGAAACACCTTCCTCAAGTGTGAGTAGGCGACAGAACCTGCATCAGTATTTGGTAGGGCATCATACGCCCCTAGAAGTGATGAGGCCAGAACAAGTGGAGGCGATAGTAGATTGGTTTGCTGCTGACAGTGCCTCCAGTTCCTTCACATTGTCTCCCACCCAGTCTACTGCAGAAAGGTCACAGTTGGCACCTGCAGCCGATGTCCAACCGTCTTTCACCTCACCCCCTTGCAAATCAGGCAAGCAGTCTGAGCCCCAAGCGATACAGCAGTCTCTTCTTCTTTTTGATGACTCTGTCAGCAGGGTTTCCCAGGGCCATCCACCTAGCCCTGCCCCAGAAGTGGAAGAGATTGAGTGCAGCGATGCCCAACCACTTATTTCTCAAGATGAGTACATGCAAGGATCATCGCAGCACGTCTCCGATGATGACGAAACGCAGGTGCCAACTGCTGCGGCGTTCAGCATTGTGGAGACCGACAAGGAGGGCAGGGGTGAAGACTGGGTGGAAGATGATGTGGAGGACGATGAGGTCCTCGACCCCACATGGAATGAACATCATGCAGGTGACCTGAGTAGTTTGGAGGAAGAGGCGGTGGTCGCACAGAGCCACCAGCACAGCAGAAGAGGGAGCAGGGTGCAGAAGCGGAGCGGCCGTGCCCTAGACACTACGCCCGCTACTGCCCAACGCAGCAAGGGAACGAGCGCACCAAAGTCAGCTCAAAGGAGTTCTCTAGCGTGGAAGTTCTTTAGAAAATGTGCTGATGACAGGACACGAGTGGTTTGCACCCTGTGCAATCAGAGCTTGAAGCGAGGCATAAACCTTCTCAACCTGAGCACAACCTGCATGATCAGGCATCTAAGTGCAAAGCACGAGCTGCAGTGGAGTACACACCTTCAAAACCAAGAAACGTCTCTGGCTCATCCTGCTTCCTCTTCTGCTGCAGTCTTGGCCGCTCCAGCCACATCTGTAGTGATACCGGCACCTGCCACCCCGCAAACAGACGATCTGTCAGCAACACCACCACCTGGGTCACCAACAACCATCTCCACAATGTCCCGTGGAAGCGTTCAGCTTTCCATCTCCCAAACACTTGAGAGGAAGAGGAAGTACCCCCCTACCCACCCGTGATCCCTGGCCCTGAATGCCAGCATTTCAAAATTATTGGCCTTTGAAATGCTGTCATTCCGTCTGGTGGAGACGCACAGTTTTAAAAACCTTATGTCGGTGGCTGTCCCACAGTACGTCGTGCCCAGCCGCCACTACTTTTCCAGGCAAGCCATCCCTTCCCTGCACAACCAAGTGGGGGAAAAAATCAGGTGTGCACTGCGCAACGCCATCTGTGCCAAGGTCCACCTAACTACCGATACGTGGACCAGTAAGCACGGTCAGGGGCGTTATATCTCCCTAACGGCACACTGGGTAAATGCAGTGGCGGATGGGCCTGAGGCGGATAGCAATTTGGCGCATGTCCTTCCACCACCGAGGATTGCAGGGCGCTTCAGTTTGCCTCCTGTTCCTAACTCCTCCTACTCCGCTTCCTCATCCTCTACCGCCTCCTCATCCGCACAGCGTAACACCTTCACCACCAACTTCAGCACGGCCAGGGGTAAACGACAGCAGGCAGTTTTACAACTTGCCTGTTTGGGGGACAAACCACACACCGCGCAGGAGTTGTGGAGGAGCATGGAACAGCAGACAAATGAGTGGTTGCTGCCAGCGAGCCTCAAGCCCGGCCTGGGCGAAATCTCATAGCAGCTCTGGGCCTAGCCGGTTTGACGCACATCCCTTGCCTGGCGTATGTGCTGAATTTGGTGGTGCAGAGGTTCCTTAAAAACTACCCCGATATGTCAGAGCTGCTGCAGAAAGTGCGGGCCGTTTGTGCGCACTTTCGGCGTTCTCACCCTGCTGCTGCTCGCCTGGCAGCGCTGCAGCGTAACTTCGGCCTTCCCGCTCACCGCCTCATATGTGACGTGCCCACAAGGTGGAACTCCACCTTGCACATGCTGGAAAGACTGTGCGAGCAGCAGCAGGCCATAGTGGAGTTTCAGCTGCAGCACGCACGCGTGAGTCGCTCTGCGGAACAGCACCACTTCACCACCAATAACTGGGCCTCCATGCGAGACCTGTGTGCCTTGTTGCGCTGTTTTGAGTACTCCACCAACATGGCCAGTGGCAATGACGCCGTTCTCAGCTTAACTATCCCACTTCTATGCCTCCTTGAAAAAACAATTCGGGCGATGATGGAAGAGGATGTGGCACAGGATGATGAGGAGGAGGAGGATGAAGAGGTAACATTTCCAAGGCTTTCAGGGCAGTCATTCGCAAGGGGCTCCGAGGGTGGGTTCCTGCACACACAAACGCCAGGGACACAATTGTCCAGCAGGGGCACAGTTCTGGAGGATGAGGAGGATGAGGAGGAGGAGGAGCTGGAGGAGGAGATGGAACCATGTTCACAGCAGGGTGGCACCCAGGCCAGCTCATGGCCATCACTGGTGCGTGGCTGGGGGGATACAGAGGACACGGACGATACACCTCCCACAGAGGACAGCCTTTCGTTGCCTCTGGGCAGCCTGGCACACATGAGCGATTACATGCTGCAGTGTCTCCACAACGACCGCCGAGTTGCCCACATTCTAACTTGTGCTGATTACTGGGTGGCCACGCTGCTGGATCCCCGTTACAAGGACAACGTACCGTCCTTAATTCACTCACTGGAGCGCGATCGCAAGATGCGCGAGTACAAGCGCACGCTGGTAGACGCCATGCTGCTGGCATTCCCATCTGACAGCGGGGCCGCAGTGGAAGCACAAGGCAGAGGAGGAGGAGGAGGAGGTCGCCAACGCAACCAGGGCACCGCCAGCACCTCAGAAGGCAGGGTTAGCATGGCCGAAATGTGGAAAAGCTTTGTCAGCACGCCACAACAAACAGCAGCACCAGCAGCTCAGATGGAACGTCTTAGCAGGAGGCAGCATTTTACCAACATGGTGGAGCAGTATGTGTGCACACGCCTACATGTAGTGAATGACGGGTCTGCCCCCTTCAACTTCTGGGTCTCCAAATTGGGCACATGGCCTGAGCTTGCCCTTTACGCCTTGGAGGTGCTGGCGTGCCCTGCAGCCAGTGTATTATCTGAACGGGTATTTAGCACGGCTGGGGGCGTTATAACAGACAAGCGCAGCCGCCTGTCCAGAGACAATGTGGACAAGCTCACGTTCATTAAAATGAACCAGGCATGGATCCCACGGGACTTTTCCGTACCTTATGCAGAATAGCAATGGATACCGACCTTACCCACCCATTGTTCCATTTTTGCTCTTTCTCACTCTTTTGGGGTGTACCCTCATTTAAAATTTGTGAAAAGAAGCAGTGTTGGCTACCTCGTCCTCCTCCTCAGGGCCAGATTAACGTAGGGGCTATTGGAGCTGCAGCTCCAGGCCCCTACCTTTTATATAGGCCCCGGGTTGGCCATATTCACTGTTACCGCTCTTCTGTCACTTGTAAACACAGAAGTCTGGCTTCTATGCTCGCTTCCCCAGGCAGCACCCTCAGAACCTCCCCACACAGCGCGAAGGCCGGACAAGGAGGGACAGTTGCCGATGCATGGATGTGTTTATGGGCTTCAGAGACAGCATCCCATGTTGAATTAGGCATGCATGGCTGCACCCTTCCTCCTCTGGGTGCATGGCAAGGCACGGCCCTTAAGGCCCTTCAAAATCCTCAGCACCAAGCCCATGATGCTCTTAATCCGGCCCTGGTCCTCCTCCACCGCCGCTTCCACCTACACCGCCCATAGGTGTGCGCAGCCTATTGCATTAAGGTGTGCACCCCAAAGTTGAAATACACATGCATGTGTTTTCCAGCAGGGAGAGTAATGTATCGGGGCCATGTACCTGTAGGCAAAGAGAAATAGAGCAGAGCAGGTCCGAGGGAGATCTTTCCCATCTCCTCACTGGCAATGCTATGTGCCCTAGGTGATTAGGGTGTGCCCAGGCACACCCGGCACACCCTGTGCGCATGCCTATGTCACCGCCACATCCACCACCACCTCAACCTCCCTCCTACTCCATATGGGCCTCGTCCTTCAGAGATGAAGAAGAACATTGTTTTATTTTTCTGTTTTTTTTTGTTGTTTTAAGTTATTTCCCTATCCACATTTGTTTGCAGAGCACTTGCCATGCTCTTAATTACGTTTTGCTGCCATTTGCAGCACTCTAGCCCTTTCCTTTGGTGTTTTAGAGCCATTTTAGTGCCTTAAAGTTCGGGTCCCCATTGACTTCAATGGGGTTCGGTGTCCGGGAAAAGTTCTGTAAAAGTCCGGGACACGGACCCGGGACTTTTTTTTAAAGTTCGGCCGAACCCGTCGAACACGGACATCTAGGTGTCCGCTCAACCCTAATCATGAGCTGTTCCAAGCCTTCTCCACACTTTTTTCTTCTCGTCATTCTGGTACAGATAAATCTTAGTCTTTGTTTTTCCAGAACTGGTCTGGCTTTTTTAGATGTTTTTTGGCAAAGTCTAATCTGGCTTTTCTATTCTTCAGGCTTATGAATGGTTCGCATGTTGTGGTGAACCCTCTGTATTTGCTCTTGTGAGGTCTTCTCTTGATTGTAGACTTTGACAATAATATGCCCACCTCCTGCAGAGTGTCCTTCACTTGTCTGGATGTTGTGAATGGGTTTTTATTTACCATAGAGAATATCCTGCGGTCATCCACCACTGTTGTCTTCCATGGACGTCCAGGCCTTTTTATGTTGCTGAGCTCACCAGTCCTCAGAATGTACCAAACTGTTGATTTGGCCACTCCTAATGTTGCTGCTATCTCTCCGATGAATTTTAGTTTTTGAAGCCTTTCAATCGCCTGTTTCACTTGCATGGACAGCTCCTTTGAACGCATGATGTAGGTTCACAGGAATAGATTCCAAATGCAAATACCACACAAAAAGGGGGGTTGGCTATTCTTAAGAGTTGTAATTCCTAAACCCTTCCTCTGATTTGGATGTACATACCCTCAAATTAAACCTGAGAGTGTGCACTTTCAGCCCATATCCATTATATAACTAAAGTTTGAATATGTTTAGGTAAATACCTGAAAAACTTAAATTGTGCCTGTGTCCAAGTTAATATGGACCTAACTGTATGTGGTAAACATTTCATGTCAATAGCACCTTTAGAAATATATTTACCTAGTAAAATGCTGACGTGTTTAATACCCTTTTTACCTGCTGTACTTTAAAGCCAAAAAAAAGGCTCCTGTATGACATTCTAAACAAGTCTCAAATCCAGTTATTATGTAATGCTGTGATGCACAAGCCTCATAAATTAAACAAAACAATTCCTTAATCTTCCTTGACTCAGTTTATGGTCCTTCATTCATGTCTCACACTGCAGATCACAGTGGTTGGGTTTCAGAAACAGAGGCAGTGCTGTCAATCCAGAATGCAGTGGCCAGGGCTAGGCGTGGTGTGGCCAGCTGCAGACTTGCGAAACAGATTTTATAATATTGATTTCCACACCCTCCCCCCCCCCCCCACAACAGCCTACACCAGAGTGACAACTCTGCTCTGAAGTAACAAGCAGTGCAGCACAGTGTTGCCAACTGTATTTTTACTGGCAGCCAGTAAAAACCTGCACTTTTCTCTTGCCTGTAAATGCCAGTGACAGGAAAAGGTTGCCAGTTAAAAATATGGCTGTGACATTCAGCTCCGCAGTTCTGACCCAGAGCCGACCAAGACTATCCAAGTGCCTGAATTTGGATTGGTGCAATTGGGGGTCGGGTCTGGCAGAATGGCGGTGCCTGAGCATGTCATGTGATGTCATGGTGTAAGAAAGCTGAGCGGAGGGGCCAGAGCCTCATGTGCGGGTCTGTGCGATGGGAGCAAGGCAAGCCGGGAGTGGACTTGGACTGGAATAGACTGAAGGGACCACCTCGTGTGAAGAGAGGCTGTCACTGTGACTCAGGAGGGGACGTGTCCTGTCGGTGAGGTGTGTTGCTGCACACTTTTGTCAGTGTCACTGTGAGAGTCAATTTCATATGTTTGTGTATCTATCCATTGTAATTTCTTGTCTTGTCCCTGAGCTACTTACTATATCGAAAATAAAATAGGAATTATGTTTTTTCGCCTTAATAACTACCTTAAAGGAGGTATTCTATGCATTAAGATAAAAAACCTTCTGTGTGCAGCAGCCGCCCTCAGCCCCCCTAATACTTACTTGAGCCCATCTCAATCCAGTGATGTTGAGACTCAGCTGTCCGGGACTCTCCCTCCTGATTGACTGAGACACAACAGCAGGCGCCATTGGCTCTCCCTGCTGTCAAAGTCTGTGAGCCAATGAGGAGAGAGAGGGGACGAGGCCGAGTCACAGCTTTGTGTCCGAATGGACACACAGAGCTGTGGCCTGGTTTGGGTGCCCCCATAGCCAGCTGCTAGCTGTGGGACTCAACAGGAGGGAGGGGCCAGGAGTGCTGCAGGAGGACCCAAGAAGAGGAGGATTGGGGCTGTTCTGTGCAAAACCACTGCACAGAGCAGGTAAGTATAACATGCTTGTTATTTTCATTTTAAAAAAATGACTCTTTGCAATCACATGCTAATTGCATATTGTACTTGTTTGTAGCCTACATACTAAAATTTTGTACTTAAAACTATAATTTTGCAACTTTTGGAAATGCCAGTAAAAGCTTGGCTGTGCCAGTAAATTTTGGTTGTAAATTTCAATCTTGTAGGTTGGCAACACTGGGGCATCATCATTACCACACCGTCACAGGAAGCTGCATTAGGTGGACTTCACTGGCAAGTGGAGTAGGAGAAAGCTGTAGTTGCAGATGAATTTGTGATTAAGTGGTGCAGCAAATATTTTTTATGAGAGCCCATACAACTTTTAGTTTACTGTGGTAAGATAATAATAATGATAGCATTAATCAGTGATTTTTCATTGGTTGCTATCTATTATTGCATAGAGGAAAATAGATGGCTGATGTTTGATGTGTTGCTATTTCCTCCTAAATATTAAAGCTGGACTCCGGGTTAAACAAATATTGTCTTGTATATTATTATTTGACTCTTCATGTCCTCTGCATTTCTCTTCCAGAACTGAGTAGTAATGCAACATGAAACAACCTCTACACAGCTCCCTACTCAGGAGCTTTGTGTAATACAGAATGGTCACTGCTGCGGTCTCACCTTCAGGATGCCTGGTCTTGTATCCACCCACCCCACAGTATTCTATAGGCTGTCTGTGCCAGGCTCCTCCCACAACTCTGTTCTTTGTACAGGTTATGTTCAGCACACTGATGATGTCAACGCTACTTTTACAAGGTAATAACTGGGTCATAAATAGGTATGTACACAAAGTGGATTCCTATCCTTTATGGCAATTGCAGAATATAATTAAATTAAAATCCTTGTGATTGGAGTTCAGCTTTAAAAACATAAGAAACTTTTTGCTTGACACATTTTGCCCTTATATCACAAGATTTGACACACTTGTCATCTAGAGTAAACCTACAAATACATTTGAAATTTTGAAATCATCTATGAGCCTGGTAAAGTCTCAAAGAATCCATGTAATATATTTCAAGCAAGTTGGTACCATGTGTAGTAGGGATGCACGGATACCATTGTTTTTACAATGAGTACGAGTAACGATACTTAATTTTTTAGTATTCACTGATACCAATTACCAATACCTACCACAGCTGCTTTGTTTACACTTCAGCTGTCAGCAATGGTACAAAGCATTTAAACGTTTTTTACAAATTATTATTTTTTTTAAATTTTGCGCTTTTTTCAATGTGAAACGTTTAACTATATGTTAAAGGTGTAAAAATATTACCGAACAAACCAAACAAAAAAAAAGTTTTATTATTATTTTTAGTTTATAAAATAGAAGTGAACAAAAAAAAAAATAAGCAGGAAAATAATAATTAAATGGAGGAAGATAGGGAGTTAATTAGGGCTGATTAGAGTAAATTAAGGGTTAATAAGGGGTTAAACAGAGGAACATTTAATAAAAAGACACATACAAATTTTTTTACTTGACAGTTTGCTTTAAACTGACTCGAAGTTCATCCCTTTGATCTGTAGATAAAGAAACAGAAATATAGAAAAAGAAACAATATTTCTTTTTATCTTACATTGCAGCTTGCAAACAATTTCTTTAATAAAAGTCAATGCAAGCCACTCCAAAGTCACCCCCAAATAGTGCAGGAACCTTTCTCTAAGTCAGAGCGACTTGAGTCTTGAACGGTCTATTGCACTGAATGGAGTGAGACTCGTCAGGCGACTAAGTTGTCTGACAAGTCGCCCCAGTGTGAGCCGAGCCTTAGTGTTTCAGCCGCTGAGCAATGTTGTTGATAAACATTTCCTGGCTGCTTTTTTATTTTTTGACAGCTCCATTTGCCAGACTTCTCTAACACTTCAGCTGTCTACAGGAGAAGATGGGGGGCCCCGCTCCCTAACAACTGATAGTTACCTTTATTTTTTTTTACATTTCAGCTGTCAGTGGGGTAATCCCACTGACAACTCAAAGAACCAAGCCTGATAGTAACAGTTTCAAGTATCAGTGCATTTGCACAAGTACCAATACTTGTGCAAATGCTTAGCATCTGCACTGATATAGATATCAGTGCAGCCCTAATGTGTATTGTTAGAATAGTGAGTGATGGCAGAAAAAAATACCTTTTTGTCTGAGTTTAGATCTATATTTATCCCAAGCATGTTTGAATCCACCTAATGTTGACTTAATTTTTCTGCTGGAAGTCTATTCCAAGCATCAACTACTTTTTTGGTAAAATAATACTTTCTACTATGATAGTTACTCTCCTGCTAGTTTGAGGCCATGTTCGCGTGTTCTTGATCTTGGCTTCATATTGAAAATACTGCCCTCCTGAACCTTATTCACCCCCTTCATGTTTTTAAAGGTTTTAGTCATTTCTCCCCTTTTCCTGCCTTTCTCCAGTTACATGTTAAATTCCTGAAGTCTCTGCTGATATGTTTTATCCCCCAGACCTTTCACCACTTTTGTTGCCCGTCTCTGGACTGAAGGAATTGTCATTTCCCAAACTGGCATTCAATGTGATAGCAATCACATTATATATATATGTGTAAAAAGGGTATAAATATATAAATATATGAGCATAAACTCATATATATACACACAATATCAAAGTTCAAAAATTAATAGAAGTCAAAATCAAAATCAATAAAAGTCCATCATATCGGTAAAAATTATTGCAGTTCCATCAAAATTAACCACTTTAATACAGGGCACTTCCCTCCCTTCCTGCCCAGGCCAATTTTCCCCTTTTAGCGCTGTTGCAATTTGAATGACAATTGCGCAGTCATGCAACACTGTACCTACACCAAATTTATGTCATTTTCCCCCCACAAATAGAGCTTTCTTTTGGTGGTATTTGATCACCAGTGCAATTTTTACTTTTTGCCAAACAAATAAAAAAAGACCGAAAAATTTGAAAAAAAAAAAGTTTTTTTGTTTATGTTATACAATTTTGTAAATAAATATGTTTTTTCCTGCACTTATGAGCACTGATGACTTGTGAGATCATCACAGAGACATACAATCCTATACAGCAGGATCGCATAGCCTCTGTGATAATCTAAGGGAGAATGACAGACGGCTGTGTTTACATCAGCCGTCTGTCTTTCTCCCTCTGCTGCGGGAGATAGTGAGTGGCCGGCGGCCATCGGAGCCGCCGGTCACAAGCGCTGGCTCCCCAGGGAACGAGCAGGGGCGGGAGCCAGCCCACAGGTGCCTGAGCGAGCAACGTAGCGGTACGTCGCTTTGCCCAGCAGCGGCAGAGTACCACAGTATATGTATGGTGGGCGCGGTGCAAGTGGATAATGTTGGTTTTACCTTGCACAAAAGTGAGTGCAATACTGTGTTTTTTAGTATAATTTTAATAAACAAAATGACACTATATATTTCTGCTCTTTTCAGGCATTATACTATACATATAGGCAATCCCCATCCACAAAGAAGAAACACCGTTGGAGGACTACTAATCCCAGCATCTGTTTTGCAAAGCGCATGACTTCTGTTATGGGAGTCTTTGGCAGCTGGTGAGTGAATGGGCACATAGGAGGGGAGCACAGATTCCACCAATTTTGTATACATTTGTCACTTCAGCACATTAATTATGATGGAACTGCAATCATTTTCACCAATATGATATACTTTTATTGATTTTGACTTCTATGGATTTTTGAACTTTTGATATTGTGTGTGTATATAAGTTTATGCTACTGTTTACACATATTAGGTTTACATAGAGGGAGCACCCTTTTACACATATATACATGTATACTCTGCTTTATGTACCCTCACTTTACGTACACTTGCGAGTACAGACTAGAGATGTCGCGAACATAAAATTTTCAGTTCTCGAACGGGCGAATTTCCGCAAATGTTCGCGAACGGGGGAACCGCCATAGACTTCAATAGGCAGGCGAACTTTAAAAACCCACAGGGACTTTTTCTGGCCACAATAGTGATGAAAAAGTTGTTTCAAGGTGGACTAACACCTGGACTATGGCATGCCGAAGGGGGGATCCATGGCAAAACTCCCACTTTAAAACATCCAGTGTGTGTATACAATCAGGTATGATGTTGTATCGACCAGGTAGTGTAAGGGTTACGCCCGCTTCACAGTGACAGACCAAACTCCCCGTTTAACGCACCACAAACAGTCCATTTGCACAACCGCAAACTCCCCATTTGCACAAGGTTGGATACCAAGCTAGCCATGTCCCGTTCCTTGTCCTCACTAACGTCATTGAAGGTCTCTTCCTCCTCCCAGCCAAGTACAACACTAAGGGTCCCCGAAAGGTGACAACAAGCCCCCTGGGACGCCTGCTGTGGTTGGTCTTCCACCTCCTCAAAGCCACCTTCCTCCTCTGACTCCTCTTCTTCAGACTCCTCTCTCTGCGTTGCCGCAGGTCCAGCAATCGACGACGACAAGGCTGCTTCTGATGGTGACCACAACTCTTCCTCTTCATGCTCATCTACGGCCTGATTCAGCACTCTTCGCAGGGCACGCATCAAAAAAAACGCATATGGGATGAGGTCGATGATGTTTCCATGGGTTTAACTGACCAGGTTTGTAACCTCCGCAAAAGGATGCATGAGCCTACAGCCATTGTGCATGAGCATTCAGTAACGCGGCCAAAAAATACCCAGCTCCGCAGAGGCTGTCCTGTTTTTTTAAATTAAAAAAATCTGTTCTTACCAGTTTAATCTGTTTTGTCCCCTATCAGGGGCCGGTGTATGGAATAGATTTTAGGAACCGGGAGATGGAAAAAGATGGTTGGCCGGTCCTCTTACTTCCAATTTGGGGCACTGCGCGTTTGCCGTGCAATGTACTGTGCCACCCTATATGAGTGGTGTGTTAAGCAGTACTATTCTTATCAGTTTAATCCCTGTTACGTCCCCTATCAGGGGCCGGTGTATGGAATAGATTTTAGGAATCAGGAGATGGAAAAAGATGGTTGGTCGGTCCTCTTACCTCCAATTTGGGGCACTGCGCGTGCGCCGTGTAATGTACTGTGCCCCCTATATGAGTGGTGTGCACACAGTACAGTCTGTGGGCCTGTGGTCTCCCACACACGGGCAGGAAATATATATATATTAAAAAAAAAAAGCAGACTGATGTACCAGCCCTAAAAAGGGCTTTTTGGGGGTGCTGTCAGGACACTGTCCTTACAGCAGATGAGTCATTGAGGACTGGAGTGGACACAGAACACTGGCCTAGCTATTAATTCAGCAGCAGCAGCAGCACTCTCCCTGCTCTAACTAACACTGCAGCTTCAGAATATTAGTGATACTATGCGTGCAAGGTACTGTGCCACCCTATATGAGTGGTGTGTACACAGTACAGTCTGTGGGCATGTGGCCTCTCACACACAGGCAGGCAACTGCAATATATATATATATATATATATATATATATATATAAATATATACTGTATATATATATATATATATATAAAAAAGCAGACTGATGTACCAGTCCTAAAAAGTTTTTTTTGGGGTGCTGTCCTTACAGCAGATGGGTCTTTGAGGTCTGGAGTGGACACAGAACACCGGCCTAGCTATTAATTCAGCCGCAGCAGCACTCTCCCTGCTCTAACTAACACTGCAGCTTCAGAATGAATCTAAGATGGATGCTGTCCTTGCTTTTATATAGGAGGTGGGAGGGTCTGGGAGGGAGGGTATGCTGATTGGCTGGAATGTGTCTGCTGACTGTGAGGTACAGGGTCAAAGTTTGCTCAATGATGACGTATAGGGGCAGACCGAACATCGCATATGTTTGCCTGCCGTGGCGAAGTGATATTCGCTGGGAACTGTTCGCCGGCGAATAGTTCGGGACATCGCTAGTACAGACACATTGGTGTCTATGGGAAATCTTGATCAGCTTGACATGCCACTGCTCCCAGTTTTTAACATTGGCATCAGTGGGAAATCTTGGTCAGCTTGAAATGGCACTGATCCTAGTTTTTAACGTTGCCATCTATGGGAAATCTTAGTCAGCTTGACATGGCACTGTTCCTGAACCATAAGTGACAAGTACATTGAACTTGGGGAGCACCGAGAGGGGACCCAGGACTACAACATATCCCATTTTGGGGCAGCTAACTTGCCTAGGTAAGCTACCATATTGCAGTCCTTGGTCCCCTAACATGCTCCCCAAGTTTGGTGTCCCTGTCACTTAAAGTTCGGGAGCAATGCCATTTCAATTTGACCAATATTTCCCATAGACGCCAATGTTAAAAAAATGTTACGAACTGGGAGAAGTGCCATGTCAAGCTGACTAAGATTTCCCATAGAGCTAGTGTATTTACACACATTGAGAAGTGAAAAGAGATATTGCTTCACTTTAACCACTTAAGCCCCGGAAGATTTTACCCCCTTCCTGACCAGGGGGTATTTTGCGATTCGGCACTGCGTGACTTTAACGGACAATTGCGCGGTCGTGCGACGCTGTACCTAAACGAATTTGACGTCCTTTTTTTCCCACAAACAGAGCTTTCTTTTGGTGGTATTTGATCACCTGTGCGATTTTTTGATCATGCGCTATAAACAAAAAAAGAGCGTCAATTTTGCAAAAATAACAATATTTTTCACATTTTTTTATATGAAATTCCCCCCCCCCAAAAAAGTAAAAATCAAAATTTTTTAAAATTTTCGGCCAATTTGTTTTATGCTACATATGTTTGGTAAAAAAAATCGCAAAAAGCGTATTTTGATTGGTTTGCGCAAAAGTTATCGCGTTTACTAACAAAGGGAAAGATTTTTGTCATTTTTGTTGTTTTTTTTTTTAACGCGTAATGGCGGCGATCTGCGATTTTTTTGCGGTACTGCGACATTGGGGCGGACATATCGGACCCTTGACTGACATTTGTGACACTTTTGGGGTTACCAGTGACATTTCTACAGTAATCAGTGCTATACATATGCACTGTTACTGTAAAAATACACTGGTTGTGAAGGGGTTAACTTTATTTGGAAGGGAGGGGCTGTGTGTATCCCTAGGGGCGTGCTTTCTACTGTGATTGGCTGTGGCTTGAGCTGTAAGGACACTGATCAACGGATCTACATACTAGATCCGTTTTATCAGTGTCTTTACAGCGAGGAGAATGACAGGCAGCTTGTTTACACAAGCTGCCTGACATTCTCCCTCTCCCCCGCCGATCGCCGAGTGACCGGCGGACATCGGGTCCGCTGGTCACACGCGCGGGGGGGTCCGTGACCACGCGGGAGCGGGAGCGCGCCTCCGGGGGCGCGCGCTCGCTCCCTAGACCCTCACAAGCTAGTGACGTAGCCCTACGTCACTTTGCCTGTGAGGGGCTGACTGCCGACGTAGATCGGCGTTAGGCAGTCGGCAAGTGGTTAAGAACATTTTTGTTTTGCATACATGCTCTGGTCCCATTGTGTACTTAAAAGTGGAGTATGCCTGTATATATGATTTAGGCACTATACCTTTTAGCAACCTCACATATAATATTCACTATTTCATGTAGATTATTTATTATTTCTTACCATATCCATTAGCGCCGCTATATATATACACGTTTATATATATATATATATATATATATTTACAGCAATCAGCTTATATGACACCACAAAAAAAAAGCCCCAGTACTTTACCAAAATTAATGAGACAGATTCCAAGGAGTTTGATGAGGTCTACAAAATCGGCATCTTCCTTATATTGTGGAAAATTCTTCCACGCTTTCTTGGTAAATGTGTAGCGTTATGGTAATTTGTAGTAACACAACAACTAAATGTTTTGTTACTTTAACCCAACATACATGACACATAATAAAAGTAACACATTAGTTTGGATGACAGGAAATATGCTCCAGGTATATACCTCCAAATAATACATTACACTGTTTTTAGAAAACTTTATTGCACTTTTAAATAAATAACTCTGTGTTTGGAGTTCATATAGCTGTAACAATCTCTGTGCCCCTCCCCCAGCTACTCAGTATGTACTGTAGCTACAGACAGATCTGAGTCTTAGAAAAAAAAAATGTTGCATCTTTAGCTTCATTAGATGTACATCTCAGGTTTAGCCACTAGAGGGTGACATGCATATACCAAGTCCATGATCTGTACCTCCACTAGGAAAAAAGAAAACAGATGCTGGAATGTAGGAATTCCCCCCCCAGTCTCCTCAAAGAGAATGTTCACATCTATTTATTTAATTTTTGTTAAGGTGTCAAAGGGAGTGAATTGCACATAAAGAATGCAAATGCAGATCTTAGCAGTCACAAAAAATGTTGATACAATGTATTTGCACATATTTACAGCATAGTCATGTTCATTTATATGTTGCTCTTTTACTGAATCTGAAGTTCTTATTGAAAATATTCAAGGTATCACTAAAGATGAAATGGATAATGCAGAGGGATGGATGTAATCTGATACCAAGCTCTGTGCAGGATTCTGGAAATGCAAAAAAACAATCAAATAGTCATTTTAGACATTTGGGCTATACTCCCAATGGACATTGGCAAAAAAAAAAAAAAACAAAAGAAAAAAACCCAGCCTCCAACCATCATGCCTCAGTTTGTAAGCAAGCAGTACATAAGGCTAATAACACACAAGGGCAGGGTCAGTGTCCCTCAATGAAAAAAGATTTTTTACTGTAAGTACAAATGTTCTTTATCTTTCAATGAGGGACACAGGAGTGTAGTAGGCATTCTTAGACATTTAGGGTGTCCAAAAGCAACCCAACTGAGGGGTGGGCAAGTAAAGCATGTGGAAACCTTACTACAAGAAAAGGAGCCAACACCTGAATAAATGCTAGAGAAAAAAAAAAAAAAAAAAAAGCAAATACGCAAATTTCTAAAAGCAAAAAAGAACACCAAGAATCAACTTGGTGTTCCAAACAGGACAGGTAACACCACAAAGGGAAAATTGCTACCTGATAGAATGGTGGCTCTCAGCTAGCAATGCAGAGAACCACCAATCACCAAGGTGGAACAAAAGACTTTCTGAACAGGAGAAAAACTTGTAGACCAACAGATAAGGTGGTAAAAAATAAGTGTTTACTGGTTAAGTGTCCTAGGCTTCCAGTGAAGGCCGAAGCCTAGAATACCTAACCCTTGATTGCAGAGAAGGGAAGGCTGGACAGAAAAGATATGTCCAAACAAAATACCAACCATGTAACAGTCAAAGCTGAACCTGAACATCCCCTTGACTTCAGGTAAAGGAAGGTTGGATCAACGGGGTATGGTCAAGCAAAAAGACTAGTCAGTTAATAGCCAAAGGCCAAAGAACACCTTCAACCTTTGAATTTAGGGTGGTTCATAAAATGAAGGCTGTACCTGAAAGGTAAGTAATTTCCCAAGAGACCTGCTTGGATATAACAGCCCTTCCAGAGGCGAACCTAAATGGAGAGAGGGAAGTAACCATGAATGGAAAAAAAGAAGAGTAGAAATGGTAAATCCCTTTAAAAGATCCCTTCAAAAGAAAGTGAGGTAATCTGAAGCATCTACTGTATATAAAAGAGTCAGTGGCGGAGCTAGACTTTTAAAACAGGGGTGGCAAAGGGGTGGCAAGATATTATTTTGGGGGGTCAATATACAAAGTGTTCAATTACACTAAAAATAAGTTATTTCCCACAAAATGTATATAGATTAAATTAAAGTTTTGCATTGAATGCCTCCATTCAATGCAGAGTTACCACAGCGTGCCCCCATTCAATGCAAAATTACCACAGCATGCCCCCATTCAATGCAGAGTTACCAAAGCATGCCCCCTTTCAATGCAGAGTTACCACAGCATGCCCCCATTCAATGCAGAGTTACCACAGCATGCCCCCCATGAATGCATTGACCAGCATGCCGTGCCCCCATCAATGCAGTGACCAGCGTGCCGTGCCCCCATCAATGCAGTGACCAGAGTGCCGTGCCCCCATCAATGCAAAGAGACTTACCTGCAGCCGCCGCGTCTCCTCAGTGGCCCGGGGTCTCCTCGAGTCCTCTCGCCTCCTCCTCGGCGGCTCGGCCAATGGCATGCGTTCGCCTTTCGGCCAATCAGGAGCGGGTCTCAGACCGGCTTCATGATTGGCCAGGAGGAGGATCCGTGTGACAATAGCGAATTTTCATTTGCTATTGTCACACAATGGGTGGGCTCGGGGCGCACTGCTCTGCGCCCCAGGTCCACCCTCTTCTAATCAGGTGCCAAAAAAAAAAATCTCATTGAACTCCATGCCTCCGGCGCCCCGCATGCAGATTATGGGGCCAGACGCATGGATAGGGGGGCGCCCCCCCTGGGCCCCCAACACACCGGCCGCCACTGTCAAACAGTGTAATGTTTTCAGCGGGGTGGCAACAGGGGTGGCAAGGACTTTGTCTGGGGTGGCAATTGCCACCCCAGCTAGCCCTCTGGCTCCGCCACTGAAAAGAGTTGGCAGGGAGGAAGATATATAGTAACACAATTTGACATACTGTACATAGTCTGGTTGAAAAAAAAACACAAGTCCATTCAGTTCAACCAAAGACATCAAGATCAGAAAGGTTAGAAGGAAGCCTTCCAACATATACCCAAAGGTATATTAGGGGCCTGATGGCCACAGTGTAGACTGCCAGAGTATTTAATAAATACATTATTCTAGGAATTATAAAACTGCCCTAGAGAGAACACAATTCTCTACATGGATCTAGAAGTAGGAATGCATGTACTAGCACTAGGAACAATTAACCTGATAGAAGGGGGGTTAGAATCTTCCAAAAAGTAGAACCCACAAAGGCCTCCAGATTAACACTATCGAACAGAGGGAGCTCTGCAGCCACATAATATAATGTCCTGTCTGCTGACCCTAAAGTACAAGAACTTATAAGACTTGGGTATGCCTTTGTAAGGAAGAAAGGAGGCACATTAACACTTTAAGCACACACTTTAAAAGGAGGGACATCAGATGCAGGAATGTGAAAGCAACACCTGACTCTAAAAAATAAATAGTGTGGACTTTTGATTGGGTGGCACAGTGTTGTAGTGGTTAGCACTTTCACCTAACAGCAAGAGGGTCACTGGTTCGAATCCCAACCACGACACTACCTGCCTGGAGTTTGCATGTTCTCCCTGTGCCTGCGTGGGTTTCCTACGGGTACTCCGGTTTCCAACCACACTCCAAAGACATGCTGGAAGGTTAATTGGATCCTGTATAAAATTGGCCCTACTATGTATGTATGAATGTGAGTTAGGGACCTTAGATTGTAAGCTCCTTGAGGGCAGGGACTGATGTGAATGTGTAATGTATATGTAAAGCGATGCGTAAATTGACAGCGCTATATAAGTACCTGAACTAATAATAATAATAATAATATTGAAGACACGCTCACCCTGTGTAGAGCAGGAAGTCAGTCACCCAGTCAGTTACAGGAGGTGTGATCAACTGTTTTAGTGGGTAAAGATTTCACAGCCTTAAAATAAAATCCAGCACACTGCAACTTAACTACTTGCCTTCTGTGCACTTAAACCCCCTTCCCATCCAGACCAATTTTTAGCTTTCAGCGCTCTCACACTTTGAATGACAATTGCGCGGTCATGCTACACTGTACCCATAGTGAAATTTTTATCATTTTTTTCACACAAATAGAGCTTTCTTTTGGTGGTATTTAATCATCTCTGGGTTTTTTATTTTTTACAAAAAAAAGAAAAAAACAGAAAATTTAAAAAAAAAAAAGTTTTTCTTATTTTCTGCGAGTAAATTTTGAAAATAAATAAATTTTTCTCCTTCACTGATGTGCGCTGATGAGGCGGCACTGATAGGCTGCACTGATGGGCACGGATGAGGTGGCACTTATGGGCACTGATGAGGTGGCACTTATGGGCACTGATGAGGTGGCACTGATGAGGAGGTACTAATATGCCGCACTGATGAGCACTGATAGGCGGCACTGCTGGGCACTGAGAGGTGGCACTGATGTGCACTGGCGGGCGGCACTGATGGGCACTGGCGGGTGGCACTGATTGACAGACGGGTGGCACTGATGAGCAGCACCATCAGTGCCCACACTCAGTGCCCATAGTGCTGCCAGTCAGTGCTCATCAGTGCCTAGATGAGCAGGCACTGATGGGCACTGACTGGCAGCACTATGGGCACTGATTGTGTGCACTGATGGCGGGCACTGTGGGCATTGATGGTGTGTTTGGTGTACCTTGTGTAATCAGGGCACTGGTGATCAGTGCCCTGATTACTTTTTTGTGTGTCCCCGGCGCTGGGCAGCTCTCCCTCCTTCCTCACACTGCAGTTTCCGTGTGAGGAAGGAGCGCTGGCGATGATCTCATATGTTTACATATGAGATCATCTCTCATTGGACGGTCCGATCACGTGGTGAATGGCCGCTGTGATTGGCCATTCACCACGATCTGTGATCGGCTGTGTCTAAGGGACACGGCCGCCACAGATTTTCCCCGATGCGCGCTCGCGGGAGCGCGTGGGGATACTGTTTCTGGAAGGCCGTTTAAAAACGGCCTCCCGAAAATGTGAGTCTGCTCTGCAGCCGTACTTCGGCTGTAGCGCGGATGGGAGGAGGTTAAAGAACTGACCAACAGTGGGATCTCTTGGACTAGGGAAAAAATGAGTTACATAGTTAGTCAGGTTGAAAAAAGACACAAGTCCATCTAGTTCAACCAATAAAAAAAACAAAAAAAAGAAAACGCAATCATATAATCCCATATACACAATCCTTTACCCACAGTTGATCCAGAGGAAGGCATCATCATCAAAGCAGAGCAAAGCATGATCCAATTTGCTACAGCAGGGGGAAAAAATCCTTCCTGATCCCCTGAGAGGCAATCGGATAGCCCCTGGATCAACTTTACCTATAAATATTAGTATCCAGTTATATTATCTACACCTAGAGAAAAATACAGTTTTTTTTTTTTTTTTAAAGCAATCTACTGAGCTGGCCAGAACCACCTCTGGAATGAGTCTATACCACATTTTCACAGCTCTTACTGTGAAAAAAACTTTCTGTATTTGGAGACGGGTAAATCTCTTTCCCTCTAGGGTTCCCCCTTGTCCTCTGTGATGACCTTAAAGTGAACTCAACACCAAATTCACTATATGG
Source organism: Pelophylax lessonae (assembly GCF_965119305.1). NCBI lineage: Eukaryota > Metazoa > Chordata > Amphibia > Anura > Ranidae > Pelophylax > Pelophylax lessonae. The sequence continues at coordinate 112,596,598 of NC_138771.1, forward strand.
ACCCCTTATAAATTTATATATGTTGATCATATCCCCCCTTAATTGCCTCTTCTCAGGAGAAAATAAATTCAGTTCCTCTAATCTTTCCTCATAGCTGAGTTCCTCCATGCCTCTTATTAGTTTCAATGCTCTACTCTGTACTTTCTCCAGTTCCCCGATATCCCTTTTGAGAACTGGTGCCCGAAACTGAACTGCATATTCCAGATTAGATTCCCTGATTTGTACAGGGGCAAAATCTTACAATGAACTAGACTCAAGAATTAGTAAAATGTATACTTCCATAAATCCTTCCTGGATGATAGAAAAGAGAAAAGGATAATTATCACCCTGAGTAGAAATTTGCAAATAGATAGCGGAAAGATTTCCCATCTATTACTTTTCTGGGGACAACTCAAAATTTGGGGTTTTCTTTTACTTTCAATGATATTGGTAAACAGAACAAACAGAGAGGGAGAATCTCCTTAAGACAGCAATACAAACTGACAGATGTTCTAATCCCTGTCTACTCCATCCAAAACTAACAAAAAGTTTTGCCTTTAATTATATTTTAAGAAGGGATCCAACTGTCTGTCAGTAAAAAAAACATGAACCTGTTGGGTAGTATGCTTATTAACCACTTCAATACCGAGTCATTGTAAAATGATGTCGGCAACATGGCTTTAGCGATCCGGGCCGCCGTCATATGACGTCGCCCGGATCTCCCCGCTACTGCGCGCCCCCGGGGGCACGCAGCGTGGCGATCGGGGGTGAGGCTCGTCCCTCGGACTGAGCCCAACCCCGATCAAGGTAAACAGCCAATAAAATTGGCTGTTTACCACGTGATCGGCTGTGTCAATCACAGCCGATCACATGAGCGGCTCCAGCGCGAGCCGCTCGTTCCTTTCTTAATGCGCGCCCCCCCGGGCGCGCAGCGCGCCGATCGCGGACGAGGCTCGTCCCTCGGACAGAGCCCATCCCCGATCTAGGTAAAGAGCCAATGAAATTGGCTCTTTACCACGTGACCGGCTGTGTCCAATCACAGCCGGTCACAAATGTCATCAGAGAACACGGTAACTAGCCGTCACCGTGTTCTCCTCCTCACACACTGATCCTGTGTGAGGAGGAGATTGTGGTAACAGCTAGTTACCAAGTACAGTGCACCCCAACCACACTGATTGCCCCCCCCCCAATAAAAAGCACCTGTCACTAGCCCATCAAAGTACCCGAGTACCTGTCACCAGCCCATCAGGTACTCTGATGACAGGTACTCGGGTACTCTGATGGGCTGATGACAGGTACTCGGGTACTCTGATGATGGGTACTCGGGTACTCTGATGGGCTGGTGACAGGTACTCGGGTACTCTGATGATGGGTACTCGGGTACTCTGATGACAGGTACTTGGGTACTCTGATGACAGGTACTCGGGTACTCTGATGACAGGTACTCGGGTACTCTGATGACGGGTACTCGGGTACTCTGATGGCAGGTACTCGGGTACTCTGATGACAGGTACTCGGGTACTCTGATGACAGGTGCTCCGGTACTTTGAGTACCCGTCACCGGAGTACCCGAGTACCTGTCATCGGAGTACCCGAGTACCTGTCACCTACCCATCAGAGTACCCGAGTACCTGTCACCTACCCATCAGAGTACCCGAGTACCTTCCACCTGCTCATCAGAGTACCTGACACCTGAAGTACCCGAGTACTTTCCACCTGCTCATCAGTACCCATCAGTACCTATCACCTATCAGTATCAGTACTGATCATCCGTACCCATCAGTACAGTATCAGTACTACTCATCAGTACCTATCACCTGCCTGTCACCTGCCCATAAGAGTACCCGAGTACCTGTCACCTGCCTATCGGAGTACTCGAGTACCTGCCACTTGCTCATCAGTACCAGAGTACCTGTCACCTGCCCAGCAAAGTACCCGAGTACCTGTCACCCTTCATACAGCCACCATGTCTAAGTCCAAAAAGGTTTATATACGTCCTCCGTTTAAACCTAAATACCGGTGTTATGGCAGCAGATAGCTGCCATAACCCTGGTATTTTTTAAAATGGTGGACGGTTGGCTTTCCGATAAGGGTGGTCCCAGCGGCGGATTCGCCGCGGGATCACCCTTCCGGGGTGGCGGAAGAGGTGCCCCCTCCCCTCCCGCCGCATTCTGGTCCTTTTCCCCGCTTACCGGACCCGCCGGCAGCAGGGAAAACGATCCGGTCCCAGATCCTCACAGACAGGATGTCGAGTGAGGGCAAGCTTGCCCTCACTCGACTCTATGGTCTTGGAGGACCGGAGCTACGGCAAACGTCGTTGCCTAGCAACCAGTTTAAAGGTCCCTTTTTTTTTTCATTTTGTTTAATTTTTTTTTATTTTTTCTATCTTTTAGTGTACTTGTGAGATATGAGGACTTTTTGACCCCAGATCTCACAAAAAAGAGGTCCTGTCGTGCCTTTTTCTATTACAAGTAATGTTTACATTTCTTGTAATAGAAATAAAAATGATCAATTTTTTTTTTTAAAAAATAGTGTAAAAATAAAAAATAATAAATAAAATAAATAGTAAAAAAAAAAAAAAAAAATTAAAGCGCCCTGTCCCCGCGAGCTCGCGCACAGAAGCGAACGCATACGAAAACCCCGCCCACATATGTAAACAGTGTTCAAACTACACATGTGAGGTATCGTCGCGATTGTTAGAGCAAGAGCAATAATTTGAGCCCTAGACCTCCTCTGTAACTCTAAGATAGCAACCTGTAGAAATTTTTAAAGTGTCGCCTATGGGGATTTTTAAGTACCAAAGTTTGTCACCATTCTGTGAGCGTGCGCAATTTTGAAGCATGACATGTTGGGTATCTATTTACTCGGCGTAACATTATCTTTCACATTATGGAAAACAATTGGGCTAACTTTACTGGTTTCTTATTTTTTAATTCAAAAAAGTGTTTTTTTCCCCCAAAAAATTGCGTTTGGAAGACCGCTGCGCAAATACGGTGTGATAAAAATATTGCAATAATCTCCATTTTATTCTCTAGGGTCTCTGCTAAAAAAATATATAATGTTTTGTGGTTCTAAGTAGTTTTCTAGCAAAAACAACTGATTTTAGCTTGTAAACACCAAATGTCAAAAATAGGCCTAGGCAAGTGGCTAGGATGCATGATGATGCTCCTTGGATGTTGGGCCCCTCTATATGGCTAGGCTGTGAAAAAGTCTCACACATGTGGTATTGCCATACTCAGGAGGAGTGGCAGAATGTATTTTGGGGTGTCATTTTTGCTATGTACATGGTATGTGTTAGAAATATCCTATAAATTGACAACTTTGTGTAAAAAAAAAAAGTTTTTATTTTTTTCCCACATTTTCCAAAAACTAGTGGAAAAAAATGACATGTTCAAAGGACCCATAATGCCTCATAGAATATACGTTGGAGTGTTAGCTTTCCAAAATGGGGTAATTTTGTGGACTTTTCCATTGTATTGGTGCTCTAGGGCCTTGAAAAGTGTGATAGGTAGTAAGAAAGTTTTATGTGTATTTATGCTCCTAAAACGCCTTATGGTGCTACTTGGACGTGGAGTCTCTTTTTGTGGCCAGGCTGTGTAAAAGTCTCACACATGTGGTATCACCATACTCAGAAGGAGTAGCAGAATGAATTTTGGGGTATCATTTTTGCTGTGTACATGCTATGTGTTAGAAATAGCTTATAAATTGACAACGTTTTGGGAAAAAAAAGAAAAAAAATTTTTTCTTAATTTTCCCAAGAATTGTGGGAAAAAATTATAACTTCAAAAAACTCACCATGCCTCTTACTAAATACCTTGGACTGTCTACTTTACAAAAAGGGGTCATTTGGGGGGTATTAGTACTGTCCTGACATTTCAGGGCCTCAAGAAAGGAGATAGGCCATCAGTACATCTGGTGTGATCAATTTTCAATAATTGGTACCATAGCTTCTAGACTCAATAACTTTCACACAGACTAAATAATATACACTAATTTGGGTTAATTTTACCAGAGATATTTAGCAGTATAAATTTTGGCCCAAATGTATGAAGAAAAATTAATTTTTTGCAAAATTTTATAATAGAAACTAAAAAAAGTGTTTTTTTTTTGCAAAATTTTTGCTCTTTTTTTGCTTATATCACGAAAAAAAAAAACCCCAGTTGTGATCAAATACCACCAAAAGAAAGCTCTATTTGTTTGAAAAAAATGATAAAAATTTTGTTTGGTTACAGTGTAGCATGACTGAGCAATTGTCATTCAAAGTGTGAGAGTGCTAAAAGCTGAAAATTGGTCTGGGCAGGAAGGGGGTCTAACTGCTCTGTATGGAAGCGGTTAAGGTGAATGACTAGAGCTTCTACAGTGGGCAGAGGCTATTTTGCAGTGAATTTTCTTTCAAAAGAAAAAAAAATCCTTCAGATTGTCAGGAAGAATCCATGAATCCACAGGTTGTTTCCAGTCCTCATGGAGTGTATTGGAAATGTCTTTGGAGCAACAGCTCTAAAAGATTATATTCCTGGAAAAGAAAGCTGATCTTTCAATTGCATGGTAGAATGCACTGCATCAATCAAGGACTGCTGTAAAGTGCTTTCCAGTTGCTGCTCCTTCTCCTTAGATAGTTAGGCACAGAGCACTCTCTGGATTCAGAGCCATAGGTGTACGTAGACTATTGTATTAAGGTGTGCACCCCAAACTCTAACACCCATCAATGGTATATATATATATATATATATATATATATATATATATATATATACACACAGTATCTGACAAAATAAGTACACCCCTCACATTTTTGTAAATATTTTATTATCTTTTCCTGCGACAACACTGAAGAAATTACACTTTGCTAACTCTTAACTGGGCATGGAGTTCACCAGAGCTTCACAGGTTGCCACTGGAGTCCTCTTCAACTCCTCCATGATGACATCACAGAGCTAGTGGATGTTAGAGACCTTGCGTTCCTCCACCTTCCATTTAAAGATGCCCCACAGATGCTCAATAGGGTTTAGGTCTGGAGACATACTTGGCAAGTCCATCACCTTTACCCTCAGCTTCTTTAGCAAGGTAGTGGTCATCTTGGAGGTGTGTTTGGGGTCGTTATCATGTTGGAATACTGCCCTGTGGCACAGTCTCAAAATTGAGGGGATCATGCTCTGCTTCAGTATGTACGAGTACATTTTGGCATTCATGGTTCCCTCAATGAACTGTTGCTTCCCAGTGCCGGCAGCACTTATGCAGCCCCAGACCATGACACTCCCACCACCATGCTTGACTGTAGGCAAGACACATTTGTCTTTGTACTCTGCACCTGGTTGCTGTCACACAGTTGACACCATTTGAACCAAATAACTTTATCTTGGTCTCATTAGACAACAGGACATGGTTCCAGTAATCTATGTCCTTAGTATGCTTGTCTTCAGCAAACTGTTTGCGGGCTTTCTTGTGCTTCGTCTTTAGAAGAGGCTTTCTTCTGGGACGACAGCCAGTTTGTCTTGCCTACAGTCAAGCATGGTGGTGGGAGTGTCATGGTTTGGGGCTGCATGAGTGTTCCCAGCACTGGGGGGCTACAGTTCATTGAGGGAACCATGAATGCCAACATGTACTGTGACATACTGAAGCAGAGCATGATCCCCTCCCTTCGGAGACTGGGCCGCAGGGCAGTATTCCAACATAATAATGACCCCAAACACACCTCCAAGATGACCTCTACCTTGCTAAAGAAGCTGAGGGTAAAGGTGATGGACTTGCCAAGTATGTCTCCATACCTAAACCCTATTGAGCATCTGTGGGGCATCCTCAAATGGAAAGTGGAGGAACGCAAGGTCTCTAACATCCACCAGCTCCGTGATGTCATCATAGAGGAGTGGAAGAGGACTCCAGTGGCAACCTGTGAAGCTCTGGTGAACTCTATCCACAAGAGGGTAAAGGTAGTGCTGGAAAATAATGGTGGCCACACAAAAAAATGACACTTTGGGCCCAATTTGGACATTTTTACTTAAGGGTGTACTCACTTTTGTTGCCAGCGGTTTAGACATAAATAGCTGTATGTTGAGTTATTTTGAGGGGACAGCAAATTTACACTGTTATACAAGCTGTACACTCACTACTTTACATTGTAGCAAAGTGTCATTTCTTCAGTGTTGTCACATGAAAAGATTTAATAAAATATTTACAAAAATGTGAGGGATGTACTTACTTTTGTGAGATACTGTTTTTTTTTTCTTTTTATTAGTTGTTAGACACAATCAATAATTTATAAACCAGGGAAAGCTTTACCTCTTAAACTCATCTGTGATGAGAACTGGGAAGCTTGGTGAAAAAAAATCTGGGAGCTCCCTGATCTAAAGTTCGTTGCTAAAAGCCAACTGGCTGCTAATAGTTATTGTACATGACTGTCCCTGCTAGTAAAGGCATTTGTTACTAGTACCAACATTTAGTTTATCTAGGAACGATGATGAGTTTTCGCAGAACAAAAAGGCATACACCAAATAACTTTAATAGAAACCATTCATATATTTCAACTTTCAATAAACATTTTGAGTGCATAACAATAAATAGCATTCATAACTTACTAGACTGTTTACAAAGCTTCTTCATGTCATGGTTATTCTACCAACGGCTCTGCAGTTAACCTACTAAAATGACAAACCCTGTATATAATAAAGGCGCAAAATATTGCTCTATAGCATATTTTGAAAATAATATAAAAATAAGTTCTATATTACAATTTAAACTTGGCTTGTAAAATTTCAACATAATACAGCCTTTAATCTACAAACAGAAAACATACAAACAACTTTCTTTTATTTTCTCAACAATATACTAGTTTATTTTTAACCATATTTTTAATTATGGGATGTGCAAATAAACTGAAAATTGTGAAAACTGCAAAGAAAAAAGAAAAGATTTTTGTAAGTCAGTATGGTGAAAAGCATATGATATATGGATTTCCTTTACAGGCTTAAAAGGCCATTTTAGATTCCTTGTTTCTAATGGCAGCAATGGCACCTTTGGCCAATATAAATAGTTATCTACAGCAGTTGTAAAGAGATCTGCACAGCACACAAACAGGCCTAGATGAAACAAAGTCACATACAGTCAAGGTCAGATCTTTCAAGGGATAACATAAGTTAAAGGAACAGGTTAAGAAAACATTAAAACGAAAAGGATGCGGTCATATTAACTACATTTTCGGTAAACATTATGCATCTGCACTTGTCCTTGTAGCCTATGAATGCAGCTTCTGGTGGGTAATTTTACTCCAGTTAAAGCAGATCTTCACCCTGGCGTTGAAGCGTTTGTTAATCCAACACTTCATATTCCTGATATGTGGCTGCTGTACCATGTACTTGTATGAGAAAGTCTCCTGTTCTCTGTGTATTGCTTCCTTCATGTGAAATCCCTGGTGTCCCTGACAGACCCTCTGAGCAGGAGAGCACACAATGGTCAGTTCTCTAGCCGTGCTGGGTACTCAGTGTGCTCCCCTCCAATGATCAGACTCGTCCTGACACACCCCAGCTGCACAGCCATTCACTTGGAAGACCAGTGTACTGCTGCTTCTCCTCCACCCAGCTCTTATGCAGCTGAGAACAGAGGAAATGTGATTAAAAAAAAGGTTTTTATAATGTTTTTTTATATCTATACACAAATGTTTTGCCTTTCATTTCTATTTTAAACTGAATGGGTTATTTAACAAGGTGATCGTTTACTATCACTTTAAGTCCCTGCCTCGGCCACTCCCTGTGTTATCCAAACTTTTTTTGGGCTTGTTATATATATTTTTTTTTAAACAGTTTTTTTGTGGCCCCCCAACTGCCCGTCACCATTGATATGTTCTGCTCCTGCAGCCTTTTGTGATATACCCTTCACATATTCCAGGAGGCTGTGGGAGACCATTCACAGTTTGGATGGTAGGCAGAGCTGGCGTGTATCAGTGAGGGTTTAGCTGCCTATTCCAGGTTTCTGGAAGGGGCAGCCTGGCTTCTGATTAATGAGTGCATCAAGATGACATTGTGGGACACAGGCTGTGTCACTAGTTCAGTGGATCACAGCAGAACAACACTAGATCCATTAGGCAGGGGAGTATGCTTTTTAATTGCAGCCCAGGTAAGAGGGGATGGTTTGGGAAAAAGCATGGGAAAGTGAAAATCCTCTTTAAATTCTGTTTCCAGCAGTATGAGCTGTCTGTGTTTGCAGCCATCTATACTTCAAACTGTTTCTAGCCATCAGTAGGGGGTACTGCTTGAAGATGGAAGACTTGATCTGCATTGAACTGAATAAGTTATCAGTTTCTATCATTTTTTTTTAGCACACAGCAGGAAGTACTGAATGCCAGGAGGGTGCTCTCAGTATTCCTGGAAACACGGCTTTTTATCAGTTCCTCTTTTTCAGAGGCCACTGGGAAAAGTGCCCATGTACCATATTTTTTAAAGGAGCAGCCATAGTTAATGCAGTACAGTTCTACAATGATGTCAGCTTTTGAGCTACATTCATATAAAACACATAGTAGGGAGACAGAGTCATGGGCTTATTTAATGTCAGTGATCAAAGTGAACTGCCAAACCGCAAAATTCAACTTTCAACACTTTCACTAAAGTATAATGGAATCTGTTGGTTTCAGCCCGCTGGCTGATTGAAAAAAAAACCCCAAAAAATTAGTCTTCTATAACAGGCTACTGGGCTTATAAAAGTCATGTTATATATAATTATTTCATGTACTTGGGAACAGATAAGCCATATTTTTATGCACTGTATATTGGTTTAGTCCACCCAATGGGGTTTATGTGTTAGCATAATGGAGGCCATTGTGTAATACAATGAATTATCCTTTGCCAAGATTTAGAAATGTTTACGTTGTATTTATACATAATTTTAGATAATTGTATATTTGCATATAAATATGATTGTGTTCCAATTTTCTTACTTCTAAACATATGTAAAAGGCATACAAATCAAACAGGAGGGTGGGTAAAGTGAATCCTACTTGACCTTTAGGCACTACTTAATTGTCTCAGTGTGAGCAATGTGCTCCAGTGTGGCCTGTGCCCCAATCTCCCTACAAGCTGTGAGTTCCCATAAAAATGTAAAGGTCATCTTGTATCATCTTGACATCCTGGGAAGAGGAATTGAAGTGCACTGTGACAAGACTAGAGACTCCCTTATACAGTATTAGGTATAACAGTGGTTCTCAACTCCGGTCCTCGGGACCCACCAACAGGCCAGGTTTGCAAGATAACTAAATTACATCACAGGTGATCTCATTTGCTGCTCAGTGATTGCAGTATTCTAGTCTGCATCCCCCAAGGTAATACTTAAAATCTGGCCTGTTAGTGGGTCCCGAGGACCGGAATTGAGAACCACTGAGGTATAAGACTGAAAGGACACGGGAATAGAGTACATTTTACAGACCACGCCAGCCTCTCTGACTTCCAATCTCGCTGGATGGGATTTCAAAACAGCTTCCATTTCATAACATGGTACAAAGAGTAACCCATAGAAACCAAAGGCAGATCAGTTTTATTACTGTACCTACATTACTCATTGCTATAGCTTAATCCATAGCATTCCTCTTTGCACTACATAATTAAATAAGCCCATATTATGTTGAACCCATCAGAAAGTCCTGTTTAGCATATTCTCAGCAATTGAAAAAGCCTCGACATGGTCTATCCTTTCACTGCTAACTGCATTCAGTAAGTGTACATAGATATTCTTCAGCATTTCCCAATCAGTGAATAATGCATTCCCATTTCACATTCAATGTACTTAATATAATAGTAACGAAAAAGAAAAGAAAATCCCTTCTACAATACTGTATCTCGCACAGCTGGCAGTATATAAGGTAAACATTTGCATAGCGACTCTTATTATACAGGAAAGTGTTAGCGCACATCAATAAAATTCACAGACCTTTACAGTTTTTTGTGCAATTTGCAAATTAAGTCACATCTCTATAGAGGAAAAAAAAAAAACATACAGCTCAGATCATAACTGGAAATCTTCAAAAGCCTGTCAGACAGCAACACAGTTCATTTTTTTCCTGGCTTTCAGTAAGATTGCATTAAATTGCATTTAAAGACAAACATATAAAAGAAAAAGAAGTACAACATATTCATTTGTGGCGCCTGTTACTACATAAAGCCCAATGGGGCTATTAAAAAAAAAAAAAAAATCAAGTATTATTTTGAATAAGGAAATCTGATTGGTTGTTCTGAACAGCTGCTCCAATTTTAGGGAAATCAGACAGAATTAACAGATAACACACCAGGATAAGGATCAATATTATCAAGAAAGCGATGTATCCTTTTTAATCCAATGAGATTTGAAAATTACAGTCACATGACTAAATGTTCGTGAACTTAAAGTGTTACCAAACCTACAACAGTAAAATCAGTGTGTAAATGCAGCAAAGTATGCTTGTTACACTCACTGTGGAACCTAAGGGGTTAATGCTTCGCATTGTGAAAAAAGGCTGTTTGATCCTGTCTTTCCTGATCCTCCCCCTTTTCCACTGTCCCCCAATCCATCTCTTGATAGTACAGAGCTTTTGGAGTCACTCTGCACATGCTAAGTTTGGTGGGTATTGCTAGAGAGTTTTTTTTCTTCTTGTGAGGGTGCATGTGATCTGCACAAGGCCAATCAGCACTGTCCAGACAGAGGGTCAGGGGTCCTGCAGCCTCATAGGACAGTCAGGGTAGAATGAAATCTCCTCCTACAAGCTTTAACCTGACACTGATAGAAGTCAGAAAACTGCTATATACTGCTAATGAGAAAAGGTGTTTAGCAGTTTATATTTACTAAAATAATTCCATTTCCATGTACTGTGGGAGACCAGATAAAGTGAATGCAGGCTCCTGGGTTCAGTAACACTTTATGTGTTTTATCACAGCGTAATTAAGGAATAAAACCCAACCTATAAATTACTAAACATAAAAAAGCCACCAATGAACACTCTTACAAATCCTTGTAAAAACGTTCATACCGTAGGGCAGTGATTCTTATATATATATATATATATATATGTATTATGTAACCCACTGTAACAGATATTTTAGTACTGTGATGTGTATAAGTTTCTCTGAGATCCTCCCTAAAAAAGTACAATCATTGTCAGTAACTCCTACCCATGCTTGGAAAGTATACAACACCTATATAAATGTTGTGTATAGGATTATTTTTGTTACTGCTAGAACCAAACTGTTACTGTATAACCGAATAGAAGAATTACCCTTTAAATGTGTTAGAGGTACCCTATGGGAACATGTATTACTTGTGAACGCCTGTTGTAAAGACCACTGTATTAAAATTTGCAAGTAGCTAAGTTATCTGTAATTTCTGGCTGGGGAAAGGCTAAAGATAAACTGATTGGTGTATCACAGAAATGGATCCCTGGACCAGAAGTTGAGTAAATTCGATTTTTTCAGTATGCTTTAAGCCCCCGTACACACCGGTGCAACTTGTCATGTTCCAAATTGCATGACAACTCGAACCCATTGCCGGCAATGGAATCATTAATATTACAGCAACTCATGTCGCAGTGATTTTGAAAAAGGTTGCTGCACTACTATTTACCAATTTCATTGTGACTTGCATAGACTTCTGTTAAATGATGTAGAAGAATATGCACTGATGTGTGGCAAAATTGCGCTGAAGTGCCGTGATTTCCAAGCCACACTGGTGTGAACGGGGGCTTACTGTACCAAACCAGGAGCACTGAGAGTGGAGACAGGGAGCCACCAATATAAGACATTAAACACACAAAGATAAGAACCCTTATAAACAAATGTCTGCACCACATGAATAAACTAAATGAAAAAGCCTTTACTACTAATAACAATCAGTGTACATATTCATAGAATCCTTTTAATAAGCTGACAATATAAAAAGACCCTAAAACCCAAATGCCATACCACCAGTTCTTTATTATTGTACAACACTTCAAATATAATACATGTAATACAATTGTAAACTGGTCCAGGTGGCACCGGTTCCTTGTTTGTTTTCCTAGTAAAGTGGAATGATCTGGCATGCGCCATGTTTCCTATATTCACAGGTCCAGCTTACTGCCGAATGCATTCCTATTATTGGACATTTGGGTTTTAGGATTGTATAATATTTCTCATTTCTGCAGCCATGTTTGAACCTTGTTTACAACTCCATTACATTCATTCTTTTGCAGTGGTGTGCACTTGAAAGTCATTATTCTTGTGAACTGATTTGGGTCTGTTCAACTTAGGGCGCTTATTTTTGAGAAACTGGTGGCAAAGAATTTGGGGGGTTTAGGGTGTTTTTATGTTGTGCGCTTCAATTGATGGATGCTATGTGTATGTACAGCAGGATTTCCTACCAAGGGTTATGTGGAATCCTGGGGTTATTCCAGAAGTCAGGAGTTCCTTGAACAATGAACAAGGGGATCAATGAACAACTTCTGCCTTTTAGATGAGTAACTACTGACACCAATATTCTTTTTACAATTATTTGTAAGGAGGGAATCTGACCCTAAATGTAAGGAGTATTATTCCTTTTGATCATCATATTGATTTACTGTGAGCTCTAGATATAGTAATAATTAGCAGGGGTTCCATGAGACCAAAAAGGTATTTTAAGGGTTCCTCCATGTTATAAATATCGAGAAAGACTGGTATACAGTGATTGTTATTTATAATAAAGGTTTTTTCAGCCAATTTATTTTTGTAGTGCAGCCATATTTAGAGGGGTCCTTATCTTGGTGTGTTATGTATTTTAACTGTCGGCATTACCAGCTGCACTAGAGTTCAGATTTAAACATTCACAATAAAATTATAGGATATATGCACAAATATTCAGCATTAAAGGGGCACATGTGTAAGGCAAAAAAATCTTCTATGCCAAAACATTTATATAGTAAATCACCATCATCCAGGGTTTACCTTAATACAACATAACAGAGGCTCCATTCTTTTTAATAGCTTTATGCAAACGGATTATGATATGCTAATATGTCAATTCAAAGGTCTTTTGATCCCCCCACCCCCCATCTAAACAGGGGTCAGTTCAACCAAAAGACATAATTTAATTTTAGGTAGAACCTCAATGGTGGAGTCACCCCCTAGCTTGATATGTTTTAGAATGTTAACTGTGACACCTAATGCCCCGTACACACGTGCAGATTATCTGAAGACTTTTGTCTGTAGACTTACCAAAACCATATAATATGAGGTCAAACCTAAACACTTTCAATTTGTATGCAATCCGGCAGGCCCTTGCACTACATAGAAAAGGTAAATCTGAAGACAAAAGTCTTCAGATAATCTGCACGTGTGTACGGGGCATTACCCTCTTCCTGTCCACCTAGGAGGCTATACGTGTTCCAGGGAAACCTGTTGCATTTCACAAAATCATCCAACAGGTACAGTGACAATTCTCACAAAGGCCACATCAGATGTGCAGAACCAGAAGCTCAAGCACAGAGATCTCGCCAAAGCTAAAATGTCAGTTTTGGTTAGACTTGCCCTTTAAAGTGGACCTATGTACAGACTACAGATATTAAGTATTTACATATTCCTAACAAGCATTAAAAGATCTATAATACAAGTCATACCTGACCCATCTAGCTGCCTGTACTGAGTAATTTATTCTCAAAGTTCCTCAAAGGTCACAACAAAGACTGTAAACTTGTGTTTCAGTCTGTTTTAGCAGCTTAGAAACACCTGCTGTGTGTATACCATAGAAGGGTGTCAAGATGCTGCTCTTAGTAGAAAGTAAGAAGAAAGGAGTTGTGATTTTAGTGCCTCTATTGTAAACTTTAAAGAGGAATTTCTCCACAATGCCTACAGCTACAGATTTAAATGAGAGCCTTAAAATGCTTTTACTGCTTGTTCAAAATATGTTATTTACTTTAATATGCACTGTCTGGGTACACATTCGCTTTAAGTATAGTATTATTGAGTAGACAGCTAAATCAATGTAGTGTTTTAAGTATCTGTACATCATTGCCTTTATGTCTATAGACTTATCTGCCTAAATAAAGCATCTTCGATATTGACTGGTAACACTTTTTTTAATATATAATGGACATTCCTGCACAAGTGACTTAACTTTATTGTCTGCTGTATCAAGACATTATGATCATGTGAAATGCTTAGTATATTGTTCTTATAAGAGGAATAAATCTGTATCCTGTATTCTGGTTATCAGTGTTTTTTTTTTTTTTTTTAAAGAAATCTTTTCAAAAAAACACTATGGCCACAAAGAAGCAGGAACAGGCTTAGCAAAAGGCATACAGTATCAAACATTCTATAAAGACATATGTTAGGGTCTAATTGTTGCTACAATATACAGACAATATACCTTAAGTGGAGCTAGACTGTGTTCTACATTAGGCTTCAAGTAAAATTCCCAATCGTTTTGATGTAAACAATAAATGACACTACAATGGCTATGGGTGCCCCTGCTAGTCTAAAATTATTGGCTGTAACTCCTGTTATGAATTTACAGAAAGTTTATATTCAGATGCTACATTATATGTCCAAATGGAAAGTTACGATGGCCTTTTACAATGCAAATTGATTACTAATCCAGATGGTTAAAGTCAAAACTGTGCTTTGCTTGCAAAACCCTTGTGCCCTTTGCTAGCAAGTCTTTCTAGGACCATCGCAGTCTTCATTTTTAAGCTATTTTAGAGTATAGTTGTTTTGTTTTTCAGACCCCAGATATATAGATCTATGCCTACCTACTTAATTTTGCAAACTTTCAAAAATCCATATTCAGCAGCCTTGCCTAAAATCTGTACTCTGTTTCACACATTGGTAAGAGGCTTCTGTCTGAGAACAGACATGCCAAGATGTCTGCTATTACTTTGGGAGCAACAAAACCACCCTCTGTGTGCTTCTCTGAGTAATTTACCTTTTATTACTGGGGATTGTTTTTTTTTTGACCTGATGGCTATGCCCTGCAAACTACAATTTTGTGGTCCAAGGAGATTGCCTTAATAGGCAGTAAGGACATTCTGATTAGACACATCAGGGCACCTATAAGGTTGGAAAAATCTGGTCCCCATCAAAGGCAGCCTAAATCAAAAAAACACACAGAATAGGTTTTCTGGTTAAAAAATGTAATAGCAGGCAATGAGTTATAAGAAGGTGTGGGGAAGCAGCCAATGCCAAACAAAAGGACCTCTAGCAAAATACCATCTGATTCCATAGAGCTTGTGGAAATGATTTTAGTTATTATTTGCAATGAACAGACAGCTCCATACAAGGTGTAAAATCAAATCTGGAAGAGTTACAGCGATGCCCGCAGACATAAAAGCATTACTAAAAATTTTAAGACAATGTTTGTATAAATATCACCACAGTACAGGACGCAACATGTAGCTTCCCTCCATTATTTATGAAACACACCACAATCTCTCCAAACAGATCCTGGTGGTAAAATAGTCAAATTCTTGTCTACAATGGCTTTAGACTTAGAAGTTGTCCTACAATTTAGACGTTATACTAAGTTCTTCAATCTGTTGCTGAGATGCATCACATACACATTAATTACAAAATGTTGATGGAAAATACACATGAAGCAACAGAGCCTAAAAAAGTTAGTACAAACGTATATATTAATATTCTAATACATCAAGACAAATATGATAGCCAAAGTGCATTAAAGGTACTTCAGCTGTACAAAACCTAAACCGGACCCATCATCGGCGCACAGTAAAGCAGCCATTTAGTAGCTAAAAAACAATATTCATGTGAATGCAAGTTATAAGTTGACCACATACTAGTGAAACACTCTGGTTCTCAATCATAAGGCTGGCTTTACATTACCCAATTTTCACTAGCAATGAAAAGTATTTTCTCATTGCTGGTAATGATTGGGTTATGTCTGCGTTAAGCTGTGACAGAGACCAAGTGCAAGGTCATTCAAAGAAAAAAAAAATGACAATGCTGGGACAAATTTTTCATCTTTCAGTTTTCCAGGATCTTTTCACCGTACTTTTGTAAAAATTTAAAGGATATGTATGTTTTAACACAAGCAAAATTAATCCAACCCCCATTCCTGCCACCTTACTATCTTAAGTATAAACTTGTCCTGACTGCTGCCAGGCCTGCGTAGGACAGATGCAATGTTTACCAGCTTCAATTCTCCTTTCAGATTAGGACACATACTTAAATGGTGTGACCACAGAGAATAATGACCATCACCTGGGCACATGCTCATTATTCCATATGACCAGACCCCATCTTCAAATGTATTCACTTATTCACTAACTCCAATAGGAGCTCATAAATACTGTGCAACAAGCAGTGTACAGGGTGCTTTCTTCTGCACAGAGGCTTTGGCCACAGAGGCTCAGGAAAAGGGAGTGGGATCATTTTTTTTTGCATTAAAACTACACTATTGATTGCCTTGAGTACAGATTATGGAACAACAAGGACAGCAGCATTTGGCAGTCAATTGAAGATGTTCAAGCCTTACAGTTTATGTTTATGATTTGTCTATGTTTGCTGATCCTTGGTGATGTTTTGATTTCCACGCAATCTTATGGGGTGAATATTGGTAAGCAAACAAAATGGCTGCATAAACAGTGTTTTGATGATAGGACCTCTTTTAATGATCCTTCCTACTTACCTGAGTGATAGCAAAGAAAAAAATAAAAGGAAAATCAGGCACCTTAGTAGTTAAGTCATACATAGCACTGACTGTGACATGATCAACCTTCCAGCTCAAATATATGAAATGTACTTAGAGAAAAAAAAAATCTAAAAAAGTTTTTTCCTCCCTCTTCAAACAAAAAGCTGTCAGATAAAAGCTCGACCTGTATAACAACAAGCAGCACTATCATTTCTCCCTTGCCCTCTCTGATTTTGGCTATTTAGTTCCATTGCAATTAAAGTGATTTTAGTATTTAATTTTTGCATGTAAAAAATTATATTTCTAAGAGGTCAGAACCCTTCAAATAAATTCAGTGCCTGTGCACTTTATTTTCCCGATCACGCCGTTTCAGCTCTTCCTTGTAGCAGTAAGAACAGAAATTGTCAGTCTCCGGGCGTCCATAGAAAGAGCAGTTCTCTTTCTTACACCTGCTCTGGTGGAGTGAGTATATAGGGCAGCCCGTATTCCTGCCTCTGCTGTTTTTATCATTGTTCAACCACGTTTGAGGAGACTCCTCATCAGCATACTCCAAGCAGTCTCTAATGTCAGTAGAGTTAAAACCATTTGTATATGTTTGAGATTTATGTTCTGTTGGTTTTTCATATGAAAGGGATTCCACTGTGTTCACTGTGCGGATGCCCGATAATCGAGCTGGGCTGTAGCTCTGCGAAGACAAGGAGCGGTTCTGTTGGGGATATGTTGCACATGTTTTTAATGAGCCAACCAATGGCTTGTAAGGATCATCTTGGAAGCTTGATGACTTGGAGCTGACATCATGTAGATGGATAACACTTTGCCTTTGGACTGGTGGTGTATGGCTATAATGAGCAGATACTGGTACAGGACCACTTTTCTTAGCACCATTGCTGGGTGAGGGATAGGATGCAGGTGTGGGGCTAGATCGATCCTTTAATTTTAGAACTAGCGACGTGGTATGGCTTTGAGGCAAGACTGGGGACGCCCTGTCCTGAGGAGATGTGTCCAGCTTTTCTTTGACAAATCCCTCCTGGTCTAGTTTCCTACAAGATGACCCATTGAGGACGGCTTTCTTTTCAGCTTCCTTCCTCTTTTGCTCCTGCTCAGCATTAAATCTTTCCTGGGCACTGGTCAAATAAAAACCAATCATCTCCTCATGAAATTGATGTCGGTGACTGGTTAGAAGGAGGCCTGCAAAAATAAACTTGCGCTCCCCTTGCATGGCAGCTCTCAGTATATTAAGGCTGAGTTTAACATCTGTGCTATACTTCCAAGGGTCTGACTTGTTGTCTAATAGTGATTTGTTTGTGAGTTTTTCAATGGGAGAGATGCTAGCTTTATCTGTGGGTGATGGGGTCGTTTTTTCTGAAGGCGATGTGCTAGCTGACTGACCAGATTCTTCCTTGCTCCCTTTTCGAGATTTTGACTTCTTAGTTTTTTCAGTGGAATCTCCATTTTTTCCATTGCTTGAATTAGCTCTGTTAATCTTTCCATGCACTAGGCCGCCAAGACCTCCCATGTTCTTTTTAAGCTTTATGCCTAATGTTTTGCTGAGGCTTCCAAGTTTGTTTGCCACAGAATCAGTTCTATTTTTTTCCTTCTCTTTTCTTTGTTTTTCCTTTTCTTTCCCATTTTTTCCATTGTTGACATTGGAATTACTACAGACCGATTCGCGATCCGATTCAACAGAGTCAGCCAGTGATTGTACGTCTTCTCCTGCAGAAGCTGTTGGAGATTCTGGTTGGGCTAGAGGAGCCTAAAATGAAAGGAATATAGATATTAGTTTTGCCAAACACTGGCTAATCCTGCTTTCTTGGCAGCAATACACATTTAATTTGAGGAAAACTCTAGACTGCCAAACTGGACAATCTAAATATTCACAGCAATGCCAGGTGGGGTACCAGTAACAAGAACATTTCCAGATTGTGCCAATGAGAGTGTCCTGTCCTTGGAAAGAATAACAAATACTCTAACCAGATCAATATAAATATACACTTCTGATCTGTCTGTTTATTGTTTTACAGAGTATTGTGAACACTTGGTGGGCTCCTTTATCATATGACAAGATGAGCATTTTTATTCTTTGTTTAGTTTACCCGATTTTTACCTAATGTCTCCAACAGTGCTATTATTAAAACACATTGATACTGATGAAACATCAGCAGATTTCCCCTTGCTCCCTTGCTGCTCCGTTTGACCAGGAAAGCAAAATAACATACCCGTACTTGCAGGTATGGGGCAGCATGAAACAGCGCTAGTGCTTGTTAATTGGCAGCTCAGGCACCCAGTGCTACCACAGTAGAGACTCATCCGCCCAGAGTTCACTTGGAGCAGATACAGAGTTTCTTCTCTTACCTCCTGTGGGTCGGCATTAAAGCATACCTGTTGCTTTGCTCTAGATGGGCAAAGCACAGGTTCACTTTGCAATAAAACTGTAGAGAGATCAAAGCTATTAAAACACCAATTGTACCTAAAAACCTCAGTGTGTTGTGTTGTGTTTTCCTAGGATTCCATAAAATCAGGGTGCTCTGGTATTCAAATACTACCTCCTGTTATCAGTGGTTTTGTCTAACTATGGGCACACCATTAGGATTGGCTGACTTGCTAACCAATAGTGAAGAGTGGAAGGTAAAAGAAGTAAGGCCAGAACTAGCAGCCGTGAAAAGTGCCCTTTGATTTGTTTTTGGGAATTCAACAGGAAATTGACATAACATGTATTGATCATAAGCAACAATCTTGCTACATATATGAGATTTATTACAACTTAGCAGAACAATTCCAGCAGCAGATAAGTCACAAGAGATTCTGATAGTCAACCCAAAGGAACCCATAGTAAACCCAATCCTGGTGATTACTGTCAGCCTGAAAACAATTGGTGTGTCTGTGTCATACTATGACCTCTGCAGACACCTCCTGACCAACAAATAAGGGGACAAGATTACTGGTCTGGCTGGATGTTCTTGGTCAATCCCCATATTTTTCCAAAATTAGCTACCAGTGGGGTCTGCTCCGTGCATAAACACAAAAGCTTGGTTGATATACGTGTGTACAATAGTGTCATCATCAGTTTAGGAATGATTGTTCAGCAGTTGGATTTTTTGATAACCCCATATCTAGGATGATAATCTCATATCTATAGGTACTTAAAGAATATGTTACCCCAGTATTTCTTATTCCTGATATGTGCCTATTGTACCATGTACTTGTGTTAAAAAGTATCCTGTTCTCTTTGTAAAGCTTCCTTTGTGTATACTCCCTGGTGATCCTACCAGCCCCCCTCCTTTCTTATTTCAAAATGACCACGCGAGTCAGGAGAACAAATCCAATTCAGCGTGGTCAGTTTTCTGGGTGTGCTAAAAGGACAGTCTGCCTGTACTTTCTTAGTCAAAACTGTGCTGACATGTCCCCATGTCACAGCAATTAACTGGGAAGATCAGTGTACTGCTGTTTCTTAATCCTCAGCTCTCTCAGGCGCTTACACAGCTGAGAACAGAAATTATGTGATCACTTGTAAAAAAAAAAAAAAAAGAAAGAAAAAAGGTATTTATATTTTTTTCTGACATATACACAAATGATTTGCCTTTCCATATTAATGTGAATTGGTTGTTTTACAAGGTAAGGTAATACCTTTTTTCACATATACTTTTACTAACCCTTAACATTTATCCAAGGCAGACAATAGGAAAATGCACAATTTAAGCATTTATAGTTTTGGGATTGGCATTTGGATTGGGATTCTTCCCTGGGCATTTTTTGTTTAATTTTACATATTGTGATAGTGCTGCGCTCTGCCACGGGGTCAGAAGGGTTAGATGTCACCCAGGGTTCTCATTTATGTAAGTTGAGGGGCTCCAGGATGTCTGTTCGGAGTGGAGAATATGGTTTTGCAGTCGTCTCTAAGGTTGGTAAATCTTGGATTGGGTTGTAGGGTCTGGAGGTTTTGTAAAGACTTGCTGCGCTCTGCCCTTCTAACCCTTCTGACCCCGTGCGCTCTGCCACGGGGTCAGAAGGGTTAGATGTCACCCAGGGTTCTCATTTATGTAAGTTGAGGGGCTCCAGGATGTCTGTTCGGAGTGGAGAATATGGTTTTGCAGTTGTCTCTAAGGTTGGTAAATCTTGGATTGGGTTGTAGGGTCCGGAGGTTTTGTAAAGACTTGGGTGGGATGAAGCCTCTAATCCACATTTTACTAGAAACCTGCATCCTAATTGTTTTCAGCATAGCGGCTATCTATGGTCCAGGGCTTAGTCCCCTGGAGGCAGGCTGCTGTAGGAGCAGCATGTCCTGTTCAGCCTCACAGAGAGGCAATCGCCTAAGAGACTGCAATTAGGCAGGAGCCTGTGCAACCCCAAACTAAGCAGTTGGTTTGTCACAATTGTGTAGTGAGTCTTTGCAGAGACTGACTCCGGGACTACGCTGTCCAGATAGTCAGGAACCAGGAAAATGTTTATGTGTCATTGTGATGCTGATAACCCCTACAAGAATAACCTTCTGTGTGAGTTTTTGAACTTTACTTTTGAATAAAAGTGGGCAAAAGGCCCTGAATTGCACTTTATTAGCTGGACTGAAGTTCATTAAAAGCACTGCATTTAAAAGCACTGCATTTGAATGAGCCCCCCAAAATATACAGAACATTATCAACACATTTACTCTATTAAACTTTATTTTCCAGACATTGCTAGTTTAGAAACTAGCTATTTCCACAGAAAGGTTCACAGGTAAGGGTCAGTCTTAAAATGTACATATTAGGAGATTCCTCCAACACAAATCTGCTCTACATCAGTTTTACTTATTATCTACCTAACCTTCTTGGCTTTGCTAGGACTAATGAGGAAAATAAAAAGTTACATTAATGTAGAACTGCCTCAGGTAGAAGGATGTCATTGGAGGCCAGACTCTACGCTAAGATTCAAGCCAACTGTTTCTACATTGAGAAAAAAGGATATGGGTATGGGTCTGGAAAACTGAATTACTTGCTTCCAATTATAAAACAAAATATTTAAAAGTGAGGGATCCTCTTTAACAGCAATTCTGGAAAGAGCAGCAAATGAACTTGTACTGGGTTGATAAATCATTGGAGGTTTACCCGTGTCTCAGAGGGTATGCGTATCCAGGTTACATTCATGTAGCTGTGCAGAAGGTTCAGTTTAGCCTCCAGGGACAGAATCAAACTGTTGAAAGAATAACATAAGCACAGTAGGAAATATTATACAAATAATAGCATGCTGTAATAATAAAAAGAAACATATAACACTTTACAAATTAAGTATGTTGATGTATACAGCATACAACAGCATTGTTGATTTATGAAGATTGGATAAGGAAAAAGTGGAGCTGTCACCCGCAGCAATCAGATTCTTTATATCACGTTCCCTGGGCAGAATAGAGATTGAAAATAGAAATCTGACAGATTGCTACGGTCAACTGCCCCATTTGCTCATTTCCATAAGCAAACTGGAATACAAAAACACTGATATGTATGTATGTAAAAAGAAAGTCGATATCTGGATGCAATTTGCGATATCGGACATGTATGTATAGTGGCTACTCAAATGAAAGCTGAGCTCCTGATTTCCCATCAGCCATTGTCCCCTAAGGGCCACATTAGGTAGTGTGCTTCTGCTGGATTAATAATGACTTCTCTCACAAATAGAATCTCTTCTAAATTACGGTCTATTGTCTTCCAGCAAGCTCCTAAAAAATGTACACATTATTTAACTCTTTTATTTGCAAAGTTACATTAGATTATTATATAAACAATATACTGGTGCCTTAAGATGGCCATACATGGATTGAAATGAGACCTTTTCAGCTAGGACCAGCCAAATTTCGATCCATGTATGGCCAGGCTGGTTGTACACAAGTCTATCTATCTATCTATCTATCTATCTATCTATCTATCTATCTATCTATCTATCTATCTATCTATCTATCTATCTATCTATCTATCTATCTATCTATCTATCTATCTATCTATCTATCTATCTATCTATCTATCTATCTACAACTAGCCTGTTTTCTTTTAATCAGTGCCGCAGGCACAATGGGAGGGATTCCACCATCCACATCAAGTGTGTAGATGGGGGGATCAATTCATTTTCTTTCATTCAACCCGCAAAAAAAAAAAAAAAGACATGCATGGCCAGCCTTATTTTGACTCACGTATGGCCAGCCTTACCTGATTTTGACAGGTACCTGCTCCCACTTCTGTTCCAGCCACCTTAGGCGATGGGAAGCGGAAGTTCTTCCCAAAGTCTTCTGGGACCCATGACAGGTCCTAGAAGACTTCAGGACCAGTCAGAGAGTGCAGCTTCACTCACGCATGCACAGTGGGCACCCAGGTGTGAAGCCGCAAGCTGTCACAGCCGATTGCCCATAGTAGAGATGCCAACTTTGCTTGAAGGTAAAAAAACCTTCTGTGTCACAGACTCACCCTTTTCCCACTCCCCCTCTTAACTTACCCGAACCCCATTGCGATCCAGTCCTGTGCATGCAAGCTGCAGCTCTCCTGGCTTTGTCCCTCCTCCCTGGACAGATTGACAGCAGCAGGATCCATTGGCTGAGTCCTGCTGTCTGTGTCAATTGACACAGCAACGGGGTCGGAAGTGAGCACCCACATGGAAATCGTTTTCCTTTTGGGGCACCACCCAGAGAGGGGAAGTCAGGAGTGTTGGCGGGGGTCCTGAGAAGAGGAGGATCAGGGCTGCTCTGTGCAGATCTGTAGCACAGAGCAGGTAAGTATAAATAGTTATGTAAAAAAAAAATCTTTTACAACCACTTTTAATCCATAAATAGTAAACTAAACTACACAGAACACGAGTGATTATATGTTTGTGGTTGGTTTCCTGCATTCACATGCAGATATTGTACAAATGCCCTTTAATCTTGACACATAATTGTCTTTACTTCCTCTGAACCAGAATATAATTGTGGTCAATGTTGAATGAATTTCCCAGTTCAATAACTGGGTGGTTGCAGTTATCCTGTAATTAACCATATATGCATATTTATTTCTGTAAGCAGCGTCTGTACTGGAGAATAGTTCTTGCAATTGCTAATATTCTGCTTCTTGCTATAAACACATTTCATCCCTGTATGTGATACTGATTAAATCAACATCAATAGTAAGTTTGCAGTGATTCTGTAAAAGGTTCTTTGTTCAAATTAATAGGCAATGGACGAAGCAGAGATTTAGAGCCAAAATTACCTGGCCAGTTTAATGTTGTCATTATCATCCTTTCCCCATTCCCAGTCCTTTCCAGGATCAACAGCAAAGTGCAAGGGAAGAAGCCTGTGTTCAGAGTCTGTTAATGGAATAACTGCTGCAATCAAAAAGAAAAAAAAAACAATTATGACCAAATATAATGGAAATAAAATAATAACCATATACATGAGGTTAAAGATTTAATGCAATACAAAATGAATAATTCACTTGTAGCTTAAAAAACTGTCTTCCTGTATTTTGTGGGGACTATCAAGGGAGATATCAAAGGTGAGGTTCACCCACAGGAGTTATCTGCTTTTCTTCATGTAGGTAATACAAATCCAATCAAAGGTTTACAGTACATCTGTAGGTGGAATACCTACACTAAAGTAATATAAATCTGAGAGTCGTTTTATTTACAGCTGTGCTCCTGACAATACCGCTGAAACCACCTGAAGTTCCTAAGAAATACAGGACCCCAGCCACTTACCCCTGACAATGCTTGAGCTTGGCTAAACATCACTCCTTTGTGGAATGGGGGCAAGGTTTATGTTGGCCATCCACTAATCATTTTTTGGATGAGAATATTTGCACGGACATTCTTTACACATTTAATGAATGGGAGAATGTAATTCGAAAATTTTACTTATTTTAAAAATTCTATTTTAAAATGCAATTCACAAATAAAAAGAATTTTCCAAAAAAAAAAAAAAAACAAATGCAACTCCCAAACCAAAACCCACATATGCCATCCAAAAATAATTTAGTTCTAGAAAAAACTTTCCAACCTGCTTCTTTGCATTTTCTCGCCACTTTGGTCGAAAAACAAACATCGGTTTGACTCTACTAATGTTTAGAAAATCAAATGAATGTTCTTAAAATGAAAATTTTCTAACTAAAATCTATATGTATGACCAGCATTCGTTTTGAAGGCTCTCATGCCACTGTCGTAAGGGCACTTGGACAGATATAAGCCGTACTACAGTTTTTATGAATGAAAAACAATCTATGATTTGAGGACAAGCACAATATTGAAAGATCCTTTCCCTCTATTCATAGATCCTCTTTTGCTTTAAAGCGGAGTTCCGGCCTCAGAAACGTTTTTTAGATAAACATACCCCCGGGACAGTCCGGGCTAGTGCATTTCATAATGGATAGCCTCTGAACTGTCCCAGGTTGCACTTACCTATTAGAAGAAATACTTAAAATATATATACAAAGTATATTCCTCGCGCCAATGTGAGAGTACTATAAATAGTGATTTAAAATATTGGTGGGTATTAAAAGAAGAGCCTAAAATCAATAAATAGCAGCTACTGTATAAAAAATGGTGTAGGGGATATCTATGGCCTTAGTTTAAGACCAAATTACAGCGCTTGCTCAAAACAATGAATACCTGTATGTATTACCTATATTTCAATGGTAAGTATGATACCAGTATATATATTGCAAAATTAATACAACTGTGGATGAATATCTAATAAATATTGTGCAGATAATAGGTGGTTAAAATATAAATATATAAAAAAACAGATATAAATGAAAAATGCTTCAATGAAATTATCCGTGAATATTCCAAAAGATATATATGTATATATACAGTCCAAAAAAGATTACTATAAAAGTGACTTCAGTGCTCAAAAAATAAATGAATAAATAATAAGTGTCCTTGATGACAAAAATTGTGAATCTTCAATTCAAAAAGTGCACGTGCTTTATCATAATTCGCTGTGGTCTAGCGGTACGGGCTGCTCGTCCTCCTCGCGGTGAGACAAGCTACTTCCAATATTTTGTTTTATAATTGGAAGCAAGTAATTCAGTTTTCCAGACCCATACCCATATCCTTTTTTCTCAATATAGAAACAGTTGGCTTGAACCTTAGCGTAGAGTCTGGCCTTCGGTGACATCCTTCTACATGAGGCAGTTCTACATTAATGTAACTTTTTATTTTCCTCATTAGTCCTAGCAAAGCCAAGAAGGTTAGGTAGATAATAAGTAAAACTGATGTAGAACAGATTTGTGTTGGAGGAATCTCCTAATAACACTTCCGGTGACGTCTTCAGAGCTCTGGAAGTAACTTGTCTCACCGCGAGGAGGACGAGCAGCCCGTACCGCTAGACCACCAGTGATGTGACAATATCTTTTAACCTATTTTACCCGACATATGGGAAATAAAGGATTCAGTTAAAATTGAATTACGCTATTTGGAGCTTCTTTTTTCTTCCACATACCGTCATCGATATCCCGGACGGAAATACCTGCCATTGGGGACCACCCAAAGGGGATACCTATTGAGCCCAGGGGGCTTCTTAAGCTTGAAATGTTCTAATGCCATATGGTATATAGAACCCACTACATCTGGTAAGTGACCCAGCCTATTTACCCACAAAGGAATTGATGTCACAGCGAATTATGATAAAGCACGTGCACTTTTTGAATTGAAGATTCACAATTTTTGTCATCAAGGACACTTATTATTTATTCATTTATTTTTTGAGCACTGAAGTCACTTTTATAATAATCTTTTTTGGACTGTATATATACATATATATCTTTTGGAATATTCACAGATAATTTCATTGAAGCATTTTTCATTTATATCTGTTTTTTTATATATTTTATTTTAACCACCTATTATCTGCACAATATTTATTAGATATTCATCCACAGTTGTATTAATTTTGCAATATATATACTGGTATCATACTTACCATTGAAATATAGGTAATACATACAGGTATTCATTGTTTTGAGCAAGCGCTGTAATTTGGTCTTAAACTAAGGCCATAGATATCCCATAGAAGAAATACTTACCTTGAAAATGTCTTGTCCAGCGCTGCCATCTCAGGTGTGGGCAGCTGAAGCCAGAGCTTCCTCTTAGGTGTCCTCTTCTGTGTCCTCTTTGGTCCCAGAATGCCCTGCATCGGCCCCGCTCGTCAGTTCCGGTTCAGGTGCGTCATTCCCTGCTAAACAGCTTCTGGGCATGCAAGCGCATTGATTCCTAGAAAAGATGGCGTTCATCTCCCAGGAGTCAATGCAAGCAGGAAGAGACGGCGCAGGCCGCGGCTGCAGAGGGAGGAAGTGGAAGAAAGGTAAGTATATTTTCTTCAATAACAAGGTAAGTAAACAAAAAAAAATTGGGACTATTCATTTCTTTTTCAGGTGACTGTCAGCAAGCGGATGGCCCAAAGTGGTTTTTGAGGCCGGAACTCCGCTTTAAGTACAGTTTCTATGAATGGAGCAGTTGAGCGGAAAGGGCGGGCATAGTCAGGCACTCTTGTTGAGTGCCTATGACAGCTCCCACAGCTCTATTAACCCCCACTGCACTTGAACATTACGATGGTGGGAGTGGGGAGGCATTATTGGAGGAGGGTTTTACCTAATAGAAGAGGCATCAGCACAAGGGACACATGTTACTAACTGTAAGATATGCTCCTTGTACCCTTGTAATGATTTTTATGTTTTTTATTTTAATTTTTTTATTTTGGCTACACTTAGGCTTTAGGTTTTGAACACCTTCAATGTGCAATGGGTAGCTGCATGACTGACTTCCTAGGCAAGAAATTAGCATATCAGAGCACCATGATTTAAGGGGATCCCAAGACCTGAGAGCTGAGGAGGAGTGGAAGTGAGATGTGGACAGCCTACAAACGAGAACTGAACCCTGCACACTGTAAACCCTTGAACTCTGCACTCTGTACACAGAGCACCCCAAATTCTGCACTCTGTACACAGAGCATCTCTAAACGCTACACTCCGTACATAGCACACCCCCGAACCCTGCATTCGGTATGTAACACTCCCCTGAACTCTGCACTATGTACCTAGTGTACCCCTGAACTCTGCACTTTGTGCATAGAGATCCTCTGAAACTGTACTCCGTACACAGTGCATCCCTGAACTCCGCACATAATGGACTCCTGGTATTTATTGCCCCTTTAAGATCCTCCAGCTGTGAGTGCAACTTTGCCACTCCCACTGTTGAGTTCCTTCAGTTATTTTCTGAGAAGAAAAGCCCTGGATAAATTAATATAGTCTTATGAATACAACCTGCCCTTTAAGGGCAACTATAATGCTAATGCTGCCCGTGATGAAATTGAGTTTGACATTCCTGCCCTAGACCTCTGACTTAAGGGTGAGGGAGTTCCATAATAGAATTGATATTACTTGATAGATTGATAGGGTCTAGAACCACAGTTTAAATGCCCATTTTTCTTTGTACCTTCCTGCTATAAACAGCTAAACACTTATTCTCATCAGCAGTATATAGCAGTCTTATGACTTCTATCAGTGTCTTTTTAAAGCTTGTAGAAGGAGTTTTCATTCTCCTCTCCCTGTCCTGTGAAGCTGCAGGACCCCTGACCCTGTCTGGACAGTGCTGATTGACCCTGTGCTAATCACATGCACTCTCCTAAGAAAAAAAAAAAAAAACTCTCTAGCAACACACACCAGACTGAGCATGTGCAGAGTGACTCCAAAGGCTCCGTCTTATCAGAATCAAAGAAGACAGGATAAAACAGCCTTTTTACACAATGCAAAGGATTAACCCCTTAGGTTTCACAGTGAGCTTAACAAGCATGCTTTACTGCATATACAGACTGATTTTTTGGTTGTGGGTTTATTAACACTTTAAGGGGGCATGTATGGATGCAAGAGCCTCTTAGCAGATAAATCAAATGAAGAGAAGGAAAATAAACCATCAAGCTAGAAAAAATAGAAGGGTAGTAAAGCTGAATCCTTGAGATGGGCGAAAAACATCATCTGTACAGAAAAGGGGTAGGCAGGGGTGAAGATACACTATATTGTCAAAAGTATTGGGACACCTGCCTTTACATGCACATGAACTTTAATGGCATCCCAGTTTTAGTCCGTAGGGTTCAATATTGAGTTGGCCTACCCTTTGCATCTATAAAAGCTTTAACTCTTCTAGGAAGGCTGTCTATAAGGTTTAGTAGTGTGTCTGTGGGAATGTTTGGCCATCAAATTCATCCAAAAAGTGTTCTATCGGGTTGAGGTCAGGACTCTGTGCAGACCAGTCATGTTCCTCCACCCCAAACTCGCTCTGCCATGTCTTTATGGACCTTAATTTGTGCACTGGTGGGCAGTGATGTTGGAACAGAAGGGGCCATCCCCAAACTGTTCCCAAGAAAGTTGGGAGCATAAAATTGTCCAAAATGTTTATGGTATGCTGACCCCTTAAAAAAAACCTTCACTGGAACTAAGGAGCCAAGCCCAACCCCTGAAAAACAATCCCGCACCATAATCCCCCCTCCACCAAATGATTTACAGCAGTGCACAAAGCAAGGTCCATAAAGACATGGATGAGCGAGTTTGGGGTGGAGGAACTTGACTGGCTTGCACAGAGTTCTGACCTCAACCTGATAGAACACCTTTGGATGAATTAGAGCGGAGACCGCGAGCCAGGCCTTCTTATCCGCCGCTGAGCAGGAAGATGACAGCTGTTCTCCGTGCTGTGTGCAGAGACACAGCTGTCAGGTCCCCATGCATCTCTATGGGGAAATTGGATGGGAACGGACCATCTGTCCATTCTCATCCGATCCCATCCGCTGGCCGATCCGCCAGATTTGACGGATCGGATGTCAGCGGACATGTCTCCGCTGACATCCGATGCCCCATAGAGATGCATGGGGTGACCGTTCAGATAATCCAAAAAAACTGAAACATGAATCTGAACGGTCCACCTGTGTGAAAGGGGCCTTAGCCTATCAAGGCCTACATCCAGCTCCTCCAACCCTCTCCTCTGTTATCTCCTCATAAAGGGATTATGGTATCCAGACAGCATATATATAAAAAGGTTAAAAGACCAATAGTGCTTATATCCTTCTAAAAACCATTTATTGAAAAAGCATACTCAGGGTACTCACATTTATCTAGGATGTTTAAAGATAAGGGATACCAGGAGGAGTTTTTAAATAGAGAAAGGGGGAAAATAAGAAATGTGGATAGAGATTCCTTAATTGCTAATAAGGTGCTAGTAGAGGATTTTTTATGTTTGCACGGACATTTATGATATATTTCTTTGGGATTGCACAAACAAACATTTTTTTGGATTGCACTATATTTATGTTTGATTGCATTCACTCTTGTTTTAGTTTGAGTATATTGGAAATATCTGTGATATATGGTTGGCTAATTAAGACATTTGACACTTGCAAATATTTATAACTAGCGCCAACAATATATTTTTTAATGTAGTGCTTTTGACACTATTTATTATATTGAGCACTAATAGCGTTGCATTACATAAATGGGATTGTGATCATTGCCAGCAGCTCAGCTCGCCTGTTTATTGGAGCAAGTAGCTCGCAAAATTAATATATTTTTATATAGCATATCCTTGCTGCTGACCCTCAAAGAAAGTACATGGCTTATTAGAAATAGATACTTCATTATAGGGAAGAAAAGAAGCACACTCACATGCAGAACCCTTACTTTTCAAAGTGGTAACAGCGGATGCGGGGATACATAAACCAATACCCTGACTCCAAGAAAATGACAGTTTAGTCATAACTGAAACACACCGACCCTGTCCGACATAAAATGTCAGATATGGGGGGAGCTCTCACATTTTTCAGATTTAGCAACTAAAAGATGAGATTTAGCAGGAGGTCAGATTAAAAGATCAACCAACAGAAGGATCACTCGTGGATTTAGGAAAATGTCTGTTCCGTAAAGACCAGATTTAAGGATAAGCTAAATGGATACATCCATTACGAGAAACCTCCCAGCATGGATGAAAGAGTTAATTCCCAACCTTGCCAGAATCAACCAAGTTGTTACTGCGTGGTCTGAAAAACCAGCTTGGTGGCCGTACAAAATCCAGATTCTCTAACTAAGAGAAAGAAACTGAAAAGGAATTGAGGGACAGCAACAGAAAGGAAACCACCCTACAAACCACTAAAAGGTAAGGTACAAAGGGCCGCAATGAGAATAATGTAACACTCCACCTATGATATTTATAAAATAAAGTGCAGCAATGCTATGAAAAAAAAAAAAACTCAAAAGAGGCGAAAAAATTACCCTGCGTACTGGAAGTTAATTATACCAACCCGCTGTCAGCTAATGTCACGGAGTCACTCCAGACTCTGGAAGGATCCCGACAAAATAATGTCGGGATCCACCCAGAGGTCTGATTGAATGCTAGCTCAGCCTGCTACGGAGAATCTGAGCCAGCCACTCCTGCTCCCTCTCCTGCCCAGCACTCCAATGAGCACTGGAGGAGCAAAGCAGAGAGCGGTGACTGACTGCTGTCTGCTCCGAGCAGACCTGAGAACTGAGAGATCAGTGGTCATGTGATTGCTCATTTTTCTGGCTTAAGATCAGCAGGGGTTAGTTGCAGCATTGTAGCGATGCTGCAGCAGATAGATAAGTATCGATGTTTAACTTTTTACCAATATCAAATGTCTGCTTTAATACTAAAATTAGAGATTTTGAAGGCTAAGTTGTTTTTTATTTTGCTCTCTAAAATCCAGCTCCCCTATGTACCAATTATGCCATTAATGTACCTTAGAACTAACAGGAATATTAGCTTGACATGAATGTACCTTGGTTGCAGAAAAATAAAAGCTTTCTTTGATTTTGAGAACAAGGCCTTACCTTGGCCCTTGCTGTATTTCTTAGAAAGTTTCAGTGACTCCCTGATATACAGACACAGACAGAGGAACCAGTAAGACACAGGAAGGAGTTATCAGCTAATCTTATTAGCACACCTTCACCCATCAACTAAGTTTTTACAGCATCCCTGGCATTTCTCTATGCGTACATTTGCCTTGCTTCCCCAGGGTCCCTTCAGACGGGCTCAGGCTGCATGCTAAACTCCCTGGGGCTGCAGGCAGCCCTTGAAACACCCCCTGATTTAGTACAAGGGCCTGCCTGATTGGATACAGAGTGATCGGTTGGATGGTGTGTCCTTTTATTATATAGTTTTATTAAGTTTAAAAGAGAATGCACAATCAGATTGTACAGTGTATGGCCACATTTATACACCTAAAATGACCTAGTTGCACTTTTAGTGTCATTAATTGGCACACCAAACATAGAAGCAAATACACATTTTGCCGCATGAAAAACAGGTGACAAATGCCGGAAAAAAACGTGCAACTCGCACCACGCCAAAATATCCCATGAACTGCTTTGCCACGTGTATGTCCCATGAACTACTTTGCCATTGAAGTCAGCGGGCTGCCCTATGTATTTCACTGGAAAAACGAGCCAACGGACATGTGCTCCCACTACTCTAGGTGTGAGTAAAATTTACCCAAGAATGAGGCTACATTCACATCTGTGTTTCCGAACACATATAAAACTGCACAGAAAATGTGCGCTTTGCCATGCGTTTCAGAAACGCTGCAAATGTGCATCATGCTGGTGCTGTCATTACATGTTAATGGCACCCCAAGTGGGGCAAACGCACCATAAACTGCAGTAGTGCACCGTGGTACGCTCCAAAAACATTTCTGGAGTGATTGTTGCGTGTAAGGCAGCTTATTCCAGTGAATGGGCGCCCCTATACATGACGAGTGAAAACACTCCAAAACAAACACATAAGGGATTGTGAGTTTTCGCTATGTGGAGAAGTGAATGAGGCCTGACAACTGAGTGTCTCCATCCACTCTCCCCTATGTACTTTTACAAAGATGGCCACACACTATGCAATCTGATTGTACAATCTCTGTACAATTTCCTTTAGATCTTCCAGAACTATGGAATAGGATGTCACACCTGAACAATCCATTGAATTTGTATCAAATCAGGCAGGTCCTTGAACTACATAGCTGATGGGAGATATAGAGGAGATTGTACAATCAGATTGTATAGGAAGTGGGTGGAAGGTGGCATTGTAATGAGGGAGATGTGGTCTAGAGTGATGAACACACCTTATCACACCCTCTTCTGTGATGCAACAAGGAAGGGAAGGCTTCTGGGAGATGACCTAACAGAAAGTGAAAGCTGAGGAAGTGATGGAATCTAAAAATACTTTCGAAAAAATCAAATAAACTGACAAGATTTTAAAACATCTGTGGATAAGGTCAGAGAAAAGCACATTGTGATAGCTGTCATTGGAAAATGTTTCTATTTAGTATGAAAAGTGAAATTCTCCGCAAAAAGGTGAACTTATCCTTATAAAGCTAGGATTTTGCTGTAGTAATATATTTTCTCCATTAGATGGCAGCAGAGAACATGCTATTGCTAGGAAATGACTGGCTACTGTCTCCATAACAAATCCATCACTATAGAGAATACTCTGTACTGACAATCACCTTGCGGCTGCTGACTCAAGTGGGGAATGCAAATTCTCTATAGTATATCCCAGGTACAATAATAAATACTAAAATCTTCCATTGCCCTATTTTATACTAATTAAAGTTATGGTCTCCCTAGCTCAATCATTTCCTATCAGTTAATGATTTCAAAACAAATTCAGCTTCAAAATGAACATAAAACAACAAAATAAAGCCATGAAAATGTACAGGATGCTTTCAGATGGCTGCGAGCGCCATAAGCAGTTACTAAACTCTTTCAATATTGGCTACAAAAATACTTTTCTTTCAATAGAATTACTCAAACCCTTCCACTATGCAAAGAGATCTGTCTCCAAGAACAATGGGTCTTTATACAGTCAGTATTCTAAGATCTTCTTAGGATCTCGTGTGGTGATTTTAGCCCATGTGCTTGAACCCTTTCTTTTTCTCCAACAGCCAAATACCCCCCCCCCACTCGCAAAAAAAGTCGATTTAACAGCCTCCAGAGGTATGACGTATCCTCTAGTCTAGAGAAGCCATTTTCAACCACGGTGCCTTCAAGTTTATTTAGGGGTGCTTTGGCAAAATACCTAAAAGTTGTATACAAGCCAGCGGGTGAATCAAGCCTGTCTTAATTGCATGAAGCCACGTGTTTTCATTGTGCACCGTTACAAGGACATCATCGGTTGATAAGGAGGACATTGTGTGCATACCCAGCATCCTCCCTGTTAGCACTAGGATCACACTAGCTGAGTGAGAGAAACCGAGGGAGAAGAGAAACACTGGCATACTAATCAGTACCACCGTGTAAAGGTGTATGCTTTGGAATAAAAAAAATCACCTCTAACTTTGAGTGTCCAATATATGAATGAGGATGTTGCGAAAAAGTGCTCTAGAGCAGGGGTCTCCAAACTGCGACCCAAAATGTGGCCCTTTGCTTGCCTTAATTTGGGCCTCGGGACACTATTCCTCTCACTGACACCAATGATGGCGCACTATTCCTCCCACTGACACCAATGATGGGGCGCTATTCCTCCCACTGACACCAATGATGGGGCACTATTCCTCCCACTGATACCAATGATGGGGCACTATTCCTCCCACTGATACCAATGATGGGGCACTATTCCTCCCACTGATACCGATGATGGGGCACTATTCCTCCCACTGATACCGATGATGGGGTACTATTCCTCCCACTGACTCCAATGATGGGGCACTATTCCTCCCACTGATACCGATGATGGGGCACTATTCCTCCCACTGACACCGATGATGGGGCACTATTCCTTCCACTGATACCGATGATGGGGCACTATTCCTTCCACTGATACCGATGATGGGGCACTATTCCTCCCACTGACACCGATGATGGGGCACTATTCCTCCCACTGATACCAATGATGGGGCACTATTCCTCTCACTGATACCGATGATGGGGCACTATTCCTCTCACTGATACCGATGATGGGGCACTATTCCTCCCACTGATACCGATGATGGGGCAATATTCCTCCCAATATTGTAATTTTTTTAAACCCTAATTTCTACTCCCGCTGGTCACAGTCAGCCCCCCCTCTAAATGTGAAGGGCAGTAAACTGGCCCTTTTTTTGAAACGTTTGGACCCCAGCATTAGAGGGCCTATAATGACCAAATTGTTGCTAAGATGCCTGAAATGAAAAGCATCAGTTATGGAGCCGTTTTTAGCAACACTTACACATCTATCCAATGACTGGGTCACCCCTGAAATATGACAAAATGGGCTTTTTTAAAAGTGTAACCTTTTATATTTGTTGGATAGAATGGGGAAGGGTTAGACCTTCTGTCAAGTTTTTATTTCTGTCTAAATTCCCATTGGGGACATTCACCCCTCTATTTGTTCTGGGGACAGTTGCTTAAGAGGAGAATTCCCCTAACATTGGAAGATTTCCTGTAACTTCCTGTTACACCTCTGAGACAGGAAATGAAAGGAGCTTTCCCCAATGGAACACAGATAGGAAACATTTACCTGGCAGGGGTTTAAAAAGAACTTTGGCTATACAATACATACTCTCACTTTTCCAAGCTGTTTAGTAGATATATGAAGGCTCAATGGAGGTGTGGAGGAGGTATATGTGTAAAGGCAAAGCCCAGGCTCTCATATAGCTGGAGAAAACCATCTGTGAAAGTCATACCCATAATATCACTTCTGCTCAGTACCACATGTATGTTTCTGGCCACAATAGAGCTATTAAGGGTTCCACTTTAAAAAGCAGCAGTACTGCCTTACTGGGTCTATACCCAGAAAAAAGCTGCATTTTAGGGTGTGGCAGCCACTTTTATTAAACAGAACAGAGCAGCTCACATAGAAATCAGTTGCACACAGGTGGTTTCCTCCATCAATATGAAAAGACAACTGAAAGCTCCAAGCCACCTGGCTTCCTTATCAGCAGCACCGCTGCTCTCCTTACCAGTCCCTCTGTACAGCTCTTTTGTTTCACTTGGCTTATTTAGCCTTTAGGCTACGTTCACATCTTGGCGTTGCTATTACAGGCGTTTTTATGGGCGTTTTTGCAGGTGTTTTTTGTGCAGGCGTTTTTAGATTGAATAGAGACCAATGGAAAACGCCTGTAATCTGCCCAAAAAGAAGATTATGTACTCTTTTGAGCGTTTGGCGTTTTGCTTACGGCGTCAAAACGCTCAGATGTGAACAGGGGCCATTGAAATTAATAGGCTTTGTCTTGTTGGGCGTTTTGAGAGCTGATCCTAGAGCAGAAAAACTCCCCAAAAACCTACATGTGAATGTAGCCTTAAGCCCCGTACACACGTACCGATTGTCGGCTGTAAATATTCGGCCGCCGACCGATCGGCCGATTGTAGGCTTGTTAGTATGATGCTTCCGACAGCGCATTTTCGGCCGAACAGAATCTGTCGTGCAGACTTTAAAATATTTGTTGGCCGTCACCAGAACGGCCGATTGTTCGCCAGTCAGTACAGATTTCGGCCGACAAACAGCAGATTAGCAAGACTGGGCATGCTCAGAAAAGAAAAAAAGACAAGGAAAGTTAACCATCACATGACATCACTTCTGCAGTCGGCTGTTGTTGGCCGACAAAATTCGTGTGCAGTCTTTTGCAGTTTTCAACAGACACGACAGCCCTGGACAAAAGACGGCCAATCGTTCGGCCGCCGACCGATCGGCCGATTGTAGGCTTGTTAGTATGATGCTTCCGACAGCGCATTTTCGGCCGAACAGAATCTGTCGTGCAGACTTTAAAATATTTGTTGGCCGTCACCAGAACGGCCGATTGTTCGCCAGTTAATACAGATTTCGGCCGACAAACAGCAGATTAGCAAGACTGGGCATGCTCAGAAAAGAAAAAAAGACAAGGAAAGTTAACCATGACATCACTTCTGCAGTCGGCTGTTGTTGGCCGACAAAATTCGTGTGCAGTCTTTTGCAGTTTTCAACAGACACGACAGCCCTGGACAAAAGACGGCCAATGGTTCGGCCGACGATCGGTACTGCACAGCCCACTCCGGGTCTCTGGATAGGGGTTCTTCTGACACCCTGATAGGAGCCCATCTGACTCTTGGGAAGTTACCTTCTGTCTCCTCATTGGGGCACCTCTGACCCCTCGTTGAGACCTCCTGTCTCTTGACTCTTAGCTGGGATATCCTATCTCCATAGTTGTGCACAGCCTATTGCATTAGGGTGTGCACCCCAAAGCTCAAACACATTTGCATATGTGTGCATGTGTATACTGTATATACTGATTGTGTTAGCAGAGCAATAGACAGTGTCAGTAGGGAAGAGATTGGTGTCAGTAGGGAAGTGGATGGTGTCAGTAGTTTTTATTTTTATAATGTTTTTTAGGAGCCCCGCTAGGGGGCTTTGGTGAAATATCAGGGGTCTAAACAGGGGGGCAGGGGGGGGGGGGATCTGCACCACACAGGGGGATTAGGGTGTACCCAGGCACATGCCTTTGCCTATCTCCAATAAGAGGGCTGTCTCCAAACTGGGAGCC
Organism: Pelophylax lessonae; assembly: GCF_965119305.1. Taxonomy (NCBI): domain Eukaryota; kingdom Metazoa; phylum Chordata; class Amphibia; order Anura; family Ranidae; genus Pelophylax; species Pelophylax lessonae. Next base: position 112,633,655 of record NC_138771.1, read on the forward strand.
CTGAGCTATCCTCAGGCTTAAGTATTTGATGACCCAGCACACAGCTTTAGGCATCCAGTAAAATCCAAAGTACAAAATTCAGCCTAGCGCTCACTCCGAAGGGGAAGACTGGCGTGCTGCTCTCCTCAGGCAGGGAACTCCAACATGGGTACATAGAAAGAGAGAAAAAGGAGGTGCAAACACCTAGGGCATTACCCGTGGTCACTGTTTGCAAAATTTTAAGAAAATGCCAAATGCATACTCGCAGACATGAAGATGATAAAATCGTGTTACAAGAATCCACCATGTGTGAACTGGAACAAGTCCTTCAATCAGGACCGCTAACGCGTTTCGGGGGTCAAGCCCCCTTCCTCAGAGCTCCAGTAAAATCCAGACACAGGATTGAAGGTCCTGTCCTACCCAAGACACTTTGAATCTTTCAAGCTACAGGCCACAAATCAAGGTTTACAGAATCCAGAGAAAGACAAAAACACAGCTTTCTTTGCCCAGAAACGATTGGAACCTAAAATTGAACCTAATGCAAATCCTGTGTTTTTCATAGTGGCAGGGCATCTCATGTCACTATATATTTATATAGAGATGCATTACACACAGTCAGAATCATGATGTATAGGCAGCGCTGTGCCACCTCCTGTAACCCTGACTATCTTAGATAACTACAATTATCCATAAATCTAACCCTGCTTATACTAAAAGACTATATCTAAACTAAGCACAGTGTATAGCTACAGTAAGCTTACCAATGCCCATGTATTCAAAGCACTGTAGCATAGTATTAGGGTACTTTTCTATATACATCAGTGACCAATGTGGCACCTGTTTATACATTACAATGCAATTCTAATTTTTCATTTCTATATTGAAACGGTCATTGTGTGGCATCTCAGATAAGTGTATTTCAGAAAAGTACTATATTTGTAAAGCAGAATGACTCTTCACAGATAATGCTTCAGAATTTGAACCTTATATGGATTATATTTTCATACTGATGAATTTATTCATATAATTTCCTAACTAGAATAAACCTAAGATTATAACCAAAATATAGATAAACTTATAAGAAAACCATTACCATACTGAGACAATATCTTCCTCCAGGTCAGGGAGTTTTAGAACATTGTGATGCATTAATGGCTTTATTTAAATGATCTCAGTTGGATCTGTGTCTGAAAAGGACAGCTTGAAATCAATGCAATGAACTATTCTAGCTGAAAGCTCATGTGGGCGGGCTATCTGACAAGTGACAGGTGCCAATTACAATTTACTTCTCCCCTTGAATGCAAGAACTGAAAAGAATAATGCTCCATTAAGTCATTTTTTTTTCAGTGGGCTAGACACTGAACACAATACTTAGTAAAGGTCTACAGAAAACAGAAAATACCTCATTAAAGTGATTGTAAAGTCTCGTTTTTTTTTTCTAATACAAATAACCAACATGTTATACTTACCTGCTCTGTGTAATGATTTTGCACAGAGCAGCCCGGATCCTCCTCTTCTAGGGGTCCCTCTTCAGCTCTCCTGGCCCCTCCTTCCCTTTTGAGTGCCCCCACAGCCGAGCCGAGTCAGAGCCAAGTGTATCAATTCAGACACAGGGCTGTGGTTCGGCCCCACCCCCCTCTCTCCTCATTGGCTAACTGACTTTGGATGACAGCAGTGGGAGCCAATGGCACCACTGCTGTCTTAGCCAATGAGGAGGGGAGTCCCAGGTGGCTGAGACAGTCATGGACATCGCTGGATCGAGAAGGGGCTCAGGTAAGCATTAGAGGGGGTTGGGAGGAGCTGCTGCACACAGGTTTTTTTTTTATCTTAATGCATAGAATGCATTAGGATAAAAAACCTTCTGATTTTACAACCCCTTTTACTTTAAATTGGGAAAAATCAAAAAACACCTGTCATGTATTTGATTTAATTTACAAATGTTTTTTATGTTTTATAATAAAAATATAGGGCAATATCCACATAGGGCAACGGCTTAAGACAACTGGGTAAGGGGGGAAGTTAGGTTTTTATCAAGCAGTCACTCAATGCCCTTTAGCACCAGGCTGATGGTTTTAGAGAGAGACCTTTCTTTGGGACCACAGGCAATTGGCCTAATTGCTTTGAAGGCACCAACCTACATGCTTGATGTGTCAGCCTAGTATTCTTCAAGGGTGAGGATACTGTCAGAGAAGATTTAATCTGCCCTTGAATAATTTTTAAGTTTATGGACTTAAAGTTCACTAATAGATATCTATAAGAAAGGGCTTGTGTTGATGAGCTTTGGGCTTGTGTAGACGGGCTTTGGGCTTGTGTTGATGGGCTTTGGGCTTGTGTTGATGGGCTTTGGGCTTGTGTTGATGGGCTTTGGGATTGTGTAGACGGGCTTTGGGCTTGTGTAGACGGGCTTTGGGCTTGTGTAGACGGGCTTTGGGCTTGTGTAGACGGGCTTTGGGCTTGTGTAGACGGGCTTTGGGCTTGTGTTGATAGGCTTTGGGCTTGTGTTGACGGCTTTGGGCTTGTGTTGATGGGCTTTGGGATTGTGTTGACGGCTTTGGGCTTGTGTTGATGGCTTCAGCTTGATATTTACACCAGAAAAAACTTCAGCGCAAATACCCCTACTAAACGAATATTATATGTGTATACTGTATATTGCAGCTGACGCTCAACTTGTACTCACAGTCCACCACAATAAATATAAATACAAAACAGTACACACAATATTTCTTTGTTTATACTACCAATCAACTGTACAAACTTATCAAACACAAATCATGGTGTAATTCACCCCTATTGTGAAATATATTAGGTGCCCATGAAATCAAAAGTCCAGTATTTGTAAAAATGACCTACAAACCACAGTCACGTATGCTAGTGATGTAACGCGTAGGGAGGAGCCGATAGCATCATTCCGCAAACGGAAGGGATTGGAATGCCATTTTGGAGAGGTATCAACAGGCTATCATTTTAAAGGGAAATACATGATGTACCGTTTATACTCGAGTATAAGCCGACTTTTTCAGCACGTTTTTTTATGCTGGAAAAAGCCCTCCTCGGCTTATACTCGAGTCAGTGTCCAAAATTACCTTTCTCTGATGCAGTGCGCATGCGCCGCCGCTCGGGAAAGCTCGTACACGTTTGACTATTCCCGGGCAGACGGTGCATGCGCACGTGTTGGCGCGTGTCGGCGCCGGGCGGCGCCATTTTTAAATGTAAGGTGCCTCATCGAAAGTTAAGTGAGACTCCTCCGCAGCCCCTGGATCTCCTCAGGAGATGCAGTGCTGCGGGCATGGTACAGGAGATTCTCCTGCACTATGCCCGCAGCACTGCATCTCCTGTACCATTTCCTGTACAATGCCTGTATAATCTCCTGTACCATCTCCTGTACCATGCCTGTACCATCTCCTGTACCATGCCCGCAGCCCCTGTTTTGGGTCTCGTGGTGGTCCAGTTGGGTCCAGTAACTGCTGCATTTCCCACCCTAGGCTTATACTCGAATCAATACGTTTTCCCAGTTTTGTGTGGTAAAATTAAGTGCCTCGTCTTATATTCGGGTTGGCTTATACTCGAGTATTTACGGTAATCAGAAACCAGAACAGTGCGCAACTTTGTAAGTGACATTTTAGTCGTTTAAAAAACAATAAAAGTGGGAATACAGTGAGCACTATTAGTATCATTCTTTTTTGGGTGAATGGTGACATTATTCCCATAGCTGGCTAAGGATGGAGGTGGATTGATTTCCTGGAATTGGTGAAGGAGATACCAGTCGGGATTTACAGACACCATTGAGCTCTGGTTCACACCAGCATGATTTGTCATGCAATTTGACAGCTCAAAATCGTATGAAAAGTCGCACCCAATACCTAACAAAGGGGTCCTGCGTGACTCCGAAACGTTGCACTCCCCTGTTTTGTGTTGGGAACATACTTCAATAAAGCTGTTTGGGCAACTTAAGGATCTGTGGTGTGCTGGCAAATATCTACACTGTGCCATTGCTGGCAATGTAACTGTTCAAATCCTTGCGACTCAAGTTGCAGCAATTTTCAAAAAGGTTCCTACACTAGTTTTTTTTGCAATTTCATTGCAACTTGCATTGACTTCTGTTAAATAAAGTTGCAAGCCGCAATTAAATTGGAGGTTCAAATCGCACTAATCTGCAACTTTGAAATCAAGCTGAAGTAGCGATTTCAAAGCCGCACTGGTGTGAACAAAGGCTTATAGGGGAAGGTTCAGTAGACCAGGTTGAGTTTGGCTCAAATAAAGGATGTGAGAGTAAAATTGTGATGGTAATGGGACTGCACAGTGTATGAGAAAACAAATTGCATGGAAACTGAACAACACGGTGTGTGGCATCACTACAGAGAAGAACTGAACAGTAAATGTGAAATAAGGACATGGTCTGTGATATATACGGTGGATTTTTACAAATATTAGACTTTTGAGATTATGGGCACCTAATATATGTGTTTGATAGGTTATATACAGTTGATTGGTAGTATTTACCTATAGAAAAACACAGAAATATTGCACAACACTGCTTTGTATTTATACAAGCTTGAAATAAATTTGAGATGCTTCTGATATAATTTAGAATTTATTGAGAAATTCATCTTACCTGCACTTGACTTGCTTCAAAGCATGTTTTGCATACCCAAAGCCTTTTATAGCAATGCAAACCACATTTGAAGAGAACAAAGGGCTTATCAACAAATGCAATAAATGTGTTTTCTGTGGCAGCCAATCAGGTTGCATCTGACACTATTTGTCATGTAGGTCAGCAAAAAAGCACACAAACAATATATAAAACAAACACTCAAATAATTTTACTGTATGAGCAAGAAAACATGATATCAAAATACAAAATAAAAGCAGAGATCACAAAAAAAAAAAGGAAAAAGTGGGTTATTTATGAGCCCGTCACCCACATTATCTACTTTTGGAAGGCATCACTCTTTATTAATAATAATGTACATAATAATGTACATTATGTACATAGCTGTTCTAGAACATTCTGTACAGAATACCAAGAATATAACATTCATTGATCCAAATGTCATTTCGGCTACAGACTGCAGTTAGTGCCTAGTTCTACAGTGAGATATAACTGCAATATGATTATTGTTAGTAATATTTTCCAATAAATATAACCGTTAAATAAACATCTTCTTTTTGACTTACATGCAGCAGTATACAGGAATGAATACATTTCAAAATATCAGCACAAAAAAGAAAAAAAAAAATCAAACAGAGAGAAATAAACAGAAACCTGCTTATGAATAAGGCTCCTTTCACACGAGCGGTGCGCTCGACAGAGTTAGTTTGGTTCAGCGGGGATTGATCCGCCGATCCCCACTGAGCAGGAGGATGACAGCTCCGTCTCCGCTCTGTGTGCAGAGACGGAGCTGTCAGAGCCCTGTTCTCCTCTATGGAGCCCTGCTCTCCTCTACTGTCTGTCCGTTTTCATCTGATCGTATCCGATCCTCCAGACGGACGGAAAATAGGGTTTCATTCCGTCCGGATTTCACAGACAGGATCAGATCGGATAGCAGCAGGTGTCAGCAGAGATGTCTCCGCTGACATCCGCCGCTTCATAGGGCTGCATGGAGCAACTGATCCGCCTGAAAAACTGACAGGCGGACCAGATCGGAAAGCCCGTGGTAAAGGAGTCTAGAGCTGAATCTATGTAACAAGAAAAATCTAGAAATTGCTGAAACTTTTTGGATTCAATGTTTTAGTGTATTTTCTAGGCTGATTAAAACATGGTTATATTCATATAAAGAAGGGGTAGTATACTGTAAGATATAAAAATGTTCATAATTAGTAAGGGACAAATATATATACTGTATATAGATGTATGTATATACACTATATTGTCAAAAGTATTGGGACACCTGCCTTTAGTCCTTAGGGTTCAATATCGAGTTTGCCCACCCTTTGCAGCTATAACAGCTTCAACTCTTCTGGAAAGGCTGTCCACAAAGAGTGTGTCTATGGGAATGTTTGACCATTCATCCAGAAGCGCATTTGTGAGGTCAGGCACTGATGTTGGCTCGCAGTCTCCACTCTAATTCATCCCAAAGGTGTTCTATCGTGTTGAGGTCAGGACTCTGTGAAGGCCAGTCAAGTTCCTTCCCCCAAAACTCACTCATCCATGTCTTTATGGATCTTGCTTTGTGCACTGGTCGAAATCATTTGGTGGAGGGGGGGATTATGATGTAGGGTTGTTTTTCAGGGGTTGGGCCTGCCCCTTAGTTCCAGTGAGGGGAACGCTTAAGGCATCAGCATACCAAGACATTTTGGACAATTTCAGGCTACCAACTTTGTGGGAACAGTTTGGGGATGGCCCCTTCTTGTTCCAATATAACTGCGCACCAGTGCACAAAGCAAGGTCCATAAAAACATGGATGAGCGAGTTTGGGGTGGAGAAACTTGATTGGCCTGCACAAAGTCCTGACTTCCACCCTCCTGGCACACTTCTGCAGTGACACTGCACTAGCCTCAAACTCAGATATTTCGTCTGGCCCCTCAGACCGGTTCACAGTACCCCTGTGTTCATATACAGTCTATGCACCTTTCTACTGCATACTGTGCATATTTCTCGCAGCTTCCTGCTGCATGGGGCCCATGGCCTGACCTGGGTGGAGACCTGAAATATGGCCAGGCCCTAGATTATAAAGGTTGTGCACACCTGTACACATAGCTGGTTCTCTGGGGCTCTTTGAAGTCTCTGGACTCCAGACTATCCAGGAGTTACAAAGCCCGGAGAATATCTAAAGACCAGTCTTCTCTGCTCTGAACAGATCTTCTGAAGCCCCTCAATCTGCCTCCTTGAGAACCCCTTGTACTTTTTGCCTATTTCAACCCAATGGCAAAGGCAGGGCACAGCACAAGGAAAATATATACTGTATATACCAATCAGCCATAACAATCTGACTACTGACGAGAAAAGTGGGATATATTAGGCAGCAAGTGAACATGTTGCCCTTAAGTTGATGAGTTCAAAGCAGAATAAAATGGGCAAGTGTAAAGATTTGAGCAACTTTGAAAAGGGCTCAAAGGGCTCAGCTCTTGTGGGATGTTTCTGATCTGCAAAGGTCAGAACCTATTAAAAGTGGTACAAGGAAGCAATACTGCCAAACCAGCAACAAGGTCATGGGTGGCCAAAGCTCATTGATTCACATTGGGAGCAAACGTTCACCCATGTAGTTCGATCCAATAGAAGAACTACTGTAGCTCAAATTGTAGAAAAAGGTAATGACGTTCCAATAGAAAGGTGTCAGAACAAGCAGTTTGTTGTGTATGGGGCTGCAAATTTGCAGATTCCCATGCTGACTGCTGTCCACAGCCAAAAGCACCTACAATGGGCATGTGAGCATCAGAACTGGACCACAAAGCAATAGAAGGAGTTGGCCTGGTCTGATGAATCATTTTTACATCAGGTGGATGGCCATGTGTGTGTGTGCTAGGGATCGACCGATTAGCGGCACCACCGATATATCGCGGGCCGAAATGCACTTTCCCCGATATATCAGAATCGGCCCCTGAGGTTACCGATATTGCCAATATTTCAGTAAAATGCTGTACCGGAGTGATGCCTGCAGCTAAAGGCATCACCGCCCCGGTACCGGCATCCATAGCCGACGGTCGGCTGTCTTGTAATGACAACTGATGCGGCTGAGAAGCCGCTCGGGTGCCATTACAAGGAGCGGGATGATCTCCCCCTCCCGCCACCTTCCGCGGCTCGCCCGGGTCTCCTGTCCCACCAGGAGACCCGGGCATCCCACCTGCACGGCCGCCGAAGACCCGATCAAAGCCGCATTCGGCTCTCATCGGGTCTCCATGTAAAAAACCCGGAGGTGATGTCATGACATCACTTCTGGGTACTCGGCGCCAAATTAAAAAAACTGGCAGCATTCAAAACAGCCAAACTTGGCATTTTGAATGCTTTTCAGTGCTGTAGAGGGGATCGGGGTCTTTTAGACCCCCAGATCCCTCCACAAGGAGTACCTATGAAAAAAATAAAAATAAAAAAATATTTTTTTTTACATGTCCAAAAATATCGGCCGATATCGATATCTGATGACAAAAATATCTGTATCAGTATCTGCATTAAAAAACGATATCGGTCGATCACTAGTGTGTGCATTGCTTATCTGGGGAACAGATGGCACCAGGATGAACTATAGGCAAAAGGCAAGCTGGTGGAGGCAGATACCACAGCTTACATTCAGAGGTCTAGTGAAGTTCAAGAAAAGAAAAAAAAAAAACGCACTCTTACATCATAAAATACATATCACCTAAGTGAATAAGCAATAGTGAATAGACAAATAAATAAATACATCTTCATTTAACCACTTCCTGCCCGCCCTATAGGCAAATGAAGGCGGGAAGGTGGTTGCATTATCCTGACCGGAAGTCATATGACGTCATATTTACCGCATCTCCGATCTCAGTAAAGAGCCTACTGACGTAGGCTCTTTACCATGTGACCAGCTGTGTCCAATCACAGCTGGTCACATAGTAAATTGGAAGTGCTGTTGATCGGCTTTCCTCAGTTCGTGCCTGACAGGCACGAGTAGAGGAGAGCCGATCTTTGGCTAACCTGGCGGGGGGGGGGGGGTCTGCACTGGTAATCAGAGCATTGATTACCAGTGTAGACCCTTCGGGGAGGTTCCACTAGAACCACCAGGGATGCCCACCCATGACCCCAGGGTTGCCCACCATGGCCACCAGGGATGGTAATCAGGGCTCAGGGAGTCCGCCAGTGCCCTCCATCAGTGCTGCCCGCCAGTGCCCTCCCCATCAGTGCTGCCCACCATTGCCATCTATCAGTGCCGCCCACCAGTGCCCATTATTGCCCACCAGTGCCGCCTATCAGTGCCCATTAGTGCCGCCTATCAGTGCCACCTATCAGTGCCGCCTATCAGTGCCCATCAATGCCGCCTATCAGTGCCTGTCAGTGTGGCCTCATCAATGCTCATCAGTGCAGGAAAAAACGTATCTATTTACAAAATTGTATAACATAAACAAAAAAAACTTTTTTTTTATCAAACTTTTCGGTCTTTTTTTATCTGTTTAGCAAAAAAAAAGAAAAAAAACTTGAATTGATCAAATACCACCAAAAGAAAGCTCTATTTGTGGGGAGAAAAATTACATAAACTTGGTTTAGGTACAGTGTTGCATGACAGTGCAATTGTCATTCAAAATACAACAGCGCTAAAAGCTATAAATTGGCCTGGGCGGGAAGGGAGAAAAGTTCCTGGTATTGAAGTTGTTAAATTATAAAAAATACATTAAAATTGTAAATATATATATATATATATATATATATATATATATATATGTTTATATACATATTAAATGGATGACAGCAGCGGTTTGAAATCATTCTTGTGACCTCTTGTATGACATCTTTGATTTTGCCATATGCGCAGTTTGATAATAGGGTTATAGGGGTCAATTAGGTCTGGTGAGCATATAGTACATCTGCATGCTGGTGGAGAGCAACCTTTCCTATACTCACTGAGGAAGCTGTTCACATGTGAGATTATACAGTATCTCACAAAAGTGAGAACACCCCTCACATTTTTGTAAATATTTTATTATATCTTTTCATGTGACAACACTGAATAAATGACACTTTGCTACAATGTAGAGAGTGACACTTTGCTACAATGTAGTCAGTGTACAGCTTGTGTAACAGTGTAAATTTGCTGTCCCTTCAAATTAACTCAAAATGTCCAAATTGGGACCATTTAGCCATTTTCCCTCCCCCTGTGTCATGTGACTCGTTAGTGTTACATGGTCTCAGGTGTGAATGGGAACCAGGTGTATTAAATTTGGTGTTATTGCTTTCACTCTCTCATACTAGTCACTGGAAGTTCAACATGGCACCTCATGGCAAAGAACTCTCTGAGGATCTAAAAAAAAGGATTGTTGCTCTACATAAAGATGGCCTAGGCTATAAGAAGATTGCCAAGACCCTGAAACTGAGCTGAAGCATGGTGGAAAAGACCATATAGAGGTTTAACAGGAAAGGTTCCACTCAGAACAGGCCTCGCCATGGTCGACCAAAGAAGTTGAGTGCGTCATATCCAGAGGTTGTCTTTGGGAAATAGACGTATGAGCGCTGCCAGCAATGCTGCAGAGGTCGAAGGGGTGGGGGGTCAGCCTGTCAGTGCTCAGCCTGTGGTCTGATGAGGGTGTGTGGCGGCAACCAGATGAGGAGTACAAAGACAAGTGTGTCTTGCCTACAGTCAAGCATAGTGGTGGCAGTGTCATGGTCTGGGGCTGCAGGAGTGCTGCCGACACTGAGAAGCTACAGTTCATTGAGGGAACCATGAATGCCAACTTGTACTGTGCTATACTGAAACAGAGCATGATCTCCTCCCTTCAGAGACTGGGCCGCAGGGCAATATTCCAACATGATAACGACCCCATACACACCTCCAAGACGACCACTGCCTTGCTAAAGAAGCTGAGGGTAAAGGTGATGGACTGGCCAAATATGTCTCCAGACCTAAACCCTATTGAGCATCTGTGAGGCATCCCCAAACGGAAGGTGGAGGAACGCAAGGTCTCTAACATCCACCAGCTCCGTGATGTCTTCATGGAGGAATGGAAGAGGACTCCAGTGGCAACCTGTGAAGCTCTGCTGAACTCCATGCCCAATAGGGTTAAGGCAGTGCTGGAAAATAATGGTGGCCACACAAAATTTTGACACTTTGGGCCCAATTTGGACATTTTAACTTAGGGATGTACTCACTTTTGCTGATAGCGATTTAGACATTAATGGCTGTGTGTTGAGTTATTTTGAGGGAATAGCAAATTTACACCGTTCTACAAGTTGTACACTTACTACTTTACATTGTAGCTAAGTGTTATTTCTTCAGTGTAAAGATATAATAAAATATTTACAAAAATGTGAGAGGTGTACTAATTTTTGTGAGATACTGTATAATCTCACATGTGAACAGCTTCCTCAGTGAGTATAGGAAAGGTTGCTCTCCACCAGCATGCAGGTGCACTATACACTCACCAGACCTAATTGACCCCTATTACAGGGAGTCAAACTGCGCATATGGGAAAATCAAAGATGTCATAGAAGAGGTCACAAGATTAATTTCAAACCGCTGCTGTCATCCATGTAATATGTATATAAATAGCGTATTCCAAGCTCCAGTGTTGCCATATAGAGAGGGAGAAGAAGAAACACTCTCATGGTGCAGTATATCAAATCATTTTTTTTAAAAAAGAGGGTTGTATTAAGACAGAGACCAGCATGTATTCCATAGGAATCGCCGGTTTGCGCTCCACCTGCATTCAAGCTGACCGGAACAGACGTATCTCAAACACCACCCAGTGCCGTTTCGTCAGTCTTTGTCTGACGTCCTCAGATGTGTTCCAGCTGACTGGAAATTGTGTATTCCAAACACCATCCAACGCCGTTTCGTCAGTCTATGTCTGACAGACTCCTGTCCTCTAGGTATCCTTATGTTAATCTCTCCCAGGTACCCATAGGCCTATTATACTTACCAGGTATAACTGTCCCCACTCTTGCATGGAATGTTACCTGGCAACAGAAGGAATGAGTAAATATACTCAGGACAGTACATTTACTACTTACTTTACTTGAAATTATACTAAAACTAAATTTTTTTTAAATAACAAATTGTCATACTTACCTGCTCTGTGTAATGGCTTAGCACAGAGCAGCCCAAATCCTCCTCTTCTTGGGTCCCCTGCCAGCGCTCCTTGCTCCTCCCTTCTGCTGAATGTCTTCATAGTAAGCTACTTGCTATGGTGGCACTCATGCATGCTCGCTCCTGAGCCCAGTTCTGTGTGTCCACAAGACACACAGATCATGGATCATCCCCACGCCCTGCTCCCTCCTCACTGACTGTAATTGACAGCAGCAACAGCCAATAGCTCCCGCTGCTGTATCTGAGCCAATAAGGAGGCAGAGAGCTGAAAAAGCCTCTGCTCTTGTGCACATCGCTGAATCAAGATAGGGCTCAGGTAAGAATTTAGTGGGGCTGGGGGACACAGAAGGTTTTTTACCTTCAAGTATAGAATGCAATTGTGAGCAAAGGTCCACTTCAAGCCTGTAGATCAAAAAAATTAAAAAGATATCTACTGAACATTCAGCACACATCCTGCAACTGTTTGTCAGCCGATATCAGACATATTTCAAAACATTTCTTATGATAAAAACAACTTCATATTGTCAGCTTCTTTCAAATTCTAACCAATCTTGACATATTTTTTTTATATTTAATGGTAAACAAGCACTACATCCCGGGAGTCTTAAATGCCTGTCACCAGCAACTACCAATACAAGAAAGCCTTCCTTCTCCATTGTTATTACATAATAAAAAAAGTGAAAGGGTTATTAATAATACCCATTAATGGGACACACTAGAGACAAAGTGATAAGCCAAGGCAATGCAGACTGTATCTCAAACTGCCAACATACTATTATTTTGCTATATAGAGAATACAGCAAAAGATAAAAATATATACGAGTCATTTATAAAGTCAGAGACCGTGTTGTGCCAGTACTAAAACAAGGTACAGATTATCCTTAATTTGGCCAATAGTGCTTACCTACAGAATTCAAACATCAGTGCTTACCTACAGAATTCAAAGCTAGTACCTAGGGTGGACATAACCAGAAACAAGAAATACATTATTACGAGGGTTCTTCAAAAAGTTTCCACACTTTTTAAATACGTTTCTTCACCACAGAGTGACAACTCTAAACTACAAGGTCAGCCGGCTTGCCAGACAGGCTAGTCACATGACAGTCCCAGGCACGACCAATTACTACTCCTCCCGCCCTCACTGTTTCCAACGAAAATATAAAAGTGCGGAAAATTTCTGAAGACCCCCTCCTAGCATTTCCAGATGGAATACAAAAGATTACTGTATTATGGACACATAGGGGTTGATTTACTAAAGGCAAATAGCCTATGCATTTTGCAAGTGCTGTCAGCAGTGAGTGGTGGGCAAGGGGCTAGTGCCGGAGGTGGCAGCAGAAAAGAGCTCTGCCTGCCAGTATTTCCAATGATCCTTACAGAATCTCTGCCTGTATTTCCAATGCTAATCGCAGAATCCCTGCAAGGTTTTTCAGCATTACTGCCAGTACTGTCAATGGTACTGAACAAATCCTTGCCAGGACTTCCAGTGCTTCGTGAAATGATTTTGGATGCGTCCTCTGACTCAGAGGGGTATTTAGTCAACAGGCCTGTAAGCAGCTGGTGCTGTGTCTTTTTGCCAGCTACCCCACTTGTGCAAAAGAGCTATGTTATACTTCTGAATGCCTCAACCCCTGCCTGGACCTGACTATTCTCTTACAGATACCCTAATGTACATTCTCCACATTTCTTGACCTATCTTATTCCTTGGTGGGGCAATCTTGGGGGCTGCGACCTGGTACCAGCATGCAGCCAAATCCATCTTAACCATCAGGTGCTCTAGTAAAAAATCAGCTGGTGCTTAGACTCCACGCCTCGGGTGAGCCCCCTGGGTTGTAGTAGAAAAGGGCGAAATCTGAGAAAAGCACAGTTCTATATAACTAAAAAATGATATGTTTCCATTTTGAAAAGCAATTACAAATCCACCTCTATCACACAAAGGTCATTAAAACACACACAAAAAAATATATATTGGAGTCCCACTGTAATTTATTACGCTGCAATCAGGTTCATTGTGGTTTAGTTGATTTACTTAAGGTAAATACACAGTTCACTTTGCTACTGAAGTTACACTCTGCAAGAGAATTTTCCCCAGAATTTAGTGAATACAGTGAAGCTTCACTTTGCAAAGAATACCCAATAATGTACAAGGAAATTTTTAAAAATGCATTTTTGCTTGCACATGATTGGATGATGGAGGTCAGCAGAGGTTCATCTCATTCACTAAGATCTAGAGGGGATTCTTTTGCAGAATGCAACTGCTCTTGCAAATTGAACAACCTATCTGCCTTTAGTAGCTCAGCCCCTAGGTTTCATGCTGTTTAGGCAGAAGAAGAAAAAAAATCAATGCTATAGGTGGATATTAGTGGTAGCGTTGAATGTTTTTTTATTTAATTCAAAATGAAAACTTTGAGCATTCACAAGCCCCCCCATTTTGTGCTAGGTTACATACCAGCAATCACGTACAGTAACAAAGTCTGAAGGCCATACAATAGGAATCTACAAAATACAATGATTGACATAGTGGCCAGGGAAAAGTATATCTAACCTCTTTTTTTCTACAGTTTATCTCTAATAAAATTGAGCTTCCTTCATGGCATAACCTTTTAACTCAACTGAGGTGATTTTGCCACAAACTGGGACATATAACTGACAAAATCAAGAACAAAGAATCTTGAGAACCTTTTGAAACATTACTAAATATGACAACTGATAATTTATTTACAAGTTCTACTGAACTAAGCATCTCTCTTCAAAGCACATCAAGGTTATGTTACCAAACTATAAAATAAGCACTAAACACACAGATTTTCAAATCATGACACATCATCAACACTTTCAGGAAAATGACTGTTTCTATGGCTCTATTATTTCCCAAAGTTGCTACATCTCAGAAACAAACATTGCTGCAAGGCACTGGAGTTAAGGCACCCTATTTCCAGAAAAGTATAAATAGTTTAGGTTGACATCTTTTGTTTCACATAAAATGGAATTATGATTTCTGTCAGTAACACTTTTAGGAAAACGTTTGATGTAACCCACGGGTTTCCAAACTTTCTAAACAAAGGGCCAGTTTACTGTCCTTCAAACTTTAGGGGGGCTGGACTGTGGCCAGTGAGTGAGGAAAATGCCCCAACATCAGTGGGAGTAACCAAAGTCACGGGCTTCATGGTCACTGGGAGCAAATAAAAATGATATAGCACCCGTGGTCAGTAGAAAGAGGAATAGTGTCCCATCACTGGAGTCAATGGAAGGAATATTGCCTCATCTTTGGTGTAAGTGGGGGTACACATGCCCCATCATTGGTGTCAGTGAAAGGAATAGTAGGTCACTGTTGGTTTAAGTGGGAGGAATAGTGCTCCATCATTGGTACCAGTGAGAGGAATAGTATCTTATTTGGTGTGAGTGGGAGGAATAGTGTTCCATCTTTTAAATCAGTGGGAGGAATTATGCCCTATTGTTGGTATCAGGGGAAGTAATAGTGCCTCATCGTTGCTGTAAGTGGGAGGAATAATACCCCAATGTTGGTGTTAGTGGAAGGAATAATGCCCCATCGGTGGTGTTAGTGGGAGGAATTACAGTGGGGGAAATAATGATTTGATCCCCTGCAGATTTTGTAAGTTTGCCCACTTAAAAGGAATTTTTTTTTATCATAGGTGTATTTTAAATGATAGAGACAGAATATCAACCAAAAATCCAGAAAAACACATGATACAAATGTTATAAATTGAGTTGCAGTTCAGTAAGAAAAATAAGCATTTGCTCCCTAAGCAAAACATGACTTAGTACTTGGTGGAGAAACACTTGTTGGCAAGAACAGAGTTAAGTTGTTTCTTGTAGTTGGTTTGCACACATCTCAGGAAGGATTTTGGTCCACTCTTCTTTACAGATCTTCTCTAAATTCTTAAGGTTTCTTGGCTGTCGCTTGGCAACTCAAAGTTTCAGGTCCCTCCATACATTTTCTATAGGATTAAGGTTTGGAGACTGGCTAGGCCACTCCATGACCTTTATGCGCTTCTTCCTGAGCCACTCCTTTGTTGCCTTGGCGGTGTGTTTTGGGTCATTGTCACGTTGAAAGACCCATCTTCAGGGAAGAAGGTTTTTCAATACATGGCCCCGTCCGTTGGCCCCTCAATGCGACAAAGTCTGCTTGTACCTTTAGCAGAGAAACAGCCCCCAAAGCATAATGTTTCCACCTCTGTACTTGACTGTAGAGATGGTGTTCTTAGGGTCATAGTAAGCATTTTTCTTCCTCTAAACACGGTGAGTTGAGTTAATGCCAAAGAGCTCAATTTTGGTCTCATCTGACAACAGCAATTTCTCCCAATCCTTCTCTAAATCATTTAGATGTTCATTGGTAAACTTTAGACGGGCCTGTACCTGTGCCTTTTCAAGAGGGGAACCTTGTGGGCGCTGAAGGATTTCAATCGATTGCGGCGTATTGTGTTACCAATAGTTTGTTTAGTGACTGTGGTCCCAACTGCCTTGAGATCATTCACAAGCTCCTCCGTATAGTTCTGGGCTGATCCCTCACTTTTCTCATGATTATCCTTACCCCATGAGGCAAAATCTTACATGGAGCTCTAGAATGAGGGCGATTTATGGTTGTTTTGTATTTCTTTCATTTGCGAATAATCACTCCAACAGTTGTCTCCTTCTCACCAAGCTTCTTGCTGATGGTCTTATATCCCATTCCAGCATTGTGCAGGTCTACAATTTTGTCCCTGACATTCTTTGACAGCTCTTTGTTCTTGCCCATGATGGTAAGGTTTGAATTGAAGAAAGAAATTCTGTGGACAGGTGTCTTTTGTACACATAACGAGTTGTCGTTAGGAGCATCTTCTAAAATTAACAGAACTAGTCTGTGTACCACATGAGCACATACTATAGCCAGTCTGTGGGAGCCAGAATTATTGTTAGTTGGTATGGGATCAAATACTTATTTTTCTGTATACTCCCACTGTATACCCCATTGTTAGAGTAAGTGGAATACATTATGCCTCATCATTGGTGTCAGTGGAAGGAATAGTGCCTCATATCAGTGGGAGGAATAATTCAGAGGGACAGATAAAGGCAAGCAAAAAGCTGCATCTGGTCCAATGGTTGCAATTTGGAGATGCTGGTCTAGTGCATTAGATTCGTTTCGTATGATGTCAATATTTTGTGCAGTTGGCGTATTCCTTCTAAAAGAAATAAAGTCTTAACTGTCCAAATTTTTACATGATGGTTGTAAGGATCAGGCTTGTTTTGAATACTGGTCATCCTCCTTGCTGTGCATATACTCTGCCCACTGTACTATCTTCTCTGATTGCACCTCCCCCAGTACAGGCATTTTCGGTGCTCCCAATCTAGCAGTAGGGATGCTGGGAACAAACATAAAATTCACTGTAAGCACCTACTAACCCAAGCTTTACCCTATTCCCTTACACTTATCACCCTTACACATAAGTAATAAACCTGGAGTTTGACAGGTTAAACCACCCCCTAAAATGAAATGGTAATACCTAACGTTGAAGTAAAGTAATGGTATGTGCATTACAATTCATAATTTTTAGCACAAACGTGTCTTAAATCATACGATAAACCAAATATCTCCTGGTTTTGACGTATATTACCTAAGTTACCCTACATTTTGCAAACAGTCCCACCATCAGGCTTTCTCCGCTGTCATTAAAGTCACATACAACTTCATATGGCACATAAAATCCAGGAGGGGGGAGGGGGTTGGAGGAATAGTTATCCCTTATATAGCCTTGCTATTTAGGATTTTAGGCTATCATGGAAGATTTACCAAACTATGGACCACCTTGGAGGTTGGTCTTATTAACCCAGACCTTACTTCTTTACCTTAGAAAACTAACATGCACAGGCCCTCTAACAACTCCTTACCACTACTAATCTCTACATTTTCTCTTTTGGAAGCTAGAGGATAAGACTCTTTTATGCCATAATTTAAGAAGGGTAAAATGACTGCCCCTCCCACAGATACTGCCGACTCCAGCGTTTGGCTTGAATATTCCCAATTGCAAAAATATCCTGGGACCATGCTCCTTACGCGCTTCCTCACCATATATGGCGGACTTTAAATCCTTACTCTCCCAGTCCACCAGACCTGACCACTTACCCATGATATTTCAAATTCTGTTGAAATAATGCTATCCACAAGGTCCACAGTTTATATCTAAATGGTAGTGGGAAAAACAAAACTTCAGCTTTAGTATAAGCTGGTGGGTGATAAGATCCCTAACAATGCTTAATTACCTCGCTGTCAATGATGTCTGGATCCTACAAATAAAAAAATAAAAAAATGAACTTTATCACAAACTGTGATTGCCAGAGATTGGCAAAAACCTAACACTCCACCTCCAGTTGAATGGGCTTGCGAAATGGATTCCATTAGCCATATGGAACAACTGATTTAATGGGAAAATTATAAATCTAATGCTTACAAGATGCCGATGATGTTTACAAGATGGACAGTGTGGAATTACTTCAGATACTCTTCTAATTCTACTGTATAACTGAAGATAATTTTAGTGCACATAAACACAATACAATAGCCACTTTTTTGGTAAAATGTTGCATAGAGTAAATAGATACCAAACATGTCAAGATTTAAATACCTGTGAAATGGCAACAAACTACAGTACCTAAAATTATCCATGTGAGATGCTTTTAAAAGTCTTTCCAGGTTATCAGTTTAGAGTTAAATGTGTGCTTTGATGCTCTTGCTCTGGCGTTTGCAGCAATACTTCACTTGAGAGGTGCAATCACTTTTTACATATGTGTATAGGACCTACACTTGCATGTGAGTACAGGGAGACAGGAGGGCTTTACATTTAAACACTCCTTGTGATAGCTTGGGCAGTGACAGGTACTCTGTATGAAGAGATCAGGGTTCTTTTAGACCCCTGATCCCTCCTCTGCTCTTCAAGGAAGCTGATCAAACAGAGATCTGTTTGATTTGCTGCTTCCCTGGTAGTACCTTCCAGGAAAACACAACACTGAAACCGGAGATTATGCACTAACATCGCTAAGAGATCGCCTATTTCTAATCACACTGCTGTGCATTCAGACCTGCCATAACCTTGCTTGTCTATTCCAGTAGCACTGGTCAATAGCACAGGATAACAGGTACTGCTCTTTTTACTCTCTGTGCACATTTCAAGTTAAAGTCTAACTCTCGCCAAACTTTCATTTTAAGTTATGAAAACAGTGGAGAAAAGTTAATATTTCTGTATTTCCACCTTTGTGAGAGCCATACAAAGAATTGGCGGGGGGGTTGTGAGGCTGTCACTGGGAAGGGAATAAAAAGAAATAAAAACAGTTTCAAAAGATCTAATCCATCCCCACTCTACTAAAATGTGTTTTTGTTTTTTGTCTGTGTCTCAAATGCAGAGTTTTACTTTCACTTCCTGTGCTGACAGGAAGTGACACACCAAAAGAAACTCACATGGCAAAAAAAACCTGACAGGGGCTCTAACTCTACCCCACTGTATCCCATATGATTAAAAAAGTTTAATTTAAATTTAAGAGGAATTGAAAACCAAAAAAAAAAATTCTGACAGGGTTTTAAGACAGAAGAGAAGAAGAGATCCTATTGGTATTTCTCCCTGACTGAGAGCAGTAATGTAAACTGAGCCCTGCATGCATATTTTGGCACCACATCAGTGCTGTGATGTGACTCTCGTGTGCATGCATGGTAGTGACGTTATATTGGCTTGGCCATTTAAGTGGCCGAACAGAGCAATCCCAGAAGAAAGACCTGAAAAAGATGGGAGCGCCCAAGAGAGCAAAAAGCTCTGGAGCGCAGTGCTGGAGGGCATCGTTTGACAGGTAAGTCTGCCATAATGTGCTAATGTGCAGTGCATGCTGGTACATTATGGCATAAAGGTCCCAGGGGAAGAAGGGGGGTATTTAAAAAAAATAGCAGGGTTTGCTTTAACTTCCAATTGTAAAAAATGTACACATTGCAGAGATTTTTTTTTTTTTAGGGATTCAGAATAACCACAAACATAAAAACTAACATGAAAAAAAGCACAAGCCAGAATTGAATGCATTATGCACACCTTTCTTTAGCATTTCTTCCATCATTAAAGAGGAGCTGTAGCTGCTGACTTTTAATAAAAGGACACTTACCTGTCCAGGGATCCCGCGATGTCGGCACCCTGAGCTGATTCGTCAATCTACTTCGGGTGCAGGTGCTGGCATTGTAAATAATGGAAACCGGCAGTGAAGCCTTCAGGCTTCACAGTCAGTTTCCTACTGCACATGTGCAAGTTATGCTGCGCTTTCTGAATGATTCTGCCATCTTCTGGGACCAGTGTGTGTCCCAGAAGGCAGCAGGGGGAGGGGACAAAAATGTCATAGGTTGCTAATCTTACCTGGAAGTGGGAGCAAGTACTTGTCAATGCCAGGTACCCTCTCCCCCCTCACCCTCAAAAAGTGCCAAATGTGGCAGTGGAGGGTGCAAACAAGTGGAGCTTACACTTTTGGGTGGAGCTCCGCTTTAAGATGAACCTAACAGACAAGACGTGTACTATTATTCGGAAATCGAACTATTTTATGAACAAATATGTTAAAACAAGGTGTTAAAAAAAATTATACATCAAGTCTCCATTCTACAGAAACTCTAACAGAAAACGTAAACATAATCAGGGGATTAAATTGTGTAGTTGTCAAATATTCCTAGCAAAAGATCAATATTCCTACCTTGTTCACGTTGTTGATCTTTCTGCTCCATGGACACCAGAGCTGAAAAATGAGCTTGATCATAGGCCAAGACCAGTGGTGAGCAGTGACATCTATTGGGAGGGACTTCAAGGGGTAAGTAAATTCCACCAAATGGGATAGGTGCAAAGGCTGGAAAAGCATAAATAAATAAAGCTATTTCATTAGGTTAAATGCTACTTAAACAGTAACTAAATACATGCTGAGAAGAAGACTGGAGATAAAAGAAATGATCTGTGTTGGACATAACAACCAATCAGATTCCGGGTTTCATTTTCCCAGAGTAGGTTAGAGAATGAAAGCAAACATCCAAATGCCTGCTAGGGTCAACGCTTTTTTTTTTCAATTTAGCAGGCATCAATCAGCCTGTAAGTATAAACCTACATGCCTTTGACAAGAACAAGGCAAATGAAAGTTTCAATATTTAGCACAGTGGAAGACAGGGAATTCCAATAAAAAGATATAAATAGGCTTTTTCACTGTATAACCCCAAGCACCGTCATCTCAAATACATCACAAGCAGTCATTTCTCAAGGACAAATGCCTATCTATCTCTAATCTTACATGACAAAGTGCCACATACATTCTAGATAGAAAGATGGTTAAAAATAATGTTGTTTTTTCCAATGAATTTTCCGGTGGTCAAAGATGAAGATCAAAGATACAAGGAAAGTCACCTCTGTGATAAATGCAAGTACCATTTCAAGGTAACCTTCATAATTCACCGTTATTTCAGTAGTATTTTCCTAACCTATTGACAGTGTCGTAACGTTAACTGTTGGGCAATGAGCCGAGACATCTTATTTCCAAAAAAAGCCCACGTGTTTTCCACAGTTGGGCCAAGCTATTACCTGGTTATTTCTTCGGTGCTCTAATGTCAGATTATTTCTTCATCTTCAACTGCACAGAATTCATACTGAAAACACTGACCCTACTCGCACTAGCATATTTCAAGTACAGCCTTGGAATACATTTGTCTGTGACATAATAGTCTTTGCAAAAAGTTACAAGGCTAAAAAAAACAAAACAAAAAAAACATAAAATGGCTTTTATGTGTACCTTCTCCTCCAGAGTCACGAAGCATTGTATCAGCCACAACAACAATTGGTCTTCTTAGTATATGAGCAAGGACAAAGACATGGAATTCTTCTAAACTTTCATACACTGGATCCTCTGCATTTTCCACTCTAGGGAAATATAATTAAAAAATTCAAAAACATAAATTAATAGTTTTCTGCTTTATACTGCCTACTATTTTCTTTTCAAAAAATAATCAGTCTGTGAAATCAATCATAATCATTGGTCACATGAGAAGGGAAGAAATGACACTTTATTATGTACAAACTTCCCTTAGCCCCACTGCAGACCCTATATCACACATCATCTTGTACCATTATATAAAAATATTTTTTTATGTAATTACTATTGTACCTTTGGAATGCATGATGTTAACAAGTTAGCACATTTTAAAAGGCATTGGGAGCAAAATAATATGCCTGCTAGGTCCAGTAATACAGAACATGGTACTCGCTCTTTTTTTTTTTTTGTCCAAGAGTGCATGCTAGGAGACCGGGCAACTAATCAAAAGTTCTTCGGCTTGTATAAGTTCTATCTAAAGCTCACATGGGAATTTTTCTCTTCGATGGGTGAATGGAGTGGGGCACAGAGGGAAGGTAAGTAAATGAAAGTGATGTGGGAGGATGCCCACAACTAAGTGAACATGCTGTTTACTATATATATATATATATCTATACAGTATCTCACAAAAGTGAGTACACCCCTCACATTTTTGTGAATATTTTAATTTATCTTTTAATGTGACAACACTGAAGAAATGACACTTTGCTACAATGTAAAGTAGTAAGGGTACATCTTGTATAACAGTTTCAATCTGCTGTCCCATCAAAATAACTCAATACAGCCATTAATGTCTAAACCGGTGGCAATAAAAGTGAGTACACCCCTAAGTGAAATGTCCAAATTGGGCCCAATTGGCCATTTCCCTCCTAGGTGTCATGTGACTCGTTAGTGTTACAAGGTCTCAGGTGTGAATAGGGAGCAGGTGTGTTACATTTGGTGTTATTGCTCTCACTCGCTCATACTGGTCACTGGAAGTTCAACATGGCACCTCATGGCAAAGAACTCTCTGAGCATCTGAAAAAATATTTTTGCTAGGCTATAAGAAGATTGGCAGGACCCTGAAACTGAGCTGCAGCACGGTGGCCAAGACCATACAGTGGTTTAACAGGACAGGTTCCACTCAGAACAGGCCTCACCATGGTCGACCAAAGAAGTTGAGTGCACGTGCTCAGCGTCATATCCAGAGGATGTCTTTGGGAAATAGAAGTATGAGTGCTGCCAGCATTGCTGCAGAGGTTGAAGGGGTGTGGGGTCAGCCTGTCAGTTCTCTGACCATACACCGCACACTGCATCAAATTGGTCTGCATGGCTGTCTTCCAAAAAAGGAAGCCTCTTCTAAAGATGATGCACAAGAAAGCCCGCAAACAGTTGCTGAAGACAAGCAGACTAAGGACATGGATTACTGGAACCATGTCCTGTGGTCTGATGAGACCAAGATAAACTTATTTGGTTCAGATAGTGTAAATCGTGTGTGGCGGCAAACAGATGAGGAGTACAAAGACAAGCCTGTCTTTGCTACAGTCAAGCATGGTAGTGGGATTGTCATGGTCTGGGGCTGCTGGCATTGGGAAGCTACAATTCATTGAGGGAACCATGAATGCCAACATGTACTGTGACATACTGAAGCAGAACATGATCCCCTCCCTTCGGAGACTGGGCCACAGGGCAGTATTCCGACATGATAATGACCCCAAACACACCTCCAAGACAACCACTGCCTTCCTAAAGAAGCTGAGGGTAAAGATGATGGATTGGCCAAGCATGTCTCCGACCTAAAGGGCATCTTCAAACTTAAGGTGGAGGAGCGCAAGGTCTCAAACATCCACCAGCTCCGTGGTGTCATCATGGAGGAGTGGACGAGGACTCCAGTGGCAACCTGTGAAGCTATGGTGAACTTCATGCTCAAGAGGGTTAAGGCAGTGCTGGAAAAGAATGGTGGCTACACAAAATATTGACACTTTGGGCCCAATTTGGACATTTTAACTTAGGGGTGTACTCACTTTTGTTGGTAGAGGTTTAGACATTAATGGCTGTGTGTTGAATTGTTTTTAGGGGACAGCAAATTTACAGTTATACAAGCTGTACACTCACTACTCTACATTGTAGCAAAGTGTAATTTTTTCAGTGTTGTCACATGAAAAGATATAGTAAGCAGCCCGTTCATTTGAATGGGTTGCTGTATCTGCGGAAAATACAGGAAAAAGGTCCTTGAACCTTTTTAAAATTGCAGCCACACTGAAACAGCCTGGTGCACCATGTGATTTTCAAATTTGTGCGGGTGCATTTATAAGAATTCCCATACCTGCATAAGTGTGAACCTAGTCTAAATCAGCCCTAGTATGTATTTATGTAGAAATTTGCAATGCCCATGTGCTACTGCAGTCTACATGCCGGCCTAAACTGCAGCAATGGGAGAGAGTTGAGGAAAGACCTAGTGACCAACCTCGTAATGAAATTGCCAAAATTAATTCTGTGGAAAAGACTATCAAGTGTATTGGACATGGTACCTAGAGAGCTGTTGCTCATAGATTTGCCTAGAGTTGGATATGACTGAATGTATATATACAGACAGGGCGGGGATAT
The DNA here is from genome assembly GCF_965119305.1 of Pelophylax lessonae. Taxonomy (NCBI): domain Eukaryota; kingdom Metazoa; phylum Chordata; class Amphibia; order Anura; family Ranidae; genus Pelophylax; species Pelophylax lessonae. The sequence continues at coordinate 112,657,780 of NC_138771.1, forward strand.
GGGATGGGCAAGATGGGCGGCTGCCCTGGGCACGGTGGTATCATGAGAGATGTGGGGGGCACCATGAGGAGATTGGGGGGGGAGGGAATCTGTGTTGGGAGGGGGAATCTGGGGGGCAGCAGGGGATATGAATTGTTCTAAGAGGAGAATTTGAGGAGGGGGAGGGGTTGCTAGGAGTTTTGATTTGGTGACATGGTGAGATTTGGGGGGGGGGGGGGGATTTGTGCTAGTAGGGATGATTGGGAGGTATTTGTGCTAGGAGGGGAAAATTTGGGGGAATTTGTGTTAAGAGGGTGGAGAATTTGTGCTGGGGGGGGATGTCTACAGGGAGAGGAAATTTGAGGGGTAGAGGATTTGTGCTAGGAGTGATTTTTTTTTTTGGGGGGGGGGTCAAAAACATAAAATAAGGTCAAAACTTGACAACTTTCAATTGTATCCAATTAGGCGGGTCCTTGCGCTACATAGTTTAAGGGCTCTTTCACACGGTCCGCCTCCGCAGGCGGATCCGTGTTGCTCAGCGGGGATCGATCCGCGATCCCCGCTGAGCCGGGCGGATGACAGCTCCGTCTCCGCTTGCAGAGCGGAGAGGGAGGTGTCTCAGCACCCGCTGCCCTCTTGTCCGCTCTCATCAGATCCGCTCCGCTCCGATTACTGAACGGATGGAAAAATAGGGTTTCCATCCGTCCAGATTTCAGCACAGGATCGGATGCGGAGGGCAGCGGGTGTCAGCGGAGGTCACCTCCGCTGACACCCGCTGCCCCATAGAGCTGCATGGAGGATCCGATCAGATCCGCCTAAAAAACTGACAGGCGGATCTGATCGGACCGCCCGTGTGAAAGAGCCCTAAGGCAAATCCAAAGGATAATTGTACAAGAGAATTGAACATGTATGGCCAGCCTAACAGTAAACTTCTGATGTGTACAAATTGTGACACTAATGGTTGCCACGGTTCAGACAATTTGTAATTGCTCTTTGCACTATGAAATAAAGGTCTCAGTCTGAACCGCATGTGATGCTGCAGCTGCAGAGGAAGTCTCTCTCGACAACCCTAAACAGAGAGCAAAGTCAACAAGCTTTATAAAGAAAAGCATTATTTTAGAATCTGCCCACAAGCAACAAAAGGGATTCTGAGAAATGTGGCTCCATAAGCAATCACAGCACACTGGCCTTATTCATCATATACATCCATTAGTGAACAATTTATTTTTCCCATAAGGGTATGTCTGTTTTAAAATAATGCAGAACAATATTCTCTGGAGCCTGGTACACTCTTTATTACAGTTAATCCGAGGCATTTAAAAATACATTTTGCCTGAGATTTAATGAATGCATATATAATAGCTGCTGCTAAGCTATTTCTTTCAAGCAAGTGCAAATTGATTCAGAAAAAAAAAAAAAAAAAAAAAAACATACAATCAGGAGGCAGATACTGAAAAGCAGAGCTGAGGCCAAGCAGGGTGTTTGATGGTAATCATGCTCTGCTGATTGCGTCTGAGGAATTCATTCAGCTGCTTCTGTCACTGCTTTCTTCCTGGTCCTAAACAATTTCACAAATATTGTTTGTGCCGGATCTGATACTGCATCTCTCACAACCAGATCAAGACCACCAATCACTCTCTGACCCAGTAATGCCAACTCATTCTTCTCAAGTCAGGTATCAAAATCAGCCCTCTCAATGCCCAACTATGGGTATGATTTACTGATAGAGGTGGTTCCCGGGTTACAAACATCCAACTCCTACTTACAAAAGGAGGGAGACAACAGGAATTGAGAGGAAATCCACCCCTAGGAAGGGAAATTCACTCCTGTAAGAGTTCTCATGGGAAAAATAGAATTTTTGTAAGAACTTAACGTAAAATGATTTTCTCTGAGTCCTCTGACAGTCGCCGCCCACTCATACAATCTGCACGTCTGGGGTATTGGCCTTCTCCACAGGAGTAAGCTAGGCAGAAGATTTTGTTAGAACATTCACAAAAACTTTGCATAGACACACCTACAGGGGGCTGTCCCTCTGGTCAATACCCCCAGCTAGCTTCATTCCCAATTCAGTTTGGTAGCAAGCAGTATAGAGATCCATGAACCCCAAAAAAGAGGGGTGGGGGCGGCGACTGTCAGAGGACTCAGAGAAAAGAATTTTACAGTAAGTTCTTACAAAAATTCTATTTTCTCTTACGTCCTCTGATAGTCGACGCCCACTCATACAATCTGAACTTCTGGGACATCCTAAAGCAGTGTAGATGTGAGGGGTGGGAAACGTAACCGTCAAAAAGGCAACGCAGCACCCAGGTCAGAGAAAATAACCTTTTCTGAACCAGAAAGGTAAGCACTGGGCAACAAGAAGCTCAACAGGAGTGAAAACCCAGGAAAGCAAAACAAAAAGGGGAAACCCCCAAGAGGAGGAGACAGGCCAAAACTACCCTGTCTCCCCTAAGGCACTGCTGCACTCAAAACTGTGCGGCCAAAAGAGGCATCCGCTGATGCCAAGACATCAAGTTTGTAAAATTTTGTAAAGGTATGCATGGACGACCAGGTCGCCGCTTCGCACACCTGAGTCACAGACGCCTGATGGCGAAAGGCCCAAGGCGCACTAACCGCTCTGGTAGAGTGCGCAGTGACAGGGAAAGGCGGAACCTGATCCCTAATCGAATAGGCCTGCCCAATCGCCTGTCTGATCCATTTAGAAATGGTAGCCGCAGACGCAGCCATACCCTTCCAAGGTCCCTCAGGAGGGACAAAAAGACAATCCGACTTACTGAAGGATTCAGTAGACGACAGGTAAACCCTGATCGCCCGGACCACATCCAAGGAATGCAAGGCAAACTTCTTAGGATGCTTAGGCTTCGCACACAGCGAAGGTAAGACAATGTCCTCGTTGAGATGGAAGTCTGAAACCACCTTCGGAAGAAGGGACTGATGAGGTCGCAAGACCACTTTATCCCTATGAACAACCAGATAGGGAGAGCGGCAAGACAGGGCCGCCAACTCCGACACTCTGCGAGCAGATGTGATCGCCACCAGAAAGGCAACTTTCCATGACAGCACCGGCAGAGGAATCTCCCGGATGTTCTCAAGGGGAGGACGTTGCAAAACGGACAGAACCAAATTCAGGTCCCAAGGGGGCAAGGGTGCCCTCCTAGGGGGAGCCAGATGACGCACCCCTTGAATGAAGGTGCGGATCACGGAATTCAACGCCAAGGGGCGCTGAAAGAGAATGGCCAGCGCAGACAACTGGTCTTTAATAGTGGTCAGCCCAAGACGCTGCTCCACACCAGTTTGCAGGAAAGCCAACACTCTCGCCACCGAAAAGGAGCGTGGATGGAACCCCTGCGACTCGCAGCAGGCGAAATAAGCCTTCCAGGTACGATAATAAATCTTACCCGAGGAAGCTTTCCTGGCCTTGAGCAAGGTAGGAAAGACCGCCGACGAGAGACCTCTGTCTCTCAAGACCTGGGTTTCAACAGCCACGCCGTCAAAGCCAGCGACTGTAAAAACAGGATGGAAGATCGGCCCTTGAGACAGATGATCGTCCTCTTAGCGGGAGCCGTCAGGGAGGCTCGACGACCAGTCGCATGATGTCCACGTACCAAGACCGACGCGGCCAGTCTGGGGCCACCAGAATCACCAACTTTGGTTCCGAGACCAACCTGCGAAGGCATCCGGACAACAACTGAATCGGGGGAAAGGCATAAATCAGCCGATACTGATGCCAAGGCACCACCAACGTGAACAGATCCACGTCCGGGGATCCCCAACGCGCACACAGCATCCGAAACGCCTTTGGGTGGAGGGACCATTCCCCTTGGTCCAGGGTCTGGCGACTCAGATAGTCCGCCTGCCAGTTCTCCACACTTGGAATGTGAACTGCCGAAATCGCCGGGACCTGCGTCTCAGCCCAGGCCAGAATCTCGCCCACTTCCTTGGCCGCACAGGGCACTCCTGGTACCCCCTTGGTGATTGATGTAAGCCACCGCAGTTGCGTTGTCCATCTGGACACGCACTGGGCAGCCCTGAAGTCGATTCGACCAACGGAGCAAACAGAGCCTGATTGCCCGCAGTTCCAAGACATTTATCGGCAGGGAGGATTCCCCCTCCGACCAAGTGTCCCGGGCAGACAACTTGCCCAGAACTCCACCCCAGCCCGACAGGCTGGCCTATGTGGTGACCACAGTCCATAGCAACGGACGAAAGGACTTGCCTTCCTTCAGAGCCGGAGACTGGAGCCACCAAAGGATCATACTTGGGGGCTCAAAGAAAATCCTCCGTTCCAAAGACTGAGGATGTCTGTCCCACCAGAACAGAATCTCCCCTTGTAGAGATCTCGTGTGAAACTGTGCAAATGGGATCGCCTCGAAAGCCGACACCATCAAGCCCAGGGACCGCATGCAGGTCCGAAGTGGGGAGAACTCGTTGTCCCTGAGACAACCTGACCTTGTCCTGCAGGATCCGGAGCTTGTCCTCCAGAAGAAAGACCTTCGCCTGGACGGAGTCCAGAATCATCCCCAGGTAAGGGAGGAGAACAGAAGGGGACAAAGCCGACTTCTGAAAATTGATGGTCGACAGATTGCGCCACAGAGTGGCACTGGAGCTCGACCTTAATAGGAGATCGTCCAGGTAACCGACGATGGCAATCCCCTGTACCCGTAACAGGGCTAGAACAGGAGCCAACACTTAGGTAAAAACCCTTAGAGCTGAAACGTGGCCGAAAGGCATCGCCACAAACTGATAGTGCTCCTCAGCTATTGCAAATCTCTGATGACCCTCATAAATAGGGATGTGTAGATACGAATCCTTGAGGTTGGAGGAAGCCAGGAAAACCCCAGGACTCAGGGATGCCACCTCCGACCGGAGGGACTCCATGTGGAACTTCTGAACGCGCACAAAGCGGTTTAGAAACTTTAAGGCCAGAATCGGACACACCTTTCCCTCCCTTCTGGGCACTGTGAACAGATTCGAGTAAAAACCCAGAAACCGGTCCTGCCGTGGAACTGGCATGACCACCCCTTGAGCAAGTGGATCCTGAACCGCCCGAAGGAGAGCTCGGAAACGATCGGGGTTAAATGAAGATTTGAGGGGAAGAATCTGTCTGCGGGGTGAGATCGAAAACTCAATCTTGTACCCTGAACGAATGAGTTCTTGAACCCACCTGTCTTGAATCTTGGACAGCCAAGGCTCGGGAAAACAACTCAGACGTCCTCCCACCCTACAAACGGGTGAGGGCGCCCCTTCAGGACGAGGCGGCCAGAGCCGCCGTGCCAGTGTGGGCGGCGTTTGACTTGCCCCCCAATGCTTCATCTGGCCACTAGAGACCTTGAAGGACTTACCTTTGTCATGTGCCTTAAAGGCACGAAAGGACCCCTGGTTAAGTTAAAAGGAGGGACCCCGCTTGCCACGGGATGATTGTCCTCTGGACATCTGGGGCAAAAGAGTGCTCTTGCCCCCAGTGAGCCCCTTGACCAGTTTATCCAGAGAGTCCCCAAAAAGACGACTCCCCGCATAAGGGATGACAGACACTGTCTTCTTGGAAGACTGGTCGGCCGACCAGCTTTTGAAACAAACGATGCGACGAATCGCAACAGCGACAGCTTAAAGTTGTGCGACTAAAGGGGCCTCAATTAAGGCCGTGTCCCACAGGTACAGAACGGCCTGGCCCATTTGATCCACCATTTCCAGAGCAGGAGGAGAGGTGGAGTCTGCAATTAGAGTGCGCTTAAGCGCCTTGGCCCACTCCACAACAGTCTGAGAGACCATTACCGAAGCGAACACGGGTTTCAGCCAGGAACCCGCAACCAGATAGATGTGGCGGGAAAGTGTTTCCACTCGCCTATCTGCCGGGTCTGACAACACCGGAAAATTCTCCATGGGCATAAAAGTGGCTTTATTTAACCTGGACACAGTGCGGTCCACCTTAGGAGCCGCAGTCCAGCGAGAATCCACCGGATCCGCAAAGGGATAACGTTACTGAAATCTCTTTGGCACCACACAATTATGTTTTATACGTCGCCATTGTTCATTCACGGTTTAGTGAAACTCTTCGGGACAAGGAAAAAACCAGACCCGATTTTTGGGCTTTGGGGGTCCCAAAGGAAAACCGCTTACCCGACAGGTGGGGCTCATCCTCCAAATTTGAAGTATCCTTAACAAAGCTAATAAGCGTGGACACCGCAGCGTGGCCCCGTGCTGATCCGGAGGAGGAATCCCCTTCCTCCCCATCCGACTGAGAGGACTGAGACCCCTCAGGGGGTACGTTGTCCGTGGCAACCAAATCTGGCTCTGATTCAGAAGACTGAGAGGGCATGGGCCTTTTCTTAGAAGCCCGGTCAGACATTAAAAAATCCACTTTTGACGCTAAAGTCGCAAGTGCAGCAGTAAGTGGGACTATAGCAGGGGATTCAGGAGTACCTGAACCCTCTACCTGATCTGGGGGGAATCTGCTATCCTGGGACTCCATAATAGCAATTTTAATTTAAATGAAGATGGCCCTTTAAATCGGCGATTTCCGCGGTCCCAATCGCAAATGCACTGCAAATGGAGAGCAAGTCCTGTGCTACAGGATAGTGCAAAAAAAATGAATGCTAGCAGGAATGCAGGCCAGGAAATACAGTAAACTCCCCCCCCCACAGTGTGCTATACTTGCCCTACGCTGCTGAACGATCTGAAGGGAAGAAAGAGGAAGTGACCTCATGCCCCTAAAGGCAGAAACAGCCCTGAGCCACAAAAAAATGGTTGTTAATACAAGTCTATGGGAAAAGCTCTGGGAAAATGGCCGCTGTCCACACAAGGACATTTGCCCACACTAAAGGTGGTGCCCAATCGGCGCCAAAAGCATAGCAGGAAATGGCTGCTGCCCTCACTATGAGGCCAAGCAGCCTGCCCACGCCAAAAATGGCCCCCACACACCATGTACTATACCCCAAATAGTTGCACAAGCACCTTAGGGACATAGGGGACCCCCGCAACCCCCCCATACAGCGGTGGAACCGCCACAGCGCCCCCGCAGTGACCAGGAAGGGACACACAGGGACCGCACCTACAGACATGAGGGGGACATCACAGAACCCATACCGAACTGCCATCCCCATAAAACAGAGGGCCCACATACACACCCTGACAGACATGTCAGAGACAGAGGGGTATAATGGTACTCACCGGTCCAGCGAAAATGTGGGTACCGCTCTGCGACAGGAAGCCTCCCACCCTGAGAGGGGGTGCCGTCAGCCGAAGGGGACGCTAGCAACACGTGGGCGTACCGCAGTTGAGACACCCCGGCGAAGATAGCAACTTTGCAGGCTCGACCCTGAGGTCAGGGACATAGTCGTTTTTTGCGAGGCCTGGGCGTACCAATAACCTGCTAACGCTCGATGGCAGGCTGGGATTCCGTAAGGCTCTAGAATAACCAGTGCGATTCCCAGGTCCGCAAACGATGTAGTCTTTTAAAAGAAAAAATACTTTTTCTAGAGAGAAAACATAAAAAGAAGAAAAAAGCTGACACCGCAGCCCCAGCCAGGGAAAAGCCAGCCTACTCTTAAGCTAGGCAGCAGAAAACTGGATTGGGAATGAAGCTAGCTGGGGGTATTGACCAGAGGGACAGCCCCCTGTAGGTGTGTCTATGCAAAGTTTTTGTGAATGTTCTAACAAAATCTTCTGCCTAGCTTACTCCTGTGGAGAAGGCCAATACCCCAGACATGCAGATTGTATGAGTGGGTGGCGACTGTCAGAGGACGTAAGAGAAAAGGTGTATCCACTGAAGCTTTAATCACCAATCCTTGTTTTCACGGCAACCCAAAATATTCAAAATCCAATTGTCATATGGAAAGAAAGTGAGGTGAAATCTTCTGAACAGGGACTTAGACAGCAAAACGAATGTCACAGGGGTGTTATCCCTTCCCTATACTATCCAAAAACCTTAAAAGATTTTTTTTTTGAGCTGGAGCTACACTTAAAAAATTTACCTGTTACGACTTACATACAAATTCAACTTAAGAACAAACCTACAGATCCCTATCTTGTTTGTGACCTGGGGACTAACTGTAATCTGGTGGGTAAGGCCAAATTTGAATTTTTACTTGAAATAAATATATTTCCTTTCAAAAAAGTTAGCTGATATGTTAATAAATCCATATTTAACCAGTAAAGGCGGTCCTCGGATTACAAACAAAATAGGGACTGTAGGTTTGTTCTTAAAGAGGTTGTAAACCTCAGAATTTTTTTTTTAAAAAAACAAACACCTGAAAGACAAACACATAATGTGTATGCGATGCATACTAGCTCATTATGAAATACTTACCTTAGAACGAAGCTCCGCAGTGCCGCTCACTCACCTCTCTCACAGGCGACATGTTCGGTCGCTCTTCTTCCGGGTTTGCGGCATCCGGCCATCTGATTGGCTGAAGCTGCGGTGACTGGGCTCTGAAGGAACGGCACCAGTGGCCGTTCCTTCAGAGCGCATTCGCCAGTGATGTTACTGGCTGCATGCAAGCTAAATATCTCCTAAACGGTGCATGTTTAGGAGATATTTACAGTACCTATAGGTAAGCCTTATCATAGGCTTACCTATAGGTACACGTTGCAGAGGAGGGTTTACTTCCTCTTTAAGTCGAATTTGTAAGTCAGAATAAGTAAATTTTTTAAGCTTAGCTCCAGCAAAAATATTAATTTTTAAGTTTTTTTGGCTAGCAAAGGGAAGGGTTAACACCCCTGTACCATTTGTTTTGCTGTCTGTACTGTTCAGAAGATGTCATCTCACTTTCTGTCCCTATGACAACTGGATTCTGAAAATGTTGGGTTGTTGTGGAAACAAGGATTAGACACCTTTTTCCATTAGAACTCTTACAGGCATGAATTTCCCTTCATAGGGGTAGATTTCTCCTCACTTCCTGTTGTCTCTCTCCGTTTGTAAGTAGGAGTTGTTTGTAAGTCGGATGTTGGTAACCGGGGGACCGCCTGTACTAGGGACAACTCCCCATATCCACATCCTAGATACGGAACAGAGCAGATAGAAGAAAGGGCAATCTCTTCAGAAAGAGCAGGACTTATAAGTATATGGAGTTGTTACTGAGGTGAGCACATTCACAATATTTAGGATAAAAAATATATATTTTTACTCTGTATTCCAAAGGTTGCTTTTTTTTTTTTTAACATGTGATCAGCAGCAGAGGACTAAAGGCTCCTCCTGCTTATGTTTCCCTGCAGACAGGCTGGGAAAGAGCTGGGTCATATAACAGCTGTATATCGATTAGGAAAAAGGTACTTAGATATTTTATTTTTATTTAAATAATTACAGTGCCATCATCCACATACAGAAAGAGAAGGGATAACGTAAATTAAACTGTGCGCGTTTATTATCACTTTAACTGAAAATCTTCTGACCTCCGAAACACATTAGCTGTTTTCTTAGTGTAAACCAGTAAATTATTTGGACTCTTTTATCACTTGGTCTGGCTCCTTCCATTGGTGCATTTTTTTTTTTTTGTATATTGTTTCTAGTTCCTGATCTTTGCTGACAGTATTAGGACAGGAGATGTACCAGGGGATTGGAGGAAGGCTAACGTGATTCCGATATTCAAAAAGGGCCAGAGGCATATCCCGGGAAATTATAGGCCTGTCAGTTTGACATCAATAGTATGTAAACTTTTGGAGGGGATGATAAGGGACTATATCGTAGAGTATGCTAAAGACAACAACATCATCAGCAGTAATCAGCACGGGTTTACAAATGGGCGTTCTTGTCAAACCAATCTCTTAGCATTCTACGAGGAGGTGAGCTGTGAGCTAGATAGGGGCAGACCAGTGGATGTGGTGTACTTGGATTTCGCTAAGGCGTTTGATACAGTTCCCCACAAGCGCTTAATTTATAAAATAAGGTCTGCAGGTATCGACAGCAGGGTTTGCTCTTGGATACGGAACTGGCTAAAAGGGCGTGTCCAAAGGGTGGTAATAAACAGCGCATACTCAGACTGGTCTGAGGTAGTAAGCGGGGTGCCCCAGGGCTCAGTGCTGGGACCAACCTTGTTCAATTTATTCATAAACAGCATTGAGGACGGGATCAGTAGTTCGTTATCAGTTTTTGCAGATGACACAAAATTGGCCAGGGCAATAACTGCACAGCATGAAGCAGATATCCTACAGAATGACCTGGACAAAATAACGGAGTGGGCAACGACATGGCAAATGAGGTTTAACGTGGAGAAGTGTAAGGTTTTGCACTTGGGGACTAAAAACATAAAAACACAATACACGTTAGGAGTTGAACCCTTGGGGGAATCAAAAATGGAGAAAGATCTGGGAATCTTGGTTGATGATAGATTAGGCAACAGCATGCAATGTCAAGCGGCAGCTGCCAAAGCCAGCAGATTATTAGCATGCATAAAGAAAGGGATGTATTCCAGAGATAAGACTATAATCCTTCCACTTTATAAAACTCTGGTCTGACCGCATCTGGAGTATTCTGTCCAGTTCTGGTCGCCAGTTCTCAGGAGGGATGTGTTGGAGCTGGAGAGAGTCCAGAGAAGGGCAACTAAACTGATTAGGGGGTTGGAGGACCTTAACTATGAAGAGCGGCTGCAATCGCTCAATTTATTCTCCCTGGAGAAGAGACGTCTGAGGGGGGACATGATAGTAATTTATAAATATCTTAATGGGGATCTCAGCTTAGAAGAAAAGCTGTTCATTCGAAGGAATTGCATGAGGACTCGAGGACTTACAATGCGATTAGAGGAGAAGCGTTTTAACCTCAGGCAACAAGGAGGGTTCTTTACTGTTAGGGCTACAAGATTGTGGAATTGTCTACCACAAGAGGTGGTTTCTGCGGGTAGTATGGTGGCTTTCAAAAGACTCTTAGACGTACATCTCAAGGATCAGGACATTAAGGGCTATGTGAGATGATTACAGCCACACACACCTACACAGGTTGAACTGGATGGACTATTGTCTTTATTCAACCTCACCTACTATGTAACTATATGTAGTGTCTTTAAAGCCAATTGAACACTAGATAATGCCTTCAATCGTATTTGTAAAATTAGGCGCATAGCTCAAATCAAAATCATTTTTTTATTTTTTCAAAAAACTATAAAAATCAGTACTTTGTAAAAAAAAAAAAAAATGTAGACCTTTTTTAACATTTTGGATAGTGTTGAACAATCAGACCATTTGCCAGATTTTTACTGCTGCCATTTTTAGGTGAAGTCTTGAGCATGATTTCCACAGAGCAAGGCAAATAGTTTTCTCTTCGATGTAAGGCATAGGCAGATTGTCACCTTGTCTAATAGTCCCTTACGTTGCTCAAGCACCCATGTATCCCATGTAAACATTTAAAGGTGCACACCTGCATGTATTTGGACTTTGTGCATTTGGAAATGTGAATGCACCCTTAGGGTTGCAGAATATGATTTTTGAAGGGAAAACAATAGCAACAATGACTGTGATGGAGTAGGACTAAAGCCCCGTACACACGTACCGAATGTCGGCCGAACGATCGGCCGTCTTTTGTCCAGTGCTCTCCTGTCGGTTGAAAAGTGCTAAAGACTGCACACGAATTTTGTCGGCCAACAACAGCTGACTGCAGAAGTGATGCCATGTGATGGTTAACTTTCCGTGTGTTTTTTCTTCTCTGAACATGCCCAGTCTTGCTCATCTGCTGTTAGTCGGCCGAATTCTATACTGACTGGCGAACAATCGGCCGTTCTGGTGACGGCCAACAAAAATTTTATAGCCTGCACACCCGATTCTGTTCGGCCGAAAAGTCGCATTCGGTTGTCGGAAGCATCATACTAACAAGCCGACAATCGGCCGATCGTTCGGCGGCCGAATATTTACGGCCGACAATCGCTACGTGTGTACGGGCCTTTAGGCTTACTGCTGTAGGAGCTAAAGTCATTGCAGCTGTAGTACTGGATTAATCTTAGCATTCTAAAGCTTCTGACCCCCAACATAAATTTGGACAAACCTTGACCCTTGTTCAACCAGTTGCCTGGATAGCAAAGGAACACCACCAGCCTAAGTGGTCACTGTATTCCGCTTTTCTGTTTGCAGTTCATTTAAAAACATGTAAAGGTAAAGCTCCAACCTCCACTGTTCCCCCTCCTAGATCTGTGGGTCTGAATATTATGTCTCAGCTTGCAAAGGCTTCCTCACAATGCAGCCAAAGGCTCCCTCCCATGCACTGTACCCACTATGACATCATTGCTTCACCACAGATGGATAAGGTAAATGTGCTCCTGGTGACAAGTGCTTTGCCTTCTGGTTAATGATAAAAAGGTAGACTTGAACTTGATGCTGAGACTTCATGATTGAAATAACTGATATCCAGTAAATGAAAGGGGAGGGCAAGAGATAGTCAGGTTGGGGAGTTAAGAGCTAGATGACGCTGGACGCCCTCCAGACAGGAAATGAGAAGCTCTATCGAGAATTGCAGCAGCATCAAATGCTCACTTGCAGAAGATCAGAGTGTGGAATAAAATCAGACTAAGCATCTTTAGTGTAGGAGAGGAGCCTGTACAACTGTGAAGGTAAGGCTGGAGTTCAGCTTTAAGTTTAGTTCTGCTTTAAAATGGAAGTAAACTTCCATCTCTTGCTTGTACCTTTAGGTAAGCCTATAATAAGGCTTACCTATAGGCAGTGTAAATATCTTGTAAACATGCACAGTTTAGGAGATATTTACTGTACATGCAGCCAGTGACGTGTTCTGAAGGAACGGTCACCCGTGCCATTCCTTACGAGCCATGTGCTGTAAACGGCAGCTCCCGCTGTCAGTCAGCAGCTCTCTGCTCTGCCCTCTCCTCACTCACTGGAGTGCTGGGCTGCGGAGAGGGCGGAGCAGGCCGGCTCAGGGTCCCAGCGGCTCGCTGGCGGATCCCGACTTCCATTGCTGCGATGATGCGGTGCCTGGACTGACTTCTGTGACATCAGCAGAGAGCAGACTTCAGCCCGCTCTTTGCTGAAAACAGGTCACAGGGGTGCAGAACGAACTGCATTTCTATGATCCATAGGAGATTTACAGCCAAACAAGCTTTGGCTGTACATCTTGTTTAAGGTAAATTTAACATAATGTGCTAGTATGCGATGCATACTAGCACATTATGCTATTATCATGCAGGTCTAACAAAAAATGTCCAGCGGTGTACAACCGCTTTATATGCATTCACCTAAATTGTTTTTTTTTGACAGAGACAAGTACTATACTTCAGTCCATTCTACAGCAGCATGAAAACATAGGCCTAAAATCACACACACACAGATACACACACACATACGCACACACACATACACACACATACGTAGACACACACACACAGATACACATACACAGACACACACACATACACACACACACACATACACACACACATACACACAGACACACATACACACACATACACACACACAAAAACACACACAAACACACACACATACACACACACACACACACACACACAGACACACACACATACACAGACACACACCCATACACACACATGCAAACACACACATACGTAGACACACACACAGATACACATACACAGACACGCACACATATAAACATACACAGACACACACACATACACAGAAACACACACACACATACACAGACACACACACAAAAACACACACACATACACACACACACACACACACACACACACACACACACACACTTACACAGACACACATACATACACACACACACACACACACACAGACAGACAGATACACAAACACGCACATACACACAAATACAGACACACATACAAACACACACACACACACACACAGACACAAATACACTGACAAACACACACACACAAATACACACACAAACACACACACAAACACACACCTAGAGATGCAGAATTTTAATCTATGCATCTACTATCTGTGGCACAGAGTGACATAAAGAGTTGCTCACAAAGCGGCACGTCTTCCTGTATGATTGTAATAATAACACATTTTTATTCTAAGTAATTATGCTTGATTCACTGTGAAACACTGTTCGTTTATCTGATGAGCAGTTACTGCAGTGCTGCTCATTTTCAATTTGCAGTGCAGATTAATCTGTATGCAGTCAGGCTTCCCTCGACACTTGCGCAAAAGCCATTGAAAAATATCTGTTCATTTCAATAGCTGCTAAATGAATTTTACTCCAACATTCCTTGTGTGCTTTTTAAGTACCACTACTATTAACTCTCCCACATCTCAGCGGTTGTAATTCTTGGAAAGTAAAATATAGATTAAGTAAGGAAGATTGTTAAAGAGAATCTGTCGCCTATAAATGAGAGCAGAAGCATAATTTGCAATTTTCTAATCAGACTAAAGCCGGCCATAGACTATGGGTTGCAGGAAAGAAAAACACTTGATTCCCCATCAACATAGTCAACAATTGCAGGAAAAAACCCAACAGGCTGGTTGTACCCAAGTTTATTGATCAATCAACTTAGGTACAATCAGCCTGCCCTGCCCATACATGATTCAAACAGTCTATGGTCTGCTTTAAAGACAAACATATTTATACAGATTATATCTGTATTCTGGTTAATGTGAAAATGTAAAGTCTATGTTTTGCCATGATAAATAATGCTCTACAGGAGGGGTCTCCAAACTTTCTAAACAAACAGCCATTTTATTGTCCCTCAGACTGTAGAGGTGCCAGACTGTGGACACTGAAAGTAGAAAATATCCTGGCATCAGTGGGAGTAAATAATGCCCCATCTTTGGTGTCAGTGAGAGGAATTGTGCCCCACTGTGGGTGTCATGTGTTGGAAGAATAATGCCTCATCGTTGGTGTTTGGGAAGAACTGTGCCCCATCGTTGGTGTCATTGGGAGGAAATGTGCCCCTTCATTGGTATCAGTGGGGGGAATTATGCTCTATTGTTAGTGCCAAAGGATTAAATATTGCCCAAAAGGGCGTATAAAAGCAAGCAAAGGGCTGCAATTTGGAGACCACTGCTCTTCAGCAACCCTTTGCAACCTTTTCCCCCCAAAAGGAATGCTTGGAATATTTTTTTGGGCTCAGGAAACCCTTTCTAAAATGAATTCATTGTAGGCCAGTGAGAAAAATGCTCATCCTGTAATGGTGGTAAGAATGTCACTCTAGCTAGGTACTGGCTGAATTTCGATCTATGTGTGGCCCTCCCAATTCAACAGGAGTCAATTGGTAGATCAAGTTCTGTCAATTATGACTGCTGGAAAAATGTCATTCAACCAACTGCTCTTGATATAAATGGTACGTGGAGGAATGGTGTTAACATTCGCTTCTACAACACATTGCTTTGGAGGAATGGAAATCCAGAAGCTGATCTTTCAGCTCTCGGGCTTAGTACTGAATGCTGAGACCTGCAGGAGCAGCTGATTCTAGGTGTCATTTGACAGCACCATTTCAAAACAGCAGCTAGGTTTCAAGTGGTTAAACAGTCAAGTTATGCCACTTATTGAAGTTTGAGACATTAGCAAACAAAAAGTTAAAGTGTTTGTTACCCCAAAACTTCATATTCCTGATATGTGCCTGCTGTACCATGTACTTGCATGAGAAAGTCTTCTGTTCTCTTTGTATTGCTTCCTTTAAGTAAAATCCCCGGTGTTCCTGCTAGTCCCTCTGCTTTCCTAACTGACCACACTAATCATGAGAGTACATCGTGGTATATTCTCTAGCTATCCTGGGAATTCCAACACTAATAATCAGACTCATCCAGCCATTTACTTGGAACCTCAGTGTGCTGCTGCTTCTCCTACCCCCAGCTTCAATGCAGCTGCAAACAGAGGGAATGTAATCATTTATAAAAGAGGGAAAATGTATTTATAATGTTTTTTTTATCTATACAAAAATGTTTTGCCTTTCATTACTATTTTAACCGCTTGGCGACCGCCGCAAGTAGATATACTGCAGCGGTCAGCCCCTCACAGGCAAAGTGACGTATATATCCTGTGAGGCTCTGGGGAGCGAGCGCGCGCCGCCGGCGGCGTGCTTCCGCGTGGTCACGGACCCCCCCGTGCGTGTGACCGGCGGACCCGATGTCCGCCGCTCACTCTGCGATCGTCGGGGGAGAGGGAGAAAGGCAGGCAGCTTGTGTAAACAAGCTGCCTGTCATTCTCCCCTGTGTAGAAACACTGATCATACGGTTCTACTATGTAGGACCGTTGATCAGTGTTCCTACAGCTCAAGCCACAGCCAATCACAGTTAGAATCACGCCCCTAGGGACACACACAGCCCTTCCCTCTCAAATAAAGTAAACCCCTTCACTGCCAGTGTAATTTTACAGTAACAGTGCATATATATAGCACTGATTACTGTAGAAATGTCACTGGTATCCCCAAAAGTGTCAAAAATGTCGCAGTACCGCAAAAAAAATCGCAGATCGCCACCATTACGCGTTTAAAAAAAAAACAACAAAAATGACAAAAATCTTTCTTTTTGTTAGTAAACTTTTGCGCAAACCAATCAAAATACGCTTTTTGCGATTTTTTTTACCAAACATATGTAGCATAAAACAAATTGGCCGAAAATGTTAAAAAATTTTGTTTTTTACTTTTTTTTTTGGGGAATTTCATATAAAAAAATGTGAAAAATATTGTTATTTTTGCAAAATTGACGCTCTTTTTTTTGTTTATAGCGCGTGATCAAAAAATCGCACAGGTGATCAAATACCACCAAAAGAAATCTCTGTTTGTGGGAAAAAAAGGACGTCAAATTCGTTTAGGTACAGCGTCGCACGACCGCGCAATTGTCCATTAAAGTCACGCAGTGCCGAATCGCAAAATACCCCCTGGTCTTTTAGCAGCCAAATCCTCCGGGGCTTAAGTGGTTAAACTGAATGGGTTGTTTTACAAGGTGATCGTTTACAATCACTTAAAGCCAGCCCCTGTTAAATCCCACCTGTAAGCCTTCAGGTTTGCAAGCAATCAGTACAACAGCAAATAACACAGAGGGCTGGGACTTGTGTCCCTCAAAGAACTTCAAGAAAAAGAGTTCACAGAAATTCCAAAGTTTTAGCTTTTGTATCATCTATTAACCACTTAATGACCAAGCCTATTTTTGCCACTTGTTGTTTACAAGTTAAAATCTGTATTCTTTTGCTATAAATTACTTAGAACCCCCAAACATTATTTATACATATATTTTAGCGAAGACTCTGGAGAACAAAATGGCGGTCGTTGCAATATTTTATGTCACGCGGTATTTGCACAGCAGTCTTTCAAATGCAATTTTTTTGGGGGGAAAAAATACACTTGACTGAATTAAAAAAAAAAACTAAACAGTAAAGTTATCCCAAATTTTGTGTATATTGTGAAAAATTATGTCAAGCCGAGTAAATAGATACCTAACATATTACGGTTCAAAATTGCGCACACTCGTGGAATGGCGACAAACTATGGTACTTAAAAATCTGACAGGTTATGACAGGAACTGACAAAGTGACAGGTACTCTTTATGTAGGGATCTGGCTTCTAAAGGACGTTGAATCCTTCCTTTGCACTTAAAAGTATTCAAAACACCAAAAATAAGATTTTTGTAAGATCTTACCGTAAAAACTTTTTCTCTGATGTCTATTGGCAGATGCAGCCTCATCTTTATGAGCTGTGTGGGTTATGCTGCCACCTGCAGGAGTAGTCTAGGCAGTATGTTAGTACAAAGTTTTTACATATACACGCCCATGGGGCTGTCCCTCCAGACATAACCCGCACAGACACAGCCCAGCATATCAGCTTAGTTGCAAGCAGGGAAGACAAAAAAAACATCCCCATCAGAGGGGCGGGTCCTGCGTCTGTCAATGGACAGTAGAGAAAAAGATTTTACGGTAAGATCTTACAAAAATCGTATTTTCTCTATCGTCCATTGACAGACGCTGCCTCATCTTTATGAGCTGTGTGGGAAATCCCAAAGCAGTATAGGCATGAGGCGTGGGAAAAATGCAACCAGAAGGTAACGTAAACTCCAAAAGGCTAAACCTAGCCAACTGGGTAACATGAAGCTCAACCAAAACAACATGAGCTCACCCAGGTAAAAGACCCCTAAGAGAATAAGAAAAAAACATTCTCTTATGAAACAGCGGCCTGCAAAACCTTGCGGCAAAAAGAGGCATCCGAACAAATCCACCTTATAAAATTTGGTAACGGTGTGAACAGACGACCAAGTCGCTGCCTTACAAACCTGTACGACAGAGGCCTGATGGCGAAAAGCCCAAGAGGTACTCGGCGCTCTAGTCGAATGAGCCTTTACAGGGAAAGGAGGAACCTGACCCTTGAGTGAATAAGCCTGAACAATCGTCTGCCTGATCCATCTTGAAATGGTCGCAGCGGACGCAGCCAAACCTTTGCGAGGACCGTCCGTAAAGACAAAGAGAGAGTCTGATTTCCGAAAAGGACTCAGTAACCGTCAAATAAAGCCTTATCGCCCGAACCACATCCAGAGAGTGCAAGGCAATCTCCTTGGATGTTTAGGCTTAGGACATAAGGAAGGCAACACAATGTCTTCATTAAGGTGAAAATCTGACACCACCTTAGGGAGAAAAGACGGTTTTGGCCGGAGGACCACTTTATCCCTGTGGACCACCAAATAAGGCGAACGACAGGACAGCGCCGCTAACTCAGACTCTACGAGCAGAAGTAATAGCCACTAGAAAGGCAACCTTCTGCAAAAAGGAAAGACGAGAAATCTCCCTGATATTCTCAAAGGGAGGCTTTTGAAGAACAGACAAAACTAGATTGAGATCCCACGCAGGTAACGGAGATCTCCACTGAGGAGCCAGATGACGCGTCCCCTGGATGAACGTGCAAATCAAGCTATTAGTTGCCAACGGACGTTGGAAGTAAACAGCCAAGGCTGACACCTGGCCCTTGATAGTACCCAACGCCAAGTGCTGCTCAATCCCTTTTTGTAAAAAGGTCAAAACCCTAGCTATAGAAAATAAGCGAGGGTGCAGCTGCAGCGATTCATACCATGAAATGTACGATTTCCACGTGCAATGATAGATCTTCCTGGAAGTCGACTTTCTGGCCTTCAAAAGGGTAGGAATCACTGAGTCAGAAAGACCTCTATCCCTCAACACCTTGCTTTCAACAGCAAAGCCGTTAAAGCCAGCAGCCGTAAAGCAGGATGGAAGATCGGTCCTTGAGACAGTAGATCTTCCCGCAGAGGAAGCCTCCATGAAGGGTCTACAACCTTTTGTACCAGGTCTGCGTATTAAGACAGCCGAGGCCAGTCTGGTGCCACCAGAATGACCGGAATGCCTTCCATCGCCACCCAGCGAAGAGACCTCGGCAGGTACGAGCAAAGGGAAGGCATAAATCAGGCGATACTGGCTCCAAGGACCCACCAGAGCGTCTGTGGCGTCGGCCAGGGGATCCCAAGACCTGGCCACAAACCACTGAACTTTCCTGTTGAGGCGAGACGCAAACAGATCCACCTCTGGAGTCCCCCACCAGGCACACAGGAGATGAAACACTTCTGAATGAAGGAACCATTCCCCTTGATCCGACACCTGTCGACTTGTTGTGGAAATTGCATATGACATATTTCCCTCATTTAATACAGTGGCTCACTAATGCACTGTAATCTCTGGTCAAGAAGCCATATAAGGTCATACCTTTCTTTTGTAAAGGCTTGAGGAATGCAGTTTGACCAAGTCTAACCTTCCCCCACTTTAAAGTATTAGTGACCGTCCAAAAAATGGATAAGCGAGCCCTTTTCTCCTCAGGATAAAGGGTGTTGGTTTGGGGGGATGGTATATTCCTTATACACAAGTCTAAATACTACTGCCCAAAGCTCCAAGAGTCAGTCTCACAGAAACATCCATGAAGCAAGAACTTGACGCTGATTTCCCTGAGCCATGTGCATGAAATGGGACTCCATGGCTCCATGGCTTCTTTTAGTTAAGTATTATATATTTGCTCTATCTTTATCTGTATCTGCCAGTCTTGTATTATGCTCCTAAATATTGTAATAGTTTTGTATGTACAGATTGCTTTTGCATAGTAAAAGCACATTTATATACTGCAAAGGTCTGAGTTTCCTTGTTTGTACCGCAGAG
This sequence comes from Pelophylax lessonae, assembly GCF_965119305.1. NCBI lineage: Eukaryota > Metazoa > Chordata > Amphibia > Anura > Ranidae > Pelophylax > Pelophylax lessonae. The sequence continues at coordinate 112,677,800 of NC_138771.1, forward strand.
TAACCTTGCTAGATAGACGCAAGCAAAACACGACTAAGGTAATCCGCTTGCCAATGCTCCACCCCCGGAATGTGGACTGCGGAAACAGGCAGGACATGTTGTTCCGCCCAAAACAGAATCTTGGCCATCTCCTTGGCTGCCAGGACACTCTTGGTGCCCCCTTGATGATTGATGTAGGCCATGGCCGTGGCATTGTCCGACTGTATCCGAACCGGAGAGCCGTGTAGCCGACCCGTCCAGTGAAGAGGGCAGAGCTTGATCACTCTCAGCTCCAGAATATTGATCGGCAAGGAAGACTCCTCCGTCGCCCAAGTCCCCTGGGCTCATAGCTTCCCTAGCACTCCACTCCAGCCTGACAGGCTGGCGTCCGTGGTGACCACCATCCAAATACCGGCAGGAAGGGCTTGCCCTGGAACAGGGCAGGTGACCAGAGCCACCAAGAAAGAGCTGACTTCGTAAGATGGCTCAAGCAAATCTTCTGGTCCAATGACCGAGGATCTCTGTTCCATTTCACCAGAATCTCCTTTTGCAAAGGTCTAGAGTGAGACTGAGAAAACCGGACTGCTTTCGAAGGTCGAAACCATCAGACCCAAGGCTCTCATGCAAGCCCGGAGGGAGGACTGATCGGTCTCCATCAGCAACCTGACTGCTTTTTGCAGCTTCTGAAGTTTGTCCAGGGGGAGAAAGACCCTCACCAGTGCAGAGTTGAGAGTCAGCCCCAGATAAGTGACCCGTACTGATGCCATCAAAGCAGATTTTTTTAAATTGATCGTCCACCCAAGTTCTTGAAGGGTCTGAATCGTAATAGTGATGTTGCCCAACAGATCTGAGTGGAAGACTGCTCGCAACAGGAGATCGTCCAAATATCCCACAATTTAGATACCTCGCCGAAGTAACAAGACCAGCACAGGGGCTAAGACCTTGGTAAATACTCTGGGAGCCGAGGTAAGACCAAAGGGTAATGCCACAAATTGAAAGTGCTCCTTTGCTATGGCAAAGTGGAGGAATCGCTGGTGCCCCTCGAAAATGGGGACTGTAAGAGACGTTCAGCTGGACCCAAACAGGCGTTGGCGCGCATGCCCAGGTACCTTACTGGGTGTACAGGAAGAAATGTGCGTTTGCGCATGCGCGTACGCGCGCACGCATTGGCGCCAAACGGCCTATTTAGGCTGAGCAGTTACAGGAGCACATTGCTGAGTGGTCTTTCAGCTTGTTCCTGTTTACCTGTGCCCTGACCTGCTTCTGGATTACCTGTACTGACCCGGCTTACCCTTGACTCTCCTTTGGATTCCTGCCTGCCTACCTGTGGCCCCGGCCTGTGATTGACCTTGTTCCTGTCTTATGCCTTTGTACCTCGCTGCCAGATTGTGTACCGACTTCAGCTTGTATCCTGACACTGCTTCCTTCTCACGTTCCTGTACCCGCGCTGCCTGGCTGTTGACGACTCCTGGGCTTGTGTTATGGCTTCGATCCTTTCTTCTCATCCAGCATCAGAGTTCCAGTTCCAGGTGCTCATCCGGTGATCCACGGCCATCAGTCTCCTGTCAAGGCACCACCTGCTATACCGGCCCTCGTGCCACTCTGTGCCCTACACCGCCTGTCATCTCTACAAGGGGTGTTGGACGGGAGGTGCAAGAGAAGCCCCCTCTACAGCTCGATCTCCACTAGATACGTGATAGTGACGTGGAGATACGCATCCATGAGATCGATGGAAGCCAGAAAATCCCTATGATTCGAGGATACCACCACTGACCGAATGGACTCCATAAGAAACTTCTGCACCCGCACAAAGCGGTACAGAGCCTTGAGATCCAGAATTGGAGGCACCTTTCCCTCCTTTCTGGGCACCGTGAACAGGTTTGAATAGAAACCTTGAGGGCGTTCCTGCGGAAGAACCGGCACAATCACCCCTTGAGCCAGGAGATCTTGCGCAGCCTCCCGCAGATCCTTCAAACGCTCTGGAGACAGGCAGAGGTTTGACTGAAAAAACCTGTCCCCTGGCCGGGACCAGAATTCGATTATGTACCCCCGGCCCCGGAACAAATCAGTTTGTGAACCCAAGCATCCTGAATGAAGGAAGTCCAGGGTTCCTGGAAGAAGCGCAGACGTCCCCCCACCCCTGAGCTGGGTGAGGGCGCCCCTTCATGCTGAAGAGGACTTGTCAGCAGCACCGGACTGACCGGCCTTGGGCTTGCTCCAATGCTTTTTTTTAGCCCCTCCAGAAGCTCTGTACGGCTTATTTTTTTCTTGTGCCCCGGAGGCATGAAAAAAAAAAAAACGCTTGTAAGCACAAAAGAGGGACCCTGCTCAGTACGGGGAGCCTTACCCTTGGAGGATTGAGGAAGAAGAGTACTCTTCCCGCCAGTAAAGCCCTTGATCAACTCATCCAAATAGTCGCCAAACAAACGCTCTCCCAGAAATGGGAGGTCAGCTAGGGCTTTCTTAGAAGCTTGGTTGGTCAGCCAACCAGCTCTTTAGCCAAACCATCCGTCTCAAGGCAATGCCCATGGCTGAGGGACAATTAAACATGCCATGTGAGTTGTGCTGACAACCCACAGCACTTCAGGCTACACTGACAGCTCTCTCGATCCAGCTCCCTTCACCCGCTGCCAGTTCTGATTCAGAGCTCTGCAGAGCTGCATATGTGGAGCTGACCTTCTGCCATCCTTATTGTGTTTTATTTCTTATACTGCCAGTGGTTTTCATGGGAAAGCCTGTCATGTCTGGATGGGGAGAGGCTGGGCGGGACTTGGATGGGGCTGCTTGAACAGGGACCAACAACAGTATCAGGAAGTGCCTGTGTGCAGCCATATTTGGCTGCACAAAGCAACTGTCGGTAAAAGACAGGAAGGTTGGTAAATGTCTAGACTGGGCAGGTATTTCTAATCAGACATTCAACAATTCAAATAGTGTTTAATATTAACGTTTTTAAAATTATTCATAGAAATAAGGGGTGTATTTTACATTTTGACTGGAATTCAACGTTAAACCTAGCTTACATAACATTGACATCAGTGAAAAGAAGTCTGAACAGACATAGCATGCCCAGAGGATCAACCAGTCCAAAGCAAGTAGCTTAAGCTAAACGCTCCTAACCCTGGGCTGCAGAAAAAGGGAGGTCTCTGATATGGAAGGTTGGTACCTGATTAGACGACTATCCGAAAGCCATGGATGTTGGAGCATAAAATATAAACGGAGAAAAGGAAAATTCAATAAACTGGAAAAAAATTAAGGGATAACAACACCCTTACAAAAGGGAGCAGGGATGAGGATATACTGTGATCCTTCGTATGATAACATGACCAGAAGGATGAGTAGGAGTCCTTCCAACAAACATCTATAGATGATAGCTACACAGCAAACCTGCGTAATCAGTTATTAATTATAGGATTCCATAAATCATCCAGCCGTTTAAAGAGCAGAATCCTCCATCAAGGAGTAAGGGGTAAAAATCCTAGTGCTAGCACCTGATAGAGAATATAAAAGAGGAAGGTTTGAAACAGTATTCCTCAAAGACTGCAGGACATCCACAAAAAGAGGATCTATCTTCAGGAGATCAGGGCTCACGAAGGCCTGTGGACTTACAATATCAATTGGTTTGGTTGCATTCCTGTTAAAGGATAAGTTTACCTTTTGTTTCATGTTACACCCATATTCAGGATGTAACATTTAACATGTTACAGATGCACCGGCCCCCTCTCCCTGCCCCCCCCCCCCCCCCCGTCACACTCTGCAACAAACAATGTTCTGTGAATGGGAAAACTACAAGGTCCAAGCGGCAATGATTTATTTTTTTTTAATTTTTTACAAACTACAAATAATTATTTTTTTCTACACAATGTTATCTCAAACATGTATTAGGTAAAACTTACCCACCACCCGAGCCTCCATTCTTGCTGAAGTGTGTCCGAGGCTCACTAGATGCCAGTTTAAGAAGCTCATTCCATTCTCTCTCCCATTCGTCCTCTGTGTAAACCAGTCCAGACTGTACAAAAGGAAAAATAGATATAATTTTTTATATATACTTTCTTTAGTTCTGGCTAATCACACTAGACTGAACTGGTGAATTTTTTTTTTGTTGTGAATATAATAATTTCATAGAAGACCTCAAGTCAAAAGGCAGACATCCTTCATGCGTTTAGTGTGGTACAGTGTTAAAGCATTGAATATTATGTGTGGCCTTTAGTAATATCAGGGACCACACTTGAGACCTACTACATAAAGTTGGTCACCAATGGTTCACATATGTTAAAATGAAGTTAAAACAGCGCTAGCATCACATAAAAAATTCGCTGGTGAGTATAATATAGGTTCTAAAAGTGCAAGGTGATCAATATAAATAATATATAAAAATATAGATATGAACCAGCAATAAATCACAATAAAAATATAGAAATATATAAATATATAGATATGAACCAGCAATAAATCACAATAAGTCACAATAAATATTCCTAAAGCTGGTCTAAGCAGGAGAAGAAGGAGGAGGATGCAGAGGAAGACTGCACACCACTGACAGCTCCACACTTCTCTGCAGCTCCTCACTGACCTTTTGGAGCGATCCTATATTAAGGCATTCCTTTCTCCTGGATCCATCCATATCGAAGCCTGGTTGCCTAAGCCATATATGATCCTATCAAGTGTTTGTGATACATACCTGTGGTGAGTAGGGGACCTGGAGGGACGGGCCACTCACTTGAGCACTGCTTGATCGGACGGTTTCTGCACCTGAGCACCTTATTTTATTACACCAAGATTTAAGGACTATTTTAGGAATATTTATTGTGACTTATTGTGATTTATTGCTGGTTCATATCTATATATTTATATATTTCTATATTTTTATTGTGATTTATTGCTGGTTCATATCTATATTTTTATATATTATTTATATTGATCACCTTGCACTTTTAGAACCTATATTATACTCACCAGTGAATTTTTTATGTGATGCTAGCGCTGTTTTAACTTCATTTTAACATATTTTCTCCAAGACTTACTTGGATGCACAGCAGCTGCATACATTTTGCACATAATTTTGGACACTTTGGACTTTATTTAAATAGAAGTTGATCACCACACACATTTATATAATAATAACAATTTATTTAATGTGTTAGCGCTTTTTTAATTTGATTTTCAAAATGGTTCACATATGCTTTTTGAGAAAGTTCCCCAAAAAAACTACAGCGATCTTTTAGGAAACAAAGTTCCGTAATGAAGATTAGTGATGCCCATACATGACCAGAGCTAACTATTTTTGTTTTCCCATGTTTTAATCAAATTGATTAAAACACAATAAAGCTAAATACAATGACAATGATATTAAAGTGTCACTAAACCCTGCCAACTAAAAACAAGTTACCAATTGAGCATTTTATTAAAAAAAACTCTCTTTTTTAAAATCAGCAAACAGTGCTTATTTTTCAGAATACTGATTCCCCGCTATCCCCACTATTTGTGTTACGAGCAGTGCATGCGTATTATATGAACGTGCACTACTATATAAAGACTTCCTCTCCCAAGATTTATTACCATGCTGCATGAGCGGGTCAGTAAATAATGGGCTGCATTTCTCACTGCAAACAGATTTTATGTTATGAACAGGAGGGAATACTAACCTGGATGTAGTCTATAGTGGGAGTGAAGCAAGGAGGGTGGCTATATCCTACATACAGTAGCCAACCTCAAGCCAAGGAAGTCAGCTGAGCAGAATAATTACATATATATTTCTTCATATACAATCTGACATTGGTTATTGTAGGTATGTAGCACTTATTGTTGGCCAGGAATATTTACTTTGATTTTTTGGATTGGGTTTAGTGACACTTTATTGACCAAGGGGTGGCATGAAATCCATAAATCCACATTTTTGTGATTTAAAAATGACTTTTATTTACATTCTACCCAAGCTCCCATTTCCCCACACAAATATACCAGACTCTCTTACTAAATATCAATATTCTTTTTCTGCTTAAAATTACTTCTTGGAGAAGTGAAGAAAAGCAATGTATAATTGTGGTCATCATTCAAATTTCCTATGTTAACTTTGTGCTGGAGGGCAGCAGTTCATCTTATTTTACAGGAAATACCAAGGGAATGCTGTTTAATTTATATATGTTCTTTCATCACTAACCCCATTCTTGATACCTGTGATATTGTTTGCCTTTCCAAGAAAAGCACATTAAACAATGGTGGTTTTGAGGGTTATCTCAGAGTGACCTTGGCAGGACTTCAAGAAGACTCTAGAGTGGTTGGCCATGAATCAAAGAAAAAAATGAAATTCAGACTATTTCACCAGAGCCTAATTAGGGTGTATTGTAAGATCATGAGCTTATTGCTCTGGACAGGTGTAAGCATCAAACTTCCCATGTGACAGCAAAGTGATTATAACAAGTTACTTGAAGACATCTTTATGTGCTCAGCAGCAGGAGTTAAACAGCTAGACACTAATACCTCCTTGTTCTGCTGTGTCTGCTGCCACCTCCATCTCCTCTTCAGTGCCTCCCTCTCTGCTCCACTTCTCATCATGGTATAAAGAGCTTTCCTTAGAACAAGGTCTCGGTCATGAAATCCCCACATCCCTAAGAGACAAGACACAAGCAGTGAAGCAGACAATGTCCTGATAACTACAAAGCCAGGTCTATCGGGGGAAACCAAGAAGGGCAAGGATCTAACTGTTCCCTCTTTGATGAACGTATTATGTGTGACTGTTATCTTGTGAACCAATAAAAGAAATATCAATTGTGTTAAAACAACATCGTATTAAGTATGAACAGTTTATAGTAATGACGCTGTCTTCCTCTAGTTATATAATAAAAAAAAAAATAAAACTGGCTTTTTTTAGAAAGTTTGGAGACCCCTGGTTTAGACTAACAAATAAAAACACTGCATCTACAGCTCACTGTACATTTGTGTGATGGTCAAGGAGAAGAATGTTCCTTACCTTTGTAATCAGTGGGAATATTCCCGCCATTAGTTTCAGTGGCAACCTACTGTATTTGAGTATCATTAGTTGCTACTTGTTCAGGGAACCCCTAGCAACCTCTTGAGGAACCCGCGTTAAGAAAGCCTGATCTAAACTAAATGTACATGCACTTTAACTGAGCAAATTGCTATGCAACTTTTTTTTTATAAATACACCCCATTGTGATAAGATCATTTATATCACGTTGCTCTATTTTAAATGTATATCTATCTAAAAACACACTAATCAAACTATATATTCTCTTTAATCTGCCAAAAAAAAAAAGCTCAAGTGCCTTGGATATGAAAATATATTTTAGGCAGCACACAAATCTAATTATAGACACGTATGTATAATGTTTAATTTACAGATTTAGCTAGTAAAGTAAATATTAACAGGAAGTGCCTGCAGCTCCATGATAATAACATTTACAATGTCTTGACAGCACATATAATGGGTTTAGACAAGGCCAGCAGCCAGTAACGTAGCAGATCAGAATAAGATGTTAGCAGGGTAGCAGGTCAGGATGGGTTGCTAGCAGGAAAGCCAGTATGGGATACTGACAGGTCAAGACGAGATGGCAACAGGGTAACAGGTTAGGATGGGATTTTAGCAAGGCAGTAGGTAATGATTGGCTATTAGCTAGAAAGCAGATTAGTTGTGATGTCAGCAGGGAATCAGATTACAATGGAATATTAATAGGGCAGGATGGGATGTTAGTAGGATAACAAGTCAGGAATAGATGACAGCGGAGTAATAGGTTAGGATGGAATGTGAGCAGTGTAGCAGGTCAGGGTAATGTTAGCAGGAATGCACATCAAATGGTATGTTAGTGGGAAAGCAGATCGAATGCGATGATAGCAGGGCAAACAGATTGGAATGGGTAGTTAGCAGAGTAGCAGGTTAGGATGCAATGTTTGCAGAGTAGTAGGTCAGGAGGGGATGTTAGTAGGGTAGCAGATTACTCATGCTTTCCACACTCATTCTATTTTCCGGCAATTCATGAGGGTTGTTATAGAAGAAACAATGATGACCATGTTAGCTGTTGGTAGATTTATAGAGGTTAAGGTTAAAATCACTCTTTAATAAATAATAATATAGTATTCACAAATAAATTGTGTTCAATATTGAACTGAATTCTAGGACAATTTGTAAATGTAAAGCGCTCTTTGTAAAGTGCTTTGAGAAACTACCTATAAAGGCGCAAAATAAACTAAAGTTTAACTTAATTTTTTTTTATTATTATTATTAATATTATTACTACTCGTCTCCTACCTAAAGAAGCAGCATGAAGTAGACAGTTTCCATCTCCGGTTGTTGCTAAAGGCAGAAGACGTTTGCAGCTTGAGCATGTTGTAGACCACCAGTTCAGCCTCCCTGGGATAAAAGGAGAGAATGTTACCAGAAGGAACCGCTTGGCACTGCCCAGGTTTCTGCAGGATCAGACTTTCCACGGATGTCTAATCATTTGATCAGAGAACTTCTACAGAGAACTGTTACTTGTGAATTGCAAATATTTCTTGTATTCTTTAAAGCGGAGTTCCAGCCATTTACTCACCTGTCCAACGGTCCAGCGATGCGGCCGCCGGAAGCCTCGATCCTCTCCCTCGGGGCCGGCATCACTGCTGTGGGCACCCGGCTGTTACAGTTTGCGGCTTCACAGCCGGGTACCCACTGCGCATGCGCGAGTCGCGCTGCGCGCTGTGATTGGCCGGCAATCTTCTGGGACCTCTGACGTGTCCCAGAAGATTGCAAGGAGGGAGGGGGAGAGGAGAACTTCCGCTCAGGGCGCCGCGGCGCTCCGAGCGGAAGTGGGAGCGGGTACCTGTCAAAACTAGGTACCCGCTCCCCCCCCCCCAAAAAATGACATGCCAAATGTGGCATGTCGGGGGGTCAGGACTCCCTAAAGCGGAAGTTCCACTTTTGGGTGGAACTCCGCTTTAACTGTATAAAGTGGGTGATCTTGAAAATGTCAGTTGGATTGTTTTGGGTATTTATCTGTTCAAGGTAAATCCCAATGTCAGCCTAAAGATAATTTTTCAGTTCTGGATAGTGTGTAAGAATGTAGGTGTAGGCTGCTTTTACTAAAGTGAAATTAAACCCTCCTATCGTTTTCAGCCAAGGAAGCTGCCATCTTGGCCTCTGTTTAATCTTCAACTGCCATTAAGCTGCACATGTGATCAGTTATAACACCAACCATTTGATGGTTTGACAGTTCGGTTGAGAGCGCAACCAATGTGACAATTATATTCCCGTCACGTGCCGGAAATGTAACTGTTTTTTGAAAATGTTAAATCGTTGGATTTACTTCGGCTTTAATTCCAATATAAAGGTTAGTAATGGTGCTAAAAAGTAAATTGAGAATTGCGAATCTATGAAAGCTCACTGCGCAGGCACTACCAGCATTGAAAAGGACTGTAGGCGGACAATGTAAACGCTGCGGCTGTCTTCCTGAGGTATGTAGTTGGGTTGAGGGGTTTTACAAGAAAGAATAAGTCATCAGGGTTAGGGAAAATTTATGAAAGCACCCTTATTCTTTAAAAAGAAACAAGCAACCACGGGCTTATGTACAAATCCAAAAATTAAGAATTTAACCATTTCAATACCAGACACTTTTACCCCCTTCCTGCCCGGGCCAATTTTCAGCTTTAAGCACTGTCGCACTTTGAATAACAATTGCGCGGTCATGCAAAACTTCACCCATATTACATTTTTATCATTTTGTTCACACAAATGTAGCTTTCCTTTGGTGGTATTTAATCATCACTATGTTTTTATTTTTTGCTAAATAAAAGTTATAAAAGTTTTCAAAAAAATTGTTCTTCAAAATATTGAGGACAAAATGTATTCTGTTACATTTCTTTGGTGAAAATAACATTTATTTGGTGAAAATAACCCAAATCAGTGTATATCATTTAGTCTGTAGGAAAGTTATAGAGTTCACAAACTATGGTTTATATCTGAAAATTGAACAATCCTGATGTACTAAAGCCTATCTCAATTCTTGAGGCCCAAAAATATCAGGACAGTACAAATATCCCCCAAATGACCCCTCTTTGGAAAGTAGACAGTCCAAGGTAGTTAGTAAGAGGCATGGCGAGTTTTTGAAGTTGTCATTTTTTGTCATACTTTTTTGACATACTATCACCAGTCCAGTGACTGGTGTGGCAGTGATCAAGGACACTGACTGGTGACAGTATGAAAAAATGAAAAAAAAAAAAAACACATTTTTAATAATTTTTAAAAAAAATTTTATTGCAATTTTATTTCTTTTTTTTTACATCACATACTGTGACCAAAGCAACATGTTAGCATAGTAACATTGTACTAGTGAAGTGATCAGTTTTTTTTTTTTTTTTTACATGTTATGATTGCTTACAACAGGGAATTTCATTGCTATAAGCAAGCATTTTACTGAATAAAGTGGATTCATTCAGTTTGTTTTGTTGTGATTAGCTGTGATTGGCCAGAGCTAATTACATGGTAGAGATGGGCTGTGTTTGGCCCTGTCTGTACCATGTGATCACATTGACCAATCACAGCTAGCAAAACAATTGTACACAATGGATGGCATAAAAGAAAGCCATCCATTGTTTACAACTGTCATGTGATCTGCTGTGATTGGTCACAGCAGTCACATGGCACTGTCAGTGAACCAGTACACTGTGCAGTCATCGGCTGTGTCCAGTGACACAGCTGGTGACAGATCCCGTTGCTGCACAGCCCCGCGAGCGGCTCCTTCTGAGAGTAGGTCATATGACGTCCAGGAAAAAGGAGGAAAGTCGCTTTAACACCCTCCCGATCGGCCTACAACACATTGACAGCCAGGCGGGAAGGTGTTAAAGGGTAATTCTACTTTAAGGATGAAAAAAATAGCAAACAAAAAAAAGAATGTAGCATATACAATTGCTACAAGCCATTGTAAAAGAAACTGTCATTAAAAATTGCCTTTCCTTTTAAACCTGCAGGGCTGTCATTTTCTGTAAAATTCATAGCAATATGGCAACCTGGAGGTGTTTTGTACACAGTCGTGTACAGAACACTCTCTAAAAATGTAATTTCCTCCTTGTGTGATTGGCTCACTGATTTTCCCAGATGTCTGCACTAAGACACAAGCCAAATTTTTGGCATCTTCTGCAAAAAAAGTTTTGTTTTTCGTGAGATACACCTACTGGGTTAAATGCTTCTAAAAGGATGCAAACATTGCAACTTTCCTAATTAGAACACTGCAAGTGCATCAGCCGATTAATAATGAAAAAGTCACTCCCATTCAGAATTACTTTGCCACTGAAACAGGTAGGAATCTGCAATTCTGTTAGGAATTAAGAGACACTAGTTCCCCTTTAGGTCTGCTCCCATTATGATTGACAGCAGGCAGTAAGTGAAATCTAAAACCAACAGACAACGTGTTATTGGCTATAAAATCCGCCCACTAGCTGCTGTCAATCACAAGGGGAGTGGATCTGAATGGAAACTATTGCCTCAGCTTCCCCGTTAGGCTCCACCCACTGTCAGCGTCACTGGTTGCTGAAGCATGTTGTCTGTGAAGCAAACAGCATCCTTGACAACCAGTAACAGGTGAAGAAGAGAAGGGGTAGTGGCGGAAAACATGCCATTCTGCTGCAAAGTGTACAGAGATAATCACTGTGCCTGTTTCTGTACGCCAAGTTAAAGATGGTCTTAATTACCTCCAGTTTTGTTATCTATGGAGGTAATTCCTTTTGGATTTGGGGTAGCCAAAGCACTCCTTTGTATGTACTATTGAGAGCTACCAAAATATGGATTTGGTTAAGTTACGAAAACTAGAGGCTGGATTTTTCTGAATCTGGCACAGAACTTTTCAAAACAAAAAAACTGCTCCAGTTATAAAGTCCAGTCACCTAGGGGTGCCTGTATAAACCTGTAGCAGTCTTGAAAGGCCTCAATGGAGGGTTCTTTGAACAGGCAAAGTGCTGATACCTCTGCATGGTGTTAGGTCAGGCTTACTACTGCTAAGTCCCATCTCCCCACATTCCTTTTGGCCCAGTACAAAAGGTTGCCTCATTGGTCAATTGGAATGTGCAGGCAGGAAGGAGCAGTCAGGTCTTCATACTATGAGGAAGTGCCAGGGCCTTCGCTGTCAGAATGGCTTATCATTTGCTTGTAACTGCAGGTTTTTCAGGTTGCTGCAGGTACCTCTAAATGTATGTACTTAATACCCGAAGCAGCTCTTTTTTCTTTTAGAGACAGAATCGTTCTATATCCAAAAACCTTCTTGACCCCTTACAGTCTGGCTTTCGCTTACTGCACTCTACTGAAACAGCAATACTGAAACTCATTAATGATCTACTAACTGCTAAAATCAATGGCCACTACTCCATACCCACACTACTAGACCTTTCTGTAGAGTTTGATACTGTTGATCATCCCCTCCTCCTCAAAAAACTCTACTCTCTTGGCCTTCAAGACACTGCTCCCTCCTGGTTCTCCTCCTACCTATGGCAGCGCTCCTTCAGTGTTACCTATTACTCTGTTTCTTCCTCTCCACTTCCTCTTTCTGTAAGGGTACCTCAAGGTTCTGTCCTTGGACCCCTCCTCTTCTCCATTCCTTTGGTCAATTAATAAACTCCCATGGCTTCCAGTACCATCTTTATACTGACGACACACAAATCCATCTCTCTACTCCTCACCTTACTCCTTTAATCTCCTCTGACATTACTAACTGACATATCAGCATTGATGTCACACAACTTCCTCAAACTCAATCTTTCTAAAACTGAGCTCATAATGTTTCCTACCACCCGTGGCCCCTCCCCTGACTTCTCCATCAAGATTAATAATAATCCGTCCGTCCCTCCCCTCATGCCAGGGTGCTAGGTGTAATCTTGGACTCTGACCTGTCCTTTCTGCTCCAAATCCAGCTGCTGTCCAAATCTTGCAGACTTCAACATCTCCAAAAAACCCCCCTTTCTAAACGTTAAAACCACTAAGCAACTTATTCACTCCCTAGTATTCTCTTGCCTTGACTATTGTAACTCCCTCCTCATTGGCCTACCTTTCCGGAAGCTATCCCCTCTTCAGTTTATCATAAATGCCGCTGTCAGACTCATCCACTTTACCAACCATTCAGTGTCCGCCACCCCTCTCTGCCAATCCCTCCACTCTTCTTCAAGCTACAGTATCTCACAAAAATGAGTATACCTTTCACATTTTTGTAAATATTTTATTATACCTTTTCATGTGACAACACTGCAGAAATGACACTTTGCTACAATGTAAAGTAGTAAGTGTACAGCTTGTATAACAGTGTATATTTGCTGTCCACTCAAAATAACTCAACACACAGCCATTGATGTCTAAACCGAAGGCAACAAAAGTGAGTACACCCCTAAGTCAAAATGTCCAAATTGGGCCCAAAAGTGTCAATATTTTGTGTGGCCACCATTATTTTCCAGCACTGCCTTAACACTCTTGAGCATTGAGTTCACCAGAGCTTCACAGGTTGCCACTGGAGTCCTCTTCCACTCCTCCATGATGATATCAGGGAGCTGGTGGATGTTAGAGACCTTGCGCTCCTCCACCTTCCATTTGAAGATTCCCACAGATGCTCAATAGGGTTTAGGTCTGGAAACATACTTAGTCAGTCTATTTCCTTTACCATGAGCTTCTTTAGCAAGGCAGTTGTCATCTTGGAGGTGTATTTGGGGTCGTTATCATGCTGGAATACTGCCCTGTCGCCCAGTCTCTGAAGGGAGGGGATCATGCTCTGCTTCAGTCACAGTCCTGTAAATGTTGGCATTCATGGTCCCTCAATGAACTGTAGCTCCCAAGAGCCGGCAGCACTCATGCAGCCCCAGACCATGACACTCCCACCACCATGCTTGAATGTAGGCAATATACACTTGTCTTTGTACTCCTCACCTGGTTGCTGCTATACACGCCTGACACCATCTATACCAAATAAGTTTATCTTGGTCTCATCAGACCACAGGACATGGTTCCAGTAATCCATGTCCTTAGTCTTCTTGTCTTCAGCAAACTGTTTGCAGGCTTTCTTGTGCATCATCTTTAGAAGAGGCTTCCTTCTGGGACGACAGCCATGCAGACCAATTTGATGCAGTGTGCGGCACTGACAGGCTGACCCCCCCACCCCTTCAACCTCTGCAGCAATACTGGCAGCACTCATACATCTATTTTCCAAAGACAACCTCTGGATATGATGCTGAGAAAGTGCACTCAACTCCTTTGGTCGACCATAACGAGACCTGTTCTGAGTGAAATCTGTCCTGTTAAACCTCTGTATGATCTTGGCCACCGTGCTGCAGCTCAGTTTCAGGGTCTTGGCAACCTTCTTATAACCTAGGCCATCTTTATGCAAAGCAACATTTCTTTTTTCAGATCTTCAGAGAGTTCTTTGCCATAAGGTGCCATGTTGAACTTCCAGTGACCAGTATGAGAGAGTGAGAGCGATAACACCAAATTTACCACACCTGCGACTTTGTACCACTAATGAGTCACATGGCACCAGGGAGGGAAAATTACTAATTGGGTCCAATTTGGAAATTTTGACTTAGGAGTGTACTCACTTTTGTTGTCAGTGGTTTAGAAATGAATGGCTGTGTGTTGAGTTTTTTTTTTTTTGAGGGGACAGCAAATTTACACTGTTATACAAGCTGTACACTCACTACTTTACATTGTAGCAAAGTGTCATTTCTTCAGTGTTGTCACATGAAAAGGTATAATAAACTATTTACAAAAATGAGAGGGTGTACTCACTTCTGTGAGATACTGTACATCACCAATCTTATCTCCAAATATCACCCACACTATAGTCTCTGTTCCTCCCAAGACCTCCTGCTCTCTAGCTCCCTTGTCTTATCCTCCTATACTGGTCTCCAGGACTTATTCAGATCATCTTCCATCCTCTGGAACTCCCTACCCCAATCTGTCTGGTTATCTCATACTCTATCCGCTTTTAGATGATCCCCAAAAACTCATAACTTCAAACAGGCCTATCCTGCTCTTTAGCTAACAACTAAATCTTCTACTCTCCTCATCAGTTCATCCCTCTCAGTTACAATCTTTTGTTGCACCAGCCCCTCCCTATTAGATTGTAAGCTGGCAGGAGTACGGCTACTTATATTATATTGTCTCCCTTTATATTGTAAAGCGCTGCACAAACTGTCAGTGATATATAAATCGTGTATTATAATAACAATAATAATAATAATATATGTGTCCAGCTGCTTTCTTTGCTAGTACAAATGCAATTTAAATATTGTGCATCCCTACCTGTTTACTACTGTGCATGGTAATACATCTTTCAGTGCTAAACCTGCAGTAAATTGAAATCTGAGTGGTTGCTAAAGGTTATGCCTCGTACACACACAACGATTATCGGCCGACCGATCGTCCGACTTTTGTCCAGAGTTGTGTTTTGTTGGTTGGACTATGCCTAGACTGCACACAAATTTTCCTCGGCCAACAAAAATCTACTTCAGAAGTGATGTCATGTGCTGGTTTACTTTCCGTGTGTTTTTTCTTCTCTGAGCATGCCCAATCTTGCTCATCAGATTTTTGTCTGCCGAAATCTGTACTGACTGACGGAAAATCGGCCGTTGTGTTGACGGCCAACAAAAATTTTATAGCCTGTACACCAGATTTTATTAGGCCGAAAAGTCGGAGTTGGTTGTCGAAAGCATCATACTAACAAGCCGAAAATCGGCCGATCGGACGTTGGCCGAAAATTCCCGGCCAATAATCGATGCGTGTGTACGAGGCATTAGGCTGACTGAACACAGTTGATCATTTGATGTTTGTCAGAACTTTTTCTTGCCACCAGCAAGTCAACCAATTTAATTTGAAAGTCCTTACATTTTCATTCAAACCTGCTATTTGAATGGAATGCCAGATGTATTAAATGAGTTTCATTACAATATGTGCATTTTTTTTCTGAAATAAAACCACATTTACTGTTCAAATTTTATTTCTTTAAGAAAAAAAAAAACCATCCTGCTTCTTCAAGTTTCTCAAAACTATAGTCAAAAATGAAAATTGGGTTGACCCCAATAACCATTACAAAAACGAACAAACGCTTTGAAAACAAAAATTTTCAAACAAAATTCTACGTTGTGTGGCCAGCTTTACTGTCCTTGTCACATCATCCAGTGCCTTTGTCTCATGTACTCTGCATGCAATGTGGTGTTGAGTTGTACTGGGACTGTGTACAGATCAATAAGTAATTTCTTTCTGTGTGGTTAAGGTAAAGACCTGCTATAAAACTTACAAAGCCCTAGATACAAATTGTTTCCTATAATCTGGTCTACATTTAAATCCATTTATAATTTCTGAAAGGAAGCAATCAATACATTTATTGCTCAGGCATGTGATTCTCAGGTTCAAGAAACACAAAATATTGCTGATTTTTTCTGTGATTTTCTCTCTCAGCTGAGGAAGAGATGGAGTGTCCAGGATACTTATTGTGGTACAGTTTAACCACAAATCATTTTTAGACTTGCACTTACACCCAAATATGTGGTGTTCCTATTGAAGAAAAGAATTCTCTTCATGGCAAACATTCTATAACAAAGTGGTTAAAGCAGAATTCCAGAACTAACCTTTTCTGCAAACTTACATTGGTCATGCTTCGCTTGATGTAAGTATTTATATTTCATATCTGGAGGGCCGTTAGGGATGTTGAAAATCACTGCTGCGGTCTGCGCTATATACAGTAGAGGTCGTGATCTTCCAGCTGGTGGTCTTCCCCTTTGCACACTGAACACAAGGGGTCACTTACTTGGCATTGCTGCCATTCAAAGAACATCCAATCAGAGAATGCCTTGTATTAATTGAAAAAAAAAAAAAAAATACAAGATGTTTTGTGATTCTGATTGCCAGCAGCACCAAGCAAGTATGCAGTGTGCAGAGGGTAAGCCACTGAAGCAGCAACCAGATGATCATGAATATCACTGTATGTAGCATAGACTACCACATTGATTTTCAGTTTCCCCAAAAGCCATAAGGATATCAAATATGGATACTAACATCCAGCCAAGTCAACCTAAAGCGGTTGTAAACCGTTGAAGTAAAAAAAAAAAAGTAATAAAAACTTTCCCCTGTAAGACATTTGCATAATGTGGTATTATGCATCGCATAACATTTTTTATTGACAGCAATTGTCAAAAAAGGGCTACTGTCTTTATTCACTTTTACACTTTTTTGGTAAATGGATAGGGGTACTATGTACCCCATACTCATTCACATGGGGGGGGGGGGGGAGACAGAATCTGGGGTCTTCCAGATTCCAATAAGCCCCCACCTGCAGACCGCTACAACCACAGCCCATGTTTGTGAGGATGAGGCCCTTCAAGATGTTGATGAGCAAAGCCCCCCCCCCATGTTGAGGGAGCTCGCTCATTCCCTCCCTTTTCATGACCTGCCGGGCTGTATGCTCAGATAAGGGTCTGGTATGGATTTTGGAAGGACACCACGTCATTGTTTTTTTACATTTTGGCATGGGGTTCCCCTCCAAATCCATACCAGACCCACAAAAAATGCAAAACACATCAAAAAAGTTTATAACGCATTGAAGTTTACTACACACAAAACGCAATCTGCTGAGGGGAAAAAAGTCCCCGACCCTTTGAAAAATGCATAGATGTGAACGTGTACCCTAGGAAACCATGTTAAATGGACTGTAGTGCGTCTCTGAAAAAGAGATAAGACACATAAAAGTGCATAGATGTGAACGTAGGATAAGGACAAATGACAGACAGCTATGTATGTAGTGTCTTGGTCTACTTCCCTATGGATGGGTACAGATAGAACTGCTTATGGCAACATGGATCATAAAAAATGCATATGTTCTCTGTAATATGAAATATGTTTTTTTTAAACTCAAAGGGCTTTAAAGGAAGCCTTTCCTGAAAGAAATATTCAGACTGCCATAGATGGCTTCTCATTCTGCGAATTCAAGTAGTCTCGCTGTTCACAGTCAGTATTTGGGTCACTAACTCAGAACAAGTATAAGATAAGGATTTCTGAAGTTACTCTGACTTTCCAGACTTGTATACTTGCAACTTGAAGCCAGGGGATCGGCATAATATTAATGGTATTAGTCCCTATTTCACCTACTTCACCTCAGTTTATGTGAATACAATACAGACTATCATTTCGGACAGAAAATTCCTAGTAATTACAGCAAAGCAGACCTTTCCAGATATATAGGTCTCTAAATCTTTACCATATATTTCAACCTTAAAAATCAAATGGCAAAGCACATCCCTCCACTAGAAACAACTGACCCAGCCAATGTTCTGTTCAACTGTGCCATTCCTAGCAGCCTCATGACTGCGATGTATATCACCGTTCTTCAGCTTTCTTTGTATTAGAAGAATTCCAAAGGAGCTCTACCAGCTGAGCACACATAAAATGGTCTCTGTGTCTAAATGTTCTGGATTTGTAGAAACTGACAATGCTTAAGAGGTCTATGCATGGCAAACATTAGTATGAGAGCTACAGTGTTAGCGTCACCACATTTCGGTCCATTGAAGACAGGAGGGTGGCAGATAGTGGTATAGTGAGTAAATTACCTGGGCATAGCTCATTACAAGTGGTTTAGTCATAATGGTCATGTGAGCTTGTTTAACAAAGCCAGGTTTTCATTACCATTATGATAGATAATCACTTGATTCCCCCTTATTTACCCTAAACAGACTGCAGTGACTTGATGCAGGTATTGTTCGGATGAGAATTTTCTACTTTGCTCCTTCCACAAGTTTGAGCACTGGTTCACACTGATGTGATGCAGCAAACGCAGCGAATCCTGTGCGTTTCCCGCACTTCATTGCAATTGGACGGCATCCATGCAATCTGCTGCGGGTGTCAATGTTAGATTACCGACACTTTGAAACAGATTACAAAACATGTTGCAAATTCCTAGAATTGCATTGCATGGGTGTGAACATGCCTGACCTGCCCTTAGCAACCGATGACGTCAACAAATTTTTTGGGGGTAGAAATGTGCGCCCAAATCCCCACTGTACTCTGCATACAATGCCTTGAGAAAGTATTCATACCCCTTGACATTTTTCACATTTTTTCATGTTACAAACAAAATTGTAAATGTATTTTATTGGGATGTAATGTGATAGACCAACACAAAGTGGCACATAATTGTGAAGTCGAAAGAAAACGATAAATGGTTTTCAAAATTTTTTACAAATAAATATCTAAAAAGTGTGGCGTGCATTTGTACTCAGCCACCGAGTCAATACTTTGTAGAACCACCTTTTGCTGCAATTACAGCTACAAGTTTTTTTGGGTATGTCCCTACCAGCTTTGCACATCTAGAGAGTGACATTTTTGCCCATCCTTCCTTGCAAAATAGCTCAAGCTGTCAAACTGGATGCAGAGCATCTGTGAACAGAAATTTTGAAGTCTTGCCACAGGTTCTCAATTGGATTTAGGTCTGGACTTTGACTGGGCCATTCTAACACATAAATATGCTTTGATCAAAACCATTCCATTGTAGCTTTGGCTGTATGTTTAGGGTCGTTGTCCTGCTGGAAGGTGAACCCCTGTCCCAGTCTCAAGTCTTTTGCAGACTCTAACAGGTTTTCTTCTAAGATTGACCTGTATTTGGCTCCATCCATCTTCCCATTAACTCTGACCAGCTTCCCTGTCCCTGCTGAAGAAAAGCATCCCCACAACATGATGCTGCCACCACCATGTTTCACGGTGGGGGTGGTGTGTTCAGGGTGATGTGCAGTGTTAGTTATCTGCCATACATAGCGTTTTGTTTTTAGTCCAAAAAGTTCAATTTTGATCTCATCTGACCAGAGCACCTTCTTCCACATGTTTGCTGTGTCCCCCACATGGCTTCTCGCAGACTGCAAATGTGACATCTTATGGCTTTCTTTCAACAATGACTTTTTTCTTGCCATAAAGGCCAGATTTATGGAGTTGTCCTGTGGACAGATTCTTCCACCTGAGCTGTGGATCTCTGCAGCTCCTCCAGAGTTACCATGGGCCTCTTGGCTGCTTCTCTGATTAATGCTCTCCTTGCCCGGCCTGTCAGTTTTTTTATATCAAAGAACTTTATTAAACATTGTGCACAAACAGTACAGATTCCAGAGCAGAAGTACAATCAAGTCACATAACTCTCAAGGCTACAATTATGCTTAAATACTAAATGTCATTAATACATTTACACATGATGCCACCAAGACTAATAAGCAGCAACTCAAGCAATCAGTGTATACAGTGGAAATATACATCTCCTCAAGACTTAGTCACGGCAGAAGGAGAGAGCCATATCATCTCACATCCTCCCAGCCATTAACCTGTCCAGGACCAAGTCTACCGGGGCCAAATCCGGCACAGCCAGCCATGGGGCCCATAATTTGTCAAATTTACTTGGGATACCCCTGTGTTAAAAGATGTATCTCTCCTGTCTTAAAATGTCTCCCATTTGGGCTACCTATTTCTTGACAGTGGGGGGGTCAGAGGATATCCAGTGTCACAGTTTTCGTTTCCGGGCTTGAAACAGCGCCCCTGGCTATAGCCTGTTTAGTATTATCAGGCACAGGTACCTCACCCAAGATACCCAGCAGGCACAGTTTGGGGCCCTTAGACAGCTGAACCCCAAATGCCCCAGACAAGGTATTAATGACCCCCTTCCAGTAGATATGAAGTTTAGGGCATCTCCACCTAAGATGTATCAGGTCTATATGTTCTCTATGACACCTTGTACAGGCAGGGGTGTCTTTCCTGCCCATATTGTGTAGCCTAGCAGGTGTATAGTAGGTTCTATGCAAGATATAGAGCTGTGCGCTGAGCAACGTTTAAGGAACACAGCTGGACCGCCTGAAGTGCTTCCTCCCATTGCTCTTCTTTAAACCCCCCTACATCTCTCTCCCACCAGGCAGATACACTCAGCGGGTGGTCCTCCAGGAAGGAGTTCAATAAAAGAGAATAGCAATGAGACATAAATCCCTTATAAGTGCCCACTTCTGCCATAAAATTAAACACCGGGGTAGGTGACTAGGTCCACAGGTCTTCTCCCTCTTGGGCCCACACTGCATGGCGACGTTGCATATAATCAAACTAATGGGAGGAGGAACGTTTCCCTTAGTTCATCAAAAGGGCGAAACCCCCCATCTCTAAAAACATGACGCAAGTGTGTAACACCATATGTTCTCCACTTGCCACCATAGGGTAGGTAACTTAGCTAGTTCCGGGTACCGAGAATTATCCCAAATGGGGCTAAATCTAGTGTACCCTACTACCTGCTGTATCTGCCTGACTTTATTCCAGGTCTTTTGCATGAGGGTATATGTGGAAAAGAGTTTATTAGACTTACTGAACCGCAGGGTCTCCAGACCATTCACCACCTCTCCCAAACCCACAGTGTGAGTCAGAAGAGTTATATGGGAGTCCTCACCACCCATCTCCCCTACAGCCTCCCAGGGTCATAGCCCTAGTTGCATTTGTGATGCAAGATAGTACAACCACGGATTAGGCAAAGCTAATCCCAAAAAATCCTTAGGCCGTTTCAGGTGTTACAATTTCACCCTAGGGTTTTTTGACAGCCAGAAGAGGGAGCGAAAAATGGAATTAACAATGCAAAATATTTTTAAGGGAATGACAACTGGGGAATTATGGAGGACATATAGCATAAGAATAATTTTTATTAAGTTTGCTTGTCCAGCCAAATGACAGTTTAAAGAGGAAGTAAACTCAGCTATAAAAATCAATCTTTTAGAATGTATTAAAAGGACTTACAATATTAATACATTACACATAAAATATTTAAATCAGAACCTTCTTAAAATACCTTTTTTTTAAAGTTAAATTTTTTCCTTCTTCCCGCTCTCGGCTGCGCCATGTCATCTCCTTCTTTCTGCTCCCCCTGCAGATGTCATTTCCGCCCTTACTGCATTCTTTGCATTCATTGTTATGTTAATGAAACAGCACACATATCGTGCCGTGAATTGAATGACAAACTGGGCATACACAGATGATGTCATCAACTTTTACAGGAAGAATTACAGGAAGATTATACAAGTAATCGTTTACAGGCACCAATGTATTGCTTTCTTTAGGCAGATTAGAATGAGCTGAAGTGTAAATGGGGAGTTTACAACCTCTTTAAGCCTCGACCATATTTTACCTTCTCCCTAAACCTAGCAAGTAATGGTGTTAGATTTAGACGTATATAGTTTAGGGGGTTAGGAGTTATTTGAATCCCCAAATACTTAAAATCAAGGGAGGTGGGGATACTGGTGCCCACCCGAGAGTGGCAGCTCGGATCCCCTTCCAGTAGCATGAGGGAGGACTTGGTCCAGTTGATAACCAATCCAGAATAAGATCCAAATTCAGAAATAATCTGACATGGCTTCATCTAGGGACTCAGAGGTGTCACTCAACAATAACATGGTATCCTCCGCGTACAACATAATTTTTTCCTCTAGGGTACCATATCTAAGGCCTTCGATATGCACGTTTGATCTGATAAGTTCTGCCAGGGGCTCTATAGCTATTGATAAATTCAGTGGGGACAAGGGTCAACCCTGCCTAATGCTCCTGTATAAATTGAAACAAGAGGATAGTCTGCCATTTTCCCTAATAGCGGCCGTGGGTGTTTGGTAAAGGAGTTGAATCCAAGCAATGAATTCCCCTCCAAAACCAAATTTGTGCATTATGGCCCATAAGTAATCCCACTCTATACTATCAAACACTTTTTGTGCGTCAAGGGATAACAGTGCTCTATTTCCTCTATTATCTGCTGGGGACTGTAAATTCAAAAAAAGCCTGCGGAGAATGATAGCAGTTGATTTCTGGGGCATAAAGCCAGACTGATCAGGGTGAATAATGGAGGTAATTACTGCGTTTGGCCGAAGGGCCAGAACTTTCTCCAGAATTTTTATATCACGTTGTAACAGTGAGATGGGCCTATACGAGCCCAGATCCAGCGTAACCTTGCCCAATTTCAAAAACAGAACAATATTCGCTCTACTCATGGATGGAGGTAGTCGCATATTCAACTTTGCCTCATTAAAGACTGCTAGAAGATGGGTTAACGTCTCCTCAGTATACAATTTATACACCTCAATCGGTATCCCATCTTCCCCAGGAGCCTTAGAATAAGGAAAAAAGTTAGTTGCATGTCTCACTTCTTCTAATGTCAGGGGGGCGTCCAGGAGCCCTCGCGCAGGCACTCAGACAGGGACGCCAGTGGGATGGCTTCTAGATACCCCTTCAACTCTTCATTTGTGTGCACACTTCTGGACTGATATAAGGACGAATAGTAAGTTACCAAGACATTAAGAAACTGCTCTGGTGTATTGACAAGTCTGCCATCACCCCCTCTCAGCGCCCCAATCGAGGGCAAAACCCAATGTGAGTGTGCAATTTTAGTCAAGAGGCACCCACCGCCCAGTGCATTCACCCTCCTTGTAAAATGCCAGTCTATTTAAAAAAATGTCTCTTTTCTGCCCCCCGAGGTGTTAACACGCAATACGGCATCCTGTGTGGCCAACTATCCCTCCCTATCTTCCTCTGAGGGGTCCGCTATGAATCTAGCGAATTTGGCTAGAGCAAAAGAATGTCTATCAAAGCCATGGTTACAAACACAATTAAAATTGCCTATAATATATACTGGTACCTCAGGATGTTTCATCTGATATACCACCAGCTCACGAAGGACCCCGCTGTGAAATGGAGGTGGTATATAGATGAAAGCCAATATACAGTGCAAGGTGTATAATCTGCAAAATAGAAAAATATATCTACCCTCTTTATCAATTGAGCAATGATGCTCCTGGAAATCCAGGGAACCATGGACCAATACACTCACACCCCTCGATTAGGATGTGTGAGTGGAGTGGTACTCCCGCCCCACCTAAGAAAAATTCAAACATGACTTTGAGTCAGTCACAAGGTGAGTTTCCTGCAACGAACAAATGGCTGGCAAGTGTTTACGTAGGGTTGTTGACACCATAGTTCTCTTAAGGGGGTCATGTAGTCCTTGTAGTTACATGTCTAACTTGAGGATGCCTGCTTGTCCACCCCCCTCGGGTTCCGTTGTGGAAGGCCCACCGCAGCACCATTTTGAGGCCCAGGCATCAAAGTGTCTTCCCTCGTCTTGCAGCGTTGCATCACCAGCGATCGAGGAGACTGCTGCTGCAGAGTGTGCCCGAGAGGTCCTGGCAGTCAGTGGATTTCAGAGCTAGGAGACCGGGAACAGGATCAATGCACGGGTGTAAGCAGAAGCTCCGTGAGACACGTCTTCTCACATGCCACTCTTGGCCACGCCCCCTCCCCGGCCTCTCAGTTTAGGTGGACGGCCATGTCTTGTTAAGTTTGCAGTTATGCCCTAATCTTTCCATTTTCGGATGATGAATGTTCAAAGCTTAGGATATTTTTTTTTATAACCTAACCCTGCTTTAAACTTCTCCACAACTTTATCCGTGACCTGTCTGGTGTGTTCCTTGGCTTTCATGATGCTGTTTGTTCACTAAGGTTATCTAACTAACCTCTGAGGGCTTCACAGAACAGCTGTATTTATACTGAGATTAAATTACACACAGGGAGACTCTATTTACAGATCTGGTGACTTCTGAAGGCAATTGGTTCCACTAGATTTTAGTTAGGGGTATCAGAGTAAAGGGGGCTGAATACAAATGCATACAAATGATTAAGAACATAAATAAATGCCCTTGGTAGCATTATAGTCTAGATTGGGGAAATATATTCTATATTTCCTCAATCTATCACACTAGGTATGGTAATGGTAATGTGGTTTAAATCTCCCCCTTCCTTACCCTATACCTTCAACAGGTGATTTTACCCCAATTCATGTTAATGATCCTTGTAAAATAGCAAGGGGATGTTATGTTAGCTGAATTTCCTTATGACCTTAACTTGCTGACTAGCTGGAGTTTATCCCCTTGGATCCAGCGCATTAAAGACTCACTGGTGATAATTGCAAGGCTTTACATACGAAGATGAAATGGAAAGCAGCAAGTGCTCATCCTAAGGTGTGTGTAACAGCCAGGGAATACTGTTATGTATGGTGACAACCTCTCGTGCCTTTGGCACTCTGACATCCTGCCTGCTTCGCCAGAGCAGTTATGCACAGTGACAACCCTCCATAGCTCATAAGAGAAAAGTATAATGATTTTGAAAGTTTGATGTCTACTATATACCATTTTTCTATTCATATAAAAATAAATAAATAAAAACTTAAGCTACAAGGTATATTCACTGTGTGTGCAAAGCATTCCTAGATGTTCTAGTAAAAGTCCCAGCAATGTCTGTGTTTTTGACAGCACCCTGTGACTAATAACTAATACAGACAGTCCCTCTGGCTTAAGCTATAGCTGTACTGACCTATATGTGGTTGAACTGCCACACAAATTCTAACAAAATTACTGCAGGAATTTAAATGTTTTTATAACAAAGAGCCCTAGGGCGGTCTATTATGTAAACTCTCATTTAGGGTGGGGTCTGCGTACTACGGGGCGGTTAGACATTTTATTTGGACCACAGCTAGGATCAGTGGCATATCCTTAAAGTAGTTGTAAAGGCTCAAGGCTTTTTACCTTCATGCATTCTTAGTTACATAGTAGTTGAGGTTGAATAAAGACGATAGTCCATAGATTAGATGAAGCTGAGATTTGTATTAATGGAATGCCTTAAATTTTGAGTTCTGTGGGGCACTTATGTGAGGGTCTGAGGCAACAGCATGCTGCCATGGTGCATTAGGACCAGTACTGCCTCTCTTTTCCGCCACTAGTTAAAGTGGTTGTAACCCTAATAATTGGATTTTTGTACTTACCGTAAAATCCATTTCTCTGAGTTCATTGATGGACACAGCTCTCCATTATTCAGAACCACAGGGTTATATTGCCCCTACAGGAGTAAAATACTAGGCAGAAAAAAAGACTTGGCTACACCTATGGGCAGTCCTAGGTGGTATACATCCCCCTCTGCTATAGGCCTTCAGTTTAGTAATAAGCTGTGTCAGAAGTATTAAAACTGCATAGAGGGGTAGGCGCTGTATCCGTCAATGAACTCAGAGAAATGGATTTTACGGTAAGCGTAAAAATACCCATTTCTCTTTCGTTCATTGATGGACACAGCTCTCCATTATTCAGAACCACAGGGGCGTCCCCAAGTAGTGCCAAACATGAGGGGTGAGACAACAAAAAATCCCAAGGCTAAACAGAATAGCCAACCAGGTAAACAGGAGCTTAACAAAAAACAACTGGAGCCCAACCTGAACAATACATCCCCAAAGAGGGAACAGACCCTCTAAACAGTAGCCTGCAAAACTTTGCACCCAAAGGAAGCATCCGCAGATGCCAACACATCCACTTTGTAGTGAAAGTGTGCACCGAAGACCACGTGGCCGCCTTGCAAACCTGCGCCACTGACGCCTGATGATGGAAGGCCCAAGAAGCACTAAGCGCCTGAGTAGAGTGTGCTGTTGCAGGGAAAGGAGGAACTTGACCCTTGATAGAATAGGAGTCACTGTCTGCCTGATCCATCTGGAAATGGTCGCAGAAGAAGCGGACATCGCATTTCTTAGCCCGTCCGTGATCACAAACCATGAGTCTGACCCTCGAAAAGACTGCCTGCCAAATACATCCTAATCGCCCAAACCACATCCAGGGCATGAAAAGAAAATTCCTTAGGATGTTTGGGCCTGGGACACAGGGAAGGCAACACAATGTCAAATGGAAATCAGAGACTACCTTAGGAAGGAACGACAGACATGGACAAAGAACTGATGAAACATGTCCGGGTGAAGGGAGCACCCCCCTTGGTCCAACAGTTGCTGACTGAGGTAGTCCGCCTGCCAGTTTTCCACTCCTGGAATGTGTACGGTGGAGAGGGCCAGAACAAAGTGTTCTGCCCACTGGAGAATGCTGGCTACTTCCAGGGCTGCAAACACACTCTTTGTTCTGCCCTGGTGATGAACATAGGCCACCACCGTGCCATTGTCTGACTGGATCGGTACCAAGAGCCCCTGGAGACGATTCGTCCAGTGATCCAAGCACAGCCTGATCGCCCAAAGTTCAAAGACATGGATCGGTTTTCTGGACTCTTCCAGCGCCCAACAACCCTAAGTGGAGCTCAGTCCCAGGACACCTTCCCACCCGGAAAGACTGGCATCCGTGGTGACCACTGTCCAATATAAGGGGAGAAAGGATTTGCTCTGCCAAGGAGCCGGAGAGCAAAGCCACCAGACCAGGGATCCCCTGGTTTCCTGGCTCAGTCGAATTTTATTGTCCAGAGACCTCAGACACTTGTCCTATTTTTAGGCCCAGCATCCGCATGCAAGTGTGGAGGGAGGACCACCTGCTCGACAGCAGTAGGTGAATCGCAGCATGCAACTTCTTGAATTTATCCAGAGGAAGGAACACTGGCTAGAGCTGAATCCAGAGTCAGACCCAGATAATCCAATTTTCTAGATGGATTTAGAGAAGACTTCTGGTAATTTAGAAGCCAACCAAATTCTTTCAGGGTTTGTATAGTGATCTCTACGTCGTCCATCAGGACAGCAGAGGACTCTGCTCGCAAAGATGAGATCGTACAGGTAGCCCAGTACCACAATCCCCCGTTGATGTAGCAACACCAGAACCGGGGCCAACACTTTTGTGAAGACCCGAGGAGTGAAGCCGGGACCATGTGGTAATGCCACAAACTGATAATTGTCAAGGTCTTACCTTGCCCTCCCATTGGCAGCCATCTTGGACATGTGCAGACTGCTGCCTCTTATAAACTCTGATTGCATCATCGCTTGCCTGCTGCCTGGGTATCGCAGTGAAGATGCTGCACACCTGACTATATCTATTACCTGATGAGTTGCAGACCTTGCTCCAAGGTGCATCTCTGCTAGCAGTCTTCTGTTCTCCGTGTTCCTCCATGTATGACCTGGCTTGGCTGACGACTCTCCTGGCTCTCGACCCCGCATTGGCAGACTACCCGCTTATGGACTTGACCTCGGCTTGGATGACTACCCGCCTCTGGATTTGGCCCCAGGCTTGTTCCTGATCTTGCTTCCTCACTCTTGCTGTGCGTTTATTGTTGTTTGCGTCAATAAACTGCTTTATTTTACCTGCATTCCCATGTGATCTGGTTTCCTGGCACCCTGACAAAAATGCCCCTTTCCCACAGCAAAATGGAGGAAGCGCATCTGAAGGCCTATAGCAGAGCACCCTCCCCTCAATGGAGTTGTATTACTTCTGACACTGCTTGTAACAAAACTGAGTACCTATAGCAGAGAGGGGATGTATACCGCCTAGGATTGCCCATAGGTGTAGCCAAGTCTTATTTCTGCCTAGTGCCCTACTCCTGTAGGGGGCAATATAACCATATGGTTCTGAATAATGGAAAGCTGTGTCCGTCAATGAATGAAAGAGAAATTCCTTTCACTGGCAGCCCTTTCTTTTATCTAGCCATAACACACTGTGTAAGTGTTTATTTAAATAGATGCCTCAAAATACCTTTTTCAGTTATCTTCAGGCTGGGTACGTGACTCCCGGCTGCTCTGCTAATTTGGTCCAGGGCTACAGCGGGAGGAGCCGAGAACGCCCTCTGACCTTGGCTGGGATGTCACATGACCGCCATGCTGGCCGCTTGGCAACTCCCACTGTAGCCCTGGATTGCAGTAGCAGAGTGGTCCGGAGTCACGTGACCAGCCTGAAGATAACTGGAAAAAGGAATTTAGAGGCATCTATTTAACAAACACTGATACAGTGGGTTATCGCCAGATAAAGGAGAGGGGCTGCCAGGATATTTTGTAAAGGCTTTTTTTTTTTACTCCAAATAGCAACAGGAGGAGGAGGGGGGGGGGGGCGTAGACAGTTCACACAGACATGGGTGCTAACAGGCAGAAAAGGAGAGGGTGAGGGCACAGCAACCATGACTATCATGGTCAGCTCACAGAGGGGGGCACAGGAATTGGCAGGATAAGACAGTTACCATTTAGAGATGGGCAGATTATAAAGCACAAGTACAGGATGTCTTTTTTTTTTCTTTTTAGGGTTACAAACATTTTAATAGGAGTAGGGGTGTGTGTCTTCTGTGGCGTATGCAGTCTGATCCCGATTTTTAACAGTTTTGGGCTGATCTCCAGCTAACAGTTTTAAATTGGGCACCATTGGTTCTTCTGTTGCTTCCTCTGCCAAATTAGTGGGATCCCATGATGCTGCCCCTCTCCAACATAAATATGTTTATACAGTTTTATATTTATCATAAGATTTGCAATTCATGTATGTAATGTAAGCCTGTGGGCAGAAGAAACCAAGCATACTAGTAGATAAAGCACACAGTTGACAGCATGACAAGGTTTAGTGCATACTTTGTGATTTAAGATTTGTGTTTCCTGTTGCACTAGCAGCTATCCCAAAGCACCTACGTTATTATAGACTTTTCCAAAGTGAATATCTGTCTAGCCATAGACAACCCTTCATGTGGCAAAGATTTTGCCTGTCAAAAGAATTGGACTTTGGGGAAGTGGGATGGGGAGGGACTATTCTCCACCATAATGTAGTATAGGCTTACTGGTAGTGCTGTGGATGATAAAACAAAAAGTATTGGCAGTTTTTGCTGTCACTGTCTGATAATAATTTGTTTGGGTAATTTTCTTATAGGTTGGCATACATTTTATTTTAAAATATTTCCTTCCAGGAATCAGATCCTTCATTAATTGGTATAAAAGTTATTTTTAATGAATGAGCTCAATAAACCAAAACATAAACACTTCAGTTTCCCATATCCATATACTCACTTTTTCCATGTCCGTATATATGTCTACCAATTAATGAACAGGCGCACTTTGGTTAGTCTTGGTGTCCCTAGTGGTGTTGGCGATATAACTGTTTACATACGTCCTTGAAATATAAAATGTGGGGCCAGTTGGGGCATCCAATTAAATAAGAAATCTTGATATATGAAATGTAGTGGAACGCCGGGAGGTTAACTAAACTGGGTCAGGCATAAAAGAGTCGGTTTTCTAGAGGTTAGCCGTGCATGTGCACTGGGTCATTCTCTTTTCACTTCTCTGAACAGCGAGACAAGTAAATGTTGTCACAGGCGTAGAAAACAAAAGTTCCCATGTGGAAACACTGCTATAACAAGAAGTTAGGATGTTTATTTCCAAGTAGCTATTCAGCTCATTGCATTCACATTCTTATAGCTTGTTTTTTTTAACTGCAAATACTCAGAAATGTTTACTTTCTAATATTTGTTCTGCAAATGCTGCTGTTAATTTCTATCTCTGGAGCATACACAAAGTGGTGCATACCAAATGGTAAAACTATAGAAGCCTCAAAGTACAGTTGTGCTCAAACGTTTACATGCCCATGGAGAATTGATAATATATAGTATGTACCATTTATAAAGAAAACATGAGTGAGCAGGCAAAACACATTTCATTTATTGGTTATGGGATTCATATTCTGTAACTGTAGGTCATAACACAATGGCACAATCATAAAACAAAACCTGGCAACAAGTAAACAAATGAAATACACCCTCATTCCAAAGTCTGCATACCCTTAGTCCTTAACACTGTGTATTGCCCCTTTTAGCACCAATGACTGCGTGCAGTCTTTTTTAATAGTTGTCTACGAGGCCCTGAAATCTTGCAGGTGGCATAGCTGCCCATTCATCTTGGCAAAATGCCACTGTGATGGCCACTCCAGAACACTCACCTTTTTCTGCTGTAACCACTGGAGGGTCAACTTGGCCTTGTGGTCATTGTTTTGCTGGAAATTCCAACAGCAGCTTTTATGCAGAAGAATGCCAATTGTCTGCCAGTATTTTCTGATAACATGTTGCATTCATCTTGCCAACAATTTTCACAAGATTCCCCATGCCTTTAGAGCTCAAATGCCCCCAAAACATCAGTGAACCACCACACTGGGGATGGTATTCTTTTCACTATAGGCCTTGTTGACCCCTCTCCAAACATAGCACTTATGGTTGTGACCATAATCTCTATTTTATTCTCGCCCCTCCAGATTACGATGAGGCAGAAGCTGTAAGGCATACCAAGGTGTTGTCAGGCTTATTGTAACCAGACTTTTTTGTGGCATTGGTGCAGTAAAGGCTTCTTTTTTTTTTTGTTTGCATTGGCCAGGAATCGAACCCGGGGCGCCCCCAGAGGTAGCGGAGTACGCTACCACAGCACCAGCGTACCAATGCCGTTAAGGCTTCTTTCTGGCAACTCGACCATGCAGCTCATTTTTGTTCAAATATTGTTCTCTTTGAAACAACCACACCATCTTTTTCCAGAGCAGCCTGTATTTCTTCTGAGGTTACTTGGGGTTTTTTTCTTTGTATCCCGAACAATATGGCATGTAGTGCGCTGTGTACAGAGGACTAAGGGGAAGAGTAAGGGAGCGAGCAAGCAGGGACGCACAGAGGGACCATGTCACACGAGCAACGGTCACTCCCACGCTACCCAGAACAGTGAGATGTCACCCCCTCTGCAGCAATCTGGCCCAGTGAGATAGGGATCCTGTTCAGCCGCATTCTGATGAGGAGTGTCACTGGACAGCTCATTTTACCCGGATTACAGATACTTACTGAATGCGTGTTTGCTGCTGTAACAGCAGCCATCCTTTCTGGTGAGAGTGCATTTCACTGGGGTGCGGTGTCTGATCTTGGAGCATTTCATTGGATCACTTTTCTTCACCTCAAGATATATTAGTTGAAGTTCCTGTACACCATTACACTGGACTTTTTTTCACAAGTTTTATCCTTTCATGGGATACTTTGCATGAGCCTGTTTCTTGGTTCTGCTGAGAGGACTATATTTTTTATCTAGTTTTTGTTTATGCATTTTTGGACTTTATTACATATCACTTTATTTCACGGTTTGTCACTTATGCAATTTTCGGCGCTACACATTTTGTGAATACTGGAGGATAATGGTTTCCTGGTGTCTTCACGTCTGATCTGTCTCAAATATTTGGTAGTTAATTTGCCTCTTTTTTTCTCAACACATTTCCTGCGCCCTGTTGACTATTTTTAACAAAACATTTGATAGTTCTGTGATCACCCCCCCAATATCTTAGCAATTTCAGGAGTGCTGCATCCCTCTGAAAGACTTTTTAAAATGTTTTACTTTTCAGTTAAATGTCTTTTTTTGGCCCATTTTGCCTGATGAAAAGAAGCTGCTTAATAATTATGCACACCTTGATATAGGGTGTTGATCTCCTTAGGCCACACCCTCCCTCATTACACAAATACACATCACCTGATATGCTTAAATCCAATAAGCATTCAAGTTTATACAGCTTGGAGTTGGGCAATAGGCAAAAAAAAATGATGATTTGGTCAAAATACTCACTTGCCTAATAACTGTGCACACAGTGTATATGTATATATATATATATATATATATATATATATATATATATATATATATGTGTGTGTGTGTGATTCTAAATAGAGCAGCCGCCCTGTAACAGTAAAGCTACAATAGGGTGGTCGGCAGCTGGTTAATATGTGAGTGAACGGTACTGACTGGCATTTTCAATGCTTTGTATATCTTTTTATACCCCTTTCCCTCTTTATAAAGTTCCATTCCCTTGTTACACAGGTCTTTTGACAGTTCTTTTCTGCTCCCCATGGCTCAGTATCTAGCCTACTCAGTGCATCCACAAGAGAGCTAACAAACTCATTGACTATCTATACACAGGCTCTAATTGCAATTTAAAAAGCCACAGATGTGGGGAATTTAAAAAGCCACAGATGTGGGGAATTTAAAAAGCCACAGATGTGGGGAATTTAAAAAGCCACAGATGTGGGGAAAAGCCACAGATTTGGGGAATCTGTACCAAGGCCAACCAATCCAGGGTATGTAAACTTTGGGCTTTTTCGGTGATTTTGATTATCATTATGATTTAAAAAGGAGCCAAACAAGTATGTGATAAATGGCTTCATATGATCATTATCCCTTAATAAAAGACAGTTTTTTGGGCAAGATATGTCAAATTTTAAATATCAATGCCCACATTTATTGATTTCTGCCAGGATATGCAAACGTTTGAGCACAACTGTATAAAAGCCATTCTGTATTTATAGAATGTTCAGATGTACTGTAACCTACTATGCAACTTTTCAATAAACAACATCAAATACAACTAATTATTTACCCTCAATATTGCATATGGATTTAACAATTATACAATATGTTAGCTTATTGTACTGTAATGAATACTATACATATTGTAATATGGGGAGTCATGGATCACTAGCCAGCTGTTTGTAAAAGTACATTGTAAACAGTCTTCTTCAGCAAAGTAAATGTAAACAGTCCATAGTTCTGGTATATTGAAAATAATACAGTGGTTCACCACCAGTATACCAGTCCCACTCCTGGGTTTAAGGTTCCCCTATACTTTAGGGTATAATAAAGGACGCAGGAGCGCAGCAAGCAATGTCTTAGTCGCAAGACATTGCATGCTTTCTCATAGCTGTGAATTGCGCCACTATACCTCACAGACTGGTGCTGACCCTTTCCTGTTCCTTTTCAGGTCTCTTTCGCAGCCAGGTTAACCCTTTCAGGATCAAAGTCTCTGTACTGAGGACCTGCCAATTCTGATAGAACTGTAAATCAGTCCTCTCCAACTGGTCTATCCCAAAACTCCTCACCCTGCATGGGAGCAGGGTTGCCAACTGTCAGTAAATTTACTGACAGTTTGTAAAAATCAGTGTTTGTAAATATCAGGGGCTGATAATTTGTCATGCTGTGTTGACTTTTGTAAGTGTACACCAGGCAAATTACTTGTTATATGTACTGTCAATTTTTTCCATATTGTGTTCATACTATACATGTATTTAAATATTGATTGTCTAAATTTTTCAGGTTGTCAGTAAAAAAATGTTCTCCTTTAGTAAATTACCCATGTTTTGTCAGTAAAAAATGCTGCAAGAGGTTGGCAACCCTACATGGGAGAGTACCTCCTGAGTACTCAAAAATGTCTCTTATCACCCCCCCCCCCCTCCCCTCTTAAAAGGACCACAACTAAATAACTGAGAAATATACCTCCCTTTCTGGACCCAGCCCTGGCATCCTGTACAAAAAAAAAAAATGTCATTTTCTCAGTGCTATTGAGATGTGGGTGTTCCTGCTCTTCTATGGGGTTTCCAGCACTTCATGTAGTATTCTTCTATGTATAATACCCATAAATCCAACAGGGAGCCCCTCCCCCTCCATAACGACCATAGCAAGTGTACAGACCCAGGAACCTCACAAACGTGATCTTGCCAAAAAAGTTCCCAAGAAATTGTTAGGTGGTTTAATGCTTCGGAAGCTACCAAAAACTAAAATATCAGCTAGATTGGGTTGACAGATCCCTGAATTAAATTAAATGAGTTCAAAATGAGAGTTTTTTCACGATAAGATACAGTAGTCGAAATAACAGGGTACAGGCAGTTCCCGGGTTACAAGCAAGATCTGTAAGTTTGTTCTTAAGTCGAATTTGTTTGTGAGTTGGAATTTTTTAAGTTTAGCCCCAGCCTAAAGAATAATATTTAGGTTTTGTGCATTGCATAGAGAAGGGTTAACACCCCTGTACCATTTGTTTTGCTGTCTGTACCCCTGTTCAGAAGATTTATCTCACTTTCTGTTCCTATGACAACTGCAGTTTGAAAATTTGGGGTTGTTGTGGAAACAAGGATTACTGATAAGGCTTCAGTGGAGACACCTTTTTCCCATGAGATCTCTTACAGGAGTGAATTTCCCTTCCTAGGGGTAGATTTCTCCTTACTTCCTGTTGTCTCCCTCCGTTTGTTAGTAGGAGTCATTTGTAAGTCGGATGTTTGACCGCCTGTATATGTAATTTTACCTCAAGCTATATGTGCAGAATTTTAGGTTAAGCAGGGATTCAATTACATAACCAGGGGGGAGAAAGTTCTCGGAGGTCCTTCTACAAACATGCTACTATGCCTTGGCAGCAAAGTAGAGAAATGCTGTTTTTCCAAAGGGAAAGTATACTGCATTTTCAGTAAGGTTATATCAATTTCTTTTTTCATTGTTTGCAATTTTTTCTGTGTTGTTTTCACATTTTTTATATGCTCAGTCTTGCATATTTTTGCTAATCTAATTAAAGAGGAACTTTAGTTTTTTTTTTTTTTAGTAGGCAATTACAAATACTGTAGGACCTGACTTTTAAATATAAGGTACTTACTGGTGCCTAGAGTCCAGCACTGTCTTTGAGAAGCCGCTTCTTCTTACTTCTGTGGATCCCCAACGCTGCTATCCTGGATACAGGAGTCGGCTGTGGCTTCCTGAGGAACCACAGCCAACATCCCACTGTGCACGCCTGAGCTTGTACACCGTTCTGTAAATGGTCCTAAAGCCTCCTGGGATATATGATGTGCCCCAGGGTGCTGCCAGAGGGGAGGGGGTGGGGCAAGGGATGGATGTTGCGGAAGTGGGAGCATGTACCAATAAAAACAAAACATTTTGAGTGATGTTCTTCTTTAACCACTTCAGCTCCTAAAGGGTTTACCCCCCTTCATGACAAGGCCATTTTTTTTGCGACACAGCACTGCCTTCCTTTAACTGACAATTGACACTGTACCCAAATACAATCGATGTCCTTTTTTTAGGGATGCACCGAAATTACGGCCACCAAAATTTTCGGCCGAAAATGAGCCTATCCCATTTCGGCCGAAAATGGGTTAAAAATGCCGAAATTAATGGCCACCGTGAGGAAGGAGGAGGACGCAGCGCAGGTTTGAAAAGACGCGCCTCTGGCTGGCCGCCCGCCTCCCTGTGATGTCCCTACTACTACGATGTGTATGAATGAACTGACCTGACACCGGGCGGGAGGGTGGGCAAGTGGCCGCTAATAGCTATAACTATGTGAGCGCTTCACTTCTCTGTCATGCGGGTATCTCCTCTGACAGGGAAGTGAAGCGCTCACATAGTTATAGCTATTATTGGCCGCTCGCCCGTCCTCCCGGTGTGTTAGTTCATTCATGCACAGATCGTAGTAGTAGTGAAATCACCAGGAGTGAAATCACCTCCAGTAGTGAAATCACCTCCGGTGAAGTACACCGGAGGAGCAGAGTGACAGTAAGGACGCTGAGGCAAGGGGGAGGGGAAGCTGAGGCAGGGGGGGGGGGGTTGAGGCAGTGGGGGGGGGGGGAAGCTGAGGCGAGCTTACCATTGGTATTAGTATTATGCAGCATGAGGGGGTTAATGTATTGCCACTGCTGGTCACTGATGCATTAGTGACCGACCAGTGGCAGTTAATTAACCCCTTTGTGCTGCATTAGTGCAACCAGTATCAGTGCAACCAGTGTTAATTAACACTGACACTGGTTGCACTAATGCAGCACAAAGGGGTTAATTAACTGCCACTGGTCGGTCACTAATGCATCAGTGACCAGCAGTGGCAATACATTAACCCCCTCATGCTGCATAATAATAATACCATTGGTAATTAAATTAACCTCTTGCCAACCCGTCACAGTACATATACTGTGACAGGGTGGCAGCGACAGGTGTACGTCGCTGCCTGTTTTTGGTGTATGACCCTCTTCTATCTATTTTAAAATTATTTGGGGGAAAAAGTCATTTTCGGTTTCGGTTTTCGGCCAAGGGCATCCTGCATTTTCGGTTTCGGCCCAGAATTTTCATTTCGGTGCATCCCTACTTTTTTTCCCCACAAATAGAGCTTTTTTTGGTGGTATTTGATCACCTCTGTGTTAAACAAAAAAAGACTGACAATTTTGAAAAAGAAAAACAATATTTTTTACTTTCTGCTATAAAACACATCCAATATAACAAATGTAAAAAATCAAATGTCTTCATCAGTTTAGGCCAATATGTATTCTGTTACATGTTTTTGGTAAAAAAAAATCCCAATAAGCGTATATTGATTGGTTTAACAAAAGTTACAAGCTATGAAAATTTTTTATTGAATTTTTATTTATTTATTTTTTTACTAGTAATGACGGCGGTCAGTGACTTATAGAGGGACTGCGGCATTGCGGCGGACAAATCGGACACCGACTGACACTTTTTGGGGACCAGTGACACCAATACAGTGATCAGTGCTAAAAAAATATGCACTGTCACTGTACTTATGACACTAGCAGGGAAGGGGTTATCATCAGGGGCGATCAAAGTGTTAAATGTGTCACTAGGCAGTGCTTTCCTACTGTGGGGGATGTGCTTGTTCTGTGGGAAGACAGAGATCCGTGCTCCCGCTTAGCAAAAACAGAGGATCTCATTCTTTCCTTGTCACAGAATGGCGATCTGCCTTGTTTACATAAGCAGACCACTGTTCTGCCTTAGTCAGGATCAATCAGTGGGTCCCCTGGACTTGCTGATTGGCTCCCGCTGTGTCCAATCAAAGCAGGAGCCGGTGGCCGGCAGCGCGCGTGCGCGCTGCCAACTCGGACGTAAAAGGCAACGTAGAGGTACGCGATTTCCCCTGTAGGTGCCGCCGCCCCGCAGAATCAGTATGTGGGGGGCTGGCAACTGGTTAATGTAGAGATTTTTAGCTCGGCCACTAGAGGCAGAATAGCTTAGTCACTGCCTAATAGATTAGAATCTGCCTACAGCTAGCTATGCACTAGTAGAGTTTTTCATTTTTAGAATATGTGTTCGATTTTCTAATCGTTAGTCGGGTCAAATCATTCAATTTCAATTGCAGTGACAAGAAAATTCAAAGGAGTGGGATGCAATTTTTTTTCTTGAATTCAATAATTTCTAACAGTAAATGTGGTTTTCATTCACTAAGGTCCATTCGTTCCAAAAAGCAGATGAAATTTTGAAGTACTTTCACACAATATACGTCAAATGTACTGAGAATTTTCATATGAATGATTGACAGATTTTACTAACATATGGCTAGCTTAACAACTGTTGGTAAAAGATATCAGTCACTAAAGAAGTGCATTGTTTTCAGCGAGTCACCTGGCAAAAAAAAAAAAACGCGAAGAGGAGCCTGTATTTGTAATCAGTAAATATGGCTGCCACCCTGTACATATATCATTCAAATATTATTATGCACTGATAAAATGATTTACATTGAGCTAATGTCTTCAACTGGCAGAACTAAAATAATTTATTTACTTATTACAAGCATTTACTATATAGTGTTGACAATTTAGGATGCTTTATTGTGCACAGTACGTAAGACGCTGTGTAAGGGCTCATTCACATGGGGTGCTTTAGTGCGGCCCTGTGCAGGTCCGTGCTTTCCCAGCTCAGGGATGCACATGTGTTGCGTGCATCCCCGTGCCAGTGTCCCATTCATTTCTATTGGGACACACGGCTGCACAGACACAGCCACTGTGACCTAACATAGTGGCTGTGTCTGTGCAGCCCTGTGTCCTCAATAGAAGTTACTGGGACACTGGCACGGGGATGCATGCAAAACCTGTGCATCCCCATGCTGGGAAAACAATGACCTGCACAGAGCCCGCACTAAAGCACCCCATGTGGACAAGCGTTTTTTTATACTGTACATTCACATTAATAAAAAACATATATTCTCTTTAAGACCAAAACACATAAATACTGTTTCTTTGATAAAATAAACAATGTCTGTTCCCCTTTCCTAAAATCTTTAATTAACAGAAAACAAAAAAAACAAAAAAAAAAAAACACCACATTATCTAAATGAGGCAAAGCTGTACAGATAGGTTCTTCTTCGCAAATTGCACCGATATAAAATTTTAAACATAGTGAATTACATTTTACTCTTGTGTATAATAAAAATCTGAGTACTTTTGCAAAGAAAAGTGGATAAAACTGCTTACCTGCCTGCTCCAAAGCCACCATTGTGGACTGTTCAATTAAATCTCTTTCTATAAAGACTCTGAAGTCCTCGCTGTAAACACTGAGGTCTGGTAGCTGGAATGTATAAATGGGCATCTCTAGGGGAAAGGGATCACTGCTGCATTCATTGGCCACATGCAGACGAGCCAGGGACACAATGGCTGAACTGGCATGAGATATGCCTCTTGACAGTCTTTTTTCTACATGCAAGAAACAGAAAAGAAAAACACAAAACTTATTAAACCCAAACTCCACCTGTAAGAAAAAATGGATTTTACAGTAAGTCAGAAATCCCATTTTCTCTTTCGTTCATTGATGGACACAGCTCCTGATTCTTAAAAATAATATTAATTTTGACCCATAGCAATTGTAGTTTCTCTTTAGGTTCCACCTATTTTTCACATGGCCTTTCTAAGGTTTAGATAATGCCTTTGGGTAGGATTTCAAATGTAAGTCATTGTAAAAATTAAAATGTACTTTATTTATTGATGGCAGCATTCTTTTGCTTTAAAAGAGAAGGGTGGCTAAAGCTTTTTTGGTCATACTTCTTACGTGGGTCACAGGATCAGTTGACATCACAGAGCGGGTCCATACTCTGGAAGGATCCCAACTTTAATGTTAGGATCCACCCAGATTACTGAGTGGCAGCTAACTCAGTCTTTTGGCCCGCCGCTCCCACCCCCTCCACACCCCGGCGCACCAGTGAGCAGGGAGCTGGTGATTGACAGTTGCCACTCTCTGTTTAGATTGGACCAAGAACTGAGCAATTAGCGGTCTGGTGATTACTCAGTTCTCTGTGTTATAGCCGACAGAGGACAGCTGCAGCATCACACCGATACTGCAGCCATATAGGTGAGTGTGTTTCTCATGTCCGCTTTAGAACAGCTATTTCCTCTGAATAATATGAATTTCGTCACAAATGAGTATGACTTTTTTATACAGGTACTTATATATATTTACAAAATAAGGTCCCTAAAGCTGGATACACACTATACAACTTTTGTGGTTAGATGTCCTTTAGATTTACCTTCAACTATGTAGTGCAAGGGCCTGCCTGATTGCATACAAATTGAAAGTGTTTAGATTTGACCTCATATTATATGGTTTTGGTAAATCTAAAGGAAAAAATCTAAAGACAATTGTATAGTGTGTATGGCCCATTACTCACTTTCACATACTAGGGCCAATTTAGACAGGAACCAATTAACCTACAAGCATGTCTTTGAAATGTGGGAGGAAGCCCATGCAGGCAGGCACAGAGAGAACATGCAAACTCTGTGCAGGTAGTGTCATGGTTGGGATTCAAACCAACGGCCGTTGGTGGAATGCACTAGCCCTGACTGTCCCGGGGGTATTAAAAAAAAAAAAAAAAAAAATCCAGGGTGGAACTCCGCTTTAATGCTGCTAGATGGAGGCGCTAACCACTTAGCCACTGTGCTGTGTGCAACGCATGAATAGTGGAGCTTAAGCATAAACATTGGAAGCATCTTAAGCCATAACCGAGAGTTCCAATGGTGTACATCTTCCACAAGGATGTATGATACCTCATGTAAAATATGCACTGTATATGTATTTTAATGCATGGGCTGCAGAGAAAATACCCCTTTCCTTGAGAAGTGCATACAGAAAATGTATCTAAGACACATATAAAAAAAAATACATCAGAAATGCACAGTGCTACATGAAAAAGAATATGAAAAATGCATGTATATTTAAGTGTAGCATTGTGAGGGAGTGAATACATTGTTAAGACTGTCACATTCTCCCATTATGCACCCACAGTATTACATTCTTTTGATGCACATTATTGCAACATTTGTGAGTGCTTTTTTCACATTAATCTGCATTTTATTGTGTGTCAAAACACATTTTTGGCATAATGAATTTAGGAGGGACATCAAGAAAAAAATAAAATAAAATAAATCAGAACCCAAAGAATCAACATACCGCCTCCTGTGTTTAATCATTATGCTGCTAGCCCTAGTAAACAGAGGAATGCAAAGAAATACTAGATTTATTTTTTCAACTTTTTTTTTTATTGCATTTCTTTAGTTGCTTCCTGCTTTTCGCCCTAGGCCAAAATGATGTCATACCCCCTCCTGCCTGGACAGATGGATTTTTAGGAAGTAAATGCTACATGAATCATCTGCCTTTATTTCAGGATTGCCGATGGCTGTGGCTAGAAATGCTGGGGGTGATTTTCAAAGTGATTTTTCAACAAAATAAATCATGAAGACATACAGTAGTTGGATGGGCAAATTTCCTTTGAATATTAAAGCAGATCTTTAGATAAGGCTTTTTTTAGACCTTTCCCCCCCCCCCCTCCCCCATGCACATCATTCGTCTAGGCAATTGATGTGCACATTGCCCGCTCTGGCTCCCGGGATAGGCGTGCTACCTATCCTGGAAAGCATTAGCTTTCATTGAGAAAAGAGGAGGGGTTCAGGCCTGGCGGTAAGTCATTGGGAGAGCCATTGAAACCCAGAATAGCCCGTGGCTTCCCGATGACATCACACTTGAAGATGGCGGTGCGGGACAGAAGGGAGGAGGATCTCAGCAGGACACCAATGGATCTGCTGGATGAGTGAATATGTTTACTGTGCAGGACCTGCAACCAGGTAAGTAGGTTTGTAGAAAGAAGAAAATGGGGGGGGGGTAAAAGCCCTTTTAAAAAATGTATTAAATAGTGTTTTCAGTTTGTGATGCTCAGATACAGTTTAGTTCCACTTTAAATCTAGGATCTGAATAGTCATATGACATTACGAGTCCTTCGTCTTCTTCTCCAGTGAAATCAGTAAGTAGTCAATTATTCCTGCATAGAGCTGCATTCAAGTAATGACATGTGAGCACCATTCTTTGCAGCAGTACACAGGAAGTGGGTTGAATGACACTAGGTCTAATTCAACCTGGAATAGGAGTACCATCTAGTCAATAAACAGACGTCACGGATTGAAAATGATGCTTGCGGTGAAAGCTGCATCTTTTTTTTTTTATAAATGCTGGGGAAATATATATTTCTCTGATGATCATTGACAGACACAGCACCCACCCCTTTGTGGAGTTGGCTTTCTTCTGACACTGCTTGTAACAATGCCTATGGCTGAGTGTGCCTATAGCTGAGAGTGGGTGTATACCCCCTTGGACTGCCCACAGGCGTAGTCAAGCTTTTTGCTGCCTAGTGTACAAATCCTGTAGGGGGCAGTATAACCCAATGGTTAAGAAGAATCAGGAGCAGTGTCCGTCAATGAACAAAAGAGAAATGGAAACTGTCAATGCCATCTTGTTATCCATATCCTTTTTTCGCTACTTAGTGATCCCCAGGCTTGGAACAAACAGGCAGCCAGGGAAGTTAGAACACCTGACCTGTATATAAAGTAAGAAGGATGGGCTCATGCATGTTCGGATCGTAGTCCCATCCCAACTGAGCAATCCCCCCAGGAAGCCGTCACTGCACACCGCCAATCATAGGCAGCGTGTGTGTGTGCAGCTGCGGGCCAGGAAATGCCTCACTGCCTATGATTGGCAGTGTTCAGTGATGGCTTCCTGGGGGGATTGCTCAGTTGGGATGGGACTACGATCCAAACATGCCTGAGCCCATAAAGTGATAAAAAAAAAGTTGCCAAAGACAGCTTCCATATGCCTATACATAGCTACTCTAATCAGTTCCCTAAATAGGTAGCAAAGTAAACAGAATGCTAAATATACAATCCTCTGTGTGAACACCACAAATGACTTTAAGAAAGGCGCTGTACCTTGAGCAATATCATCCTGTCTTTGGAGGTTTGGTCTGTCGATCTTGTTGATATGCTGGGTGATTTCTCTGTCCTGCTGCTTATAGTATTTGCCTTCATTAAACACTTGAGGCAAATTTGCTGTGTGCACCTGCCGTAGTTGTTCATAGTCACTTAGAGCAGCTGTGAGGTCCCAGTTCTTTCCTGACAAGTAGAAACGTTCGACAAGCTGATTAACAACTATACAGCAAGTGACAACATGTGCAGCAGTTAAAGAGACAGCTTGTGGCCTTTATTCATTTTCATTGTAACAGCATTAGTACAATATTTCACAAGCAAAGAAATAATGAAGCAGTTGGATGTGTTGTAAAGACTAGTGACAAGAACATGTATGGTCTGATCCTGAAAGAAATCTGTCACTCTCACCCACTGACACCTTAACAATATGTTTCCCCAACATTTCATATTCCTGATATGTCTCTGCTGTACCATGTACTTGTGTTAAAAAGTATCCTGTTCTCTTTGCATTGCTTCATTTGTGTGAAATCCCTGGTGTTCCTACCAGTCTCCCGTTTTGCTATTTCAAACTGACCAAGATGGACATGAGAGCACATCCATCCCAGCGTAGTCAGTTTTCCCAGGTGTGCTGAGAGAACAGCCTGTCTGTCCTCCAATGGTAAGACTTGTGCTGACACACCCCCTGCACAGCCATTTACTGGGAAGATGAGTGTACTGTTGCTTCTGCACCCCCATCTCTCTAAGCCCCTAATGCAGAGATTTTGTAATCACTTAAAAAAAAAAAAGAAAAAAGAAAAAGGCATAAAAAGG
This sequence comes from Pelophylax lessonae, assembly GCF_965119305.1. NCBI lineage: Eukaryota > Metazoa > Chordata > Amphibia > Anura > Ranidae > Pelophylax > Pelophylax lessonae. The sequence goes on from NC_138771.1 coordinate 112,721,130, forward strand.
TATTTATAATGTACACGGTTCCTTGGAAAAGTATTCAAACCCCTTGAAATTTTCCACATTTTGTCATGTTACAACCAAAAACGTACATGTTTTTTTATTGGGATTCTATGATTTGATGTGATAGACTAACACAAAGTGCCATATAATTGTGAAGTGCAAGGAAAATGATAAATGGTTTCCACAATTTTTTACAAATAAATATCTGAAAAATGTGTTATCATGGGCCTCTTGGCTGCTTCTCTGATTTATGCTCTCCTCGCCCAGCCTGTCAGTTTGGGCGGAAAGCCATGTCTTAGTAGGTTTGCAGTTGTGCCATACTTTTTCCATTTTCTATTTGTGGATGATGGATTGAACAGTGCTCCGGGAGATGTTGAAAGCTTGGGATATTTTTTTATAACCTAAGGCCCCTTTCACACGGGCTTTCCGATCCGATCCGTCATTTTTTCAGGCGGACCGGATCGGATGCTCCATGCAACCCTATGGAGCGGCGGATGTCAGCGGAGACATCTCTGCTGACGGCTGCTGCTATCCGGTCCAATCCTGTCCATGAAATCCGGACGGATGGAAACCCTATTTTCCATCCATCTGGAGGATTGGATCTGATAAGATCAGATGAGAATGGACAGGCGGTCCCTTCTCATCTGATCTCCCCATAGAGGAGAGCAGGATCTGACAGCTCAGTCTCTGCACCCAGAGTGGAAACGGAGCTGTCATCTGCCTGCTCAGCGGGGATCGGCAGTTCAATCCCCCGCTGAGCAGAACGGACTCCGTCAGGCGCACCGCTTGTGTGAAAGGAGCCTAACCCTGCTTTAAATTTCTCCACAACTTTATCCCTGACCTGTTTGGTGTGTTCCTTGGCCTTCATTAAGCTGTTTGTTCACTAAGGTTTGCTAACAAATCTCTGAGGGCTTCACAGAAAATCTGTATTTATACAGAGATTAAATTACACACATGGGGATTCTATTTACTAATTAGGTGACTTCTGAAGGCAATTGGTTCCACTAGATTTTAGTTAGGGGTATCAGAGTAAAGGGGGCTGAATACAAATGCACGCCACACTTTTCAGATATTTATTTGTAAAAATATTTGAAAACCATTTATCGTTTTCCTTCCACTTCACAATTATGTACCACTTTGTGTTGGTCTATTACATAAAATCTCAATAAAATACATTTATGTTTTTGGTTGTAACATGACAAAATGTGTAAAATTTCAAGGGGTATGAATACTTTAAGGTACTGTATATATATATATATATATATATACATACATATATATATATATATATATAGCTCTTTTCAGCTGGAACTTGGTGGAACTCAGCTCCATCACCTCTGGCTCAGGTCCTCTTCTCCATGCTCATCAGTATCACTTGCAAACACAGAAGTCCAGCTCCTGTACAGTATTTGCAAGTGATGGCTTGTCTCCCAACAGCTCCCACAGGTCTGATCTCCTGAGTGGCTCCCACTGAGTTCAGGATGGGGACAAGGGAGATGCAGGAGCCCAGGGTGGAATGTGGATGCCAACATCCCCATTGGACAGATGATCTCCCTGCAAGTGAGAGAGAGGCAGAGCCAACTACAGTGTGAAGGGAGGTACTAGAGCCGACTGGGTGCTTCAGTTTAATACAGCAAAAAAAAGCAAGACATGGAAAATTATGAAGCTTTTAAAGAGGGGTGAAAGTGAGGTGTGGATGGGGATGCAGAGGTAGGCAGCTGTGGAAAAAGGCTGAAGGTGTGCAGGGCACCCCTGAACTCTGCACTCTGTATGTAATGCATTCCTGCCATTTAATGACCCACTCGCTGTTAGTGAAATTTGACCACACCCACTATTCGGTGCAGTTTGGAGGGTGTGTGTGTGTGTGTGTAAAGGGGGGGGGGGGGTTAGGGGATCGTGTTTGAGTTCCTGCACCTATTTTCTAAGAAAAAAAGCCCTGAATATATACATATATTTACAGTGGGTTTAGAAAAGAATCACCCCCTTTTAAAATAATCACATTTTGTTGCTTTGCAGCCTGAAATGAAGACAGACACAGTTTTTGATGTATCTAGCTGTATTTACTAGTGCAACTTATAACATACAAGTGAAAGATATAACACCAACAGGTCAGAAAAAAATAAAAAACAAATTCAAAAACAGAATCACTGAGTTGGAAAAAGGATCACCCTTCTTATATCAGTATTTTGTTGAACCTCCTTTTGCTTTAATTACAGCCTTAATTTGTCTAGGCTCTGACTAGGCCATGCAAGGACCTTCACCCTTTTCTCCTCAAACCACTTTGTGGTAATTTTTGCTGTGTGCTTTGGGTCATTGTCGTGTTGGAAGGTAAACCTCCTTCCTATTGACAACTTTCTGGTCAGAGGGCAGCAGAGTTTCCTCAAGAATTTGAATGCATTTCGCCACATCTATTTTTCCTTCTATCCTGACAAGTGCTCCAGTCCCTGCTGCAGAGAAACACCCCCATAACAGAATATTACCACCTCCGTGCCTTACTGTAGGAATGGTGTTATTTGGATGGTGAGCTGTATTGGATTTTCAGCCAAATATATCTTTTGGTGTTGAGGCCAAATTATTCAATTTTAGTCTTATCTGTCTGTGTCTGTCTTCATTTCAGGCTGAAAACAAACAAAATGTGATTATTTTAAATGGGTGTGATTCTTTTCTATACCCGCTGTATACTATCTGCTGTACAAGATGCCAGGGATGGGTCCTCTACGGCAGGTATATTTCCCCACTATTAGGGTTGTGGTCCCTTTAGATAGGGCAGTTTTAAGGTAATGTTGCATGCTCGGGGATTCTCACCCATGCAGGGTGAGGGGTTATGGGATAGTCTGGCAAGAGAAGAGAGGACTGATTTAAGTTTTGCATCCTGGTGTTAAGTTGGCATCCACAGCAACTCTGCATTATGGATGACAGTGCATAACATCAGGAATCACCACCTGCTTCACTTGGTCTAAACTTTTTTGTTACGTTGAATAACGTTAGAACTGAATGTATGTGATTGAGTCACAAAATGGCATGTTTAAATAAATTAAAAGATAATAATCTTGATTTTATAACCTTTTGTATGAAATAAAAATTATGTGTTTTATATATAAAAAACCTTTGTATAATTGCCTACACAATCCCACCCCCGATAAGAGAATTTACAATTTTGAGTTTTTACCCACTGTATACTATCTGCTGTACAAGATGCCAGGGATAGGTCCTTGACGGCAGGTATATTTCCCCACTATTTGGTTGTGGTCCCTTTATGTCGCTTTTCCACTGCATGGAACGGATCGGTTTGGCGCTTTTCCACTGCATGGTACCACATGGTACATGTTAGAACGGTTCGGTACGGTTTGGTACAGCGACGCTTTTCCACTACATGGTACGGCGACAGTACCACCTCGGTTGGGGTTCCAAGCAGGCCGTACCGATACCATATCCCACAATCCTTTGCATGCAGCATTGATTGTTTGTCACTACTAGCCACTGATTGGTCAGAGAATCGTTGTAATCCCACCCAGTTACTACTAAGTACTACAACAGTGGAAAAGCAAACCGAGCCGAGTAGAGCCTATACAGTGCTGAAAGGTGCCGACTCGTACCACGCAGTGGAAAAGAAAACTGAGCTGAGCTGGGCCAAGCAGTGCTGAGTGGAGCCGAGCCGGTACTTGCAGTGGAAAAGTGCCATTAGAAAGGGCAGTTTGAAGGTAATGTTCCGTACTCGGGGATTCTCAACCATGCAGGGTGAGGGATTATGGGGTAGTCTGGCAAGAGAAGAGAGGACTGATTTTTAAGTTTCAAAGAGTTTTGGGTGGGAACAACCTCCAAATCCTGTGACAGAGACGTTGGTGCTGAAGGGGTTACCCCAGATGCCTCAGAGTCCAGGAAAGGAAGAGGAAACCGCCGGCATCTGGAAGTGAGGGAGAGAGCTGGAGACACCTAAATGAGCAGGCTGAACTAGCTAGAGATTGAGGGCGAATTGACACAGAGTTCGGTGACAGGCGTTTTACTTTGTTGTCCCATTCACACAGCACAGAGCTGCGCTCAGATGCAGCAAGCCGCATTTTATCACAGCGCACTGTACCGAACAGCATGGCCATGTACAGCATTGTGCTGCTGTAAAGCAACATAAATGAAGTGTACACTTAATAAAGTCTGTACAAAAAAAACAAAAAAAGGGAGCTGTGTGTGCGTGAATTGCTGAATTGTGCACCACACTGCTCCCTATTGTGGAAACAGACAGCTACCGGAGAGGTAAAGTCGCTGAACTCTAAGAGCCTTCTCTTTGGGACCCCTGAAGCAGATGGGATACCCCAAACGCCAGAGTGGAACCGGTATGGTGGCAGGGTGTCATTACATTGTTGGAAAGTTTGAATAAAGACATCAGTCCATCATGTCAGACAGATTCATGCATTCCAATAGCCAGGATAAATTAATATTCTGGTCAATGGAATCCATAAATGCTCAAAAGCTTGAAGAGCCTAAATGCATGTGCAATAAGCGGCTTTAGGCTTCATGCACACTGATTTATTGTAAACGCTGTTTCTCCTGACAGGAGAAAACCAGCTTTAAAAACTCACCTGAGCTGCTTCTTTTTTTTTGGTGTTTTATTCTGGCCACTGAAATGAATAAACTCTGAAGTGGTAAACACACCTAGCGTTTAGGGGTGTTTATGCACATGTAGAAGCGTTTGGTGTTTTTCATGCTCCAAAGCTCCCCACCTGAATGCCATTCTTCTGAGGAGATTTGACTGCCTCTAGACTCTGCAGCTCCTAAACTCTGGTAAAAGCCGATGTGTGCATGGACACATAGGGTTTTATTGAGTTGAGTTCAGGGGCTTTGGCAAAAAAGATGTCAAAAGCTCCTAAACGTGAGTTCATGAGGGCAGTGTACATGAGGGCTTGGGTGCATTTTTAAGCTGCTTTTAAAAGGACAAAATGCCTTGTGTGCATGAGGCCTAAATAGCACTAAAGTTGGATACACACTATACAATCTCTTTAGATTTTTTCCTTTAGACTTACCAAAACCATATAATATGAGGTCAGACATAAACACTTTTCATTTGTATGCAATTAGGCAGGCCCTTGCACTACATAGTTGAAGATAAATCCAAAGGAAATCTACCAACAAAAGTTGTAGTGTGTATACAGCATTAGTGAGATCAGTTGTTTCCCTATGTTCCCTGAAACTGATAGGCCAAATTCATGAACAAAAATATTCAAGCTTCTCCATCCTTCCTGACAAAGATTTTTACAGCATTTTTGTTCTAAAGCTGTAATGGTGTCTACAGATAATAATTAAATGTGTGTGTTCAAAATAAATAAAACCCAACAGAATTCTACACACAACACAAGTTTTTGTTAAGTTTACAATACCCTTACAAACATTTCTGCAATACAATCCCAGTTCCACAAAAAACTGTGACGCTGTGTAAAATCTACATAAAAACAGAATGCAATGATTTTCAAATCTCATAAACCCATATTGTAGTTACATAAGAGAAAAGAAAACATGTTTAAACTGAGAAATAGTACCATTTAAAAAAAAATATGGTCATTTTGAAATGGATGGCAGCAACATGTCTCTAAATAGTTGAAACAGGGCAACAAAAAGCTGACAACATAAGTGGGACTAAAGGCCCTTACACACGTGCAGATTGTCGGCCGAAAAGATTCGGCCGAGGACCGATCGGCCGATTTTCGGCTTGTTAGTATTATGCTTCCGACAGCCGACAGCGCACAGAATCTGTCGTGCAAGCATTAAAATTTTTGCATGCCGACACCAGAACGGCCGATTGTTAGCCAGTCAGTACAAAATTCGGCCGACAGACAGCAGATTTGCAAGACTGGGCATGCTCAGAAAAGAAAAAACACAGGGAAAGTTAACCATCACATGACATCACTTCTGCAGTCGGCTGTTGTTGGCCGACAAAATTCGTGTGCAGTCTTTTGCACTTTTCAGCGGACACGACAGCCCGGGGACAAAAGACGGCCGATCGTTCGGCCGACGATCGGTACGTGTGTACGGGCCTTAACAAGGAAGAGCTGGAGGAACATTTTGCAACTAATTAGGTTAATTGGCAACAGGTCAGTAACATGACTGCTTATATAAAGAGCATCTTAGGCCCCAGACCGATGGAAACCCTATTTTTCATCCATCTGAAGGATCGGATTGGATGAAAACGGACAGGCGGTTTGTTTTCATCCGATCTCCCATAGAGGAGAGCGGGATCTGACAGGACCTGTCATCCGCTTGCTTAGCGGGGACCGGCCGATCGGTCCCCGCTGAGCAAAACAGAGTCCGCCGGGCGAAAAGCCCGTGTGACAGGACCCTTAGAGAGTCAGTGTCCTAGAAGTAAAGATGGGCAGACATTCACCAATTGTTAAAAGCTGGGTCTAAAAATTTTTGATATTTTAGAATAATAATCCTCAACATAAAATTGCAAAGACTTTAAATATATCATCATGTACAGTACATAATATCAAAAGACTGAGAGAATCTGGAGAAATCTCTGTGCGCAAGGGGCAAGGATGATGCGCAATATTGGATGCCCGTGATCTTCAGGCCCTGTGTCACTCCAATAAATACAGGCATGATTCTGCGAGGGACATCACTGCATAAGCTCAGGAATACTTCCAAAAATCACTGTCTGTGAACACAATTTGCCCTACCATCTAAAACTGCAAGGTAAAGCTTTATCGTGCAAAGAAGAAGCCATATCTGAACATGATCCAGAAATGCAGCAGTCTTCTCTGGGCCAAAGCTCACTTAAAATGGTCTGTTGCAAAGTGGAAAACTGTTCTGTGGTCGGCATTATTGAAATTTGACATTCTTTTTGGCACACAATGCATAAAGATCAGCAAAACTGCGCTGCATTCAGATCCGTAAGAACCTGGATTGAAAAACCTGTCTGTGAGCCCAGAAATGTATGTGTTTACACACATAACACATGTAAGTGTGTGAAATTGCGTATGCATGCATATGTGTATACGGGTCATTTAAATCCTGGCTAGCAGAAAGCACTAGCGAACAGATTGCTCCCCCTAATCCCCAAATGTATCTCCAGCGATCAAACAGGCTTCATACCGGGCAGGGAGGCTTGTGATAATTCATTGCGCACGCTATCACTGATAGCTACTGTGTGTGGAAGTTCCCAGTCCACGCTTCTCCTGTCCACTGATGCTGAGAAAGCTTTTGATAGGGTGGACTGGGAGTTCCTGCAGTGCACACTATGAGCTTTAGGTCTAGGCCCACATATGCTGAACATGATCTTAGCGCTCTATAACTTTCCCACCGCTCAAATCAGGGTTAACGGCACCCTGAGTGACTAATTTGTCTCTGTATAATGGAACACATCAGGGCTGCCGTTATTGCCTTTGCTATTCGCATTATCCCTGGAACCCTTTTTTAGCCACAATTCGCCAAAACCCTAACATACACGGCATAAGAGTCGGTGACAGAGAGCACAAATACGCCGCTTACGCGGATGATATTTTGTTTTACATACAACAACCTAGAATTTCTCTCCCCAACTTAATGGCTGAATTCTCCAAGTATCAAACTCTATCCAACTTCAAAATCAACATGACTAAATCTGAAATACTTAACAGCTCAGTCCCGCAAACCACCGCACTCGCTCTCAAATCATCCTTCCCTTTCACCTGGCAGCGACACACTCTCAAATACCTCGGGGTCTATTTGTCCCCTAATCCCTCCTCCTTTTTTAAATTTAATCATGTCCCCCTGCTTAACGACATTAGGAAGGATCTCAATTCCTGGCAGCACTTGGCCACATCCTGGCAAGGTAGGATAAATGTCATCAAAATGAAAATATTGCCCAGGGTGCTCTTCCTGTTCCAGATGCTCTCCGAGCAAACTTCCCCACAGCTTCTTCAAAATCTTGGATGCTCTATCTACCAAATATGTGTGGAAGGGGTCCCGCCCGAGAATTGCACGTTCTATCTTGTATCAATCCAAACCTACGGGGGGCCTAGCCCTGCTTAATTTCCAGCTATATCATCAAGCCATGGCCCTACAGAGGGCGTCTGATTGGAAACAACATATGTCCTCTAAACTCTGGGCACAGTTAGAGGGGGACCTCTGCGGTTCTGATCCGTATATGCAACTCTGGATCCCTCCCACACATAGGTCATTGGCTTTACATAAATCCCCTCTTACAAGTTCCACTTATGATATTTGGGACTACCTGTGTAAAATGCATAAATGGTCTTCTAACTCCCCGTTAATGCCACTCTTGGGCCACCACTACTTCCCTCCAGGAATCTTGTATCCGCAATTTGGAAGCTGGCTCAGCCCACTCACCAACAATTTTTGCAAATCATGTACTATTTGTGATAAGTGCAACCCTGGAAGACCGGAGAAAGTGCCCAGAAAACACCACTATTGCATCAGGTCACTCGTCATCAGGCAATTGCCCCTTTCACCCCTTGCGTCCTCTCCAACCTTCCTGGACTCCTGGAGGCACTCCCAACTTTCCCATTTCATAAGGAAATTACCTAAGCCACTCCGATCTCTTTCTGAACTCACCCCAGTGGAAAAGATTTTTGCTCATCCCTCTACGCCTTATAGACCTCTCTCCTCTTTTTATAAAGCTCTGCAGGAGCTGCATGCTACTGCAACCCCGCACTTCCTTTCCGCTTGGGAGTGGGACTTGCAGGAAGGGCTGTCAGATGAAAATCGCTCCAGGATACTCCGGCTGACCCACACCTCTTCCACCTCATCAAAAACTGCTGAAATGAACTATAAATTGCTCACCCATTGGCATCTTGCTCCAGTGACTCTACATCACATTTTTCCCACCATCTCTGAAAAATGCTGGAGGGGGTGCGGGGGCAGGGGCTCCCATGCACATTTGTGGTGGTCCTGTCCAAAAATCCGGAGGTTCTGGTCAGAGGTTATTCACTGGATTGGTAAGATACAAGGCTGCCCGATTCATCAGGACCCATCGTTTTTGGGCCCAATCTGCCCCCCCCCCCCACCACCACCCGTCAGTGGTTGACCATCCGCTGACATCTGTTTTGCGTCCATTCTGTTCAGTTCAGTTTTTTGAAACGGAAGAGAACCCTATTTTTCTTCCGTTTAAAAAACGTAACGGACGCAAAAATGGATGTCAGCGGTGTCATCTGCTGACATCCGCAATCCCATAGACATACATTATGTCCGTTTTTCATCCGCAAACGGATGGATGAAAAACGGACATACGGAACGGACCCTCCAAAAGTGCATCCGTGTCCGTTTAAAAAAAAAAGTCACTGTGCGGATGAAAAAACTGAACGGACCGTGTGAAAGGACCCTATAGATCTATGTTTGTCCCAAGCATGTTTGAAGCCATTTACTGTTGACTGGCTCACTACCTCTGCTGAAAGTTTATTCCAAGCATCAATTACCCTTTCAGTAAAATATTACTTTCTAAGATTAGTTTTGAACTTCCCTTGAGTTAGTTTGAGGTCATATCCCAGTGTTCTTGGTTTTATAATGAAAATACTGCCCTCCTGAACCTTATTCACCCCCTTGATGTATTAAAGGTTTCGATCATGTCTCCCCTTTCCCTTCTTTTCTCCAGACTGTACATATTCAGTTCCTGAAGTCGCTCTTGATATATTTTATCCCCCAGGCCGCTCACCATGTTTGTTACTCGTCTCTGGACTCGTTCGATCTTATCAATATCTTTGTGTAAGTGAGGTCCCCGGAACTGGACACAGTGTAGTTGTATAATTCTATTAGTTTTGCCCACTGCCTGGTTACACTGTTTGCTCATTTTGCAATCATCTGAAATAAGTACCCCTAAATCTTTTTCTTCTGTAGTGCTGGCCAAAACTGTATCCCCAATGTTGTACATTCTGCATTTATTATCAGTAATTTAGTTATATTGGCCTTTTTCAAATTATACTGACATTGGAGGTTTAATTACTTTTATACTCTAAATATTTTTATGTTTTGTTTTCTCATTTGGCTCATTTGTTATCCTCATAGGTTATTAGGCCAGATTTAGCCCCGGTTCACACTACTGCGTGTGCGGGGTTCGCATGTCATGTCGGAGCGCACTGCTCCGACATGACATGCGATCAGCTGTGCGGTGCGAGTTTAGCCATACAGTTTGTATGGCTAAATTCGCATCGCACCCGCAGCAAACACGCACAGGAGGCATTTTTGCTGCCGCATCAGGATCGGATCGCACAGCGGTTCACACTTGTGCGATCCGATCCTGTGCGAACTGCACCATCGCACTGCGATATGCGATCAAACTGGGGGTGTCGTTAAGATTACATTGACACCCCCAGCGGATCGCATATGGCAGTGTGAACTGCCGGGGGTGCGTGTGCGATGCGGGAACAGGCTGCGAATTCGCAGCCTTCCCGCATCGCATCAGTGTGAACCGAGCCTAAGACCTTTGCAGTGTGTTATTTTGTTGCACATTCATATACATTGTGTTAAGGTGGGCTATTTATTTAATGGACTGCCAATGCACCATAAGAGACCTAAAAAAAAAAAAAAAAGACGTGTATGAGGTCTAGTAAGTTAAAAAAAAAAAAGTTAAAAAAAGACAGAACCAGAAAATAAGCCTTGTATCCTCCTCCCACAAGCACTATTAGCTCTTCAGCGCTAATAAAAATGATAACATTATCACCTAATCCCTAAGCCCATGGCTGAAATGTACTGTAATATAGGTTTCGATCCAAATGGGGTAAACAGCTAAAATAACTATTTATGCAATATACATTCCTATATCTAAAGGGATTGTTGAGCTTTACAAAGAGCAAAGAGTAAAGCTATAGTAATTCTTAACAGCCAAACTCATTGATCAGTGGAAAGTAAATTATGATTGTTTTTTATTGTTTTTATTGGCACTTTGACAGTTCATGTCCTTCCTCTCATTGTCGGTTGGGATCGCACTGTATTCTTTTGTTATAATCCCATTTCCGTCCACTAGGTGGTGGGCTGTTCACACGTCCATATACTCAGGTCTATAATAGGCTTCCTGGGAAGAAGAAAATCACTGGGTATGTAAGAAGCTTTACTCCTTGTATGTTGCAGACTAACTCAGCACTTATAATGGTAGAAATTTTAAAGGCCTACCTAAAAAAACTACACATGACTATACATTGCCTTTGTATGCAGTCATTCACAATGAGCCACACAATGAGCCAAGCAATAAATATTTTTATTTATTAATTAGACTTTTAAGTATATCCAAAGAATGTTTTTTTTTTTATCTTTGAATAAAGTGACGAGGGGTTTGAACCCCTGCAATGTAGTGTCTGTGCCCCTGTTATGGAGAATTACTCTCTAATGTGCATTTTAGAGCGCTTTATGAATTGAAGTGAATTTTTATGATCTTTTTGGTCTTTTATTAATTTATTTAAATGCATTTGCACAAATTTACTTGCACTTGAACACTAATGGTTGGTTTGGAGTTTTATGTATTTTTGTGTAATCTTTGTATGTATGGAAGTCTGAGGTTATGATTTTTTGGAGTAAGGTTGTCTTGATTTAATGCACCTGCAGTCATTTTGGGGTCATTTTTCACTATTGAAATATATCATAACGTTGCGCTAGGATATCATAAGTAATATTTATAACGTGATAACTCAAGTCTGGCTGCTGACACAAATGCAGGAATAACAACATAAAAATACACAGAAAAGTGCAGCGCTAATGTAAAAGTCCAATAAATCTGATGAGATCGAATGATAAACTGAGAAGTGCAAGGGCTAATTCAGTAGAAGTCCAAGGAAAGACACCACCAATACCAAACACACTGCCTCTTACCCCAAGATGTGGACCCCCTGCACAGAGGGTCAAAAAGGCTTGCCACTATCCTTTAGTAATTAGGACACAGGCTCCATTCCTTTCTCAAGAATCCTTAAAAAACTATATCCTCTTCAAACTTACCCAAAGGCTCGTGTGGCTCAGAAATACAAAGAGGAACATCTCATGGGGTAGTACGTTCAAACAGAATTAAGTTTATTCAAATAGTTCAACTCACATTTGACAGGTTTATAATCGCAATAATCTCCTGGAAACTGATTCTTTCCAACCTAAAAAATGTCCGCCACGTCCGGATGCGCGATGACGTCACAGGCCTAGTCTCCTCCTAGCGGGGGAACCCGACATGCCTGTTCGGTGTCTGCAGACTTGCTAGCCAGAGACAGCCTATCAGGAAGCTGCAAAGAAGAGTCCCTTAAAGAGGTTGTAAACCTCAGAAAAAAAAAATTTAAAAAAGAAAAACCTGAAAGACAAAGGCATAATGAGCTAGTATGCATCGCATACTAGCTTATTATGAAATACTTACCTTAGAACAAAGCCCCCGCAGTGCCGCCCGCTCATCTGTAACACCGCAGACATTTTCGGCTGTCCTACTTCCTGGTTCGAGTCCTCCGGCCATCTGATTGACCGGAGGCGCGATAACATCAATCCCGTGCATGCGCGCGGGAGCTGCCGTTCACGGCACAGGGCTCTGAAGGAACGGCATGGGTGGCCGTTCCTTCAGAGTGCATACGCCGATGGCGTCATCGGCTGCATGCAATGTAAATATCTTCTAAACAGTGCAGGTTTTTTTAGATATTTACAGTACCTATAGGTAAGCCTTATTATAGGCTTATCTATAGGCACAAGTCATCAAGGGGGGTTTACAACCTCTTTATTTTCTCCCAGATTTCTCCCTCTACTTAATTACCCCTTGCACTTGCTTCTCCATTTTTCGTTCAATCTCATCAGATTTATTGGACTTTTACATGAGCACTGCACTTTTCTGTGATATTATATTTTTATTTTGCACTATTGAGCAAATATCCGGAAGCGCAGTGTAAGGGTGGTCTATTATAACATTTGGGTACACAAAGATATTTTTGTTTGGTAGTCACAAGTGTACATACAGCTGCAAACAGCAGCCTATACAAATCAATGAGTCTGACAGATGCTGTGGCTGTATGCATGTAAACGCACATCTGAGCAGTTTACATCCTCGCAGGGATGGATGAGGAGCCCTTGACACAGTCTGCATCCAGGGCTGCTTATCCATCCATATACACAGGCAATCACTTGTCCAGTTACATGCATATAGCCATGATGTCTGTCAGCCTGTCTTTGATTTGTACAGGCTGCTGACAACGTGCACATGAAGGCCCCTTTCACACATACGGTCCGTTTTTTCCGTTTTTCATCCATCCATTGACGGATGAAAAACAGACATCAATGCATCTCTATGGAAAAACAGATAACAACGGATGCTCATCTGTTAACATCGGTTTTCATCTGCTTCTGTCGATGTCCGTTTTTTGGAATGGATGAATGCCCTATTTTTCATCCATCAAAAAAACGGGTCGGAAGAAAAACGGATGTAAACAGACAAACGGTCAGTTTTTCATCCGGATGAAAAAAAAAAACGGATGAAAAAACGGATGAAAAACTGATAAATTTTGACGTGACTGAACTGATGAACTGAACGGACCGTATGTGTGAAAGGGGCCGAAAACTTAAGCCCCGTACACACGTACCGATCGTCGGCCGACGGAACGTCCTACAAATGTTCGCGGCTGGTGTGTTTGTTGTTTGTCTGTTGAAAAGTGCTCCAAACTTGCCCAGGACATTTGTCTTCCGACAGAAAATGACGTCACTACGTTCCACGCACGTTCGCCGCTACAAAAGAGGAAGTGAGTGTTTGGCCGTGACCCTTCTGGGCATCTCGCGCTGATTTCGGTAGCATTTGTTTGGTTGACGACATTTCGCTATTTTCCGAGACATCGTTCGAGAATTTATTATGGCGACCGTGAATTCGTCCGTTGCTGTCGTTAGTGTTGGAGTTTTGGCTCTGAGACGACGTACGAGCAATAGGAAGAAGAAGCGGACCTCCTGGACGAAAAATTGGTTGCTTAACCGTGATCAATTTTCTCATATGTCCTTGCTGAGGGAGCTCCAGGAAAATAATCCTGATGACTTCAGGAATTATTTGAGGATGACGGATCCCATCTTTTACCGTCTTCTTGCCCTGGTGTCCCCCTATATTCTGAAGCAGGATACTTGTATGCGGCTTGCAATTACTCCTGAGCAAAGGTTAATTGCGACGTTGAGGTATCTTGCAACAGGGAGAAGCCTGCAGGATCTGAAGTTCACCACAGGCATCTCCCCCCAAGCTCTTGGAGTCATCATCCCTGAGACCTGCTCTGCCATCATCAAGGTCTTGCAGAAGGACTATATCAAGGTATGTTTGATTTTTTACATTACATTACATGTATTACTAGTTTCACCTGAATTATGATGTTTTTGGATGTACAGCAATTGACACAGGCCATTATTTGTAAACTACCCTCTGTCCGCATGCACATAGTAGTAAAGATGTAGATTATCTTTAACCATTTGTAAAATTACCCACTAACCACCCCACCATTCTCTCCTATGTGTCCCTAAACGCATTGCCTGTTAACAGTATTTTGAATTTGGGTCATTTTATTGCTTTCCCTCAAACAATTATTCCTTGGCCAATGTTTTAGTACCTAGTTAATGATTTATCTAAAATACATCAGTCCATCCATTCCCACCTATGATTCTGTATGTTTATGTAATGATGTTAAAACCTTCACTGACCACAAGCCCTAATTGATGTATAAATGCCCAGTTTTACTTACCCATCCCCCCACCCACATGCTAAATCTCAAAGTCAGCATATACCAAAGCTCAAGTTCAGAGGTCTTCAAACTATGGCCCACCAGTTGTTCACGAACTTCAATTTCCATCATGCCTAGTCATGTCTGTGAATGTGAGAGAATTACAAGGCCTCATGGGATGTGTAGTTCTGCAACAGCTGGAGGGCCGTAGTTTGTAAATCTCAGCTCTAGCTGGTGAGTATAATGGGCCATACACACTAGAAGATTGTCAGAACAATTTATCCTTCCGATTTACCAAAACCAAATAATATGAGGTCCAACAAACACTTTCAAATCCTATGCAATCTGGTAGGCCCTTGCACTACATAGAAAAGTTAAATCTGCACGAAAAAGTCTTCAGAGAATCTTCTAGTGTGTATGGCCCTTTACAATATAAGAACAATAGGAGGTTGAAAAGAAATGTATGTAGATGTTACATCCCCATATCCAAACCTTTGCCTTCCTGTTGTATATTTTTTTAGCAAGTTGCATAAGCATTTAACAGACAACTGTGTGTGTAATTAATAATGTTATGTGCTCAAGCACTAATTTTATTTTTTTTTTTTTTTTTTATTTTTTCCCCACAGTTTCCTTCAAACGCAGAGCAATGGCTGGAGATTTCTGATCAATTTCTGGAGAAGTGGAATTTTCCCAATTGTGGGGGTGCTATTGATGGGAAGCACGTCCGCATTGTCCCCCCTCCGAATTCCGGCACATTTTATTATAATTATAAAGGTTTTTTTAGTATAGTCATGCTAGCCATAGTTAATGCAAACTATGAGTTTATTTTTTTGGATATTGGCAAAAATGGCCGCAATTCGGATGGGGGAGTTATTGATCAGACGGAGTTCGCTCGTCGTCTAAAGAACGGCACTCTGAACCTGCCATCCAGGGAGCAAACTGTTGAGGGTATGAGCTTTGTGTTTATCGCAGATGAGGCTTTTGCGCTTGGGGAGCATCTCATGAAGCCCTACCCTCAGAGGAACCTCACCCCAGACCAAAGGATTTACAACTACCGGTTGTCCAGAGCTCGCAGAGTTGTGGAGAATGCCTTCGGGATAATGGCCAACCGGTTCCGGATATTCCTGACGTCCATAAACCTGGCACTGTACAAAGTGGATAATGTGGTCTTGTGTTGCTGCATTTTGCACAACTTCCTACGCAGGAATGCACAAAATTATGTCTTGCAGCAACTGGATACTGACCCTGCTATGCCAGGTACAAGTGGAGAGGCCCAACCTTCTAACCAAGTGGAGTCCATGACGTCAATGGAAGTTGGACGGTCAGCATTGGCATCACACAGGGCCCGTCAGATCCGCCAGGAATATCTGGACTATTTCGTGGGGAGAGGAGCTGTGTCCTGGCAGCAATCACTGTCACACACCCATTAATCTTGTTAAAGATTGGACACACAAGATAAATGTCAGAGATATATTATTTTTCAACACATTAAACAAAAATTGCAATGATTCTGTATTGTGGATTATAATCATTTGGGCACATATGCCAAACACAATTATTTGGGTTAATCATGTGTTATATATGTGTGACTTTGGAAGGGTTAATACATTCATCAGTGTGTTTCTTGACTGTAGTCTCTCACCAGCTGATCCAAAGTGATGATGGCCATGTGTTATTTTTTAGCCAGTGGTGTAAATACAAGGGCCTTCTGCACCCCACAAAATGTACACAAACCCTGTCACATTGAGAACTAGGTCACACCCAAGGTTCATCTAATGTCACCTTACATTGGTGTTCATTGTCCAGAAGTTGCCCATACTATATATTTCATATAATACATTAGGGTATTAACAAAGTACCTACACCTGTTATGTTGTGTTCATTTATGACATCCTTCTCACTGCCCACCAATGTTAGGATATGTCAGTGTTATGTGAAACTTGATCATTGTTCATCTCAAAGTGTTATATATATAGGTAATGGAAAGTGAACTAGAGCAACGAACAAGCAATACACTATAGATTACACTGATCTCCCTACACTGATTGCTACTGGCAATATCAATGCCATATTGAATCCTAGGACTGCTAGTACCTTGAGTGTTGAGTCACACTTATGCGATGCGGGAAGTCTGCGACTTTGCAGCCTTCCAGCATTGCATAAGGGTGACCCGCCACTTACTTTTTCCACAGGATTGTATTCCACAAGTGTTAAGCACTGTGCGATCCAATCCAGATACATCAGAAATAAAGGGTCATGTGCGACTTGTATGCGTGTTCAGTGCGAATGTAGCCATACAAAGTGTATGTCTCAATTCACACTGCACATCTGATGGCATGTAATATCGTAGCGCACTGCTCCTTTATTACATGCGATCAGATGTTCATGCGAAAATCAGCTATACAGTTTGTATGGCTCAATTCGCACTGCACTCGCACAAAAGTCGCACATGATGCATTTATTCAGCCGCATCAGGATAGGATCGCACAATCGTTCAAACTTGTGTGATCCGATCCTGTGTGAAATGTCAGATCGCACTGCGTTAAAACTGGGGGTATCTTTAACATTTCATTGACACCTCCAGCAACTCGCATATGGCAGTGACCAAAATGCTTTCATTTACATGTAAATATGGGAATAGGACAGCCATCATACATTTAGTGCTTCTTTACACAGCTTTAGACCTCGACCCCCCAACTAAAGTCTAATAAAGAATTGAACACACATTGTTGAATGTAAAAACGTTTTAGTATCAAACATTCACAGGGTTAGGGTTAGGGTTAGGGTTAGGGTTAGGGTTAGGGTTAGGGTGTTGTAAAGTGCTTTTCCCAAACTTGGGTACACTCTTTAACATCTGAGTGTAATTAAAATGCCCTAAAACATTCTAAAAAAATTGTAACATCAGGAACATCCCAATACAAACATTAAAAACCTAGTAAAATTGTGGCTTAAAATTTGCCAATCATGTCCACAAAATTGCGCATTTTGATTTGTAATGCCGTTGCAGTCTCCTTTATTTGTTCCAGGTCTGCGCAGCATTGGAGAGCCTCACGGGTCAATTTGGCTAATGTGCAACTATGTAAAACATGGTCTGTAAAAATTAAAAAAAAATGAGTCAATGTGAATCACCTACATGAGGTCATAATAATAGAGAAACATTTGGTGTCCAGGTAATCTTAAATTCCTCTCGAGTTAATACCTACCCTGTTCTTATGCTCTTTTGCCCTAGGCTCTTCTTCTTCCTCCTGTCCTCCTCCGATGCTGTTGCTGATGATTCTGCCGGTCTCCTGAGCTTACTATATATTCATTAGGGGTGTGAACGCATGATGACGTCATTGTGAGGGCATGGTTGTAATGTATATATATTAAGATGCAGAGACCAGAGACGGGCAGAATGCACGGCAACAGCATTGGAGGAGGACAGGAGGAAGAAGAAG
This sequence comes from Pelophylax lessonae, assembly GCF_965119305.1. Classification (NCBI taxonomy): domain Eukaryota; kingdom Metazoa; phylum Chordata; class Amphibia; order Anura; family Ranidae; genus Pelophylax; species Pelophylax lessonae. Next base: position 112,739,182 of record NC_138771.1, read on the forward strand.
AGCCTAGGGCAAAAGAGCAGACAACATAAGAGCAGAAGATTGGACAGCAGAAGAGTGGAGAGGAGAAGATCCAAAGAGCAGAGTGGAGAAGACCGGATGAAGATATTTAAGAACATTTCATAAACGTCTCCTGTCGTTATTCACATACACTTCCATTTATGTGGTTAATGTGTAGGGGTACTATGTACCCCATACCCATTCACATAGTGATTGGGGTCTGGGATCTGGGGGCCACCCTTTGTTAAAGGTTGCTTCCAAAGTCCTAGGAACCCCCTGGCCGCATGACCCCCCAAAACCACCAGACAGGGTTGTGGGGATGAGGCTCTTGTCCTCCTCTACATGGGAGTAAGGTGCTTTTGGGTGTGCGGTGCAGAGGCCCCCTGGCCCAAAGCAACAAAACCCCCCCATGTTGAGGGCATGTGTCCTGCTGTGGTCCAGGGGGTGTTTGGTCCGCTTGCTCGTTCTCTTTCCTGGCCTGACAAGCTGCATGCTTGTATAAGGGTCTGGTAGGGGTTTTGGGGGTAACCCACGCTGTCTTTTTGTTGTGGGCATACCCTCAAACTCAATACCACACACAAAAGGCCTGGTTGTGAACTTGGGGGGACACCCACGGTGGGTTGTTCAATTTTTGGGTGTAGTTCCCCCTCAAAAATCTTCACAACGCAAGTGGCCCCGCAAGTCAGAGCATCCTGATCCGACTTACGGTGCGACTTCCATTCAAATAAAGAGGCTCCCATAGGGAACTAGTGTTGTAAATTGGAGGCTAAAAATAACACTGATAAAAATCATTCTGAAAAAACCTACGTGGGCACACAATTGGCTCTTGGACACTTGGTCCTGGTTCCTCCACAGTTTCGGAAGTGGCTTCCATGCTGCTTGGCAAGTTGCCAGGAGATCGGGCTTCTGACCTGGCTGGGGATGCCACATCCTGGCATGATGCAACATCTGCAATGTAAATTTGCAAGGGAATACAAGAATATAAGGTTAAACAATCATTGCAAATACACATATTTCTATGATCCCACTACACAAAAATCTGTGACTACCAACCTTCTTGTTGCTCTGGTGTCTCATCACTTGTTGGCTCCACCAGGATTATTTCCGGAATAATGTCTTCATCTACATAATACAAAACATTGGCCATATCATAAAAGTCACAAGAGGTACATTTGTTAGGACATGGTGCCCTGCTTGATAGCTCTTTTAGTAACAAATATGAAGACATGTACATGGTTATCTACGAAAAATATGGTACATTAATGTTTGACAGTGCATAGGAACCAATTACCTTTAGTGGAATCTGTGCCACCTTCTGTGCCCATGTCCTCATCTTGTTCCACAACTGCCGATGGAGCTGCCAAACCTCTCCTCCTCCTTTCCCATTGTTTGGCACGGAGTTTACGTTTTTCTCCTATTTAAAGGTTTGAATAATAATCTGTGATTAATAGGAATGTTTGCTGAGAAGATTCGTGCAGGAAAGAACGTTCGTTGCAACACAATACATATATTTTTCACTATGGCTTCCTGACTTTTAATGTCATATACTAAAACATCAACAATAGATCGATCAAATCACGACATGACAACTAAAATGAGTAATCTAACTTTTTACATAGACATTATAATCTAGACATGTTAATACAACATACACCAAATTATAAAAAACATATTGCATGATTAAAAAAATAAAGAAAAAATAAAACTTACTTTTTTTCAAAATCCGATGGATTTGGGAAAGCTGATCCTGCTCACGGTGTTTGAGGTCAGACCACCGTTTCCGAATCTGATCTTTCGATCGCTCGACACCGAATTTTTTGACCAAACAGGCCACCACCTTGTCCATGATGCCATCTTTCCTGGCATTGGGCCGATCGTAATTTGCCAACTTTCCATCGTAATCCATTTTTTCTAAAATGGAGACCATCTCCACCATTTCTGGCTTTGACATGGGTGTAGCCCTTGATTTTCGGGTGGCCCAATCACTTCGGCCCCCACTAATTGAGCTCCCAGATTGTTGAGACATGGTTCCTAATTAAACAATGATTATTCCACTGCCTCAGGTGTGAGTGTCGCATGTAGGCCTGATCTTCGGCACGTACACACCCCTGCACAAGCCCGCCACTGGAGGAGGAGTTGACGCCTGCGCTGTATTTAAAGGACGCCAGATCGTTCGGCCGACGATTCGCTAGCGGACATATCGAGAGTTGGAGCACGATCGAGCGGCGAATCACGACTTTTCCCCACAAACAAAGGTACGACTCTTTTAATAGAAAGTGTGTGTTTTGGGCCCTATACAGCTTTTATTAGGAATATCTTTATTATGTGCCAAAATACATGCTATTTTAATATGTTTTGTGTTGTTTTGTGTCTTGCAGGCATATACTGTCCTGCAATATGGTGGACAATTTCACCACCCACAACTTTTTAATAAGTTTTATTGATGAGTTCAGGCAACTGCCCTGTTTGTGGCAAGTCAAGTCCGCAGATTATAAAAATCGAAAACTCAGAAAACAGGCCATGGAACATTTGGTGGCCTTCTACAAGCCCGTCTGTCCTGGGGCAAATTTTGATTATATCCGCAAAAAAATAAACAGTATTCGCACTGCCTACAGGCGGGAGTTAAAAAAAATAGAAGATTCCACCCAGTCTGGAGCAGGGGCACGGAATGTATATGTACCACGGCTGTGGTACTATGATAACATGCGGTTCCTGGCAGACACCATGGAATCCAGGCCGTCAATTTCTACACTGCCTTCTACTTCGGCAGAGGGCTCAGTGTCGGTAGATCCAAGCCAGGATGAGGATTTCCTGGAGGAGAGTTTTACTCAGGTATGGCATTTCACAATATATTGTCTGCTAAAATGTAATCATGTAACAAAATTATAAGCTAAACCATAATTGACCCTTTAGGTAAACGGGCATAGCAAGGGGTTGGCATGACAGGCAACCGCCAGGGGCGCAGGCCAAGGGGGGTGGGTCACAAAAACATTGGCATTGTTTTATTGTTTATTTTAACAATCCACTCAGCCTGCACACCCCAGAACCCCCAGTTTGCAGGCGGATTCATGCAGGTGTAAAACATTGAGAGCTGCTTCATGCAGGTGTAAAACATTGAGAGCAGCTTCATGCAGGTGTAAAACATTGAGAGCAGCTGAGCCAAAAGACCAGGAGACTGAGACTGCCTCTCACTGCATCCCCAGCACCCCTCCGGTCTTACAAACACTGCTGCATCCCCAGCACACCTCTGGTCCTAAGAAACACTGCTGTAGCCTCAGCATTCCTCTGGCTCAACCTTTTTTAATACAAAACTAACAGCTCCTGCAAATGATCCATCCATCCTTGCTTCCATGTCTCTGGTCTCTCACTCTGGGTCAGCAAGGCAGGTGGCTTCCTTATTCATGTTTCCCTGCACTGCTTCACCCTCAATGCCCTACATCAAGTCCTCTGCAAGTTCAGGCCCCTCTCTCTCTGCAACCCCCTCCTCTCTCTCTCACACCCCCTCTTTCTCTCCCTCTCTCTATCTCTCAACCCTCTCTTTCTTTTTCACACCTGAGACAATGATTGCCCACTAGAGAGCTCTACACTGGGCAAACAAGGGGCAAATTAGAAACTTTTAATGCCCTTTAATTTTTTTTTGGGGGGGGTGGGTTACAGTTTTACATTGATCTTGGGGGGGGGGGGGGGTTGTTGCCAAATACAGCTCCTCAACAAGGGCACTGGAGACCCTAGATATGCCACTGTATGTAAAGTCTGCTATTTGTTCACAATAATATAACAAACATGCATTTTTATATACACTATAACATTCTAATCAATTGTTCATTTCATCAACAGGGAAGTGTCACTGAGGAGGAGCCAGGTTGCAGCCAGGAGCCTGGGGAGCCTGTGGAGCCTGAGGAGCCTGCGGAACTCTTTCCACCACCACCTCCTCCTGCCAAACGGAGGCAAAAGAGGAAGCACGTGGATGACATCACCGACGAGTTTATCCAGGAGGCCACCATAGCCCTACGTCGGAAACCGGAGGCCAATGAGTCCTTCGGGAATATGACTGCCAAAATCCTGGATAAGGTGGACCTCAGGCAGTGTCAGTATGCCAGAAAAATTATTCTGGATGTGCTGCAAAACGCTGAAAACGGCATACTTACTGAGCACAGCCACGCATGCCAGGAGCACCCGTGCCCTCCACCTCCACCTCCACCTCCACCTCCACAACACCCACCACCTCGCCAAATGCCACATGGCCAGTGGCAATATGGCCAGCAGGATCCAAACCTGCCCTCATGGCAACCTGATTACAGTTACCAGCAACTTTAATTTGTGTAACCCCCTATTATTTATTTTACCCCTGTTTGCCAGTTTCTAGTTTAATTTTGTCCAAATGGACCTTTTTTATGTTTAGTTTATTATACGGAAAGTATTGATGTTTGCTTTGTTTTTTTTTTGCTGAGATCCAAAAAATAAAGAAAATTTAAAATAAAAAATGGCCTATCTGAATTTGTTAACATGTTTAATATTGTGCATAACCTGAAAAATATGTTTTAGACATTAATTCATACAAGAATAAAGGGTCATATCAATAGTTAGATCTTTGGTGTGAAAATACAAAAATAATGGTGAAGAGTTCAAATTATTTAATTCTAAAATTTGATAGAACAGATAGAATAGACAAACATTATCTTCATCATAACAGAACACATGCCTTTTTATTAGAAAAGTATGGCATTATGAGCAGCATCTTCCTTCTTCTCACATTTATCAAGATGAGCATGTGCTCCGCATTTCACCTATTTCTTGGACTTCCGCGAGCCGAAAGTTCTTTCTGAATAAAATGTTGAGTTTACTAGAGAAAATTCTTCCGGGAACTCATTTGGTTTGATCATGCGTGTTGGGATTTGTAGCTGTGTGTCGGCAGAATTGTGTACTGACAGGCGAACAATCGTCCGTTCTGGTGTCGGCATACAAATATTTTCATGTTTGCAAGAAAGACTTTTGTCCGCGGATTGTGCGCAGACATCTGTCGGAGGCACCATACTAACACGCGTACAATCGGCAGATCCTTCGTCCACCGACGTTTGTATGCCGACGATCGGTACGTGTGTACGGGCCTTTACAGTCATTTATTTTTCCAAAGAAGGTAGAACTAGGCTGTGCACTCCTTATTTAATATCTTCCAATATGATCTCCTCCTACCTGGAGTATTTGCTGCTGTACACGTTTTCCTCTCTATCTTCTCTGCACATTTTCCTCTGTTTAGATTCCATTATTCAGATCTATAACCTAAGCTAAATGCCCATTAACACTGCATTACAGTGCCTTTTGGTAACACTTTCTATTCTCGGATTCTCTGACACATTGAGAAAACATTTACATTTGATCTGTGAAATGGCACTGTGCACTCACATCACGGACGAAAAAGACATCTGTTAACGAATAAGTGCGCTTTCAAAATATCTAAGATTATTTAGTACATTTATACTGCTAGTCTATAAAATCTCTACTAGGATCATCAAGGACAATGTCAGTTTAAATTTCCTTTTATTCGATAATAAAGCAGTCAGCAGCCACAAGGCTCTTGGAATACAGAAATATATGAAAAGAAGGCATTCTCAGCAGTTCTCTACACATATGTGCTACCTAAGCTGGCTCAGGAATGGAAAGAATGGACCAGCAAGGAGCATACATAAATTAAAGCGGAGTTCCGGGCACAGATGTCATTTTTTACTAAACATACCCCCGGGACAGTCAGGGCTAGCACATTCCACAATGGCTAGCCTCTGATCTGTCCCGGTTCGCACTTACCTTTTAGAAGAAATACTTACTTATAAAATTTCTTCCACAGCGTTTTCATCTCTCCTGTGGGCAGCTGAAGCCGGCGCGGTCCTCTTCTGTGTCTTCTTCCGCGTCTTCTTGTCCCAGAATGCGCCTGCACCGGCCCCTCTCGTCACTTCCGGTGCGGCGCCGCATTCCTCCACAGCTTCTGGGCATGCCCAGAAGCTGTTTAGCAGGGGAATGCGGCGTCGCCCGGAAATGACGAGCGGGGCCGGTGCCGTCGCATTGATTCCTGGGAGCTATGACGTTCAGCTCCCAGGAATCATAGCGAGACAGGAAGTGACGGGGTGAGCCGCGGCTCCGAGGGAGGAAGTACTCTGAGGTGAGTATCTTCGATCTTCAATTACAAGGGAAGTAAACAAAAAAAAAAAATAACTATCCAATTCCTTTTCAGGTGAGGTCTACCTAGCGGAGGGGCACAAAAAAAAATATTGTTTTTGTGCCCGGAACTCCGCTTTAAAGGTTGCCTTCTTTCACAAAATAAAAAACAGTTTAGTCGATCTGTTCCTATTGACCAAAGCACATTTTTTGTTTTGCATGCTTCATGACACATGCATAAAGGCATGTACTGTATAGAAATAACGTGTTTTAGCTGCTGAACTAGCCAGGTATAACATGCAACAAAACAGTTCATTTTATCATTATATAATGAATGATAAAATGCAAAGGCCAGTTACAGGTGAGGGCAGTGGACATTTTTTTGTACTGTTAAAAAAAAAAAACTAAAAAAAAAAAAAAAAGAAAACTAAAAAAAAAGGAAAAAAAAAAAAAAGAAAACTAAAAAAAAAAACTAAAAAAAAAAAAAAAAATGTTGGTGACTTGACGCCATTGCTGCCATTGTGCTATATGCTGGGTGTCCAGTGCGCCTCTGTGCCTTTAACCGCTTGCCGACCGTCAAACTTACATATACAGCGGCAAGGCGGCTCTGCAGCCTGCCGCCGGCAGCTTGCTCCTGCTGTGATTCAACACAGCGGGAGCTGATCGGCGAGTACACGGCATCAACTGATGCTTCGGTACACAGGCAGAACAGCACCTGCCAATGTAAACAAGGAAGATTGCCATTCTGTCACTATAGAAGACATGGATCCTGTGTCTCTGCTAGGCAGGGGCACCAATCCATGCTTTCCCCTAGTACAAGCACCTCCCCCACAGTAGTAAAGCACTGGTCAGGCACACATTAAACCCTTGATCACCCTTGATGTTAACCTCTTCCCAGCCAGTGTCTTTAATACAGTGACAGTGCGTATTTTGAGCACTGATCATTGTATTAGTGTCACTGATCCCCAAAAAGTGTCAAAAGTGTCAGTGTCCTCACTGTCCGCCGCAATATCGCAGTCCCACTATAAGTTGCTGATTGCTGCCATTACTAGTAAAAATAAATAAATATTTAAATAAAAATATCCCATAGTTTGCAAACCAGTCAATATACGCTTATTGGGATTTTTTCTTTTTACCAAAAATATGTAACAGAATACATATTGGCCTAAATTGATTAAGAAATTAGATTTTTTTTGTTTTTCATTGGATGTGTTTATAGCAGAAAGTAAAAAAAAAAAAAAAATATATATATATATATATATATTTTTTTTTTCAAAATTGTCAGTCTTTTTTTGATTATAGTACAAACAATGGCCTGGTCATGCAGAGGGGTAAATCCTCTGGAGGTCAAGTGGTTAAGGAGGGATGGCCTACCTCCAGGCTCACGTGCCCTCTGCCTATCCATTATAATGTATATGCTTCTGTTGTGGAGGCTCTCAAAATTTAGAGTTAGGACTTCGGATAATAATGGGGTGCCTTGAAGGGGCTCTGCAGCTTACAATTGTATTTGCAAATGTGTGCAAACTAAACTCCTGTTTTAACGCAAACTGTTGGACAGGATAATTTGGTTGGTAGCAGGCTGGCTGGTGAGTTGAGCTGGTCTTTGGTTTGTGTTGCATACATTGCCCTTCCATGTGCTCCTTGCTGCAAAGGCAAGTGGCCATTTTCTTGTACTGTTTATCATTAAAATACAATTATTCATGAAATATGACTCCTAGGAAAAGATTACTCAAATCTATGTAGATATGTTTTTAACCCTTTGGCAGGGTGAACATGGTTGGAATCTTGGCTGGTTCCTGAACCAGCCGAGATTTGTAATGTGTATGGGCAGGCTGAATGTACCAAGCGGATCAATTGATCAGCTTGGATACAACCAGCAAGCCGGGTTTTACCTGTGATTACCACTAGCGGCTGCTATAGCCACTATCAATAATCACTGTCTTCTGCCGTCCACTGCCAGGAGAAGACAATGGCCCGTCAGGAGGGATTCCCACATTAACATTATCTGTGTTGATGGCGGATCGAGCAAATTTATTTCCTGCAACCAGCAACAGATTTCTATAAAAACAAAAAGAAAATGGATTTTTGTCTTAACGTAAAATCCTTTTCTCTGATGTTCATTGACAGACAGTTTCATATCTTCTGGACCCTTGGGTATATGCTGTCCCCTATAGGAGTAGGACACATAGCGGGAAAAAAATTTGACTATGCCTATAGGGCGATCCCAGGGGGTATACTCCCACTTCCTGCTATAGGTCTTCAGTTTTGCAACAGGTAGTGTCAGAAGAACATTTAACACAATTCAACAGAGGGGTGGGTGCTGTGTCCGTCAATGAACACCAGAGAAAAGGATTTTACAGTAAGACAAAAATCCAATTTTCTCTTTCGTTCTTCATTGACTGACACAGCTCCATATCTTCTAGACCCTTGGGACGTCCTAAAGCAGTGTCAACATGAGGGGTGGGAAGAACACAGCAAAAAACACACTTCCCAAAAGGCTAAACATAGCCAACTAGATAAAACAGGAGCCCAACCAGGAACAACTGGAGCTCCCCTAACAAAAAATGCACCCTCAAAGAGGACTAATCCTCTCCAACAGCAGCCTACAAAACCTTGCGGCCAAAGGCGGCATCCACAGATGCAAACACATCCACCTTATAAAATTTAGTGAAAGTGTGCACGGACGACCAAGGAGAAAGAGGGAGCCGTTTAGCACTAACAGGAACTCACCCCCCCCCCCCCTACTCAGGTACAGAGGCAGAGCGCCAGGATGCTCACTGTGCGGCGATCAGAGAGAAGGTAAAGTTCAGGAACTGACACTAGAGGTCCACCGTTGAGTCCATAGACCTCAAAAACATGGCCGCCGTGTGTTAGCAATGGGAAACTACAAGAAAATGGTCCCTGGACTACACAAACACAGCCGCTGATACATACAGCAGCAATCCACGCCAAAATGGAGGCAACATGCGGCGCCAACGCAGCTCCTGGGACCCCAGAGGACTCCCAGGTACATTTGGACAGCAAGGGTTGATTGTAGATTCTCACAAAAACAAAATAATAAAAAGAGGAACAAAATTCCATTTAAAAAGAAAAGAATGCCAGGGCCAGAGATTCCAGCAAGGTACTAGGTCCTTACTCTTGACTAAGCATAAAAAAACTGAAGACCTATAGCAGGAAGTGGCAGTTTACCCCCTGGGACTGCCATTAGGCGTAGTCAACTTTTTTCCTGCCTAGTAACCTATTCCTGTAGGAGACAGTATAAACCCAAGGGTCCAGAAGATATGGAGCCGTGTCTGTCAATGAACGAAAGAGAAAACATGTTTTCTTTGTTTATGTTATAAAATCTTGCAAACAATAATCCTTCATAAATTTAGGCCAAAATGTATTCTGCTACATTTCTTATGTAAAAATTAACTTAAATCAGTGTATATTATTTAGACTGTGTGAAACCTATAGAGTCTACAAACTATGGTATATGTTTGAAAATTGATCAGTATTGATGTACTGACAGCCTCTCATTTCTTAAGGCCCTAAAATGCCAGACAGTACAAGGGAGGAACTTAGTAAGTTTTCTGAAGCTGTAATTTCTTTGTTACAGTTTTTTTAAAAAATAAGCATTTAAATAAAATAAACATATTTTTTAACACACTGTTACAAGTGCAGTACAGCGTCAACATATGACTGGTGTGTAGGTGATCAGGGACACTGACTGGTTACAGTGTGTAGGAAAAAAAAAAAGATTATAATAATTTTTTATTTAAATCATTTACACTATTAAAGCTCATAGCAGTAAAGATCACTTATAAGCAATAGTTTAGCTGTCTTGAATGGCTTTCATTCATGAAAGCTGGTTTACTATTGTGATTGGCTACAGCTAATCACATGGTACAGGGTGCTTTGACTGGCCACGTGCCATGTGATAGCTGTGAGCCAATCACAACATCACAATAATAAGTAAAACAGTCACAAATGGAAGCCATTTATGGCTGTTTTGTTTACATTGTAACCAATCATAGCAATCAAATGATACCTTGGCCGCTCACAGCGACCTGGGTACTGAGCGCTCTGATCCGCTGTGTAGACTCTATAGGCACATGGGTTTTTCCCTTTTATTAGTTTAACTACATGGACTTATTTTCAACCAGACTAACTATGTAATTATGTAAATTAATTCAAAATGTGGAGGAAATTATCAGCTTAGAAGGGAACTGAAATTGGAGCATGCTCAGTAGATGTGGCAACGGCTGGTCTACACAATCTCAGGCTGCAGCAGGGACACAGACAAGGAGGAAGGGACTGTTAACAGCAGGATTTTTTTTTTCATACAGAAAACAAATCCCATAGTGACTAATGCCCCATACACACGTGCAGATTATCTGCAGACTTTTGTCTGCAGACTTACCAAAACCATATAATATGAGGTCAAACCTAAACACTTTCAATTTGTATGCAATCCGGCAGGCCCTTGCACTACATAGAAAAGGTAAGTCTGCAGACAAAAGTCTGCAGATAATCTGCACGTGTGTATGGGGCATAAATATGAACAGCAGGTAATACAGCATGTACTGACAGTTTTTATTGATGTGGGTTTAAAGACACTTAGTAAGACAAAGCAATCCGTTTAAATAATATTTTAATTATTACTGTATAATTAGATGCCTAATTTAAATTAATTAATTTCTGATTAATTGTTATGGGCTGCTTTGTCTTGCATTCTCATTGTTCTTTGTACTGCCTATGAAATAAGCTAATCAAATGGGACGCAAAACCAATAATCACGTTTTTCACTGGTAACTTACAGCTATATGAAACAATGTTTGGTAGCATTTATACAGTGCTGACATGTTGTAACTATTTAGGCATTATAACTTGATAAAATACATTTAATGGAACGCTCTATTGTTCATAGGAAAAAGGATTACAGGAGCACCATGTGTTATCTAAAAAAACAGCAAAAAAGCAGAAGCTTTCTTTGTTCTTTTGTCTGATAAAGGATTGCTGACTGATTTCTGTAAGAAATAGGCTTAACCTGAAAAGAAGACTCCAGGTGTGGGCTCTAAAGGAGAATGCAAAATATTAACACGTAGTATTTCATATTTACCTGACTAAAACTAAAGAAGAGTATTTTTAATTTTATCTTTGTAGTCCTGACCATAATTCAGTAAAGTAAGTATTTAGGAAACCACTATATATTATTACCCTTTAAGAAAACAGAAGCCACATGCTTTCAGGCTTGTAGGACATAATTCTGGCTCAGAGTGCTATAAAATGTCCAAATTGTTGGCAGGATGTTGCTGGCACATACTGTCTCAGTGGCATTACTTTGTGCTAGTGAAATAAAACCCTGGATCCCCTCACAAAGTAACTGCCTGCAATAAGTGAAGCTCTCAAGGCAGTTTCCTTATTTCTCCTGGAAACTGATTTTTTTTTTAACTTTTTCTGGATAACTTTGATTTAAATAAATCAACTGTATGAACCAAGATTATTATAATTAATAATAATATTATTTTTACTCTTATTATATATTAATATTAATAGCAGTTTCCAACCTAAACAACAATGCAGTTTTCAAGTTTTCGAAAAACAATACTCCACCAAAGTCTAAAGGATGTGAATTGTTTAAAATAAATGGCATTTAGAAAATTATATTAAAAATGTATATCTAGAGTAAAGTCAAATAGGTGTATTAAAGAAGAACTCCGCTTCTAGAAAAAAAAATTGGATTTTTGACTTACTGTAAAATTCATTTCTCTGATGTTCATTGACAGACACAACTCTTCATCTTCATGACCATATTGTTATACTGCCCCCTATAGGAGTAGGACACTAGGCAGACAAAAAACTTGACATACGCCTATGGGGCAGTCCGTCCCTTGGGGTATACTCCCTCTCTGTGCTATAGGTATTCATTTTTGTAAGCAGTGTCAGAAGAAAAAACCCAACTCCATAGAGGGGTGGGTGCTGTGTCTGTCAATGAACATCAGAGAAATGGATTTTACGGTAAGTCAAAAATACCATTTTCTCCTTCGTTCATTGACGGACATAGCTCTTCATCTTCATGACCATAGGGACGTCTCAAAGCAGTGTCAAACATGAGGGGTGGGAACAATAGAAAACATTTTCCCCAAGGCTAAACATAGCCAACCAGGTAACTTGGAGCTTAATTATCAACAACTGGAGCTCACCTGAGAAAACATAGAAAAACACCCTCACAGAGGACAAGACCTCTAAACAGCAGCCTGCAAAACTTTGCGGCCGAAAGAAGCATCCGAAAATGCCAACACATCCACTTTATAAAACTTTGTGAACGTGTGCACAGACAACCAGCTTGCTTCCTTGCAAACCTGCATCACTGACGCCTGATGACGGAAGGCCCAGAAGGCACTATGCGCCCGAGTACAGTGCGCCCTAATAGGGAAAGGAGGAACCTGACCCTTAATGGAATAAGCCTGAACCACAGTCTGTATGATCCATCTGGAAATGGCCGCAGCAGAAGCAGCCAGCCCCTTGCAAGGTCCATCCATAAGGACAAATAGCGAGTCTGAATTTCTAAGACGCAGTAGCTGCCAAGTACACCCTTATTGTCCGAACCACATCCAGGGAAGGCAAAGCAACTTCCTTATGATGCTGAGGCCTGGGGACACAGGGAAGGCAACACAATGTCTTCATTCAGATGAAAATCAGAGACACACTTTGCAAGAAACGACGGACAGTGACGAAGAACCACCTTATCTCTGTGAACCACCAGGTAAGGTGAACGACAAGACAATGCCGCCAGTTCAGACACCCTGTGAGCAAAAGTAATCGCCACCAAAAAGGCCACCTTCTGGGACAATGTAAGCAGGGGAATCTCCCGAATATTTTGAAAGGGAGGCTTCTGGAGAACTGACAACACCAAATTGAGGTCCCACGGCGGCAATGGAGACCACACTGGTGGAACCAAGTGTCTCACTCCTTGGAGAAAGGTACGCACCAAGGAGTGTGTGGCCAACGGACACCTGGCCCTTGATGGTACTCAAGGTCAGGAGCTGCCCAACCCCTCATTGAAAGAAAGCCAAGATCCGAGTCACCGAAAAGGAGCGAGGGTGAACCCTGAGAGATTTACACCATGCAATGTACGTCTTCCAAGTATGATGGTAAATCTTCCTAGAGGTAGATTTCCTAGCTTTTAACAGCATAGGAATCGGAGAGTCAGACAACCCTCTATCCTTTAACAGCCATGCCATCAAAGCCAGTGACTGTAAAGCAGGATGGGAGATTGGCCCTTGGGATGGCAGATCTTCCATGAGAGGAAGTCTCCAAGGAGCATCGGCGACCAGCCATACCAGATCGGCGTACCAGGACTGGCGAAGCCAGTCTGGAGCCACTAGGATGACTGGAATCCCTTCTGCCTTGATCCTGCACAGGAGTCTCGGCAGAAGCTTGAGAGGAGGAAAGGCGTAAATCAGATGATACTGACTCCAAGGAGCCACTAAAGCATCTGTGGCGTCGGCTAGACGATCCCGAGACTGTGCCACAAACCTCTGCATTTTCCTGTTGAGGCAAGAGGCCAACAGGTCCACCTCGGGAGTCCCCCTCTGGAGACACAACTGATGGAACACCGCCGGATGAAGTGACCATTCCCCTTGGTCCAATTCCTGTCAACTGAGGTAGTCCACCTGACAATTTTCCACTCCTGGAATGTGCACAGCAGAGAGGGCTGGAACTAATCGTTCTGCCCACCTTAGAATGCCAACTACTTCCTGAGCCGCCAAGTTACTTCTTGTGCCCCCTTGGTGGTTGACGTAGGCCATGAATGAATGAATCCATACCGGACATCCCTGGAGACGACTTGTCCAATGATCCAAACTGTGCAAAAGGAACCGCCTCAAAAGGTAGACACCATCAGGCCCAGCACCCGCATGCAAGTCCAAAGAGATAAAAAAATTGGGTCGTAACCTTAATGCCACTGCGATACCCATGATCTTTTGAGGTTCTTTAAAACAAGCGCTTGTTGTCTTCTATTTTTGTAAGTGTATCCAATTTCTATAAAATATTTTATTGAAGTTTTTACACTATGTGGAGCTCCTCTTTTCTTTGAGTTTTTGTAGGTACGGTCCAGAGAGGATTCCGTTGTTGGCCTTACTGAATGTTATCTCATCTTGACCCCATCCACATATACCCACATTGGAGGAGTGAAGGTGGTTACCATCGGCTGTCTACATTTTAATTGGAGGAGTTGAGGTGGTCACTGCTGGCTGTTTATGCTTTATTGGCCCATTAGGCGTATGCCTATTTGAGCCCACTATCTCTGGTAAGCCCCCCTCTATTATTAGTGGTGGTTTTATACATGATCGGGTGATCCTTAAGGATGAAATGTGAAGACACTCCCTGCAGAGCTTTATCACGAGGGCCTTTGGACAATCTTTTCTTTTAGCAATTTTTTGTACGTTTTGTTTTTTGTACGTTTTCTTTTTTTTTTTCTGTCCTAAATTTGCACAGGTGTATTTACCTTTATTAGTTAGCACACATATATATATATATATATATATATATATATATATATATATATATATATATGGCCAATCTTCAGACTTAAACTCATTTTTTAACTTGATATATTTTTATTCTTATGTACATATTTTTATATGTTGACACATGATGTAGCGAGTATCAGAATTTTTAATTCCATTTCTATTTTATCTTAACATATGGGGTATTTCACATACATCCAGACTGAGATTGTTGCAGACTGCCACACCTGTTTAAGTCCAAATTCTTTATTTATCAATTATAGCGCTGCACTTCTTTCCCTTTTATATTTGTGACTGACTGCCTTCTGTAGTGTTAGCAGCTGTCTGATAGTTTAGACAGTTTAGACAGTATTTCCTCCCCAATATACATAAGTCCAAAGAGATGACCTTCGGCTAGACAGCAGAAGCTAAATTGCCTCCTGCAACTTCTGAAATTTTTCCACAGGAAGAAACACTCTGGCTGAGGCCGAGTCCAGAGTCAGACCCAGATAGTCCAGACTTGTGGACGGAACCAGAGCTGACTTCTGAAGATTCAAAATCCATCCAAACTCCCTTTAGAGTTTTCAGAGTAATTTCCAAGTTGTCCCACAGAGCAGTCGAAGACTCTGCTCGCAAAAGCAGATTGTCCAGGTACCCCAGTACTGCGATCCCCCGCTGACGCAGTAATGCCAGAACCGGGGCCAATACTTTTGTGAAAACCCAAAGAGCAGAGGAGGTCTGCACGCGCTCGCTGGCTGGGGGAACCCTAAGGATCTATATTATCAAGTTCATCGCCCAGTTCGGTTGATTGTAGATTCTCACAAAAACAAAATAATAAAAAGAGGAACAAAATTCTATTTAAAATGAAAAAATTGCCAGGACCAGAGATCCCAACAAGGAACTAGGTCCTTTTTCCTGACTAGGCAGAAAAAAAACTGAGTGCCAATAGCTGAAAGTGGGTGTATACCCCCTGGGACTGCCCATAGCCATAGACAAGCCTTTTCCTGCCTAGTGTCCTACTCCTGTAGGGGGCAGTATAACCCAATGGTTAAGAAGAATCAGAAGTTGTGTGTCAATGAATGAAAGAGACATATGTTTTTATTATAAATTATGTGAGCAGATTGCAGTTCCTCTTTAAACATTATGATCTCCTGCATTATTCCCTTTCACAGAAATACCCTAATTTCTCTCACCCATCAACATATTACATATATCCATTATAATAACATCATTTTAATCTTGCATGTTGATTACAATGGTGAGGTCCAGATAAGTTCAGCACATTTCTCAAGTCAGTTGACTTGCCCATCAGGAACTGTGAAAGATAGGGTTTACAGGTGAACAGAACCGTCAATCAAGTGTTTGAGGCCACGACCTCTCCCCAATGTGAAAAGACCATCAAAAGACATCAACAAGACAGGACAGGAATCATTGCACAACATGTGCCATGACAGGAGGTGACATCCAAAAACTTCTCATATGTTAGATAGTTATTTCTGCTTCATTGTGGTCCCTGGATTTAATGTATTTCTCAATTCAAATTTATCCAGCAATGTTTATTAAATACTATCCCTTAAACTTGTCAACTTTTTGAAAGACCAAAAAGTCCTTAAAAAGGTGAATACACATTCATCTTTTTTAACATCCTTTCATTAAATGTCTCTCTTTCTCTTTTCAACATCCTTGCAGTGGTGGTTAAGATATTCTGATCATCCCTTTTTGTGACCCTATCTCTAAATCAGGACCCACCTTAGGCCATGATCTGCCCTCACACAATCAAATTTGGGGTCAAGTTGGCACTGGATCTCCTCAATTCCAATGCAAAAAACCCTTCTAATGTTTTTAAACTTTTCTGTAGCTCGCACACTGGTGGTTTGCTATTTTTTCAGTTTCAGATTACTGACAGAATAATTTTAAATTCAAGAAGAGGGAAAGCCAGGGCCCAACTGTTGGCAAAAGAAGCTTGCTGGATTTTTCATTCACTGTAGAAACCAGGATACCAAATGGATGTAATCGCAAATGGGATATTGGGTTGTTTACAAATTCTTATTACTCTCATTTTATTGATGCTTTGTGTTTCTGGGAGTATAAAATGGATTATTTGTATCTCAGGAATTATTATATTTTTATTATGTTTTGGTCATAGTTACACAGACTCAAGGTACGCCCTTGGAGTAGCTCATGACTTCGGTATCATCTGGAGGGCTAAAGGGGGCCTGACAGCAGCCTGGACACTAGTGAAACATGGCCCAGCCATCAAGGATTTAATTAATGCACTATTCCTGCCTAAACAAGTGGCTGTCTTGAAGGTTAAAGCACATGGCAAACTGAATTCTCAAGAAGCCAGAGGGAACCACTTGGCGGATATAGCAGCTAAACAAGCAGCAACAAACCAACAAAAAATGGCCGAAATGGCCGAAGAGGAGAGTGAATCCCCAGTGCAGATGCCTTTGGCAGTGCATGTGCCATCTGACATGCTATACCTAGCCTCTATGCAAGGGGCAGCTCACACAGATGAAAGGCTGGAATGGATCGCTAAAAGGAGCAGACTACAATGGAGATCTGCATCTGATGAAAGGGAAAACCCGTTTACCAAAATATATGTATCCAGCAGTCGTCCAATGGGCACATGGACCTGCACATCTCTCTAAGAACTTAATGAATTCACTGATCAGCAAATATTACTGGGCCCCAGGAATAACCACCTTAACCAGAAATTACTGGGCCTCATGTGCAGTATGTGCAAAATGCAATCCGGCAAGGACGGAAAAGATAGTTACATAGTTAGTAAGGTTGAATAAAGACACCAGTCCATCCAGTTCAACCTATGATGTGTGTTTGCTGTTAACCGTACATTGTATACCCCTCTATGTTGTGGTCTTTAAGGTGCCCATCTAATAGTTTTTTGAAACTATCAATGCTCCCTGCTGATACCACTGTTTGCGGAAGAGAATTCCACATCCTTACTGCTCTCACAGTGAAGAACCCCCTGCGTATTTTAAGGTTAAACTGCCTTTCCTCTAGTTTTAGTGAGTGGCCACGTGTCTTATTGTATTTCCTTTCTCTGAATAGGTTTTTCCATATGCTAGGGTTGCCAGTACAATATTTGTACATTGATATCATATCACCCCTCAATCGTCTCTTCTCCAGAGAGAACAAGTTCAGTGCTTGTAGTCTTTCCTCATAGCTGATGCCCTCCATTCCCCTAATTATTTTTGTTGCCCTTCTCTGGACTTTCTCCAGTTCCAGCACATCCTTCCTGAGGACCGGTGCCCAGAACTGGACAGCATACTCCAGATGTGGCCGGACCAGAGTCTTGTAGAGTAGGAGAATAATCTCTTTATTTCTGGAGTGAATCCCCTTTTTTATACATCCCAGTATTCTGTTGGCTTTGCTTGCAGCGGCTTGGCATTGCATGCCACTGCCAAGCCTGTTGTCTACTAGTACCCCCAGGTCCTTTTCCATCCTAGACTCACCCAGAGGTTCCCCCCCTAGTGAGTAGCTTGCTTTCTGGTTTCTGGCACCCAGGTGCATTACTTTACATTTTTCAACATTAAACCTCATCTGCCATGTAGTTGCCCACCCCATAATTTTGTTCAGGTCCGCTCGTAAGGTTTCCACACCCTGCCCAGAAGATATTGGCCTGCTTAGTTTAGTATCATCTGCAAATACTGAGATTTTACTCAATATCCCCTCCTCTAGATAATTTATGAATAAATTAAACAGGATTGGCCCCAGGACAGAACCCTGGGGGACCCCGCTTTCCACACCCGCCCAATCTGAGTACTCTCTATTAATCACCACCCTTTGCAACCTCCCCTGGAGCCAGTTCTCTATCCAGGTACTCACCTTATGGTCCATACCTACCTTCCTTAGTTTGAACAGTAAGCGTTTGTGGGGAACAGTGTCAAAGGCCTTTGCGAAGTCCAGGTACACCACATCCACAGGCTTACCTTTATCTAGGTGGCAGCTCACTTCATCATAGAAGGTTAATAGATTGGTTTGGCAAGAACGATTTTTCATGAATCCATGCTGATTACTACTAATAATACCATTTTTATTACTAAAGTCTTGTATGTGGTCCCTTAACATCCCCTCCAAAATCTTGCAGACTACTGATGTTAGGCTGACCGGCCTATAGTTACCCGGGATATATCTCGGCCCCTTTTTAAATACTGGTACCACGTTGGCTTTTTTCCAATCAGCTGTGTCACGGAACCATGAACCAGACGTACAACAACAGATAAGTGAAAATAAGAAGGCTTTATTGAAAATCAAGCTGTAAAGCAAAAGTCCAAACGGATGGCGAAACCGAGGCAGAGTCCTTGCGAAGCCAGAGGTCAGGAACCAGGAGGGTAGTCAGACGAAGCCGGGATCAGGAACCAGCAGGGTAGTCAGACGAAGCCGGGATCAGGAACCAGCAGGGTAGTCAGACGAAGCCAGGATCAGGAACCAGCAGGGTAGTCAGACGAAGCCAGGATCAGGAACCAGCAGGGTAGTCAGACGAAGCCAGGATCAGGGACCAGAAGCAGCAGCAGTCTTAGAAGCATGTGAACACAGGAGGACCAAGCAAGGAACTGAAGCCACAGACCTCCTATATATATGAGCTAGGCATCCAGCTCCTCCCAGTGGGAAGGAGGAGCCGCAGGGTGGGAGGCTACAAGAAACCCAGAAACCAAGATGGCCGCCAGCAC
The DNA here is from genome assembly GCF_965119305.1 of Pelophylax lessonae. Lineage (NCBI taxonomy): Eukaryota > Metazoa > Chordata > Amphibia > Anura > Ranidae > Pelophylax > Pelophylax lessonae. The sequence goes on from NC_138771.1 coordinate 112,758,515, forward strand.
ATGTCAAACGAAGGAGAACAGCAAGAAGGTAAGACCATGACAGTACCTCCCCCTCAAGGGCCCCTCCTCCGCGGAGTAAAGAACGGTTTCTGAGGGAAGCGTGCGTGGAAGGCTCGGAGCAAGGCAGGAGCATGGACATCTGCGGAGGGAACCCAGGAACGCTCCTCTGGACCATAACCACGCCAATGAACCAAAAACTGCACCCGACCGCGGACCAGGCGTGAGTCCAGGATATTGCTCACCTCATACTCCTCACGATTGCCCACTTGGACCGGACGAGGCCGAGGAACCGAGGAAGTGAAACGATTACACACCAGTGGCTTCAACAGGGAGACATGAAACACGTTGGAGATCCGCATGCCAGGAGGAAGTGCAAGGGCATAGGCTACCGGGTTTACCCTGCGAAGCACTCGGAAGGGACCAACAAAGCGAGGCGCCAGCTTGGGAGTGGGCACTCGAAGGTTGAGGTTGCGGGTGGACAACCATACACGGTCTCCGACCTGGTAGGAAGGAGCAGGCGCTCGTCTGCGATCAGCCTGGAGTCTCTGGCGCTGCGCAGAGACCTCAAGGGACTTCTGGATCTGTACCCAAGAAGCACGTAGGACGGAAAGGTGATCCTCCACAGCCGGAATATCCTGGGGAGAGAATACCTCCGGTAACACGGCAGGTTGGAACCCATAATTGGCCATGAAGGGAGACGTCCCAGAGGAAGAGTTCACCGCCGTGTTCCTGGCAAACTCAGCCCAAGGCAGGAGGTCAACCCAATTGTCTTGGTGATCGGAGACATAGCAACGAAGGAATTGCTCCAAGGCCTGATTGGATCGTTCTGCGGCCCCATTGGACTGAGGGTGGTAGGCCGAGGAGAAGGAGAGATGAATCCCCAACTGGGAGCAAAAGGCGCGCCAGAACCTGGACACAAACTGACTCCCCCGATCCGACACAATCTCCTTGGGCAAACCGTGCAACCGGAAGACCTCCCTGGCAAAAATCGTGGCCAACTCCTGTGCAGAGGGTAACTTCTTGAGAGGAACACAGTGGCACATTTTGGAAAATCGATCCACAATCATGAGAATGACCGTATGGCCTCGGGATGCAGGGAGGTCCACAATGAAATCCATCCCCAGGTGTGACCATGGGCGCTCCCCGGTGGCTATGGGTTGCAGAAGGCCCAACGGAAGGTGCCGAGGGGACTTACTCTGGGCACAAACGGAGCATGCCTCTACATATGCGGCGATGTCGGAACGTAGGGAAGGCCACCAGAACAGACGTGAAACAGCCCAGGACAGCTGATTCTTTCCAGGATGCCCCGCGGTCTTGGAGTTATGGTAGGTTCGCAACAACCGAGTGCACAACTCCTCAGGCACAAAACATCTGCCGTTGGGTCTCCCAGAGGGAGCACCAGATTGAGCCGCCAAAATCTGCTCACCCAGGGGAGAGGTCAGGCTGGTGCGAATGGCGGCCAGGATCTGATTCGGAGGTATGACCGAAGTCGGAATCGACTCCTCCCTGGACAGGTCGGAGTACTGCCGTGATAAGGCATCCGCCCTGATGTTCTTGGAACCGGGTAGGTAGGAGACCACGTAATTAAAACGTGACAAGAACAGAGCCCATCTGGCCTGACGTGGTGTCAATCTCTTGGCCTCAGAAAGGTAGGTCAGATTCTTGTGGTCCATCAGGATGAGGACCGGAACCACCGAACCCTCGAGCAAGTGCCTCCATTCTTTAAGGGCCTGCACGATGGCCAATAACTCCCTGTCACCAATCTGATAGTTGCACTCCGCGGAGGACAGTTTCCGGGAGTAAAACCCACAAGGAAGCAGAGGACCCTCTGGTGTTCTACGCTGAGACAGAAGGGCGCCTACTCCCGTCTCAGACGCGTCCACCTCGAGGACAAAGGGCAACCCAGGGTTGGGATGCGACAGAATCGGAGCCGACACAAAGGCGGACTTTAGAGTCTCAAAAGCTCGGATGGCCTCGAGCGGCCAGACCTGGGAATTACTGCCCTTCCTGGTCAGATCCGTGAGAGGCTTGGCTAGCATGGAAAAGTCCCTGATGAACTTCCGATAATAATTGGCGAAGCCCAAAAAGCGCTGCAGGGAGCGAAGACCACTGGGCTGGGGCCACTGTAAGACAGCCGAAACCTTCTCAGGATCCATGGAGAACCCCTCAGCGGAAATGATGTAACCTAAGAAGGTTACCTGGGATCGGTGAAATTCGCATTTCTCAAGCTTACCGAACAGCTTGTTCTCTCGTAACCGTTGCAACACTCGTCTGACATCCAGAATGTGGGACTCCATGGATTCAGAATATACCAAGATGTCATCCAAATAGACCACCACACACTGCTGCAACAGGTCACGGAAAACATCGTTAATGAATTCCTGAAAGACTGCGGGCGCATTGCACAACCCAAAGGGCATAACCAAGGATTCATAATGACCGGTCCTGGTGTTAAATGCGGTCTTCCACTCATCGCCCGCCTTGATCCTTACGAGGTTATATGCCGCCCTCAGGTCGAGTTTGGTAAAGACCGTGGCCCTTTTAAGGCGATCGAACAGCTCGGAAATCAAGGGTATCGGGTAAGCGTTCTTGATGCGATTGAGACCCCTGTAATCGATGCAAGGCCTCAACTCACCGCCCTTCTTTTTCACAAAGAAAAATCCAGCCCCTGCCGGGGACGAGGATTTGCGAATGTGTCCGCGTGAAAGCGCCTCCTTCACGTACTCCTCCATGGCCTCATTCTCCGCTACCGACAGTGGATAGACCTTGCCACGAGGAGGAACGGCACCAGGTGGTAACTCGATGGCACAATCGTATGGGCGGTGCGGAGGTAGGGCAACCGCGCGCACCTTATCGAATACATCCCGGTACTCCTCGTATTCAGGAGGCAACAGAGAGTCAGAGGAAGTACACAGCAACTTGACAGGCCCATGGATGCAACTAGCCCCACACTGCGGTGACCACGAGAGGATCTCGGCCGATCTCCAATCGAAAGTCGGATTATGCTTCTGGAGCCAGGGGTACCCCAAGACCACCGAGTAGTGTGGAGACGAAATAACCTGGAAGCAGACCGACTCTCTGTGAACGGCACCAATGGCTATCCCCACTGGAAGGGTCTCATGAGTCACGTGTGGCGGCAGAAGGGGTCTGCCTTCTATCGCCTCAAGAGCCAGTGGAGAACCTCGGGCCTGCAGAGGAATGGAATTGGCGGCAGCGAACACACTATCAATGAACAAACCACCAGCACCAGAGTCCACCAACGCCTGGGTCGTCACTGAGCCCCCGACCCAGGAGAGGACAACAGTGATCAGTGGTTTGTCAACACGGGAAACCGGGGACGAGGAAACTCCACCCAAGATCTGCCCCCGACAGGATCTCAGGTGCGAGCGTTTCCCGGACGGTTCGGACATGCCAACCGAAAATGCCCACCGAGACCACAGTACATGCATCGACCCTCGCGTCTTCGGAGTACCCTCTCCCCCTCGGACAGGCGAGCAAAGCCCAGCTGCATGGGTTCACCCCCAGCCAAGTCATCCCCAGGAGGCATGGGAGGAGAGGGAGGCACGGGTGGGACAGCAAAGGTAGGCGACAATCTGTTAGGAGGCCTCCGCAGACTCTCCTTAAAGGAAGGTCTCTCCCTGAGTCTGGTGTCAATCAAAATCAAGAAAGAAATAAGAGACTCGAGCTCCACTGGTAGGTCCTTAGCTGCAACCTCATCCTTCAAGGCATCCGAGAGACCATGAGAGAAAGCAGCGACTAGAGCCTCATTATTCCAGCCCACCTCTGCTGCCAGGGTACGAAACTCAATGGCGTATTCAGCTAGGGATCGTGAACCCTGTCTGATGGACATAAGGAGCTTCGCAGCAGAGGCAGCACGAGCCGGCACATCGAATACCCTCCGAAGAGAAGCAACAAAACCGGAAAACTCGGCAACCACCGGATTGTTGTTCTCCCATAAAGGGCTGGCCCAGGCCAAGGCCTTGTCCGAGAGCAGCGAAATTAAGAAGCCCACCTTTGATCTCTCAGTAGGAAAGGCATGTGGCAGCAACTCGAAATAAATGCCCACCTGGTTAAGGAAACCTCGGCACTGAGTTGGCTCTCCCCCAAAGCGCTGTTCTCCCCCAAAGCGCTGTGGAAGGGGGGCAGAACCGGTCATACCCCGAAACACCGCAGGCGCAACAACAGGTGTCGGGGTAGACTCTGGCGCAACAACCGGAGCGGCAGTAGGAGCGGGCCCAGGAGCGACAACCGACCCATCGGCAACGGAAGCGAAATGAGCCGTGCGTTCAAGCAGGGTTTGCAACGCCACGGCGAACCGACCCAACAGGTAATCCTGCTGATCAAGTCTGGCAACCAGCGTGGGTAGCGAGGATGGCCCTGTACCATCAGAATTCATGGCTTGGTCCTAATGTCACGGAACCATGAACCAGACGTACAACAACAGATAAGTGAAAATAAGAAGGCTTTATTGAAAATCAAGCTGTAAAGCAAAAGTCCAAACGGATGGCGAAACCGAGGCAGAGTCCTTGCGAAGCCAGAGGTCAGGAACCAGGAGGGTAGTCAGACGAAGCCGGGATCAGGAACCAGCAGGGTAGTCAGACGAAGCCGGGATCAGGAACCAGCAGGGTAGTCAGACGAAGCCAGGATCAGGAACCAGCAGGGTAGTCAGACGAAGCCAGGATCAGGAACCAGCAAGGTAGTCAGACGAAGCCAGGATCAGGGACCAGAAGCAGCAGCAGTCTTAGAAGCATGTGAACACAGGAGGACCAAGCAAGGAACTGAAGCCACAGACCTCCTATATATATGAGCTAGGCATCCAGCTCCTCCCAGTGGGAAGGAGGAGCCGCAGGGTGGGAGGCTACAAGAAACCCAGAAACCAAGATGGCCGCCAGCACATGTCAAACGAAGGAGAACAGCAAGAAGGTAAGATCATGACAAGCTGGCACCATACCCGTCTGTAAACTATGCTTAAAGATCAAGAATAATGGTCTGGCAATCACCGGGCTGAGCTCTTTAAGAACCCTCGAGTGCAAGCCATCTGGTCTTGGTGATTTATTTATGTTAAGTTTCTCTAGTTTAGTTCTAAGTCTATCTTCTGTTAGCCATGGCGGTATTTCCTGAGGTGTGCTGTTTAGTTTGGCCTTACAAGCTGGGTTAGTGTAGCCCCCCAATTCTTTTGTGAAGACTGAAGAGAAGAAATTATTTAACACTACCGCCTTTTCCCTGTCCTCTGTGGCCAAAACTCCCTTATCATCTTTTATGGGGCCAATGTGTTCTGGCCTCGCTTTCTTACAGTTTATATACTTAAAGAATTTCTTGGGGTTCTTTTTTCTCTCTTCCGCTATATGTCTCTCTTGTTCTATTTTAGCCGCCCTGATTTTGTCTTTACATTTCTTCTTATTACACTCTTTGTAATACTTGAATGCTGCCAATGACCCCCTCAGTCTTGTATTTTTTGAAGGCCTTTCCTTTAGCATTAATATGCATTTTTATGTTGGAGTCAATTGGTTGGGCAGGTCCTCATAGATATCTGTGCATGGGAATTTTGATGTGTACAACACCGGATTACCAGGGTAAATAGTATTTTTTTATACAATCAATACAATATTGGCAGTCTTTCCCTATGGAAGATACATACTTACAACATCCTTCTTTGTTGTTTTAAAGAGATATTTGTCTCTTTGGATTTTGCGAGATAACCTTTCCTCCCTCCATTTACTATTGGGGTACCCTTTGAGGTATTTTTACCCCTGAACTAAACTGGTAAATATATTAATGTTATCAAATTTGATACCTACTCCCTAATAGGAGACCCATGCAATTTATATCTTCCAATGTATTCCTATATTGCAGTCTCTCATTACTATACGTGCTATACTCGGCTTGGCTATCATATCCTCTACGGGTCAACGTTAAGAGGTCAGGTGTCTCAGTCCCCTCCTCTCCACTCACTCCGGTTTCTGCACCTTCGTTGTTTCCACTCCCGGCAAACGAAAAGGTTCAGGTCTCTTTAAGGTACATTGTGTCATTAGTTTTAGAATTATGATATTCATTTGGGCACTCAATATAGGACTATTGATATATGCCCCATTGTAATTATATTTGTCCTATTTTTCATGCTTTTTCCTTTTGCAATTCAGAAATGTTCACTCTCGAGAAATATCTATCAAAACTCCTGAAGAAGCTATTATGAAGATGGCGAAACATGTAGAGTTGATATTATCGAGTGCATTTTTGTGCTTTTAACATTTTAACCAATGTTGTGTCTTGTCCCAATCCTATATGTTTAATAAAATGTGTATTTTTTGAGAATTCAGATTTTTCTCCATCATTTGCACCTTTAAAGTCCCACCTAGCCCCCTCTATTGTAGTTTTCATTTGTTTCAGGGATGTGGTGCTTCTCATTGTCATAAACCTCTAGCAATATTTCTCAAAATTCTATTCAAATTTATATGTGTCACATCCTCATGCCCTTGGATCTTGGGGCTTTGAGTTGATCTCTTGGTGTTCCTTTTCTTCCTCCCCTTTTCCCTCGGTATTAGTGTCCTTATATTGCCCTTGTGTTTACTATTACTATAATTAATACTGAAACTAATTGACCTATGGTTGTCCCGTATTTCTATATCCATGAGCAGGTCTGTATTGTTGGTAATCAGTAGGTAAAGTACCGCATTGTTTCTTGTTGGTGCATTCACCATCTGACCCATGAAATTGTCCTGCAAAACATTTAGGAACTGCCGAGCCTTTGCTGAATGCGCGGTTTCTTCTGCCCAGTCTATATCTGGATAATTAAAGTCCCCCATTATAATGACATTTCCCATCCTTGCTGCCAATCTTATCTGTAAAAGGAGGTCTGCCTCCCCCTCCTCCCTCAGGTTGGGGGGCCTATAGCATACGCCCAATATTACCTTCCCCACAGTGCCTTCCCTTTAAAGTTGTACCCATAGGGATTATGCCTCGTCCATAGCTCCATTATTAATATCATCCCTCATATTTACCTGTATACTGTTCTTAATATACAGACATACCCCTCCCCCTTTTTTACCTTCTCTATCTCTGCGATAAAGGGAATACCCCTGAATGGTCGCCATCCAGTCATGAGAGCTGTCAAACCAAGTCTCAGTTATCCCCAGAAAATCTAAGTCCTCCTCAAACATCAGCAGCTCCAGCTCTCCAATTTTGTTAGCCAGGCTTCTGGCATTGGTATACAAGCCTCGTAATTTTGACCGGTTACATATATCCTCATTTGATGTTTACCGCAGAAACATTTGGCGAAACCCCTATATCTGTTCCAGAGGATACAAATTAATCATATACAGATGCCAAAAAGTGGGCAATATAAATACGCCCTAGTGGTGGTGGACATGTCCTCCGGGTTGGCCAAAAGCCTATGCCGTTACAAACATGAGAGCCAAGAAATTACTCAGTGAGATATTATGTAGATTTGGGGGCCCAAAGGTGATAGAGAGCGATCAGGGCCCAGCTTTCACAGCAACCCTTACAAAAGAGATTTTGGTAGCACTGGGAGTTCAGTTGGCTCTACACACCCCATACACCCTACACACCCCATACCACCCTCAAAATAGTGGGAAGGTAGAAAGGATGAATGGGACTTTAAAGAACAGGATGTTAAAGATTGCCCAAGAGACTAACATGAGTTGGCCAGAGAGTTGTTTTATTGCCCTGTTCAGTGTCAGACACACCCCCTGGGGGAAACATGCCCTGTCTCCTTATGAAAGTTTGTTTGGTTCAGCCCCCAGACTTGGCTGCTACTTTCCACAGAAGTTGCAGTTACAATCTGATGTGTTAACTAGTTATGTTACACGTTTGTCTAAAGCATTAACTAATATCCATTCTCGAGTATTTTCCTCTATTCCAGATCCAGAAACAAATTCGGGAACCCACAGTCTTCAGCCAGGAGATTGAGTGTTTGTGAGGAGATTCACAAGGAAAAATTCACTTGATCCCCGATATGAAGGACCATTCCAGGTGCTGCTGACTACAGTTACATCAGTCAAGCTAGAAGGGAAATGCACCTGGATACACGCCTCCCACTGCAAGAAAGCTCAATCTCCTGAAGACAAGATTCTGCCGGCAGCACAATGATTGTGCTGTATATCCTTTTTCCTTTAAGTCTGATAAAAGCTCAGCAGGTGATTATCACCAAAATAGGTACGCAACAGGCGGCTATCACTAAGACAAATGGTATCGCTACATTTTGGTACAATTCATCCAGCACACAAGTGGTTGCATTTGCTTTTGATTTTTTGTAGTATAATACCCCTGATAAATACACTGACCTAGCACCCACTCACAGGAGGAAGGGAACAGCTGCCTCCGGAAGCTTTGACCCTCTTGTGTACATAGATGCTATAGGGGTCCCCGATGAATTTGAAGCCAGGGATCAGGTAAGAGCTGGTTTTGAGTCTATGTTAAGTTGAAGAAAAACTCAGGTATTACAGACCCTTGGGATCAATATTTTAGCTGGATGAGTGGGTGGCAGAAGGTGGTTGCCCAGGTAGGGATAAAACAGTACTAATGATCCTAGTTCTTTTACCCCTTATTGTATGCTGTATTCTACCATTTGTAAAGAAGTTAATGAGCAAGGCTGTAGACAATAGCACACCTACATTTCTCCACCAAGAAGAAGACCGCCTTATGGCCCTCTACAGTCACTCCCTATTCATAATTTCACAGTTCTATAGGGTTAAAGGGATAGGTAGCAGCTGACTGCCATCTCCAAGCTGTATCAAGGGGGTAGTGAGCTAGTTACTGCCCTTCTCTATATACAGCCTCAAAAAAAAGTTTCGGAGGAGTATGGGCCAGGTGAGTAGGCGCTTTAGTAATAGGGACAGATTGAAATAGACATTTCAAGGGGAGAAACTGCTATGGATGTAATCAATGGTTATAGTGAAATGCCTATTTCACTTTTGATGTTTATGATATTTATGTTATAATATTTATGCTACTGTTGCAGTTTATTTCCTTTGCCTTATTTCCTTATTTAAAATGGCTGCTAGATCACCCCTCCCTTTGTCTGAGCAAAGAGGGAGACCTCAAAAGGAGAACACACCCAACAGATAACATTCCTAGCTCGGAGGGAGGGTACCTTATAGTGAACATAACCAATGCAGATATAATCTCAGACACTTCTGGTCCTATCCAAAACACAAGTACACACTATAGAGGGATACGCTTTGTTCATATTTCATGTTTGAGGTTTATAACAATGACTCCAGACCCAAGTACCACGCTATCTCCCTTTGAAATTTTGATGGGGAGACCCTTCCCAACCCCATGAATCCATTAATTCTCATATCTAGAGATTTGCAGCAGATGCAAGAGGAATATGTGGCAGAATTAATTGAAAAATTAAACAGTGATTATGGTGATATTTCGCTCTCGTTTCCTTTGCCAACAGGTGCACCAACCCACCCATTCAAGCCTGGAGACAGAGTCCTGGTGAAGACCCCCCATAAGCTGACGTCGCTAGACCCACCCTACGGACCTCCTGCGACGGTTCAAGCAGTGACCAGAACAGCGGTATTGACAGACGACTCCCCGGTTTGGCTCCACGCATCGCAACTGAAGGAAGCCCCACCTCTGGACCCCACGACTGCGGACCGGAGATTGTGACGAGCACCAGACGAATTCCAGTTGGATTCAGACAGACGCATTGGTACAATGCCAACGGACACCCCTACTCCTGGAAGACTTTCCATTCGTGCAGCAGTGGTACTCTTTGTAGAAGGCTTAACACTAGTAGCCACTGTCTGGTTACTTGCAACATGTGCTCACCACCCGGAGAACCTCTCCTCATTTTGCCCTTCCTCACCCCAGGAAAGGAGAGAGACACGAGATATTCATGTCTCCACTTTACAATAACCACTTTAAGCTTGCTGAAGAGGAGAAACATAACTACTTACTTTTTTAGGCCGCATTTACGATTCCATTGCTGTTGACAGCTTAACAACATCAGCAGAATCACTCCCTCACTAGTCATTTTAGGGAGCTGTTGCTCCCTCACTGGCCAAAATGCGGCAGAATCTTCCTTAACAGCAAAGGAGAAACACTGTAGACAGGTGAATAGTTTTGCTGTTCTAGCCATCAATCCAATTGCTGGAGAATGTTAGTTTATTTGCTAATTTGCTCTAGCATTCTCTAGAATTGTAGAATTGTTGAATTGTATCTCTTGCTAAATAGTGCAGAAACGTTAAGCCACATGGCAATTAAGTACATTACATAGTGACCATTCCAGCATTTACTTAAAAAAAATGCCCTTTTTACTTTTTTATATTGTTTTATTCACTGACATGACAGCACAGCTTGTTCTCAATCGCTCTTCTGGATAACAGGGGGCAGTGGTTGACTATGTCACACACAAACAGGGAAATACAGTGTATTCCGTGTCTGTGTACTCTGCATTTTTAGAAGGCTGTGTCTTCTGTGATCCATCCTCCTATAGGCTGAAGCTGCAAGTGACAGGCTGTGATTGGCTAATGCTTCATATCTACTTTGAAGCTACTGGGCCCTCTTAATCTATTAGATTGTAAGCTCTTTTGATCAGGGCCCTCTTAATCCTCTTTTATTTTATTGTATTGTAGCTGTATTGTCTCCCTTTTATATTGTAAAGCACTACTTAACTGTTGACACCATATAAATCCTGTATAATAATAATAATACTGCTGCTGCAGAAAGAGTGTGGAATCGCTTGAAACTGTCTATGTCATTCTTATTTATAAATTAGAAGTCTGATGCTCTACTAACTACAGTACTAACAGCTGCGATTCCGACATTGAAGCTCAGGCTGGGAGTGCTTGTCAATCAATAAGGCAGGACTGAGGGCGTGGTCAGTAAACAGACTAGAGGAGACACAGGCACACCGTGCTTAGGCACATCGTTCTGTATCTGAACACAAACTGAACATGCAGGCCATAGGTGTCTGCAGTCTACTGCATTAGGGTGTGCACCCCAAAGCAGAGGGAAGCTACATCGCACAGGGTGATTAGGGTGCGCTCAGCAGTGTTAATTTCGTCCACTAAAATGATTTTGTCTACTAAATTACGACTATTTTAGTCTACTAAAATGCAACTAAAACAAAACAATTCAGATGACTAAAATATGACTAAAACTAAAATGGCATTTTGGTCATAAGACTAAAATACAACTAAAAGTAAAATGACATTTTTGTCAAAAGACTAGGACTGAAACTAAATCAAAAATTGACATCAAAATTAACACTACTCTGCTGGCCTTTTCTAAATCGGCAACACAATTCCATCCAGAGCTGTAATAATAGCACATTAAAGTTTAAACATGTATTGCTCTACCGCATAAGTAAGGGGCATCTACTAAGCTGCTGAAAGAGAAAAAATTAAGAAAAATACTTTTCTTACAATTTTTCTTAGTATTTAAATGTTGATAATATATTTAGGATATACGTGCAATAAAAGTACAGTATTTAAACCGGAAGAAACAGCAGTATGGCGCCGCACCAGATGACTTCAGAGTGACAAACCGCGTAGGGCGGAGCCAAGCGTCATAGCGTCACTTCCGGTTTTTCGTCTGTGGAACGCAGGAAGATTCCCGGACATTCTGTTTAGACCGCACTGCGCTGCTCACTGTAATCTTCTATGTAAGTGATCTATTTTTAATAAAGCATGTATTGCATATACTACACTATGAGTACTTTTTCCATGTGTTTTCCATGAGGAACTACCCTTCTGAGTGAAAGTGTGGGGAGAGGAGCGGCTCACGTGCTGGACCACTATACAAGGGCTGTTTACCCCTTTTTAGGGGTCTGGAATCTGTGTTAACAGTGTTAACCCCGAGGGGGGGGCATGAGTAAAAGCACCATCTACCGCACACCGGGGGTTGTGTTCCTGAATCTGGGATTACCAAAGTAAACTGGGACTTTATCCTAACACTGGACACATTGCAGAGTAGGAGACCTGTATAAGGACACTTATCCCTCACGAACGGACTACTACTATATATCCCCTTTGCCACTGTCCCCACTGTATGGTCAGAAGGATCCCCCGTTAAGGGGTCTCCCATGGTTACACATATATACTGGGCAAAAGGGATTGCCACCTATACTTTGCACATTATAATTCTTTGCACTTTGCAGCATTGCACTTTCTTGCAGATTGGATTAAGTATTTATCACAGTAGCACTTATGTATGTAGTTTTTTATTGCCTGTTTGTGTCATTTAGGCTATTATGGATTTTTTATAATTTATGGATTTTATGAGTTATGAATTCCTCATACGTTTGACTACACATACACACGTTTCAGTGGGTTGGTCTGTTAGTCAACCTACAACTGGCACATTCACATATTTGTTATTTATTCACATTCAGTCTCCCTTTTCAACAGGCAGTGCCACTACTCACTTGCACATTAGCACCTTTCACCAGTTTTGGGACACCACCACCAGGTGGCAATTCTTAGTGAGGGCAACAGCCGCATAATTATTTGTAGGTCCATAGCGCAGGGGAAACCCTCTCGTTTTTAATATTTTTGTTTGTTTATGAAACATGGTTTTATTTATAAAGACGTTATATATATCACAATGGCTAAGGCCTCTTGCACACGATGCTCCTGTTTGAGCATCTCCTTTTGGCCTCTTGCACACAATACTCCGGTTTAGCATCTACTTTTTCCAGACCTTTTTTCTTGTATGTATTTGCGAGTATTCTTGCGTATTTGTGTGCATTGAGGCTTAAATTACTGACCAAAAATGCAGATTTTTCTATTTTGTTCTTACTAAAGACTGCAGAGCGCTTGTTTATGCGCCTGTGTGCACAGGCACATTACAATTAATGGGCTGTATTTTAGCTGAGAACAAAAGAAAAAAAAGCTGTACTGGGCTTTTTCAAGCTGCGAGATGCTCAAACAGGAGTATCGTGTGCAAGAGGCCTAAATCTGTGTCTGTAGTGCATGATCAAACCTTAATACCATTAATAATAACATATTAGATGTTATTAAAAATAGTATATTAGACAAGACTAAAATACGACTCAAACTGAAAACACATTTTAGTCAAAAGACTACGACTAAAACAAAATTGAAATTTGCTGCCAAAATTAACACTGGTGCTCAGGCACACCTGGCACAACGTATGCGCGCGCCTTTGATGCAGACATGGATCTGCTTCTGTGCCTGGTGTGAAAGGAAGCGTAGAAAAGAAACATACATTAACAAACACTCACTTAGATAAAAACATTTTTTAGGGTAACATTCACTTGCCGACCAGTGACGTTGACTGTACTGAGGCAAAGGGGTTCAAAACCGTCCAGCGACGTAGACCTACGTCGCTGGACTCCTCCCCTTGTGGGCAGCACGCGCGCGGCGCCAGAGGCTCGCTCCCGCTGTATTAAGTCACAGCGGGAGTCGGGCCAGGGGATCACCGCTGCTCTTCCCCGATCGTCGGGGAATCGAGTGTGGAGATCCGCCCGCTTGTGTAAACAAAGCGGGCAGATCTCCTAAGTGACAGACAGGGTCAGATTGAAGGGTTCAGCATAGCTCAACCCTCTCCTCTCAACTCAGTCACCTCCCCCCACACACGTTAGTAAGCACCAGGCACACTTAACCCCTTGATCACCAATAAAAATTAACCCCTTCCCTGCCAGTGTCATTTTTACAGTAACAGTGCATATGTGCACTGGTAACCCCAAAAGTGTCAAAAATGTCAGTCAAGGGTCCGATCTGTCCGCCGCAATGTCGCAGTCCCGCAAAAAAATCGCAGATCACCGCCATTACTCGTTAAAAAAAAAACAACAAAAATGACAGAAATCTTTCCTTTAGTTAACCACTTGCCGACTGCGCACAGTATATTTACTGCGGCAGTCAGCCCCTCACAGGCAGAGCGACGTAGGTCTACGTCGCTAGCCTGTGGGGCTCTGGGGAGCGAGCGCACGCCGCCGGAGGCGCGCTCCTGCTCCCGCGCGGTCACGGACCCCCCCGCGTGTGTGACCGGCGGACCCGATGTCCGCCGGTCACTCGGCGATCGTCGGGGGAGGGGGAGAAAGTCAGGCGGCTTGTGAAAACAAGCCACCTGTCATTCTCCCCGGTGTAGAAACACTGATCACACGGTTCTACAATGTACAACCGTTGATCAGTGTAACTACACCTCAAGCCACAGCCAGTCACAGTAAGAATCACTCCCCTAGGGACACACACAGCCCCTCCCTCTCAAATAAAGTTAACCCCTTCACTACCAGTGTATTTTTACAGTATCAGTGCATATGTATAGCACTGATTACTGTAGAAATGTCACTGGTAACCCCAAAAGTGTCAAAAATGTCAGTCAAGGGTCCGATCAGTCCGCCCCAATGTCGCAGTACCGCAAAAAAAATCGCAGATCGCCGCCATTACACGTTAAAAAAAAACAACAAAAATGACACAAATCTTTCCCTTTGTTAGTAAACGCGATAACTTTTGCGCAAACCAATAAAAATACGCTTTTTGCGATTTTTTTTACCAAACATAGGTAGCATAAAACAAATTGGCCGAAAATGTTAAAAAATTTTGATTTTTACATTTTTTTGGGGGGGAATTTCATATAAAAAAATGTGAAAAATATTGTTATTTTTGCAAAATTGACGCTCTTTTTTTGTTTATAGCGCAAAAAATAAAAATCGCACAGGTGATCAAATACCACCAAAAGAAAGCTCTGTTTGTGGGAAAAAAAGGACGCCAAATCCGTTTAGGTACAGCGTCGCACGGCCGCGCAATTGTCCGTTAACCTCACGCAGTGCCGAATCGCAAAATACCCCCTAGTTTTTTAGCAGCCAAATCCTCCGGGGCTTAAGTGGTTAATAAACGCAATAACTTTTGCGCAAACCAATCAAAATACGCTTATTGCGATTTTTTTTTACCAAAAATATGTAGCAGAAAACAAATTGGCTTAAAATGTTAAAAAATTTTGATTTTTACATTTTTTGGGGGGGGGGGGGGGGATTTCATATAAAAAATGTGAAAAATATTGTTATTTTTTCAAAATTGTCGCTCTTTTTTTGTTTATAGTACAAAAAGTAAGAATCACACAGGTTATCAAATACCAACAAAAGAAAGCTCTGGGGAAAAAAGGACGTAAATTTCGTTTGGGTACGGCGTTGCATGATTGCGCAATTGTCAGTTAAAGTCGCACAGTGCCGAATCGCAAAAAGTGGCCTGGACATAAGACAGCAAAATCCTCCGGTGGTAAAGTGGTTAAAAACATACATTTTTGCCCAATTCACAAAGAATGAATTGACAGGCAGATTGGCTGGCTGAATGGCTAGGGTAATTTATATAAATAGACCCCTGAATGTCATCCAGTTAGGGTTTACGTTGACTTTAATGTTTGTTTAGAAGTGTATTTTAGAGGTCCGCGTGTTCTTTACACCATCTTAGTATTAGACTGATAAGCGATGCATACCATAACTGTGCATTTAACTCTACTTCAACCAGTTCTGTCTATGCTGAGTTTAAATGAAACAGAGAAAACAGAATCCTGATTAAGAAAATGACTTTTATTTTGGGATGTCATTTTCAACTTCCTGTAAATGACACAGAAACAAGCAGGTGTAATACAAGTCTATCTTAAGACATGAAGTGTTATAAGCCGACAGAACAAGCAAAAACGTAATGCTACGTTGTTAATATGTGCACGATGATAGATGAAAGAAGGATTAAATATTAAAATAGATCTAAACCCTAACTGGATGACATTCAGGCTACCGTTCTTAATACTGTTTTCATCCTTTGCTGAGTCTTAGGGCTGCTGATCTCCCCCAGCCTTTTTCAGACACTTTCTGTCTATGTGCACTTATGTTGCATATCATTGCTCTGGACCTAATGATTCCTAACAATGGTGGACCATGCCTGGGCATAGTAGGCCGGCCTGGCCATCAGCAGTCTCCAACAGGAGTACTTATGAAAGGGTGATCATACAAGAATAAAACTAAGAAATAGTTGTCATCCCACAACAATGCCAGAACAAGGACCTTCAAGAGGGTATCACCAGGTTTTGTTTCAAAACAGACATTTGGGGTTTTATAAAAAAAGAAAAAAAACAACAAATACACATACCTTCATGCTTCATCACTGTGAAGCTGCAGCTGTCTCCCGCCCACTCCAGGCCTGAGAAGTGAGCAATCACATGACTGCTGATCACTCAGTTCTCGGCCCATTCTGAACAAAGAGCGGTGACTGCTGGTCACCGCTCTCTGCTCTGCCCGTCCAGTGCTCACTGGAGCACCGAGCAAGAGAGGGGTTGGGAGTGGATGACTCAGCCTTTCAGCAGCATGCTGAGAGGCTGAGCCAGCTGCTAATCAGGCACCTGGGTGGATCCTGACATTATTGTCAGGAAACATCCGGAAACTGGAGCAGCTCTATGACATCAGCCGATGGCAGGCTAATTTTGGGTGGTCACAGGAGTGCACCCAGAAGAGGAATTACCATAAAAGCTTTGGCCATACTTCTCTTTTATTAAAAGCAGCACAATTAAATATTAAGTGCAACTCCTGCCAATTTTTCTTAGTTTACAGTAAAACCTTCATCAGACTTCTACTGATGTCTAGGTTCCCACTGAAAAAGTTTACCCTTGCTTCTTCCCTAAGAGACCGAAAGATCAAAGTAATTGGGACAGGAAGTGGGGAGATCTTACTAATGAGGACGCAGACAACAATTAACCACTACTATACAAAAAAAGAATATTGCTTCTATTAAAGAGTAACTCTACTTTCGGGGGGGGAAAAAATAGCAAATAAAGATAAAATACTATAGCGTATACAGTTGTGACACAAGTCATATTGTAAGTGAATGACCTTTCCTTTTCAATCTGCAGCTGCTGTAATTTTCTTAAAATGCAATGCAATATGGCTACCTGGAGGTGTTCTCTACTCAGAATGTGTACTGACCACACCCCAGAAACATCATTTCCTGCTTGTGTGATCTTCACAGAAGTCTGTACTACGATAAAAGTCAGATTTCAGGCATCCCCTGCAACAAAAATGTCATTTTTTGTGAGATACTCCCAATAGGAGCACATCTAAAAGAATGCAGGCCCATCAGATTTCCTCATTAGTGCTCTGGAGGTGCACAGCTGATTGATAACTATGAAACCACTCCAATTAGCCCACTCAGCACAGAGGAACAAACAGGGATTTCTTCAGAATAACAACAGGTAGGAATCTGTACCAAAGGTTATTATAATCCTTGGGATATATATAGACCATCGAGGGGGGAATGTTTTTTTCTCAACAAAAGTGGAGTTACGCTTTAAGAAAAATTGTCCTCTTGGTCCTTGTTGGAAAGAATTGCCATTGCATGGACCACTATCACTTACTGAGACAGTAAGTAGGGGAAATCCTCCCTAGCAGGAACAAAGACAACAATAATAGAATTTTTGTAAAATCTTACCATAAAATTCTTTTCTCTGAGTCCTCTGACAGTCGTCGCCGCTCTTAATTCATTATGATTGGGTAATGGCTGTGCACTCTAGGAGTAAGCTAGGCAGTTATTAAACAGTTAATAACAATAGGTTTTTTAACCAGACACATCTCTAGGGGGCTGTCCCACAGACATTATCTCCCAGCTACTTCCTGTATCTTAACAGTTTCGTAGCAAGCAGTACAACAAGGCAAACACAACCCCATATCCATAAAAATAGACCCTAGAGGGGCGGGGGCAACGACTGTCAGAGGACTCAGAGAAAATAATTTTACGGTAAGATTTTACAAAAATTCTATTTTCTCTTACGTCCTCTGACAGTCGTCGCCGCTCTTAATTCATTACGGTTGGGATGTCCCAAAGCAGTAGAAAGGTGTGAGGGGTGGGGAAAAAACGCAACCATCAAGAGGTAACGAAGGCCACCCCAGGCAAAAAACATTGCCCTTAAAGGAACTGGAAAAAACCAGGACCACAAAAAATCAAAGAAGAGCCAAAACACTCTTCAAACAACTGCTGCACTTAAAACTTTGCGGCCAAAAGAAGCATCCGAGGATGCCAAAACATCAAGTTTGTAAAACTTGTAAAGGTGTGCACAGACGACCAAGTCGCCGCCGTACACACCTGAGCCACAGAAGCCTGATGGTGAAAAGCCCCAGAGGCACTGATGGCCTGAGTGGAATGAGCCTTTACAGGGAAAGGAGGAACCTGACCCCTAACGGAATAGGCCTGAACTACATTCTGTCTGATCCATGTCGAAATGGTCGCTGCGGACGCAGCAAAGCCCTTCCGAGGTCCCTCAGGAAGGACAAACAAGGAATCAGCTTAAGAATGCAAGGCCACTTCTTTAGGATGCTTAAGCTTTTCACAGAGTGAAGGCAGAACAACCTCTTCAGGAAGGTGGAAGGAAGAGACCACCTCGGGCAAAAACTACTGGTTTAGTCGCAAGACTACCTTGTCCCTATGTAGCACCAGGTAAGGTGAACGGCAAGACAAGGCTGCTATCCCGGACACCCTGCGAGCAGATGCGATAACCACTAAGAAGGCAACCTTCCGGGATAAAACAGGCAGAGGAACATCACTGATGTTCTCAAAAGGATATCGTTGCAAAACTGACAACACCAAATTCAAGTCCCAAGGAGGCACCGGAGCCGTCCTTGGGGGAGCCACATGACGCACCCCCTGAATGAAGGTGCAAATCAACAGAATGGTCGCCAGGAGGCGCTGGAAAAAAGACAGCCAAAGCTGACAACTGGCCCTTAATCGAGGTCAGCGCTAAACGCTAATCTATCCCATCCAGCAGGAAGGCCAAGACCTTCGCTACTGAGAAGGCATGCGGGTGAAGACCCCGCAAATCACACCAGGTAAAATAGGCTTTCCCGGTGCGATGATAAATCTTCCTGGAAACCGCTGTCCGAGCCTTCAGTAATGCAGGAATGACCGCATTCGGAAGACCCCTATACCGCAAGACGTGGCTTATAACAGCCACTCCGTTAAAGCCACCCACTGTAAAGAAGGATGGAAGATCCGCCCTTGAGACAGAAGATCGGCTCACGATGGTAGCCGCCAAGGAGGTTTGACGCCCATATGTATGATGCCTGCGTACCACGACCAACGTGGCCCATCTGGGGCCACCAGAACCACAGAGATTTGTACTGACGCCACGCGGCGAAGGAACCTGGATAACAGTGGAATCAGAGGGAAAGCATACATCAGTCGATACTGATGCCAAGGAATCACCAACGCGTCCGTGGCGTCCACCAGAGGATCGCGCGTTCTGGACACAAACCAATATTAGTTTATTGTTCAGACGGGACGCAAACAGATCCACGTCCGAAATCCCCCACCGGATACACAGGAGTTGGAACACTCCTGGATGTAGGGACATTCTCCCCGGTCCCAGCCCTGGCGGCTCAAGTAGTACGCCTGCCAATTCTCCACTCCCGAAATGTGAACAGCAGAAATTGCCGGAACATGCGTTACGGCCCAACTTGAATCTCTACCACCTTCAAGGACGCCCGGTGTACTTCTGGCGCCCCCATGGTGATGTAAGCCACTGCTGTGGCGTTGTCCGTCTGCACTCGGACTGGACAGCCCCGAATTTGGGATGTCCACCGGAACGAGCAAAGCTTTATCGCTCGAAGTTCCAACACGTGTATTGGGAGTGAGGTCTCCCCATGGACCACAGACCTTGGGCAGACAACTTGCCCAGTACTCCACCCCAGCCCAAAAGGCTGGCATCCGTGGCCAACACTTACCATAACAGAGGCCGGAATGACCGGCCCTGAGTCAAGGCTGGCGATTGGAGCCACCACAAGAGGTCAAGTCTCACTTGATGTCTGAGAGAAATTCTCATGTACAAGGATTGAGGAGTTCTGTCCCGTCTGGTCAAGATCTCTGCTTGAAGAGATCTGGTGTGAAATTGAGCAAACGGAACGGCCTCAAAGGCCGACACCATCCTATCCAGCGACCGCATACAGGTCCGCAGGGAGGAGAGATCCTTGTCTCTGAGAGACTTGATCTCCCGAGCCTGGGTAGAGACCAGGACCATGCCCAGATACTGAATATGCACTGACGGTGTCAGTGTCGATTTTTGGAAGTTCATGGTCCACCCAAATTCCTGAAGGAATTTGGATTGTCACTGACAGATCCTGAGACAGGGTTGCAGTGGACCTTAACAGAAGGTCGTCCCGATAACCAAGGATGGCAATCCCCTTTAAACGCACTAAGTTAATACAGGGGCCAAAACTTTGGTGAAGACTCTGGGCGCCGAGGCGAGGCCGAAGGGCAACGCACAAACTGAAAAAGCTACCCCGCTACTGTGAAGCGGAGATACCTCTGGTGAGCCTTGAAAATAGGGATGTGGAGATATGCATCATGCAAGTCGATGGAGACTAGAAGTCCCCTGGACTAAATGACACTACTACGGATCCGATAGATTCCATTCGGAACTTCTGCACCCGCACCTAGCGGTGTAGCGACTTTCAGATCCAGAATAGGACACACTTTCCCCTCTTTACTGGGGACAGTGAATAGGTTGGAGTAAAAACCCCTAAACCTGTCCTGCACAGGTACTGGTATAATGACTCCCTGGGCGAGCATGTCTTGCACCGCCCCTCGGAGGTCTTCAAGGCGGTCTGGCGACCACCTGAGGTTTGGTAGAAAGAACCTATCTGCAGGGAAGGACCGAAAACTCTATCTTGTATCCAGAGCGAAGCAGCTCGTGAACCCACCTATCCAGAATCTCGGACAACCAAGGTTCCTGGAACCACTCAGACGTCCCCTCACCCCAGCTATGGGTGAGGGTGTCCCTGCATGAAGAGATGGATTGTGTCGCCGAACCAAGTGAACTGGTCTTGGGCTTGCCTGACCACAGTGCTTGAAACAGCACAATCTGCTCCACATTCAGGCACCTTGTCAGTTAGGCCATACGAGATAGACTGGCCACCTGGGGTTTAATGGTCCCCTTACACTGCGCCCCGACGGCGCGAAAAGACCCCCATACAACCTCAAAGGAAGGTCCCTGCCTGTTACGGGGAGGTTCATCCATCACGGCCTGGGGTAGAAGAGTACTCTTACCCACAATCATGTCATCTGGAGTGTCCCCAAGAGACGAACTCCAACATACAGCAATAAGCGTGGTCCACCAACCAACTTTTAAACCCATTACCAAAGCAAACACAGGCTTCAGCAAGGAACCCGCTACCAGATAGATGTGGCAGGAAAGTGTCTCCACCCGCCTATTCGCCAGGTATTGAAAACACCGGGGAATCCTCCACGGCATTAAAGTGGCTTTGTTTAACCTGGACACAGTGTGGTCCACCTTAGGAGCCACAGTCCAGCGAGAATCCACGGGATCCGCAAAGGGATAATGGTACTGAAATCACTTGGGCACCACAAACATATGTTTGATACGGTGCCATTGGTAATTCACTGTTTTGTGAAACTCTTCGGGACAAGGAAAAACCTGACCCGATTTTATGGGCTTTGCGTGTCCCGAAGGAAACATGCTTACCCGACAGGGGGGGCTCATCATCCAAATTTTAAGTTTCCTTAACAGAGCATCTGTCCACCGCAGCGCGGTCCCGTGTTGATCCAGAGGACAAATCCTCCTCCTCCACATCCGACTGAGAGGACAGGGACCCCTCAGGGGGGACGTTGTCCGTGGCAACCAAATCTGGCTCTGAATCAGAAAACTGGGAGGGCATAGGTCGTTTTTTAGAAAACCCGGTCAGACATCAGCAAATCCACTTTTGACGCTAAAGTCGCAAGTGCAGCAGATAGAGAGGCTATGGAAGCGGAATCAGGAGCATCTGAACCACCCACCAGGCTTGTGGGGAATTTGCTATCCGGGACTCCATAATAGCAATACACAAATTTAGTGACGCTGGCCCTTTAAATTGGCAATTCCTGCGGCCCCCACCGCAAAACTACAAATGGAGACCTTGTCCCTTGCTACAGGAATCTGTAAAAATGAGTGCTAGCAGGAATCCAAGCCAGAGAAATCAGTAAAAAGACCCCCACAGTGTGTTATACTTGCCCGCGCTGCTGAGGATCTGAAGGGAAGAAGGAGGAAGTGACCTCACGCCCCTAGAGGCAAAACCAGCCTTGAGCCACAATGGTTGCCAATAGAAGTCAATGGGGAGAAAAGCCCTGGGAAAATGGCCGCTGCCCACAAAGGACATCATGCCCACACTAAAGATGGCGCCCGATCGGCGCCAAAAGGATGACAGAAAATGGCTGCTGCCCACAATATGAGGCCGAACAGCCTGCCCACACCCAAAATGGTGGCCGCGCAGAATAGCGCTAATTGCGGCCCCAAAACACCATGCGCTGGCCCCCACAGAGCACCACAAGCACCCCTGGGATGTAGGAGACCACCACACCACGGTCAAACCGCGGAGGCGCCCCCGCAGGGACAGGGAAGGGACACACAGGAGCCGCACCTACAGCCATGAGGGGGATATTACAGAACCCATACCTGAACTGTCATCCCCCAACAAACATGGTCCAGAGACAGAGGGGTAGTCATGGTACTCACCGGCCCAGCGAACGTGGGCACCGCTCTGCGACAGGAAACCTCCCACCCTGAGTGGGGGTGCCGTCAGCCGAAGGGGACGCTAGCAACACGCGGGCGTACAGCAGTTGAGACATCACAGCGAAGATAGCAACTTCGCAGGCTCATCCCTGACGCCAGGGACACTGTAGTTTGCGAGGCCTGGGCGAACCAATAACCTGCTAACGCTCGATGGCAGGCTGGGAGTCCGTAAGGTTCTAGAACAACCAGTGCGAGGCCCAGCTCTGCAAACGCTGTAGTCTTCTAAAGTCTGAGAAAATAAAAAGCTATCTTTTAAAAGAAAAACACTTTTTAGAGAGAAAACATAAAAAGAAGAAAAAATCTGAGACCTAATTCTCAGCCAGGGAAACCCAGCCTACTCCTGAGCTAGGCAGCAGAAAACTGATAAGATACAGGAAGTAGCTGGGGGATAATGTCTGTGGGACAGCCCCCTAGAGGTGTATCTGGTTAAAAAAACTGTTGTTATTAACTGTTTAATAACAGCCTAGCTTACTCCTATAGTGCACAGCCATTACCCAATCGTAATGAATTAAGAGCGGCGACAACTGTCAGAGGACGTAAGAGAAAACCAGATTTTAACCCTTCTCTGCTCTGTCCACATTTTTAACAGGAGTTCCACATTTAAAACTAATGAGAAACACCAGAAAAAAATTCATAAAATCCCAGTGGCCATAGCAACATCAGCACTCCATCCTACATTATTAAAATCGATTTGATGGCAGCTGCAATTTCTTTGCTCTGGTTATTGTAAATCAGGACCCAGTGACTTCTTTTTGACAGTACAATATATGCATGAGACAAATTATTTCACTGGGAATTAAAAAAAAAATCCTAAATGACGGACAGATGACAAGTTGGATGCACTTAAATAAATTGGGTAAAGTAAGTACCCATTCAAGCAATTAACAGGAGTTCTTTAAATTAGTACCAGAAGCATAGGAAAAAGGGAAGAAGTATTTGTAGCTGTAAACATTTCCATGTGCCAAGGCCCACATATCCACCTTTAAATTAGTGATCGACCGATATCGTTTTTTCGTTGCCGATACCGATATTTTGGCCAATGCATATCGGTATCAGCCGATATTTTTTTTTTTATTTGACAGGTACTCTTGTGGAGGGATCTGGGGGTCTAAAAGACCCAAACCCCTCCTCTGCACTTAAAAGCATTCAAAACGCCAAGCTTGGCTGTTTGAATGCTGTCATTTTTTTGAATTTGGCGCCAGTACCCGGAAGTGATGTTATCACTTCCGGGTTTTTGCCTGGAGACCCGGTCAGAGCCGAATTCGGCTTTGATCGGGTCTTTGGTGGCCGTGCAGGCTGGTTGCCCGGGTCTCCTGTCCCACCGGTGGAAGGCGGCAGGAGGGGGGGCGTCCCCTCCCGCTCCTTGTAATGACAGCCAACCATCAGCTATGGACACCAGTACCGGGGTGATGCCTCTAGCTGCAGGCATCACTCCGGTACAAGCACTTTCCCGAAATATCGGCAATATCGGTCACCTTGGTGGCCGATTCTGATATATCAGGGAAAGTGCAGATCAGCCCTCAATATATCGGCTGTGCCGATAATCGGTCGATCTCTACTTTAAATCCCCACAATATATAAGAATGTTTATTAGGCATAGTGTAGTGAACTAAGAGGCATTGTGTAAGGAAGGCATGGGGGCTGGTGCAGAATACAGTGATGGTAACGCACATCCTTGGATTTGTGATATAACTGATAATAAGACATGGATGCATGGTGAAGAATCACAGTACTGTATACTGGCCCTCAGCAGCTTTGCTGTACAACTCTTGCATGGAGGATCTTAGGATTTATGTACACTAGCACTACACTTGAGTTTAGGAGCTTTTGGCGTTTTTTTGCCAAAGCTCCTAAACTTGACTCCATAAAAGCCTATGTATCCATTTATGCATAGGCTTTTAGCAGGGTTTAGGAGCTGCCACGTTTAGGTGAGGTTAAAGTTCCATTCACACCAGAAAATTCACATAACTTCGAGTTTTTGACTGCATGTTTACATGCATTTGAAGCACATTGAATTAGTTTTGTATGCGTTTTGCATTTTTCTATATGTATTTGGGCTTGGGTTTCTTGGCTTAAAGGGGTGCGGTCCATTTGAAGCGCGTTCACTGCATTTGCGGTGCAGAAAAATTTAGCATGCTCTACTTTATTTTTTTTAACTGCGCTGAACTGCACTGCAATGATGTGAACCATGCCCATAGGATTACCTTGATTTTGGGCTGTCTATGCAGTTAAAGTGCAGTTCAAAATGCATCCAACTACAGCCAACTGCATCCAACTATGTTCAGTTTGAAAATGCCCTAAACTTCACTCTCCTGAA
Source organism: Pelophylax lessonae (assembly GCF_965119305.1). NCBI lineage: Eukaryota > Metazoa > Chordata > Amphibia > Anura > Ranidae > Pelophylax > Pelophylax lessonae. The sequence continues at coordinate 112,783,368 of NC_138771.1, forward strand.
CACGAAAGAATCATGTGCAGGATAGGAAAGATTTGACCGCCGGCCACGGGAAAACACAAATCGTGGCAAAATTGCAGTAAAAATGTGGTTTGCGTTTTCCTGCGGCCAGGGTAGGCTAGTGTACATGTATGCTTACAACAGCACTTATTCCCTCAGCTTTGTTCTCTGCCTGTATCATATGCTGTGAGCAGAAAAGTAATGGCAGGCAGGAAGGGCGGCAGTAAAGGTGGGTAGTGGTAAAAATAGGAGCTACGGTAGAGGGGAAGATAAAGTGGGGAATAGTAGAGGGAGACATTGGACCATTATGTGTCTATCTATGCATCTAAACCATGTAAAGCGGCCATTACTCACCTTTCACTAAAAAAACATCAGCATACATCTCTGCATGCAAATGTGAAATCATCTTATTCCTTAGTGAAACAAATATTTTTTGCTTTTATGTACAATTAACGTTTTTCCACTTCCTGGTTGAGTGAGACACTGGTGATGTAACCCTTGCCTCACAGATGCATCCTGGGAAGGCTACATCACCAGTGCCTTCCCCACCAGATGATGTGTATGTTCCAGGAGGCAGTAAAGGAAAATAGGCTTATCTGCGATTAGTGCAAATGGCCACCGTGAGAAGAATGAGGAGAAAAAGAGAAAAAAAGGTATGCAAGGAAGAAATAACTTTGCAATTAACTATATCTATCTGTTTGTAGACTGCCATTGCTAAGCATTTATAAAAGGGGCATTTGTTGTAGGTTTTAAAGCAGAACTACACTGCAATTGAGCACCACAAACCAAAAACGCTATTTAATTAATTTTTACTATTTAAAAGCAAACTCCTCCATCCATCCAGGAAAGGCCCTTTTCACACTTGTGCGACTTGTCCTGCAATTTGAGACTGCAAATTCGCGTGACAAGTCGTACTCCACGATTTTCAATGAGTACCATTCATATCTGTGCAACTTCAAGTTGCAACAACTTCACAGTAGTCCCTGCACTACTTTGGTCTGATTTTGATGTGTTTTGATGTCCATAGACATAGGCATTGCTTCAACTCTAGTTAAAATGGGGGGGGGGGGATCGGGGCAACAAAATTGCGGCAAAATCGCATGGCTATTAGGTCGCACAAGTGTGAAAGGGGCCTAAGGGAAACTCACAAGCAGACTGAGATATGATAAAGCTGTGGTGGATTAATACAAAGGGATGCTTAGGCGGCAGCACCTTAAGGTGCCAAGTCTCCAGGAAAAAAATCTCTAAGCAGTTCACTTCACTTCAAACCTGTTAAATATGGTATGCTGGCAAGCAAGGTTTGTTAAAGGGCTGCTTCTAAGACGTGCCAAGGGAAATCCATATCAATAACTAATTGAATTTGCCTGTGACACGTATTCTGCCACTTACTCTGTTTGAGAAGTGCTTGAATACAAATACATTTAGGAGACAGAGGCAATCAGTGTGAACTGTGAGGGCTTTGCCAAGTACCATTACTGGAAATAAGCAGTTGACAACATGAGAAGTACATCATGTAAAACTGGCACCTCTTTCTTTTGGAACAGATGCAAATTATCATGCTTGTAATAAGAACATTTACTGCAACTATATTAGCTGTCTAAAATCTCATAATGCTGCTTTAGGGTCTTCCATAAAACTTTATGTTTAAAGAGCAATTTGCAACTGATTTGGTGGGGAACCTGCAAGTTAAAGGGGACAACCTGAATGGGCATTCTCTTCTGTGCTCCTTCTCCAACTCCCATCCTGGGTATGCTTCAGAGTCAAACGGTGTTGGCATTTACTCGGATGAGTAACGTCACTGCCTCTCCCACTGCAAGTGTTTAGATATGCTGACTAGCCTCTCTCAGGCCCAAGCACTGTCACACTAGCATAGCTCCCAACTGTCCCTGATTTCGAGGGACTGTCCCTGATTTGGAACAAAGTCCCTCTGTCCCACTTTCCTTCTCATGTGTCCCTCATTTCGGTCTGATCTACATAATTGTATATAAAATGCACTATTTATCTCTTAAAAAGTGTTTGCCAGTGCTAAACCTTTCATCCAATTTTTAAATTGCTGCATTTGTAAATTTGGAAAGCAAATATAAAGGAATAGTAGTGGTAAAAAAAAGCACTTGTGGGTTTAATTAATCTTTTTTTTTTTAAATAATTCACCTTTAAGGGGAGTGACAGGGGGTGTGTTCTATGCCTACATACTTTTGGTAATAGGTGTGCCTCGTTTCCATCCCCAAAAGTTGGGAGGTATGCACTAGGAAGGTGACAAGAATTATGGCAATGGATCAAGGGCTGTTTCCTTTTCCTGTAACCAATGGTCACTGAAGCAGGAAGTGAAGAGAAATCTCCCCAACTCAAAAAGTGGGTAATTAAAAACTGTCAAACGGGTCTAATACTCCCCCCCCCCCCCTCATTCAAAATGAAAAAAGCTGGTGTTGACCTTTAAAGCACCACTGATGGGGTCCAAAAAGCAGTGCCCATGTCTCCTGCCACCTCCTGTCTGTTCCAGTGCTGCAGCCTCCATCGGTGTCTGCAAAAGTCAACACTTCTGTGAGTGTTGGATGTATGTGTTCCCTGATGTGTGCTGGTACCTGCCTATTATTCCAATGTCACTAAAAAATTTGGCAGTTACATAGAGGTTAGAAGATGAAACCACAGTATGTGGCAGGGGACATAGGCATCCAAAACTCCGGAAAGTATTGAATGCTGAACACAACGCCGTAGGCTGCAGAACTTGAATGGAGAAGGATTTAGAGGTATGGGCCATAGGAGAGGGGAGTATAAGAGCTCTTCTCTTGCAGGGCACTGTTTTCTGGATGAGTTTCTTCCATGACAGCGCAAATCTAACTTCAGGTGTCAACATGTTTACTGTGGGCTGCCCACTATGCTGCAATTTGTGAATGGTCCTGCAGCCTTCTGGAACCTTCAATGTTTCCCAGCAGGTTGCAGGGAGGGGGACGTAGAAGAACTTCTGGTGGATCACCTCAGCAAGTACCTGTCAAAACTAGGTGCCCGCTACCCTCCACACAACAAAAAGTGCTAAAAATAGAAGGGGAGCAGGGTAGGAGGGCATAAAGCAAAGCTTGCCCTTTAGGGTGGAGTTTCACTTTAATCCCCCTCAAAAAATAAATACACCAGAGAATCAATTTGAATCATCAATGCAACGATTCACCTAGATAATCTAAAGATCTACACAAAGTGCTGATGTGATTAAATTCTGACGTATTACAACTATACAAAATTCTCCACAATCAAATAATCCCAATCAAAATCAAGCAAACCGTGAAAGAGATTTACTAAAGCTGGGGCATGCAGAATCTAATGCAGATGTGCATGGTAACCAATCAGCTTCTAACTTCAGCTTCTTCAATTAGGCTTTGGCAATAAAACCTGGAATCTGACCTGGTTGGTTTCTATGCACAGCTGCACCAGATTTTGCACTCTCCAGGGCTGGGTTCACACTTATTCAGATTGGATGCAGATTTTCCCAAATCCAATTCGCATGACAGGAGACTGTGACTGGCTCTCCATGGAGCCGGTTCACACAGCTTCGGGGCACTGGAAAAAGGTCCTGTCCGTCTTTGGCTCCGTTTCAGGCCTGAATTTAGGCATAAACTCGGACCTGAAACAAAGAACAGGGACACACCAGACCCCCTGCTGTAAGCTGTGTGAACCCAGCTTTAGTAAATCTCCCCTATTATGCATAAATAAATAATAAAGTCCAATGAAATCAATCTACCCAGTGTCCAAACAAATAATCACGTGACTATAATCCTAAAAACAGTAGTGTTCATGATTGAAAGAAAGAACCTGCTTAATCTATGGCTTGCTTAAAGAGGAGTTCCACCCCCCCTCCATCCCAAAAAAACAATAATTATATAAAAAAAAAAAAAAAATACTGTAGCTGCTAACTTTTACTATTAGGGCACTTACCTGTCCAAGCATCCGGCAATGTTCTCACCCAAGGCGATTCTTGAATCGGCTCTCGGGTGCTAACACCACCATTTTGGCTAAGGGAAACCGGCAGTGAAGACTTGCGGCTTTAAAGCTGGTTTCCTATTGCTTATGTGCAAATCTTTTGTGAATGGGCCAGCGAACTTCCAGCCAGCTCACTTCGTCGCAGCAAGCTGATCCAGAAGTGGGAGCGGGTACCTGTCAAAACAAGGTACCCGCTCTCGTCTAAAAGGTGCCAAATAATGCAGTGGAGGGAAGGAGGGTGATGTAGACAAGCAGAGCTTTCTCTTTTGGGTGGAGCTCTGCATTAACTGGGACAGAAGGGACACAAACTGGGACAGATAAGAATAGATAAGTACAGATAAAGGCAGAAGACAGAAACAGGCAGAAACAGGGAAAGAATCAGACAGATAGATTGAGGGTGTTTTCACACTTGGTGCGATTGCCTGGTCCGAACCCGAGTTCGATTGCTCCCCCCTCCCCCTGCCCCCGATGGACTGTGTTCACATTTTATTTTTGTATCCGAACCGCGGTACACTTGTGCCATCAAGCTGCAGCCGGCGCGTACGCATGTTGCTTGGCAACCGCTGTAAACGAGAAGGTGCCAAAATGGATAGAATTGCTCGCTTTGGTACGATTGCGTTCTCATTAGCAGCGAACTGTACTGGAGTTCACATGAACCATACCCCAGACCACCCTTTTTATGTGGACTCGGATACGGTTCACGGGTGTGCACCAGACTTCAAAGACAGTGTTCACATCATCAAAAAGAACCAAATTCTGACGTCAATCGAACCCGTGTGCGCACCAAAAGTGCTAGTGTGATAACGCCCTGAGACACAGACAAATAGACTCCGGTAAAGGACACCAACACAGACACAGGTATGTAGGACCAGACATTGACCGGTAAGGACAGAAGGGACAGAGGTAGGTACAGGTAAACACAAGTAAAGAGAGCTAAAACACAGATAGGGACAGAAAGACAGACAGACAAAGGTATCCGGATACAGAGAGGGAAAAACACAGCAGGTACAATCAGATGGAGATAGAAAACCACAGAGACAGAGAGGAACAGTTTAGGACAAAAGGGACACAGACACAAGAAGTGACAGAGCAAACAGACACTTGGGAAGCCATTGGGGATACACGGACAGGTAAGGACAGACAGAAAAGCACAGGAAAGGAAAGAGATAAGGGGGAATAGAGGTGGGTAACCACAGGCAAGGAGAGGCTAACAAGCACAAAGCTTTCATTATTCATCTTCAGAGACGAGCCTGCACACAGCTTCTCTTAGCAGATCATTCAGACGAGACTCTAAAGTGAATTTTCAGTTTAATGCTCTGACAGCTCAATAAAGTAATACAGAGAGGCCTTTCTGGCCTTAACCCTCACATCACTACCCAGGATTTACTATTCTCACATTATTGGGAAATAATACAAGCATAGAGAATAATTCCATATGATTAAAAGAGGGAAACACCTGATTTCACAAGCAATCTGGGTATAAGTAAATCTGGGCAGATGTGGAATAATGGAAGAAATATGACTAAGTAAAAAATAAATAAAAAGGCACTATATGCACATGGGTCCCTTAGTTTAATGATAGCGGACCTTTAAATGATTAGATGAGTTTACACCATTTAGGCCAATAGACTCTGTAGGTAGTTATTTATTCCACTTTATGAATATGACTCTTCAGCAAGCACTACTACAGCCAGAACCATTCAAGGAGAAGACAAGCATGCAGCTTCTGATTTGCAGCTCTTTTGGCAGATTATTAGTTCCCATCACTGCACAATGCCTTTCATTTAAGTCCTTCCAGTCAGCCTAGCAATTACATCAATGGCTCAAGAAACATTGGAAGATTTCTTAAAGACATAAAAGGCAGGAATTGGCAGTTTTGATCAGGAAGTACATTTTGGAACAGCTTGCTGCAAATCCAGAAAGGCTCAGTTAAGTTCACATGTAAAAAAAAAATCGGAGCAGTTTTCCCATGCCTTGTACATAAAGGACAAGGGCTACCAGAGTATAATCATCTAGAATATATACATATATAACATTGATACATTAATAAAACATTGTACTTTGGCATCTTAAAGGGACTGTATAGTGTTTTGCATATAGTTTCTGTAATATGGTCATAGCTTAAATACTTAGTATTTCTTTTTTCTATTTATTTAATCAGGTATATATGAAATATTGCACAGTGGTTTCTGCATTCCAATTCTGTGCCAGCAGGTGACACTTTCGGACTCATGCACATTGACAGTGGGAGACCCTGCCACCATGTAAAGGGGCAAAAAAAAGACACCAGATTCTCAAAGCTGCAGCCTGAGAAGCTGGCAGGTTGATTTTGACTGGAGAAAACAATGTTATGTTTTCCAGATTTGGTCATTCTGGATCAGGGCTGGAAGCTTCCAAAGGATATTGGGTGGGTCAGAACCTTAAAGAGGTAGTAAAGTCCAAAGAATAATTTGTACCTATAGGTAAGCCTATAATAAGGCTTACCTACAGGCACTGTAAATATCTCCTAAACGTGTACTGTTTAGGAGATATTTACATTGCATGCAGCTGATTACATCATCGGCACATGCATTCTGAAGGAATCCATGCCGTTCCTTCAAATACCTGTGCCGTGAATGACGGCTCCCCTGCGGATGTCACACAGCCAGAGTCCGCGGACCCAGGAGGAAGACCAAGAGAAAATGGACTACATTGCATCACTGGAGGGCTTCGTTTTCAGGTAAGTTTCACATAATGCGCAGGTCCTAAAGGTCCTAAAAAAAAAAAGTAACCGGCGGTGTTCCGGCCTCCCCCTACAAAAATTAAAAGTCAGCAGCAACACCTACTATAGCTGCTGACTTTTAATATTAGGACACTTACCTGTCCTGGAATCCAGCGATGTCGGCACCGCAGCCGATGTTTCCATCGACTGTCGGGTGCTACGGCCGCCATTGCCAGTAAGGGAACCCAGCAGTGAAGCATTGCGGCTTCACAACCAGATCCCTACTGTGCATGCGCGACGCGCTCTTTTACTAGCCTGGCAGCAGGGGCAGGAGGAGGAGGGGGCTGAACTTCTGACATACTTCACTGCGGCAAGGTCCAACGGAAATGGGCACAGGGTAACAAGTACCCACTTCCCCCTGAAAGGTGCCAAATGTGGCACCGGGGGGGGGGGGGAGGAGGAGGATAAACGAAGTTACACTTTTGTGTGGAACTCCCCTTTAAGGGCTCTTTCACACACTCCGTCCGCTGGACAGAGTCCGTTTTTCTCAGCGGGGGATCGAGCTGCCGATCCCCCGCTGAGCAGCAGGAGGACAGCTGTGTCTCCGCGCTGTGTGCGGAGACACAGCTGACAGTTCCCCATGCATCTCTATGGGGGAAATCGGAAGTCAACGGACCGTCAGTCCGTTCTCACCCGATCCCATCCGATCCGATCCGCTGGACGGATGGAAAATAGGGTTTCCATCCGTCCAGATTTGACGGATCGGATCGGGTCGGATGTCAGCGGACATGTCTCCACTGACATCCGATGCCCCATAGGAATGCATGGGGGGACCGTTCAGATCCGCCAAAAAAACGGACAGGCGGATCTGAACGGTCCGCCTGTGTGAAAGGGGCCTTAATCTGGCTTTGCTAATTGCTGGCAGCTTGTGTGAGTGCGAAAGGTGTGCAGGGGCAATACAAGCTTGATGAGAATTACTGCAGGTGAAGTTGTTGCAGTTGCTGTAACCAGGATGAAGGTTTACTCCTGTCTGGAGACAATATCCTCGAGGCAGCACTCCATGTGGAAGAAGTTGCAGGACATTGGACCGAGAGAGTTGGGCCAGCTAAGAAAGTCTGAGAGACTAGTGGAGCCAGAGAAATCTGTGAGTCTCGGAGGAGTAAGAGCACCTGGGGGTATCAGGAGAACCTTTAACTAGAGGCGAAAAGTCCTATTTTGCTCCATTAAAAAAACAGAACAGATGAAAAACTGATGTAAATTTGAAAAAATGGCTAAGGGACTCAAGTGGTCATAGGCTGTAGTTGTCAGATGTAAAAAAACTGATGTAAAAACATATGAAAAACATGATTGAACTGATGAAACAAACAGTCCGCACTTTTTAAAGGAGCCTAAGGCTAAGGAAGCCTGAGGAACTTGTGGTCAGGGAGACCATTGCCAACAGTGGCGGAGCTGCTGAATGTAGACAGGTGGGCTAGCATTTTTTGTTACCTGTTGTTGCTTTGTGAAGATGAAGCTCCTGCGTGGGAAACCCTATGTTATGAAGATTTTATTTTATTTTTAATAAAATAGGCTACCAGGCCCTTAACTAAAGTTACTGTCTGCTGTTGACTCGCTGTACAAACAAATCTACCTCCCCATGCCCATGGAGCCACATGTTGCACGTACAGCCTGCCATAGAAGTGATTGATTGTATGAAGCAGTACTCTTGTTAACGCTAATGCACAGAAGCACAGCGCTAATGCACAGAAGCATTTACAAGAGTAAAGGCCCGTACACACGTAACGATTGTCGGCCGTAAATATTCGGCCACCGTCCGATCGGCCGATTGTCGGCTTGTTAGTATGATGCTTCCGACAACGGACTGCGACTTTTCGGCCGAACAGAATCTGGTGTGCAGCCTTTAAAATTTTTGTTGGCCAACACCAGAACGGCCGATTGTTCGTCAGTCAGTACAGAATTCAGCCGACAAACAGCAGATGAGCAAGACTGGGCATGCTCAGAGAAGAAAAAACACACGGAAAGTTAACCATCACATGACATCACTTCTGCAGTCGGCTGTTGTTGGCCGACAAAATTCGTGTGCAGTCTTTAGCAGTTTTCAACCGATAGGACAGCAACGGACAAAAGACGGCTGATCGTTCGGCCGACAATCAGTGCGTGTGTTCGGGGCTTAAGACTGCATGCAGTCACTCACTTGTGTGGCAGGCCGTACATGGCTCCTGAGGCATGGGAAAACGCCAAGCATTTTATGTTCAGCATTTTTTATGCCTCTTACCACCTGTGTGCATGAATCTAGCCATATATTAGGAAAATTTGGGTTGAAATTTTTCCCTTTAACCACTTAAGCCCGGAAGATTTTACCCCCTTCCTGACCAGGGGGTTTTTTGCGATTTTTTAATGCGTGACTTTAACGGACAATTGCGCGGTCGTGCGACGCTGTACCCAAACGAATTTCACGTCCTTTTTTTCCCACAAACAGAGCTTTCTTTTGGTGGTATTTGATCACCTGTGCGATTTTTTGATCATGTGCTATAAACAAAAAAAGAGCGTAATTTTTGCAAAAATAACAATATTTTTCACTTTTTATATGAAATTCCCCCCCAAAAAAATGTAAAAATCAAAATTTTTAACATTTTCGGCCAAATTGTTTTATGCTACATATGTTTGGTAAAAAAAAATTGCGTATTTTGATTGGTTTGCGCAAAAGTTATCGCGTTTACTAACAAAGGGAAAGATTTTTGTCATTTTTGGTGTTTTTTTTTTTAACGAGTAATGGCGGCGATCTGCGATTTTTTTTGCGGTACTGCGACATTGCGGCGGACAGATCGGACCCTTGACTGACATTTTTGGGGGTACCAGTGACATTACTGCAGTAACCAGTGCTATATATATGCACTGTTACTGCAAAAATGACACTGGCAGGGAAGGGGTTAACTGTATTGGACAGGGAGGGGTTAAGTGTGTCCTAGGGGCGTGATTCTAACTGTAGTGGGACATGGCTATTGGTGTAAAAACAAAGATCAATGGTTCTACATAGTAGAACCGTCTGATCTCCATTTTTACACAGGGGAGAATGACAGGCGGCTTGTTTACATAAGCCGCTCTGCCTTTCTCCCGCTGTAGTGACGATCAGCGAGTGACCGGCGGACATCGGGTCCGCCGGTCACACGCCCGAACTCCTCCCTGAACGAGCCGAGGCGGGCGCGCACCTTATCGGGCGCGCGCTCGCCCGCTATTGGCTCCAATCCCAGTGACAGGCGAGCGACGTAGGTCTACGTCACTCTGCCTGGCCGGGGCTGACTGCCGCAGTAAATATACTGTGCGCAGTCGGCAACCGGTTAAGAATGCTTGTTCAATTTTATGATCATTAGTGGGGTCAAATCTCTATTTGTTTTTGACCATTATGCGAAAACTTGAAGGAGCAGGATGAAACATTTTTCTCAAACAAACATATTTCTTAGAGCCGGTTCACACTACTCCGACTTGGGACACGACTTGTGTGCCCTCAAGTCGCCCCAAGTCTCTTGTCATCACAAATTCAATGTAAATGAAAGAGAGCCGTCTTAATATGCAATATTGAAGTCGCTCGGACTTCAGAAAAGGTTCCTGTACTACTTCAAGGCGACCTCTATCCGACTTGTGCACATAGACTTCATTGGGAGTCGCCTCTAAGTCGGATCCTTATCTATTTTCAAGCGACTTGTTATCAGATTTTCCAGGAAGAAGAAAGAGATTAGCCAGGCATTCCCCACAGACAAAGTCACCTATCATTTAAGTCTCTCAAAGTAGTGCACAAGTCTCTTACAAGTCTCTTCAAAGTCACGCTAAAAAGTCCCTCCTTCATGGGGCGACTTTCTGGTCGCGGTAGTGTGAACCGGCTCTAACAGTGTATATGGTTTTTGTTTTGTAAAGTCCATCCACGTCAAAATCCAAAGGTAAAGCAAAGTACTTTCAAACGACATTTGTCAAGCCATCAAATGTATTGAAAATTTTTCTACGAATGTTAGCATGAGCGTTCATTCAAAAATCTACTGATGTATGGCTAGCTTTAGGGCTTCTTTTCACACGTTCCAGGTTCTCAATACTTCTTGCAGAGAAATTATTTGTGCTTACAGAGCTCAATAGCTGAAATCTAGACATGAAAAAGAGTGTTTTCCGTTTGAGCAGTGTTCCTCCTTTCTCCTACTTGCGTCAGTCAGCTTTTTCCCAATTTTTAATTTGAGAGGGTCAAACAGAAAATATCTTCAACATACATACTACCCAAAACATCCCACCAGTAAGAAAATGACAAACATATATAATAGAGGTACAGTTCTTTTCCACTCACTGAGTGCTGAATGCTCCAATGGGGTGAGGGTGACCTTTTTGACGCATTTTGTAGCACTATTATACTTCTGCCTCAGGAACTTGTAGAAAATAGATATATGTGCGAAGGATGACAGTCACCCGGACACAGCCCTCAAGTCTACCCCCTAACCCTCAGGGAACTCAGAAAGGACACCAAGGAGAGGGACACTCTCAGAGACCAACATAGACTTCTGCCCTGGCCCCTGAGCAAGGCTCATAGATACCAATTCCTCAAAGGAGTACACTGCCAGCCACCCCCCACCATTCTAAAATATGTTAATATAGAGCAATATGTTTGTTTACATCTGTGATAAACTACGCTTATTACTTGGCCAAATACGCGGTTCCCATATAGACAAAAGATCATTCTGGTTGGGAGAGTATGCTGCATATAAACAGCACAGTGAGGCAATTATCACTTGTCAGATTCACATCGGGGGATCTCTGACCACTTGGGGGGTGTAGGTAATCTTCCCCACAGAGATCTCTCAATGGTGAGGGAGGTGTCAGTATCAGGTGAAAATAAAAGAAAAAATCATGAGAAGCTATTATTGGTTTATTATCCTCCTGAAAAAGTATTGGTTTTGTGTTTAACTGAACACTAAAAAATGTATTGTTATAAAAAATTAACCATTGTGGTTATAGGCAAGTCCATCTTTTAAAGAAAAAAAATTAAATATATAATGAATAAATAAACATACACTATATTACCAAAAGTATTGGGCCGCCTATCTGTACATGCACATGAACTGTAATGGCATCCCAGTCTTAGTCCGTAGGGTTTAATATTGAGTTGGCCTACCTATAACAGCTTCAGCTCTTCTGGGAAGGCTATCCACAAGGTTTAGGAGTGTGTCTATGGGAATGTTTGACCATTCTTCCAGAAGCACATTTATGAGGTCAGGCACTGATGTGGATGAGCAGGCTCGCAGTCTCCGCTCTAATTCATCCCAAAGGTGTTCTATCGGGTTGAGGTCAAGTTCCTCCACCCCAAACTCGCTCATCCATGTCTTTTGGACCTTGCTTTGTGCATTGGTGCGCAGTCATGTTGGAACTGGAAGGGGTCATCCCCAAACTGTTCCCACAAGGTTGGGAGCATGAAATTGTCCAAAATGTCTTGCTATGCTGATGCCTTAAAAATTCCCTTCACTGAAGCTAAGTGGCCAAGCCCAACCTCTGAGAAACAACCCTACACTATAATCCCCCCTCCACCAAACGATTTGGACCAGTGCACAAAGCAAGGTCCTAAAAACATGGATAAGTGGGTTTGGGGTGGATGAACTTGTCTGGCTTGCACAGCGTCTTGACCTTAACCCAATAGAATACCTTTGGGATGAATTAGAGTGGAGACTGTGAGCCAGGCCTTCTCGTCCAACATTAGTGCCTGACCTCACAAATGCGCTTCTGGAAGAACGGTCAAAAATTCCCATAGACACACTCCTAAACCTTGTGGACAGCCTTCCCAGAAGAGTTATAGCTGATATAGCTGCAAAGGGTAGGCCAACTCAATATTGAACCCTATGGACTAAGACTGGGATGCCATTAAAGTTCATGTGCGTGTAAAGGCATGTGTCCCAATACTTTTGGTAATATAGTGTATATTTGCAGGAAAATAAATTGCAACTGCGATTAGTGCATCATGGGTGCAATCTCCTGCAGACTCTTCGGCTTCGATCACACATGTGCATTGAAGGAACGTGAGCAAATTTATGCACTTTCCTGCAATGCTCAAAAACACGCAGCATGTCTGTAGAGATGTGGTGGTGCCATTAATTCTTACTAACACTCCTACGCATCTACGTGCATTTGTCCATGCCAAAACGCATAGCGTACCATGTATATCAGAGCTGGGGACCATTTTTTAAAAGGATCAGGCACTTCTTTTGTGTGTTTTTTTGCATGTAGGGAAACACTAATATTAATGGGTTGCCCTAACCATGATGCGCAGGAATGCACTTGAAACGTGCGTGCACAAAGTCGCACCCGTATGGTGTGCACAGAACTTTCCTCTCATTTCATGCCAATACCAAGGTACAGACTATCAGTTACGGAGCTGGAGCTGATCCCCACACTCATGTTTCACTGAGAACTCAAAGTCCATCTGCCCTGGCCCCAGGGGAACGGGGAGGGGAATATTTGCACCATGTTACACCTTAACTGATATGTCAACCAAAATTTAAAATTTTCAAATAATGCAAAAGTAACAATGAATAAAAAGGTGATGTATGGTGTGCAGCACAAACAGAACAAAATGTTACTTCAGCACGGTCTGAAACAGTAAAGTACATGATACAAATTCTTATTAGCACAGACCATGACTGCAACAACAGATTTTTCACACGGATGTGACAAGACTGGGACATAAAGAAAATGTTCTATTCTGCATAGACATAAGCATTGCATCATCACCCAGTGTGCCAAGAGCATGGCATGCCCATTCGATCATTATGGATGGATTCGGAAATACTAGCACATACCAACTTTACAGAACTTTCAAGACAAAGAGGGCAATTTATCAGAACTGGAACAGCCAGAATCTGGAGCAGATGTGTATGGCAACTAATCAGCTTCTTTCTTTCATTTTCAAAGGCTAATAGTACAAGCTGAAGTTAGGAGCTGATTGGTTGCCATACACAATTGCTCCACATTCTGTCTGCTCCAGTCTTGCAAAATTCCCCCCAGAAAGACTTTATGCTGGCCATACACGCACAGAATTTCGGCCGTTTGCAGACTGAACAATTTTTCTTCTGTCGAAAGTGAATTGGCCACTAACTGACAGAATAAACTCTTTTACATAATCGTTTCCATTAGGGATGCACCGAAATGAAATTCTTGGCCGAAGCCGAAGCCGAATAATAATGAAATGTTTGGCCGAATACCGAACGCGGTGTTTCGCATTTTTTCCATTTATTTTGCCAATTTTTTGTCCTCTCTCTTGTCCTCTCATGTCTCTCTCTCTCTTGTCCTCTCATGTCTCTCTCTCTCTCTTGTCCTCTCATGTCTCTCTCCCTAAATGTTACTGTAGGGAATGGGATTCAGTGCACACTGCAGCCTTGTACCATAGGGTTTATGTTAGTGACACTGTAGGGATTGGGAAGGATGCTGGGAATGGAAATCAGGAAGCATGCAGGCAGCCTTGTAAATTTTAATTGCAGATACAGGGCACTGGGCAGGTCAGGGTTAATGTGGTAACATCAATTACTCAGTGACAGTCAGTCAGTGTCAGTGTGGACTCGATCAGATTATACCGTGACAGACAGTCTCTCATAGTGGTGGTAGTAGGAGGCTGGAGGTGGACTAGTAGGAGCCTGGAAAGGAGCACAGCCGCATACATACATTACTCACTCGTGCACTGCAGCCCGCCCCACACATTCAGTGAGTCTTACTCTCCTCCCTAGTTTTTTCAATGGCACATTCAGGAAGCCAATCACGCCGTGAGTAGCGGCACAGCGGAACCAATCAGGTGTGCAGGCACGCGTGATTGGTTCGCTGTGCAGCTAATCACGGCGTGATTGGCTCCGTGAATGTGCCATTGAAAAAACTAGGGAGGAGAGTAAGACTCACTGAATGTGTGGGGCGGGCTGCAGTGCACGAGTGAGTAATGTATGTATGCTCACCGCTGAAGTGTCCCGGCTTCCCCTGCCTAACACGGAAGTCTGTGAGTCCTCCTGTCCTCCTCCGAGTCCCTTCCCCCTGTAAATATCGTGACCTCGGCGATATGAATATCGCCTACGGCCACAGAACGATAGTCGATATCATATCGACTATCGTTCAGCCCTATTGTTCGGCACAAAATTATTCGGCCTTTTGACTTATTCGGCCGAACAACGAAAGTGCTATTTTTTCTATTTTCGGCCGAATAATGTTCGGCCGCCGAATATTCGGTGCATCCCTAGTTTCCATGATCATAATGATTGTTTGATAACATGCACAATATGAGTCAGAATATTACTTTTGTTTCAATTTTACCATACACATAAAAACTTTTGTAGAAACGATAAAAGTTTTCGCTATGGATCCATCGACATTAGCCGGGCACACGATCAAAATCGTCGGTAAACTTGTGTTCACTAATGGCACTTTTCCACTGCAAGTACCGGCTAGTACCGGCTCGGCTCTACTCGGCCCTGCTTGGCCCTGTTTGCTTTTCCACTGCGGTACCGCATGGTATAGTGTCGGAACGGTTCGGTACGGTGCGGTACGGTATAGATTTTCTTTTGCACTAAAGTAGTACTAAAGTTAAGTGGGTGGGATAACAACGGGGTGGGTGTGATTCTCTGACCAATCAGTGGCTAGTAGTGACTGCATGCAAAGGATTGTGGGATATGGTACCAGTTTGGTACCTGTTGGAACCACAATCGAGTAGGTACTGTTTTTTCAGAGCCGTACCGTACCGTTCGGTTCCATGCAGTGGAAAAGCAAACCTATACCGTACCGTACCGAACCGTTCCGACCCTATACCATGCGGTGCCGCAGTGGAAAAGCACAAAAGCGTGCCGAGCCGGTACGGTTCCATGCAGTGGAAAAGCACCATAATGGCCCGATTTTCGAACGATCTTTCCTAAAACGACCATTTTTGGCCGAAATTCTGTGCGTGTATGGCAAGCATTAGAGTGGTATTAAACCTAAAAGCAAACATTACATTGCAGCTTACTAATTCATAGATGTGGTGGCGGCATTTGTTTTCTTTTTTGGCTTTCTTTCCTTTATTTTCATCCGTCGATCTGGCCAGTAAGTCTGATGTCTTTCAAAAGAACAAGCTGTCGTGCAGATGTAGCAGTTGTTGGGTTCAGCCAAACCATTTACTACTGACAGAGGTGCTTACATTTCAGCTTTTATTAATTGATGTAAAATCTTTATCCCATAAGGAAAAAAACTACTGTAATTGTTTAAAAAGCATTAGCTGGAACGAGGGCTGGGACAAGGGGTGGGCAGATGCTCTGGGCACTGTGGTATCATGTGAGGTGGGGGGAGCCACAAGGAGATTGGGGGGAGGGGATTTGTGTTGGAAGGGGGAATTTTAGGGGAGGCAGGGGGTAAGTATTGTTCCAGAAGGGGAAATTTGTGGGGGGGCGCATGTACTAAGAGTGGTGATTTATGGGGATTTATGTTGGGGGGGGGGGATTTGTGCTAGGAGGGGGATTTGGGGGGAATTTGTGCTGGGAGGGGGGACTTAAAGTGGGGGGGGGGATTTTAGGGGTAGAGGATTTGTGCTAGGAGGCGTGAATTGTATTTTGGGGGGGGCTTTTGGGGGATGGGGGCAAATATATGTGCTGGGAGGGGGGATTTCAGAAGGGGGTGAATTTGTACTGGGAGGGGGGATTTATGCTTAGGGGGGTAAGCATGCAGATTTAGTGTTTTTAGTATTTTTGTGGGGGGATTTTTGCTAACACATAACAAAGAAAAGCCATGCAGCCACCACATCTAATGATTGTTAAGCTGAAATATATTACATTTTTGGTTTGGGGTTTATTACTGCTTTTATTAAATGTTTATATTTGACTGAAACCCATTGGACATGAAAATTATAATTCTCACAACATTACAGCCAACATTTGGAAATAACTACGTTAAATTAAATAAATCACTAATCAACAATATAACGTGTTTTAAGGCACCTTAGGAATCGCAGTACGGAAATATTTATGCTATGTCTGTTTTTCTCAGCAGAAAAGCAACTGATGCATGTACTGTACATACGTAGGTTTATTAAAAATAGATGAATTCTCGTTTCTGTAAACCTGCAACCTCATCTGAAATGGTCTTTGTTATATATACAAGCTGTCGTTAGTAATTTCTTACACCTGCCTAAATGGGTAGAGTACAACTAAGAACACCACGTACACCAAGTCTTCATGACGAGGGAAGGGGCGATGCTGCTGGAACAATCGGAATTTGTACCAACAAACGTCAGACATTTAAAATCTGTAATCTATCATACAAAAAAAAAAAAAGAATCTCCAATGGAAATAATGGAGGGAACCAAAATGCCAATGCACAAAGCCACTCATCCTTCTTATATCTCTTTTGAATCAATTGTATGGAACAGTCAATTGAAGTATAACCAAATCTGCAAGTGTAGGCAGTCATAGTATATTGTAGGACCAGTACAAAAAGATACCAAGAAATACAGGTCTAGAGATAAAGCCTAATCATATTGTATATGAGCATGTTAAACATTGACATAGGGCAGTGGTCTCCAAACTGCAGGCATACGGGCCGGATGTGGCCCTTTGCTTACCTTTATCCAGCCCTTGGGGTACCGTGCCATCCACTGACACCAATAATGGGGGACCATTCCTCTCACAGACACCAATGATGGGGTACCATTCCTTTCACAGACACCAATGATGGGATATCATTCCTTTCACAGACACCAATGATGGCGCACCATTCCTTCCACTGATATCAATGATGAGGCACCATTCCTCCCACTGACACCAATGATGGGGCACCATTCCTCCCACATACACCAATGATGGGACAACATTCCTCCCACATGCACCAATGATGGGGCACAATTCATCCCACACAAACCAATGATGGGGCACCATTCCTCCCACTGACACCAATGATGGGGCACCATTCCTCCCACATACACCAATGATGGGACAACATTCCTCCCACATGCACCAATGATGGGGCACAATTCATCCCACACAAACCAATGATGGGGCACCATTCCTCCCACAGATACCAATGATGGGGCACCATTCCTGCCACAGACACCAACTATGGGGCACTATTTCTTCTACTGATACCAACAATTGGGCACCCTTCCTTGCACTGATACCAAAGATGGGGAATCATTCCTCCCACAGACACAAATGGTGGGGCACCATTCCTCCCACAGACACCGATGATGGGCCACCATTCATACCTTGAATACCAACAACAGGGCACTATTACTTCCACTAAAACCAATGATAGACACTGTTTGCTCTCACTGACACCACAGTGTTTTCCCACTGGCCCTAGTTGGCCCCTCTAAAACCTCAAGGACAGTAAACTGGCCCTTTGTTCAGAAAGTTTGAAGACCTCTGACCTAAGGGGAGAATGTCATAAAAGCAATACTTTTGGCATAACAGAGTACTACTAAGTATTAAGGTCTGTGCAATGTGGCGTGCTATAGAATGGGTGCTTTTTTATTCATGCTTTTATTACACAGCTCAAAAAATTTAATGGAACCCATTTGAAAACACATCAGATCTCAATGGGGAAAAATATCATGCTGGATATCTATACTGATATGAACTGGGTAATGTGTTAGGAATGAGAGGATGCCACATTGTTTGATGGAAATGAAAATGATCAACCTACAGAGGACTGAATTCAAAGACACCTCAAAAACCAAAGTGAAAAAATGATGCAGCAGGTTAGTCCATTTTGCTGAAATATGAATGCAGCATATCAAAATGGTACTCAGTAGTTTGTATGGCCCCCCACATGTTTGTATGCATGCCTGACAACATCAAGGAATGCTCCTAATGAGATCACGGATGGTGTCCTGGGATATTTCCTCCCAGATCTGGACCAGGGCATCACTGAACTCCTGAACAGAGGTGCAACCTAGTGGCGCCGGATGGACCGAAACATAATGTCCCAGAGGTGTTCTATTGGATTTAGGTCAGGCGAGCGTGGGGGCCATTCAATGGTATCAATTCCTTCATCCTCAAGGAACTGGCGGCATACTCTCACTACATGAGACTGGCATTGTCGTGCACCAGGAGGAACCCAGGACCACAGAACTATCATAGGGTCTGACAATGGGTCAAAGGATTTCATCCAGATATCTAATGACAGTTAGGGTGCCATTGTCTTGCCTTTAGAGGGCTGTGCGTCCCTCCATGGATATGCCTCCCCAGACAATCACTGACCCACCACCAAACCGGTCACGCTGAACAATGTTAAAGGCAGCATAACATTCTTCATGGCTTCTCCAGACCCTTTCATGTCTTTTACAAGTGCTCAGGGTGAACCTGCACTCATCTGTGAAAAGCACAGGGCGCCAGTGGTGGACCTGCCAATTCTGGTGTTCAATGGCAAATTGAGGACCACGGTGGTGGGCAGTGAGCACAGGGCCCACAGGAGGATGTTGGGCCCTCAGGCTACCCTCAATCTGTTTCAGATTGGTCAGAGATATTCACACCAATAGCAGCAGATATCGGTCCTGCTGATAGGTTAAGGAACTTCTAAGGCCCTGTCCAGCTCTCCTAGAGTAACTGCCTGTCTCCTGGGATCTCCTCTATTCTCTTGAGACTGTGCCGGGAGATATAGCAAACCTTCTGGCAATGGCACGTATTGATGTGCCATCATGGCGGAGTTGGACTTCCTGTGCGACCTCTATCGGGTCCAGGTATCGCCTCATGCTACCAGTAGTGACACTGACCCTAGCCAAATGCAAAACTAGTGAAAAACAGTCAGAAAAGATGAGTAGGGGAAAAAATGTCAGTGCCCTACACCTGTAAAACCAATTCTGTTTTGGAGGTCGTCTCATTGTTGCCCATCTAGTGCACATATTATTAATTTCATTAACACCAAAGCAGCTGAAACTGATTAACAACTCCCTCTGCTACTTAACCGATCAAATCAATATCCTACGAGTTTAATTAACTTGACTAGCGCTTAATTTATAAAATAAGGTCTGCAGGGATCGACCGCAGGGTTTGCTCTTTGATACGGAACTGGCTAAAAGGGCATGTCCAAAGGGTGGTAATAAACAGCGCATACTCAGACTGGTCAGAGGTGGTAAGCGGGGTCCCACAAGGCTCAGTCCTGGGACCAACCTTGTTCAATTTATTCATAAACAGCATTGAGGACGGGATCAGTAGTTCGATATCAGTTTTTGCAGATGACACAAATGTGGGCAGGGCAATAACTGCTCAGCATGAAGCAGATATCCTACAGAATGACCTGGACAAAATAACAGAGTGGGCAACGACATGGCAAATGAGGTTTAATGTGGAGAAGTGTAAGGTTTTCCACTTACGGACTAAAAACATAAAAGCGCAATAAACGTTAGGGGGGATCCCTTGGGGGAATCAAAAATGGAGAAAGATCTGGGAGTCTTGGTAGATGATAGACAAGGCAATAGCATGCAATGTCAAGCGGCAGCTGCCAAAGCCAGCAGAATATTAGCATGCATAAAGAAAGGGATGTATTCCAGAGATAAAACTATAATCCTTCCACTTTATAAAACTCTGGTCCGACCGCATCTGGAGTATTCTGTCCAGTTCTGGTTGCCAGTCCTCAGGAGGGATGTGTTGGAGCTGGAGAGAGTCCAGAGAAGGGCAACTAAACTAATTAGGGGATTGGAGGACCTTAATTATGAAGAGCGTCTGCAATCGCTTGATTTATTCTCACTGGAGAAGAGACGCCTGAGAGGGGACATGATAGCAATATATAAATATCTCAATGGTGATCTCAGCTTAGAAAAAAAGATATTCAGTCGAAGGGATTGCATGAGGACTCGAGGGCATACAATGCGATTAGACGAGAAGCGTTTTAACCTCAGGCAACGTGGGGGGGTTCTTTACTGTTAGGGCTACAAGATTATGGAATTGTCTACCACAAGAGGTGGTTTCTGCGGGAAGTATGGTGGCTTTCAAAAGACTCTTAGACTTACATCTCAAGGATCAGAACATTCAGGGGTATGTGAGATGATAACAGCCTCACACACTTACACAGGTTGAACTGGATGGACTATTTTCTTTATTCAACCTCACCTACTATGTAACTATGATTTACTCTGATTAAAAAGTGTCCCTCTAATTTTTTTTGAGCAGTGTATTTTATTCATACTTATGAATGTTGGGTGACATTCAGAACAGATGGCACCACAACACACATATACCCATGTAATAATGAGTGTTGTAGTAAATCACAGTGGATTGCATATTTTACCCCTTTTTTTGTGCATGTGTAAATCCAGCCTCAATAAGTCATCAGAATGCAGCTCATTGTGCTTATTTATGTAGGCAGTGCAAAGTAAAGCCTCCCATCTGATCCTAATTGATCCTGCTGCAGTAAACTGAAATCTTGAATGTGAAGATCTGTACTTTGTACAATTAAAGTTCTAAGTATACTGTATGCTTTCTAAATGGGCCCTGCTTTTGGCAGGTAAATCGGTCAATTGGCAATGATCAATAAAATATGCATTCAAGAATGGGGCAACTCCGTATATATACCTGCCAGGCTGCCACTAAATAAACTCATAGGATTTCTTCATGCAGAGCATTCTGGGATTTAAAATATTATATAGTTTACTGATTGACTGGAACTGTCATGTACACTGGTCACTGAAATGTGACTTAATCATATAAGGACTATATATATGATTCTTTTGCTAGCGGCTGATACTGGAAAATACTTTATACTAACGTGGACTGTATTAACTAACATTTTGTTGGTGACAGTTCATATCTGAGTTTCCAGCATAGGAGTGGGTAGTTATGTATTATAAACCAGACAGGCACTCGAGGTTGGTGAGGAAGGTTTTTTAGGAAGTGTACAGGAAGAACAGAGTGTGATTATGCTCCTTTATTGTCCAATGAGAGGGCAGGGGACACCATGGAGCCTCATACCTGCAGCAGCAGACAGGGGAGTCACCATGCAGGTTTAGCAGTGTGACACAGGTGAGTGATTCAATAGAGCAGGTAGGCGATTTTCAATTTTTGGCAAGTAAATCCGTTCCTGTGTATGCATGCCATCTGTGTATATGGACGTTTGCCTGGAGGTCCACATTTTTAAAAAAATGACAAGGTCACAACAAATCACATACAAAAAAAAGTCACCTTACCTTCCAGCAAGTCCCTTGCCAGACCAGGTTCAGCCCCTGTAGACCGAACAAAGTCTGACAGGACTGAGTCCATATCCAGAGTCATGTGATCATGTAGTGACGCTGCTCGCCCAGCAGCAGCAGCAGGACCAGAATGATGTTAGTAAAATGTTTCCATCTGAAATACAGAACAAAGCAGACATGTCAGCCTCTATACCAATAAAATAATAACGTGTCACAGAATCAAATTATTTCATTTACTAAGGTTGCTTTCACACTGTTAAGCTTAGCTTCTGGTTTTACCTTATAAAAAGTTGAAGAAAAACGCATGACCACTAAATCCTATGAAACTGTTTACACTGCAAGTCAGTTGCATTTTTATTAGTACTGCATGCTGCATTTTTGGTGCATGTTTGGTGTAAAAAAAAACATACCACCCAATTGAAATGGATGGGAAACGTGGCAAAAAAGCATAAAAAACACAACCGTGACTTTTTGGTGCGGTTTTAGAGTCACCTGTCTTTCATAGGTGCAAAACATGCAGGAAAGACACCAAAAAGGCACCAAAAAAGTTTTTACTTCATTTTTTGCAATGGGGCAATGTGAAAACAGCCTAAACGGCAGTGCGTTGTGGACTGTGCAAGTTCATCCATAATGATGTGCACAATTACAATACCAAAGCATGCATGGTTTGTACTAAGCAGATATCTCAGTGTCTGCCTTCTCTCATTACCATAGTCACTGCCTGCAAAGATCCGACCCAGCTAATCAACCTTCTCTTCTGAGGTTGGTTCACCGGGAGTGCCGGCTCACATTTAAGGGCCATCCATTTTTCACACTAAAATATCCAGATTAGGCAGCAATCACCTATTGCCTGTGAGCAGACTTGGGAAATATGCCAGGCATGCTTTCATATATTTACTAAGTGCTAACAGACTGGAAAGCTAACCAGCAAAGGATCACTTAACTTCCATTTTTGAAGCCAAATTGGGAGAACACCTACTTTATATTTATTTCCATAGCATAGATTAAAGTGATTGTAAAGTCTTGTTTAACCACTTTACCACCGGAGGATTTTGCTGTCTTACGTCCAGGCCACTTTTTGCGATTCGGCACTGTGCGAATTTAACTGACAATTGCGCGGTCGTGCAATGCCGTACCCAAACGAAATTTACGTCTTTTTTCCCCACAAACAGAGCTTTCTTTTGGTGGTATTTGATCACCTGTGCAATTTTTACTTTTTGCGCTATAAACAAAAAAAGAGCGACAATTTTGAAAAAATAACAATATTTTTCACATTTTTTATATGAAATCCCCCCCAAAAAAATGTAAAAATCAAAATTTTTTTTAAATTTTTGGCCAATTTGTTTTCTGCTACCTATGTTTGGTAAAAAAAAAATCACAATAAGCCTATTTTGATTGGTTTGCGCAAAAGTTATTGCGTTTACTAACTAAGGGAAAGATTTTTGTCATTTTTGGTGTTTTTTTTAACGAGTAATGACGGCGATCTGCGATTTTTTTGCGGGACTGCGACATTGCGGCGGACAGATCGGAACCTTGACTGACATTTTTGACACTTTTGGGGGTACCAGTGACATTACTACAATAATCAGTGCTATACATATGCACTGTTACTGTAAAAATGACACTGGCAGGGAAGGGGTTAATTTTATTGGAGAGGGAGGGGTTAAAGTATGCCTGGTGCTTACTGACATGTGTGGGGGGAGGTGACTGAGTGACACAAGGACAGATCGCAGGTTCAGCTATGCTGAACCCTGCAATCTGACCCTGCCTGTCACTTAGGAGATCCGCATGCTCTGTTTACACAAGCGGGCGGATCTCCAGACTCGATTCCCCGGCGATCGGGGAAGAGCAGCGGCGATCGCCGCTGCTCCTCCCCTGGCCCGACTCCCGCTGTGACTGAATACAGCCGGAGCGAGCCGCCGCCGAGAAAGGGGAGTGTCTGGCGACGTAGGTCTACGTCGCCAGACGATAACGAACCACTTTGCCGCAGTAGAGCTCTAGTGAGCAGACAGCAAGTGGTTAAAGTGACACTGAACAATATCCTTTTTCTCCAAAAATAAAATATACACATCCACTACTTAATGGCCCTGCAATCTATTTTTCATGAAATAGTTTCTTAATGTTTTCTGCCTCCTTGTAACATCCTCCGTAGGCTCCTGAAACTCTCTGTTGACCCTTGCTTCTGTTTATATGGAACGAGCAGTGCACATTAGTTGAGGTCATGTGTACTGCTCTATGCACACTACATATCCCATAGTCAACAAACTCAAATGTGCAACGTGATGGCATCATTGGCAGCTACCACTTTGATTGTTTTCATACACAGATCAGCCATAACTTTATGACCACTGACAGGTTAAAGCGGAGTTCCACCCATTTTTAATACATTGGATTACATAGATGTATGTAATCCCCTTTAAAACTACTTTTACCAATGGAAACTTTTTTTTCTTTGCTAGTAAATACCTTTTTTTCTCGTTTATTCCTCCTCTCCTCACTTCCGGGTCCGATCAGCGATGACGTCATTCGGCGATTTGCAGTGTGTGCTGGGATGTATTCCATGCTAGAAATCTCGCAGTATTACCCAGGAGCTGAGCTGTACTGAGGCGTGACCTGCCCAGCCTCCGCCCCGCCTCCTCTCAGTGAGTTGTACTGTATGCATTGTATTCAGCCCGTGCTCTGCCCCGCCTCCGCCCCGCCTCCTCTCAGTGAGCGAGGACTGAAAGCATTATATCCTCACTGAGCTCACTGAGAGGAGGCGGGACGGAGGCAGGGCAGAGCACGGCTGAATACAATGCATACAGTACAACTCACTGAGAGGAGGCGGGGCGGAGGCGGGGCGGAGGCGGGGCAGGTCACAGCTCAGTATAGCTCAGCTCCTGGGTAATACTGCGAGATTTCTAGCATGGAATATATCCCAGCACACACTGTGAATCGCCGAATGACGTTATCGCCGATCGGACCCGGAAGTGAGGAGAGGAGGAATCGGCACATCGCGGATCGGATGGACAGATTATTGGGTGGGGCTGGGGAAGACCCAGCTGTCATGGTACACGTGGGTACCAATGACATAGGTAGAGGAAGATGGAGAGTCCTAAACGATTTCAGGGACTTAGGCGCTAAGTTGAGGAGTAGGACCTCCAAGGTAGTATTTTCCGAAATACTACCTGTACCTCGAGCCACACCAGAGAGGCAGCGGGAGATTAGGGAAGTTAACAAGTGGCTGAGGAGCTTGTGTAGTAAGGAGGGTTTCGGGTTCCTGGAGAACTGGGCCGACTTCTCAGTCGGCCACTGGCTCTTTGGTAGGGACGGATTGCACCTAAATGGGGAGGGTGCAGCCGTACTGGGTGAGAAGATGGCCAAAAAGTTAGAGGGGCTTTTAAACTAGGTGATGGGGGGGAGGGTATAGATGTAGAATTAGCCAGTGGAAAGCAAGTTTCAGAGGGCAGAAATGGGGGCATTAGCGGTAGGGTGTTCGGAGCTCCTATACCCAGGGTGGGTATGGGGAAAAATCAAGAGAGCAGCCTAAAAACATCAAATGAGGATATATGTAACCGGTCAAAATTAAGAGGTTTGTATACCAATGCCAGAAGCCTGGCCAACAAGATGGGAGAGCTGGAGCTGCTGATGTTTGAGGAGGACTTAGATTTTGTGGGGATAACAGAGACTTGGTTTGACAGCTCTCATGACTGGATGGCGACCATTCAGGGGTATTCCCTTTATCGCAGAGATAGAGAAGGTAAAAAAGGGGGAGGGGTATGTCTGTATATTAAGAACAGTGTACAGGTAAATATGAGGGATGATATTAATAATGGAGCTAAGGACGAGGCAGAATCCCTATGGGTAGAGCTTCAAAGGGAAGGCACGGTGGGGAAGGTAATATTGGGTGTATGCTATAGGCCCCCCAACCAGAGGGAGGAGGGGGAGGCGGACCTCATTTCACAGATAGGATTGGCAGCAAGGATGGGAAATGTCATTATAATGGGGGACTTTAATTATCCAGATATAGACTGGGCAGAAGGAACCGCACACTCAGCCAAGGCTAGGCAGTTCCTAAATGTTTTGCAGGATAATTTCATGGGTCAGATGGTGAATGCACCGACAAGAAACAATGCGGTACTTGACCTACTGATTACCAACAATACAGACCTGCTCACGGATATAGAAATACGGGGCAACTTAGGAAACAGTGACCATAGGTCAATAAGTTTCAGTATTAATTACAGTAATAGGAAGCAGAGGGGTAATATAAGGACGCTGAATTTCAAAAGAGCCAATTTCCCAAAACTGCGCTCGCTGCTAGAAAATATCAATTGGGATAGAACCCTGGGAACAAAGAACACGGAGGAAAAATGGGAGTGCTTCAAGAGCATACTTAACAAGGGGATTGACCAGTGCATTCCAAAGGAAAATAAATTTAAAAGAGCAAAACTAAACCCTGGGTGGCTAAACTCCAACATAAAAATGCATATTAGTGCTAAAGAAAAGGCCTTCAAAAAATACAAGACTGAGGGGTCATTGGCAGCATTTAAGCATTACAAAGAGTGTAATAAGAAATGTAAAAACGAAATCAGGGCGGCTAAAATAGAACACGAGCAGGCCCGGACTGGGACAAAAAATAGGCCCGGGCATTTTGGACTGAGCAGCCCGGGAGCGTGACGGGGGCGTGATGGGGCGGGGCATGGCATTCGTCGAGATGGTTGATGACAGGATTTAATGTTCCAGGATGTGTGGATTAGATTACGGTACCTTTTTAATCTGCACATGATTGGATGAGGAGGGGGAGGGAGGAGGAGGAGGGAGAGAGGAGGAGGAGGGGGAGAGAAAAGGAGGAGGAGGAGGAGGGAGAGAGGAGGAGGAGGAGGGGGGGAGAGAGGAGGAGGAGGGGGGAGAGAGGAGGAGGAGGAGGAGGAGGGGGAGAGAAGAGGAGGAGGGGGAGAGAGGAGGAGGGGGAGAGAGGAGGAGGGGGAGAGAGGAGGGGGGGAGAGAGGAGGAGGAGGGGGGAGAGAGGAGGAGGAGGAGGAGGAGGGGGGAGAGAAGAGGAGGAGGGGGAGAGAGGAGGAGGGGGAGAGAGGAGGAGGGGAGAGAGGAGGGGGGGAGAGAGGAGGAGGAGGGGGGAGAGAGGAGGAGGAGGGGGAGAGAGAAGGAGGAGGGGGGAGAGAGAAGGAAGAGGGGGAGAGAGAAGGAGGAGGGGGAGAGAGGAGGAGGAGAGGGAGAGAGGAGGAGGAGGAGGGAGAGAGGAGGAGGAGGGGGAGAGAGGAGGAGGAGGAGGGGGGAAAGAGGAGGAGGAGGGGGAGGAGGGGGAGGAGGAGGAGGGGGGAGAGAGGAGGAGGGGGGAGAGGAGGAGGGGAGAGAGGAGGAGGAGGAGGAGGAGGGGGGAGAGAGAGAGGAGGAGGAGGGGGGGGGGAGAGAGGAGGAGGGAGAGGAGAGAGGAGGAGGAGGGGGGAGAAGGGGGGGAGAGAGGAGGAGGAGGAGGGGGAGAGAGGAGGAGGAGGGGGGAAGAGAGGAGGAGGAGGAGGGGGAGAGAGGAGGAGGGGGAGAAAGGAGGAGGAGGAGGGGGGAGGAGAGGAGGAGGAGGAGGGGAGAGATGAGGAGAGGGGGAGAGGACGAGGAGGGAGAGGAGGAGGAGGGGGAGAGAGGAGGAGGAGGGAGAGAGGAGGAGGAGGGGGAGAGAGGAGGAGGAGGGGGGGAGAGAGGAGGAGGAGGGGGAGGGGGAGGAGGGGGAGGAGGAGGGGGAGAGAGGAGGAGGGGGGAGAGGAGGAGGAGGAGGGGGGAGAGGAGGAGGAGGAGGAGGAGGGGGGGAGAGGAGGAGGAGGGGGGGGGAGAGAGAGAGGAGGGAGAGGTGAGAGAGGAGGAGGAGGGGGGAGAGAGGAGGGGGGGAGAGAGGAGGAGGAGGAGGGGGAGAGAGGAGGAGGAGGGGGGAAGAGAGGAGGAGGAGAGGGGAGAGAGGAGGAGGGGGAGAAAGGAGGGAGGAGGAGGGGGGAGAGAGGAGGAGGAGGAGGGGGAGAGATGAGGAGAGGGGAGAGAGGAGGGGGGGGAGAGGAGGAGGGGGGAGAGAGGACGAGGAGGAGAGAGAGGAGGAGGGGGAGAGAGGAGAAGGAGGGGGGAGAGAGGACGAGGAGGAGGAGGGGGGAGAGGAGGAGGAGGAGGGAGAGAGGAGAGAGAGGAGGAGGAGGGGGGAGAGAGGAGGAGGAGGAGGGGGAGAGAAGGAGGAGGAGGGGGGAGAGAGGAGGGGGGAGAGAGGAGGAGGAGGAGGGGGAGAGGAGGGAGGAGGGGGGAGAGGAGGAGAGGAGGAGGAGGAGGGGGAGAGAGGAGGAGGAGGAGGAGGGGGGAGAGAGGAGGAGGAGGGGGGAGAGGAGGAGGAGGGGGGAGAGAGGAGGAGGAGGGGGAGAGAGGAGGAGGAGGAGGGGGGAGAGAGGAGGAGGAGGGGGGGAGAGGAGGGGGGGAGGGGGGGGTGGGAAGGAGGAGGAGGGGGGAGGAGAGGAGGATGAGGGGAAGGGGGAGGAGGAGGGGGGAGAGAGGAGGAGGAGGGGGAGGGAGAGAGGAGGAGGAGGAGGGGGGAAAGAGAGGAGGAGGAGGGGGGAGAGAGGGGGAGGGGGGGGTGGGAGAGAGAGGAGGGAGGTGGGAGGAGAGGGAGGAGGGGGGTGGGAGAGGAGGTGGAGGGGGAGACAGGAGGAGGAGGAGGGGGAGAGGAGGAGGAAGAGGGGATAGGAGTAGGGGGGAGGGGAGGGGGGGTAGAGAAGGGAGGAGAGGAGGAGGAGAGAGGGGGGAGGAGAGGGAGGAGAGAGGGGGATGGAGGAGAGAGGGGGGGAGGAGAGAGGGGGGGAGGAGAGAGGGGGGAGGAGAGAGGGGGGAGGAGAGATGGGAGGAGAAGGGGGAGGAGAGAGGGGGGAGGAGAGGGGGAGAGGAGGGAGAGGAGGGGAGAGGGGAGGGGAGGAAGGGGGGAGGGGGAGAAGGGGGGAGGGGGGAGGAGGGGGGAGAGGAGGGGGGAGGAGGGGGGAGAGAGGGGGGAGAAGGGGGGAGGAGAGGGGAGAGGGGGGGGAGGGGGGGGAGAAGGGGGGAGAGGGGGAGGGAGGAAGGGGGGCTGCTGAGAGAGAGAGAAAGGGGAGTGAGGTGGGTGATGAGAGAGACCCCTAGCCCTCTCCCTATCCCCACTGTGTTACCTAGTCCCAGTGACCAGTCTCTGTCTGAAGATGTGCTGGCCAGGTATCTATGTGTATGGATTGGACGGTACCTTAAGTTCCTGCCTTCAGCCATGTCAGTCTGGCTGTGATCGTCCAGTAAGTTCCACTGGCTCCCGCAGCAGCCTGCGCCTCCTGCCTGTCCTCCGTTCCACGCAGCTCTGTGCCCGGCCGCAATCAGCCTGTCCTCCGGCCGGGTCTGGGCCGGTTAGAGCGAAGAGGAAGTTGGAGGAGCCGTCCATGCTCTCTCTGGGTACGCTGCGCCCGCTGATTCTCGCCTCTTTAGGGGGCAAGGTAAAGGAGGAGGCGGCCGCCGTGGAGCTCTACTCCCAAGTCCCAGACTCAGACAGGGCCGGCCGATCGTATACAGCCAGGTAGAGAAGACTAGAGGCACACTGAGAAGCTCCAGGCGGCGGGTGCCCTCTCCTCCCAGCGCCGGCCCTGGCCATGTCTCAAACTCCGATAGAGTGACTGACAGTCTCAGTAGTTTGTGATGAGAGCCGCGGGCGGCCCACCGGGAAAATGCCCGGTCTGCCCTATGGTCAGTCCGGCCCTGAACACGAGAGATATATAGCGGAGGAGAGTAAAAAGAACCCCAAGAAGTTCTTTAAGTATATAAACAGTAAGAAAGCGAGGCCAGAACACATTGGCTCCATAAAAGATGACAAAGGAAATATGGCCCCTGAGGACAGAGAAAAGGTGGAAGTGTTAAATAATTTCTTCTCTTCAGTCTTCACAAAAGAATCGGGGGGCTACACTAACCCAGCTTGTAAGGCCGAACTAAACAACACACCTCAGGAAATACCGCCATGGCTAACAGAAGATAGACTTAAAACTAAACTAGAGAAACTTAACATAAATAAATCCCCGGGACCGGATGGCTTGCACCCGAGGGTTCTTAAAGAGCTCAGCCAGGTGATTGCCAGAACATTATTCTTGATCTTTAAGGATAGTTTACAGACGGGTATGGTGCCAGCTGATTGGGAAAAAGCCAACGTGGTACCAATATTTAAAAAGGGGCCGAGGTGTATCCCGGGTAACTATAGGCCGGTCAGCAAGATTTTGGAGGGGATGTTAAGGGACCACTTACAAGACTTTAGTAATGAAAATGGTATTATTAGTAGTAATCAGCATGGATTCATGAAAAATCGTTCTTGCCAAACCAATCTATTAACCTTCTATGATGAAGTGAGCTGCCACCTACATAAAGGTAAGCCTGTGGATGTGGTGTATCTGGACTTTGCAAAGGCTTTTGACACCGTTCCCCACAAACGCTTACTGTACAAACTAAGGAAGGTAGGTATGGACCATAAGGTGAGTACCTGGATAGAGAACTGGCTCCAGTCCAGAGGGTAATGATTAATGGGGAGTACTCGGATTGGGCGGGTGTGGAAAGTGGGGTCCCCCAGGGTTCGGTCCTGGGACCAATCCTGTTGAATTTATTCATAAATGATCTAGAGGAGAGGATATCTAGTACAATCTCAGTATTTGCGGATGATACTAAACTAAGCTTGCCAATATCTTCTATGCGGGATGTGGAAACCTTACAAGCGGACCTGAACAAAATAACGGGGTGGGCAACTACATGGCAGATGAGGTTTAATGTTGAAAAATGTAAAGTAATGCACTTGGGGGCCAGAAACCAGAAAGCAAGCTACTCACTGGGGGGGGGGGGGGAACCTCTGGGTGAGTCTAGGATGGAAAAAGACTTGGGGGTACTGGTAGACAACAGGCTTGGCAGTGGCATGCAATGCCAAGCTGCTGCAAGCAAAGCCAACAGAATACTGGGATGTATAAAAAAGGGGATTCACTCCAGAAATAAAGAGATTATTCTCCCACTCTACAAGACTCTGGTCCGGCCACATCTCCAGTATGCTGTCCAGTTCTGGGCACCGGTCTTCAGGAAGGATGAGCTGGAATTGGAAAGAGTCCAGAGAAGGGCAACAAAAATAATTAGGGGAATGGAGGACATCAGCTATGAGGAAAGACTACAAGCACTGAACCTATTCTCTCTGGAGAAGAGACGATTGAGGGGGGATATGATATCAATGTACAAATACTGCACTGGCGACCCTAGCATAAGGAACAAACTATTCAGAGTAAGGGAATACAATAAGACACGTGGCCACTCACTAAAACTAGAGGAAAGGCGGTTTAACCTTAAAATGCGTAAGGGGTTCTTCACTGTAAGAGCGGTAAGGATGTGGAATTCTCTTCCACAAGCAGTGGTATCAGCAGGAAGCATTGATAGTTTCAAAAAACGATTAGATGGGCACATTAGAGACCACAACATACAGGGGTATACAATGTACGGTTAACAGCAAACACACACACACATCATAGGTTAAACTGGATGGACTGATGTCTTTTTTCAACCTCAGTAACTATGTAGCTATGTAAAGGAATAAACGAGAAAATAAGGTATTTACTAGCAAAAAAAAAAAAAAGTTTCCATTGGTAAAAGTCGTTTTAAAGGGGATTACATACATCTAAAGTTACGAAAATGGGTGGAACTCCACTTTAAGTGAATAACATTGATTATCTTGTTACAACGGCATCTGGAAGTCAGTAGGATATATTATAAAGCAAGTAAACATGTTGACTTCGAAGTTGATGTGTTAAAAGCAGAAAAAATGGGCATCGTTAGTTGTGTATGGGGCTGAGTAGCTGCAGACTGGTCAGGGTGCCCATGCTAACCCACATCTACAGCCAAAAGAGCTTACAATGGGCATGTGAGCATCAGAACTGGACCAAGAAACAACTGAAGAAGTTGGTCTGGTCTGATGAATCATGTTTTCTTTTACATCATGTGGATGGCCGGGTTTGTGTGCATTGATTACCTGGGGCACCAGGATGGAGTATGAGAAGAAGGCAAGCCGGTGGAGGCAGTGTGATGCTCTACTAGGAAACCTTGGGTCCTGCCATTCATGGGGATGTTACCTGATATGTACCACCTACAGTATCTCACAAAAGTGAGTACACCCCTCACATTTTTGTAAATATTTTATTATATCTTTTCATGTGACAACACTGAAGACACTTTGCTACAATGTAAAGTAGTGAGTGTACAGCTTGTATAACAGTGTAAATTTGCTGTCCTCTCAAAATAACTCAACATACAGTCATTATTGTCTAAACCACTGGCAACGAAAGTGAGTACACCCCTAAGTGAAATGTCCAAATTGGGCCCAAAGTGTCAATATTTTCTGTGGCCACCATTAGTTTCCAGCTCTGCCTTAACCCTCTTGGGCATGGAGTTCACCAGAGCTTCAAAGGTTTCCACTGGAGTCCTCCATGACGACATCACAGAGCTGGTGAATGTTAGAGACCTTGCGCTCCTCCACCTTCCATTTGAGGATGCCCCACAAATGCTCAATAGGGTTTAGGTCAGGAGACATGCTTGGCCAGTCCATCGACTTTACCCTCCGCTTCTTTAGCAAGGTGGAGTCGTCTTGGAGGTGTATTTGGGGTCGTTATAATGTTGGAATACTGCCCTGCGGCCCAGTCTCCGAGGGGAGGGGATCATGCTCTGCTTCAATATGTCACAGTATATGTTGTCATTCATGGTTCCCTCAATGAACTCTAGTTCCCCAGTGCCGACAGCATTCATGCAGCCCCAGACCATGACACTCCCACCACCATGCTTGACTGTAGGCAAGACACACTTGTCTTTATACTCCTCACCTGGTTGCCACCACGCACGCTTGAAACCTTCTGAACCAAATACGTTTATCTTGATCTCATCAGACCACAGTACATGGTTCCAGTAATCCATGTCCTTAGTCTGCTTATTTTCAGCAAACTGTTTCTCCGGGCTTTCTTGTGTATCATCTTTAGAAGAGGCTTCCTTCTGGGACGATAGTCATGCAGACCAATTTGATGCAGTGTGCAGCGTATGGTCTGAGCACTGACAGGCTGACCTCCCACCCCTTCAACCTCTACAGCAATGCTGGCAGCACTCGTCTACTTCACAAAGGCAACCTCTGGATAATGCTGAGCACTTGCAATCAAATTCTCTGATCGACTATGGCAAGACCTGTTCTGAGTGAAACCTGTTCTGTTAAACCACTGTATGGTCTTGGCCACCATGCTGCAGCTCAGTTTCAGGGTCTTGGCACCCCAGATGTTTTGGAACTACATTTATTATGAGGCTAAGCTACATTGCAGAGTGCATGAGCATCATGGGAAATGTAGTTTCAAAACATCTGGGGTGCCAAGGGTCACCATCACTGGCCTAGGCCATCTTTATGTACAGCAACCATTCTTTATTTCAGATCCTCAGAGAGTTATTTGCTATGAGGTGCCGTGTTAAACTTCTAATGACCAATATGAGAGAGAGAGAGCGATAACACCAAATTTAACACACCTGCTTCCCATTCAAACCTGAGACCTTGTAACACTAACGCGTCACATGACACCAGGGAGGGAGAATGGCTAATTTGGCCTAATTTGGACATTTTCACTTAGGGTTGTACTTCCTTTTGTTGCCAGCGGTTCAGACATTAATGGCTGTGTGTTGAATTATTTTGAGGGGAAAGCAAGCTATACACTCACTACTTTACATTGTAGCAAAGTGTAATTTCTTCAGTGTTGTCACATGAAAAGATATAATAAAATATTTACAAAAATGTGAGGGGTGTGAGATACTGTACCTAAACATTGTTACTGACCAAGTACAACCCTTCAAGGAGATGGTATACCATGATGGCAGTGGCCTTTTTCAGCAGGGTAATGCACACACTGCAAAAATGGTTTAGGTTCCGTTCACATACTGGCATCTCAGATCGCAGGCAGAATAGCTGCAATTCTGCCTGTAATCCTGAATCAATGCAAATCGCGGGGCGCCCATCCGATTCCCGTGACTTGCAATGGCACCCCAAACATGGCTCGATTTTGCCGCAAATGTCCCCCAACAAATCGCAGTAAAATTGCGCAAACAGAATCACGGGACGCCTGTCACCCAAAATAAGTTTTTGTACTTTTTTGGGGCGACAGGCGCCCCGCGATTCTGTTTGCGCAATGTTACCGCGATTTGTCGAGCGACAATCGCAGCAAAATCGTGCCGCATTTAGGGTGCTTTTGCAAGTCATTGGAATCGCACGGGCGCCCCGCAATTTGCAATGATTCAGGATTGGGACCGCGATCCAAGACGCCAGTTTGTGAACGGAGCCTTGGGAATGGTTTGAGGAACACAACAATGACTTGGCCTCCAAATTCTCCAGATCTTAATCCAATTGAGCATCTGTAGAATGTTCTGGAAAAACAAGTCTGATCCATAGAGGTCGCAGCTTAATGCTTACAGGATCATCTACAGAGGGCTTGGTGCCAAATACCACATACTTTCAGTGGTCTAGAGGTGTCCATGCTTTGATTGGTCAGGGCTGTTTTGGTGGCAAAAGTAGGGCCTACTCAATATTAGGTGGATGGTCTTAAAGATATGGCTGATCGGTGTAAGTTCCTTAGCTCATTTATCCAAAAAAAGTAAGTCACTTTCATGAGTTCTTTGCTAAATTGATCCAAAGTGGAAAAAAAAAACATACCCAGAAATTACATTTATGATGACAACTATTCGATATAGGTCAGCAAATGATTTCCTCTGATAGTCTGAGAACATTTGTTACTATTTGAGGATCACAAGGTTGATCTGAGTTTCACTGGGTGCATTAGGCTTTTGTTTTTAACAATAAGATATAGATACTTTTTAGGAGGCCTCAACAGCCCCATTCAAGTAGAAGCAAAATCCAAATAGCGCAAAGTGCAGAGTGGCTGGAATGGACCTTTCTTGCTGCTTCTGCGGCTCCAGTAAGACTGGGGAGCATTCATATTACACTTTTATAAAATGCTCCTAAATTATGGCAGACTTCATCTTACCATCAAAGAAAATTGCGTATATAAAATCATTTTTTCATTTTACTATGGCCAATTTAACAAATAATCTTAAATTTTACATAGCTATTACTGTATTTCCTACTGTCGGATTTTATTTTTAGGGGTGAAAATCTAAATGAAAACAAAATTACTATTCCTTGTGGATGCAAAAAAGAAAAAACTGCTAACTAATAAACTGGATGCAAAGGACAATATGGAGTGACATAGATATACCTAAACCTTGACGAGATGTAACTGAAGCGATGTAATAAAACTGAAGAACAGAATAAAGAATAGGCATATGTAACTACTAGAAATAATGGTAATATAAGGCCTCTTGCACACTGCAGCTTAAATTAGCTCAGTACAGTTTGTTTTTGTTTTTTTTAGCTAAAATACAGTCCATTCATTGTAATGTGCCTATGCACACAGGCGCGTAAATGAGCGCCATGTATTCTTCAGTAAGAACAAAATCGAAAAATCTGCATTTTTGGACAGTAATTTACGCCTAATGCGCGCAAATACGTGCAATTGCGCACAAATTAACGCACACAAACATACTGTTGATCTGAAAAATGCTAATTTGCATATTTTACAAACCGTGAGAATACATTTGCGCAAAAAGACCCAAATTTGCGCAAAAGCATATGATCAGAATTTCACGCATTTCAATAAGACAAATTTACGGCTGAAAAAGGAGATGCTCAAACAGGAGTATCGTGTGTAAGAGGCCTTAAAGAATTATAAAATTTAGAATTCCATTTCCTGATAAGTAAATTCTAAGACATTTTCAAAGGGTCAGTTCATACCTTCCCTACATCTCATTTGTATCCCCTATGCCGCACAGATATCAAGATCCTTTGAAGATTATTGTATCATACTGCTAGCATGAAAGTGTCACTAAACCCAAATCATAAAAGACTATCAATAAATGGTGTATTACACGCTGTTTATACTCACTTAGTCACTATAGGATTCGTTTTCTGTATTCTGCCTAAAAAACCTGGTTGATCTTGCTGTTCTCTATCTCCACCTTCTGTTCATGTCCCCAATTCAGCTAGGCATTTTTAAGAGCAGTGGTTGAAGTTCTGCACATGCTTAGTTTTCAGTGAGTTTTTATGATGAGTATTTCCTTCCTATCACATCTGAGCAGAACATGTGACTAGAGTGGTAAATGACAGCCCACTCCCTCCCTCCTTCTCCCTGCCCACTAACCAGCTAAACAAAATGGTGGCGGGATATTACATGTTGATTGATGGAGGCTTCACCTCCCTCTAAGACACAGGCTGGAGGGGCGTGACACTGCCTGTGACTGGCAGAAATCGGCCCCCCACCAAGTTATTATATGTTTTTTCTGAATGGTTCGTCTGTGTTGTCACCCTCTCTCCTCGAAGCCTATAAGCAGCTGTGCACACACCGTACTAATGTCACTATCTGTATGCTGGCCCAGAGCAAAGGCATGCAGCTGCCTCTCAAGAGCATGCATGTAAACAGGAGGTAGTTGAAAGAGGCTGCAGGAGATCAACAGCACAAAGATGTAACAAAATATGGGAGAAAAAATGGTAAAAACAGTAATTTCTAAAATAAAATATTGTATAGTATATGATGTATCTTTTTAAATACTTTATTAAAATAACGTAAACAGTTGAAAATTACAAATGATAAATATAATAAATACATAATTAAAAATAAAAAGCATATGCCGATTGTTTATGATACAAAATGCTACAGCAAGCAAAATATCCAGTTACAATTTACATCTAGTTTAAGGGCTCGTTCGCACCCACATTCCATGCACGTCTGCCGCACTGTGTTCAAAATGCACTAGGTGTGTGCTCTGCTGTAGGTGTCAATATAATCCTAATGGCAACCCAAATGCAGATCACAAATGCAGTGCTTTTTGCTTGCTCCATTTGCTGGTACCATGCGATCCGGTGTCGTGCATATTTGAAAAGTTGTCCATGCACTACTTTAGGTGCGATCCATTTTGATTTCAGCCCATTCAAATGTATGGCTGAAAATCGCACCACACAGAGTTTTATAGGAACGCAGACTGCATTCCTGTATGTTTCAGGTATGAGTCAGCCCTAAGGGAACTTGCACACAGTACTGATGTATGAATATCAGACATTTCTGGCAGGAAAAAAAAATGCAAAATGTACACCATTCGCACACAGAGGTGGCTCTCTAATTAGGCAAATTAAGCGGTCGCCTAAGGCCTCGCACCTACAGGGGCCTCGCCACCAGTAGCAGAGCGACAACATTTAGAAGGGTGCAGTCAGGGAAATCTCCCAAGTAAAAGATTGGTTTAAATCCTCGGATATAAAAGTTGCAGCAGTGTGCTGCAGTCCCTTCACTGCAACTGCCAGGTGTCTGTTGTCCGCTGACACTTACCCCGCCTTCTCTGCCTGGAGATTGGCTGTCTGATCATGTAATTCTAGGATGTGGAGGAATCGGTGGGCATGCACCTGCATCAGTAGGAAGTGGCTGCCTGGTCAGCTCACTCTGCTATCATCGGTTGTTGCTCCGGGAGGAGAGCTCTGCCCTGGCCCGGGAACATACAGGTAACCAGGCCCTGACTTGTCACTCTGCAGGCTGGTCATAGATTTGTGGTGTCTACTACGCAAAGGGGGTGAGGAGCCCCAGAGTGGTTGGAGGGGTCTTAGAATGGTTGGTGGAGGAGGGGGAGAAGAAGAAGGTTCTGGGTGGCTGGGGAAGAAGAGGGCCCCTGGGTGGCTAGGGAAAAAGGAGAGGGCCCCTGGGTGGCTAGGGGAAAAGGAGAGGGCCCCTGGGTGGCTGAAGGAGAAGGAGAGGGCCCCAAGGTGGCTGGGGGAAGAGAAGAGGGCCCCTGGGTGGCTGGGGTGGGAGAGGGCCCCTGGATGGCTGAGGTAGAAGGAAAGGGCCCCTGGGTGGCTGGGGTAGAAGGAGAGGGCCCCTGGGTGGCTGGGGTAGAAGGAGAGGGCCCCTGGGTGGCTGGGGTAGAAGGAGAGGGCCCCTGGGTGGCTGGGGTAGAAGGAGAGGGCCCCTGGGTGGCTGGGGTAGAAGGAGAGGGCCCCTGGGTGGCTGGGGTAGGAGGAGAGAGCCCCTGGATTGCTGGAGGAGAATAAGGAGAGGGCCCCTGGGTGGCTGGAGGAGAACAAGGAGAGGGCCCCCGGGTGGCTGGAGGAGAAGAAGGACAGGGCCCCCGGGTGGCTGGAGGAGAAGAAGGAGAGGGCCCCCGGGTGGCTGGAGGAGAAGAAGGAGAGGGCCCTCGGGTGGCTGGAGGAGAAGAAGGAGAGGGCCCCTGGGTGGCTGGAGGAGAAGAAGGAGAGGGCCCCTGGGTGGCTGGAGGAGAAGGAGAGGGCCCCCGTGTGGCTGGAGCAGAAGGAGAGGGCCCCTGGGTAGCTGGAGGAGAGGGAGAGAGCTCCTTGGTGGCTGGAGGAAAGGGAGAGGGGCCCCTGGGTGGCTGGGGGAGGAATCGAGGCTCCCCGTGACGCCAGAGTCAGTTGCCAGGGAAGAGAGTGGAGCTGAGTCAGTCCTGCATATCTAACATCAAAGCCAAACTTGGTGGAGCTGGAGCCCTTTGCCCTACACATTGGAATTTGACACATGACAGCACCCGAGGTGGAAGGTGAGGGGTAGAGGGGCTGTGACATTATATAGCATATGGACTCTGTACATTATTGGTAGTTTTGGTTGGAGTTGTCCTTTAGATGTTTAACTCTGTGTTGTTTTTCCCCCCAGCTGTGAGGGACTGAGGAATGACAGCCCACTATGCTGGGACTTATAGTGCCCTAGAATGTGGAGGACTGACTAATCCTCAGTCCCTAACAGAGGGCAATACAAGTTCCAGAATAGCAGGCTGCCATGCCTTAGTCCCCACAGAGGGCACTACAAGTCTTAGCATAGCAGGCAGTAGTTCCTCAGTCCCCTACAGAGAGCAGTACAAGTCCAAGCATAGCAGGCTTCCATTCCTCAGGGAGGAATTGCAGTGCACTATACTGGAATTTACAGTGCCCTCTGTGGGGACTCAGGTATGGCAGCCTTCTGCAGTGGGACTTGCCGTGCCCTAGACTGTGGAAGACTGAGGAAGGGAAGTGTAAGGGGGACTCTGGAAACTCTGATGCAAGGGGGAGCTTTGGTGACCACAGTTCCCAGAACTTCCCTTATTTCAAAGTCCCCCAACATTCTCCCTTAATTAGGGTTCCCAGGACTCCTCTTACATCATAGACTTCAGAGTTCCCTCTTACAGTGTAAGGGGGAAACTCTGGAGACTCTGATGTAAAGGGGGATCTGTGAAATTTGATTTAAGAGGGGGACTGTAATGTAAAGAAGAAATCTGTGGACTCTGATGTAAGGAGGAGATGCTGGGGAGAATCTGATTTAAAGGAGAACTCTTATGTAAGGGGGTACACTGAACTCTGATGTAAGGAGGGACTAAGGAAATCATGACCTATAGGGAAATGCTGGGGACTGTGATGTAAGAGCAGACATATATATATATATATATATATATATATATATATATATATATATATATATATATATATATATGTCTGCTCTTACATCCTTAGGGTGTGAGTGGGGCCTCATGTCGAAGTTTTGCCTTAGGCCTCACAAAGCCTAGAGCCGCCTCTGCGTCGCACATATTCACACGTATTTGTGTGCACACGTAGAAATTCTTCTATTTTTTTTAATCAAGGAAGTGTGGCGTATGCGCATATATGAATGTATTTGCACGTATACACATGCAGTATGCATGTAAAAATAGTGACTGGCAACACAGATTTCTGTAATTTTTTGTCTGATCTATACATAGCTCCTATTTACATGCTTTTGTGAACAGGCACATTGAAAACAAGGGTTTGCATTTACATCAGTTTGAAAAAAAAAAAAAAAACTAACCTGTATGCCCTAAAAAATGCTACATTTTTAGGCAGCCGTGTGCAAGAGGGCAAATTGTGCAATGTAACCCCTAAGGTCCCTTTCATATGGGCCGGATGGGTTTTGATCAGCAGGAGGAGATCAGTCAACTGATCCCCTGTTGACCTAAGCAAAGCGGCCGGATGACGGGTCCAAGTCCGCTCCACTTATACAGAATGGATACAGAAACAGCCTACTCTGCCCGTTCCAAACGGAGAAGAACGGATCCTCTTCTGTTTTATTTTTGCCGAATCCGATCGGATGTAGCTGGGTGTTAACGGACACATATCCATTTACATCCGGTTGCCCATAGAGGAGAGTGGAGGTTTTTTTTCAGGTCCAGCTGGAAAACAGACAGCTGGACCCGATCAGACACAGCACCATACATATTAGTTATGTGTAATGGTGTGTATCCCATTACCTGCAGGCATCTGCTTCTACTCAAAACCCCCCATGCTGTGTCCCCATCACAGCCTCCAAATGCTGCCCTGAGCAATTGTCTTCTGGTGCTGTGAAGGTTACCAGCAGTGGCTCATAATAGGAAAGTTGCATTTGCCGCCTGCCCCCTCTTCCCTCCTCCACCATTCAAAGAACTCTCTTACTACACCCCCCATGGTACATCAAGCTGTAAATGGGTGGAGGAGATGCTGTCATTCAACTCCTCCTCCTCCATTCGCAAAACGCAAAGCATCATGGGAGTGTAATAAACCGAGTTCTATGAATGGCGGAAGATGCAGGAGGGCAAGCGGCAAGACTTTCCGGATTAGGAGCTGCTACTCTAAGGGCTCTTTCACACGGGCTTTCCGTGTGAAAGGTCCGCTGCGGGACTTTTTTTTTTTTTTTTTCACGGAGCGGATGACATTTCTGTCATCGGCTCCGTAGGTCCGCATATCATCCCATCCGTTTGCGGATGATATGCGGACCTAATGTAAGTCTATGGGGGATTGCGGATGTCAGCGGATGACACCGCTGACATCCGATTTTCCTTCCTTTCCGTTTTTTGAACGGAACAAAAATAGGATTTTTTCTGTTCCAAAAAACGGAACAGAACTGACAGGAGGAAAATCGGATGTCAGCGGATGGTATTCCGCTGACATCCGCAATGCCATAGACTTACATTATGTCCACAAAAAAATAGGATGATTTGCGGACATACGGAGCGCCCGTGTGAAAGAGCCCTTACCCTTCACAGTTCCAGAACATAGCTGCTGTAGGCAGTACCCAATGGTTGGGAGGGGAATTGTGAGCAAAAGCTGCTGTCTGCCGGTCATGGGATACGCACCAATACATGTATACCTAATATGTAAGGTGCTGTATCCCAAAAACATTTTTTTTTATCAAACTTTAACTTTACATATATTTAAAAGCACAAAATTTCTAGGTTCTATAGAAACTACTAATTCAATCTCTATATATATCAATAGCTAAAGCCAAGGCTGAAGCAAAGCAAAAAAAAAAGACTAAACACAAAGAACATGCAATACAAATAAAATAAGCAAGTACAATCCAAACAGAGTAGATTATCAATGGAAAAGCAAATTGAGGCTGGCTGCCAAGAAGCTGCTAAGTGTGTCTTTGAAAAAAAAAAGGACATTTTAACATGAAATGATCTGAAAGGAGTCTTGGGAAGTCTGGTTTCCTTTGCTGAATAGCCGATCTCTATTAGAAGGGAAAATACACAGTGTGCCAATGGTTAGTGCTTACCGTGGGCTGCCTGTACCATGCTGCTTCTGCTCAGAAGAGCAACAAATGCTGCTCTGTGTGACAATGACTCATTGGCGACTAACAGAAAAGCTGAAGGGAGCTCAGATATAGCGGCTAATATGCAAATACACACTTGTTTTTTAGCATTACTCGGAAATTGTGATTCTCGACAGTTCGACTTAACGTATTAGCAGTCAAGCTTCATTGTATCTGAAGGGGGTTTAATTACTGAGAAAGTGGTGTCCACACTTGCGGTGAATGGAGTGCTTACAGGAAGGGGTGGACACAAAGGATTTGCAATTATTTTTGGAATTTGACATTCGGTGTTAGCATTGTCGAACAAGTTCCGTCTCAATGTGTTCTAATTGGGAGAACGGTTTTATTTAGATGTATTCGTTACAGGCCTTGGGTTCACAGTAAAGACAGGGTGAAGGTTTGTCAGCATACAGATCATTGATATCAATGAAAAAGGCAATATCAAATTCCGGTTAGGCCTTGGAAGCAGCATGATCTATTGTATCCAGCATTCAGGTGAGGACATCAACAGTTCATATCTGAAAAGCTGTTCGAGCTACATTCACTGAATTCAGCAAGTAGGATCAACAGCCAAGGGCACTGGAGGATACATACCAGCCAAATCAGAGGCCAAATTTTACATGACTATGATCCCCAACAGTTGTACACCATTCAAAGAATAAACACCTAACAGCATAGGGTGTGCTGGGTGTGCCTGGGCACACCGTAATTACCCTATGCAGTGCCGATTCCCACTGCTTCCTGTCTCCCACCTGCAGTGCTGCCAGCTTCCCTCCTCTCCTCTCAGGAGCGGGGAAGGGGCTGGTAAATATTTTAATAACTGCCCTTACTTAGAAGAATGAACACGGGGAGTGATCTGTACTGATCACTCCTGACTTCATTCTTAACTGAAGCATAGTGCGTCATGTTTACTGCAAGCTTCAGAGAAAGGGACTGGGGAGTCTCCATCCTCAGTTTCTTTCTCTGTCTCAAAAGTGAGACATCAGGGGTCTGCTTAGATCCTTGATATTTCACCAAAGCCCCATAACGGGGCTTCTAAAAAAAAAAATGTAAAAAAATAAATAAAAAATAATTTCCCTGGAAACTAACCATATTTATTACAAATGTCCAAACTGAACATTGGCTTAGCTGGGTATCTCAACAATCTGTGTAAAGGTACATTTAAAAAAACACATATATTAATAACTAAGTAAAGTTAAACAGGAAAGATTATGGTCAACGTGCAGTTACCCACAGGAAGGAGTCAGAAATAATCTCTTCATTGGTATTAAAGTGGTTGTATGGTTGTACAGGAAAACATTAAAAATATATATAAATAAATAACAAATGTCTATACTTACCTGCTCTGTGCAAGCGGCCCCAGGGATCAACAGCCAAGGGCACCGGAAAAAAAAGTAAATACCAGCCAAAGCAGAGGCAGGAACTTTACATGTATATTAGGCTCCTTTCACACGGTCCACATTTTGTTGCGGACCGTTCTCTGGACAGCGGGGATCGATCCGGCCGATCCCCGCTGAGCAGGCAGATGACAGCTCCATCTCTGCACTATGTGCGGAGAGGGAGGTGTCAGAGTCCCATTGCTCTCTATGGGGAATTGGATGAGAGCGGACCGCCTGTCCGCTCTCATCCGATCCCACCCGATCCCATCCCCTGGACGGATGGAAAATAGGGTTTCCATCCCTCCGGATTTCACGGACAGGATCCGATGCGGTTGGCAGCGGGTGTCAGCGGACATGTCTCCGCTGACATCCGCTGCCCCATAGGGATGCATGGAGGATCCGATCAGATCTGCCAAAAAAACTGACAGGCAGATCGGATCGTTCGTGTGAAAGGACCCTAAGAGTGATCCTGTGAGCTACGTCTTAAAACTGCAACCTGCACTAATAACTTCCCAATCAATTAGTGTGAAAAACAAATGGTAATCATTAAAAGCGCTGTACAGTAAGTGCTATACTAATTAATATATCCAGTGATACATAAATTCATTCATAAGATATATAACAACATACATGATAAATCATCATAAACAAAAATAAAAAATAAAAAGTGATAGCGATATCAATAGAAATAAATAGTGAATGATTATAAAAAATTGATAAGAAGGTGATTTTTGATCATATTTAACCTTCTCATAATTTTTTATAATCATTCACTATTTATTTCTATTGATATCGCTATCACTTTTTATTTTTTTCAGAGACTTTACATGAATATGATCCCCAAAAGTTGTACATCATTCAAAGAATAAAAACCCTACAGCATAGGTGTGCGCACAGGGTGCGGATCGCTGTACTGATC
Source organism: Pelophylax lessonae (assembly GCF_965119305.1). NCBI lineage: Eukaryota > Metazoa > Chordata > Amphibia > Anura > Ranidae > Pelophylax > Pelophylax lessonae. The sequence goes on from NC_138771.1 coordinate 112,827,172, forward strand.
GCTCCTGTCTTCATTCTTAACTGAAGCATAGTGAACCATGTTTACTGCAGGCTGCAGAAAAAGGGACTGGGGAATCTGTCCTCAGTTTCTTTCTCTGTCTCAAAAGTGAGACATCAGGGGTCTGCCTAAACCCTTGATATTTCCCCAAAGCCTCATAACAGGGCTCCTAAAAATAATGAATTTTTTTTTTTTATATAATATTGTAAACATTTTTTTGAAAAATAATTAAAAAAAAAACTGCTGACACCGTCCACTGCCCTACTGACACCAATCTTTGCTCTACTGACACTGTCCACTGCTCTCCTAATATACACGCATGTGTTTGTGCTCTGGGGTGCACAGCGCACACCCTAATGCAATAGGCTGCACGCACCAATATATTCCTAAACAATAAACTGCATTAATCCTGCAAATTAAGGACAAGCAGAAGTCATAGCTTATGCTGTATCTGTTGACAGAAAGAATGCTATATTACAACCCTGTATTCAGGGCAGGGAAATTTAAAGCTGAACTCCAGGTATAGGTACTTTATACATAGTTACATTGGTCCAGCTTGGAACAATGTACCCATGTATATACCATACCTGGTCGACGCCCCTGGAAGCTGGAAATCACTGAAGTAGCCACTGACACTCCAGTGATCTCTACTTACTTCCAGATCCCACAATGAGCGGCTGCCCTTCTGCATTCTGAACACAAAGTGTTCTCTGAATGGATGAGGTGGATATTGTGAGGGTAGAACCCTGTATCTCCACCTTGTCCAATCAGAGAACAATTCTGCATTCATTCAACAAATGCAAATTATTCAATAAATGGTGCCCGTGCAAAGAGGCTGACCTCCTGTGTTTAGACTTCAGCAGGGCAGCTGCTCAGCATGGGACCCAGAAGCAAGGGGAGCAGTGGTGTTGACTTTAGTGATTTCCAGCTTCCAGGTGCATCGGCCAGGTATTGTATATTGTAGTTATAGTTAAAATGGTCCCAGCTGGACCAATGTAACATATTAAAAAATATCTATACTGGAATTCATCTTTTAAAACTGAACTCCAGGAAAGTTGAAAATGAACTGCTCATTTAGGCCTAGGGGGCATGGAAAATTAGATTTATTTACCCAATCCTTCGCTCCTCTGCACTGCTAGACTGGTCCCCACAGCCTCTTCTCCTCAAGCTGTGTTTAAGGTCCAGATGTTATCAAGACTGATGCACAGTCCATAGTCCTGCACTGAACATGAGGACGCTGAGGGACAGTCCACTGCTTAACCATAGGAAAGTGCTATCTGCAGGGGGAGCAGAGGATCGGGAAAAAAACAGGTCCCCCTTGGTCTGAGTACCTGTGGACAGCAACAGGAAACTATAGAAGTGATACCGCTTTGGGGGCATAAGGGGAAGTTCTGGATAAGCACCCTAGCTTCCCTGGAAACCAACTATATTTCTACAAATGTCTAAACTGAACATTGGCTTAACTGGGTATCTCAACAATCTGTGAATAGTACATAGAAAAACATATATATTAAAAAGGTTGTAAACCTCTAAAAAAAAAAAAAAATTTTTAAAAATAAAAACCTTAAAGACAAAAGGCATAATGAGCTAGTATGCATCGCATATACTTACCTTAGAACGAAGCCCCCACAGTGGAACCCACCACACCGCTGACATCTTAACCCGTCTTCCTTCCGGGTTCGCGTCCTCCAGGCCATCTGATTGGCTAGAGCCACAATGACGTCACTCCCACGCATGCACACGGGAGCTGCCGTTCACGGCACAGGGCTCTGAAGGAACAGCATGGGCGGCCGTTCCTTCAGAGCGCATGCGCCAGTGATGTCACTGGCTGCATGCAAAGTAAATATCTCCTAAACTGTGTATGTTTAGGAGATATTTACAGTACCTTTTGGTAAGCCTTATTATAGGCTTACCTATAGGTACAAGTTACAGTGAGGAAAGAGGGGAAGGTCGGGACTTTAAATGAGGTTACAAAATATGTATCTCCATCCCTAATATCAATTGGAACAAAGGGGGATATTGTGGGACTTTAAATGAGGCGTGTGGTTAGAGATGACCATCAAAAATATTTGTACAAAGGAGTATATGTGCATACACGTCCAAACAAAGAACATGAAAGGGTACACATGTAATCTGATTTATTTTGTATGCACAGTAGTGACATAATAATGCAATAATGACATACAATGGATCCCAATAAACATAGCATATCACAACCAATTACATATGATAATGGGTATAAAATAGCTTCTAAAACATTCCGTAACAAAGTGGTAGATACTCCATAGTAATTGCATCATGTATGCTCAACGCGTTTCGTGTATGTATAACACTTCCTCAGGAGCTGGTGCAAATGGATTAACTATAAAGGGGAGAATACAATGGAAGTCACAATATATATGACAGTATGGACACCCAATTGATATTAGGGATGGAGATACATATTTTGTAACCTCATTTAAAAAGTCCCGACCTTCCCCTCTTTCCTCATTACGACTAGGGATGGAGGCGTGTGACGTGTCTGACCATACCCTGTTATTGTGCAAACGTTTTCTTACATTCAGGGGCCGGCCCTGTGGACCTTTGGGGTCGGTTACTACTCACCCTGTATTAGTACAAACGACTTGTCACATTCAGGGCACTGGCACCTAATATTTAGCAGCCAGTACTCTTTGTATTATCTATATGACCCATACCATTGATATACTTTTACCAACTTGACATTTTCCGCTTTTCAACATAGCATTATCCCCTTCCCTTGGTATTCGCCATTGTTTGCTGTCTTTCCTTGTTTGCCTGCCCCGGTGTAACGCTCCTGCGTTTTTGTATATAGGCTGGATTTGCAGCTGCAAAATCTCCACTCAGTAGTCATGCAGAGATATGTTGAATACCAGATCCAACTCTCCAGGACTCATCACCGTGGGCCTGTCAGCTTCAACATACAGATATATACACACTCAATGAGATGTTCCTGGAGTGATAGGATGTATATGATAGTATGAAGGTGATGTGCTGAAGGGACAGGTGTGAACAGTGACAAGGATAGTAAGCACTTGATAGGTTTGTACAGGAGAGTTCAAGATGGTATTTAGGAATGCAGATAGGTTAGTATCGAGTATGTTAGTAGGTGGTGAGGACAGCAGATGACAAATACAGGATAGACTAACCCAGTGCAAGGATAGATAGTAGTAGACAGGAGAGCTAGCAATCTGTGCAGCAGTGCAGATGATAGATGGTAATAGTCTCAAGAGCTAGCAATCTATATGATAGTGCAGATGATAGGATAGTATGGATAGGTAGTAACAGTCCTTAATGCAAATAGTAGTAGTGTAAGTTATGGAGGTTTCCCCTGCGGGGTACTTATCACTATAGTATAGCAGTAGAAGGTCCGGTGATGAGGAAGTGATCCGGTAGCGAGATAAAGGGATCAGTAGCGAGGTTCGGTTCTGAGGAAGGGATCCTGGTAGCGAGATACAGGGATCGTAGCGAGGTTCCACAGCGAGACACGCTTGTAAGCATATGAGCTTCAAGGCAGGAGAAAGAGTGAAGGGTGAAAGCAGCATGCCGGGAGTGATCGGGTGGCGAGACACAGGATCAGAGAACAAGTTCAGGTAGCGAGATACAGGAACGAGTAATATCTGGTATGCTGACTTCAGACAGGGACGCTCCAACCATGACGGTTGAACGAACATGTGAGTGAGAACGCCGGCGGTTGAAATAGCCGCTCTGCGGCGCTCAGTGATGACAGCATCGGTCTTAAAGGTGTATGCGCACCTACCAAAAGAGAATGGTGGGACGCATACATGAATGGAAAGTGGAATAAACGGTACCAGAGGTACCAGAACATTACACCCGGGAGCTGCGATGCGCCCTGGCCCCCCTCCCCCTCCCCCTCCTCCTCTATCCCAGTGATGCGGAGGTGGGGGCGTGTTCGGCCACGGCGCATCGGCGCCACGCCCCTTCCGTGTTGGTTAAGACGCCGCGTTGTTGGCGGTCTGACCGACACGCTGACTCACCATCTATGTCCCTCCACGAGGCGCCGCCTCCCGCTGGGCTGCTGCTGGCGGCCGCCGGTGCTTTTCCCTTGGAGTGGCTGCATGACGCTGGGAGCTCTCCCGGTGTACAGCTTGGGTTGAACACTATTTTCTTGGATCATTACTTCAAGGCACCACTCATACTTGGTAATTATACTTGGTGATTGTTCCTTATGCTGTTTCTATATCACACTTGTCTACTTTATTACCTATTTACTTCGGTCTAGCTCTTTCATCATTGTCTTCAAGGCACTATCTATACTGGGCAATTTACTTTGATATTCCAGTCACTTTATTCACATTTCCACTCTTTTCTGCTCCTTATCTCTTGTTTAGCGATTTGGTTCCCTATATTATTTCTATACTACACTGGTTTATTTCACTACCTATTCACCTTGGTTCAGTTTTCATCTTGGGTCATACCGACTACTTTCCACACTCACTCTATGGTCTCTACACTATTCATTTTCACTTGGTTCCTTATAATCACTGATACTCATACTAATCTCACAAATTTTTCCTAAGGGGTATCCTATGTTGACCTTTCCACCATGTTCTCTATCTCTGGCTCCAGAAGTTCATCCATCTTCTCTATTTTTTATCTCAATTACTCCATTACTTTGTGTAATGTAATGCACATTTTAGTGCAATATATATATCCAATCTGTTTATTTATACCTTATGAGATGACTTATTGAGATGCTTGCTATTCCTCTTACTACCTAGATTCCTTTACTGCAATTTCTGTGTTCACCCCTGTGCGTGCCTGGTACTGCTCCCTCAGCTCCCGGGGCGGACGATATGGAGGTCCTTCCATGGCAAATTCCCTGAGGCTACAGTTTTTACTCTATTGTAAGCAATTCCTTACTAAACAACATATATTTTTTAATTGGGTGTCCATACTGTCATATATATTGTGACTTCCATTGTATTCTCCCCTTTATAGTCAATCCATTGCACCAGCTCCTGAGGAAGTGTTATACATACACGAAACGTGTCGAGCATACATGATGCAATTACTATGGAGTATCTACCACTTTGTTACGGAATGTTTTAGAAGCTATTTTATACCCATTATCATATGTAACTGGTTGTGATATGCTACGTTTATTGGGATCCATTGTATGTCATTATTGCATTATTATGTCACTACTGTGCATACAAAATAAATCAGATTACATGTGTACCCTTTCATGTTCTTTGTTTGGACATGTATGCACATATACTCCTTTGTACAAATATTTTTGATGGTCATCTCTAACCACACGCCTCATTTAAAGTCCCACAATATCCCCCCTTTGTTCCAATTGATATTAGGGATGGAGATACATATTTTGTAACCTCATTTAAAGTCCCGACCTTCCCCTCTTTCCTCATTACGACTAGGGATGGAGGCGTGTGACGTGTCTGACCATACCCTGTTATTGTGCAAACGTTTTGTTACATTCAGGGGCCGGCCCTGTGGACCTTTGGGGTCGGTTGCTACTCACCCTGTATTAGTACAAACGACTTGTCACATTCAGGGCACTGGCACCTAATATTTAGCGGCCAGTACTCTTTGTATTATCTATATGACCCATACCATTGATATACTTTTACCAACTTGACATTTTCCGCTTTTCAACATAGCATTATCCCCTTCCCTTGGTATTCGCCATTGTTTGCTGTCTTTCCTTGTTTGCCTGCCCCGGAAGCTGCGATGCGCCCTGGCCCCCCTCCTCCTCTATCCCAGTGATGCGGAGGTGGGGGCGTGTTCGGCCACGGCGCATCGACGCCACGCCCCTTCCGTGTTGGTTAAGACGCCGCGTTGTTGGCGGTCTGACCGACACGCTGACTCACCATCTATGTCCCTCCACGAGGCGCCGGCTCCCGCTGGGCTGCTGCTGGCGGCCGCCGGTGCTTTTCCCTTGGAGTGGCTGCGTGACGCTGGGAGCTCTCCCGGTGTACAGCTTGGGTTGAACACTATTTTCTTGGATCATTACTTCAAGGCACCACTCATACTTGGTAATTATACTTGGTGATTGTTCCTTATGCTGTTTCTATATCACACTTGTCTACTTTATTACCTATTTACTTCGGTCTAGCTCTTTTATCATTGTCTTCAAGGCACTATCTATACTGGGCAATTTACTTTGATATTCCAGTCACTTTATTCACATTTCCACTCTTTTCTGCTCCTTATCTCTTGTTTAGCGATTTGGTCCTCTATATTATTTCTATACTACACTGGTTTATTTCACTACCTATTCACCTTGGTTCAGTTTTCATCTTGGGTCATACCGACTACTTTCCACACTCACTCTATGGTCTCTACACTATTCATTTTCACTTGATTCCTTATAATCACTGATACTCATACTAATCTCACAAAAAATTTTTCCTATGGGGTATCCTATGTTGACCTTTCCACCATGTTCTCTATCTCTGGCTCCAGAAGTTCATCCATCTTCTCTATTTTTTATCTCGATTACTCCATTACTTTGTGTAATGTAATGCACATTTTAGTGCAATATATATATCCAATCTGTTTATTTATACCTTATGAGATGACTTATTGAGATGCTTGCTATTCCTCTTACTACCTAGATTCCTTTACTGCAATTTCTGTGTTCACCCCTGTGCGTGCCTGGTACTGCTCCCTCAGCTCCCGGGGCGGACGATATGGAGGTCCTTCCATGGCAAATTCCCTGAGGCTACAGTTTTTACTCTATTGTAAGCAATTCCTTACTAAACAACATATATTTTTTAATTGGGTGTCCATACTGTCATATATATTGTGACTTCCATTGTATTCTCCCCTTTATAGTTAATCCATTGCACCAGCTCCTGAGGAAGTGTTATACATACGCGAAACGCGTCGAGCATACATGATGCAATTACTATGGAGTATCTACCACTTTGTTACGGAATGTTTTAGAAGCTATTTTTTACCCATTATCATATGTAACTGGTTGTGGTATGCTATGTTTATTGGGATCCATTGTATGTCATTATTGCATTATTATGTCACTACTGTGCATACAAAATAAATCAGATTACATGTGTACCCTTTCATGTTCTTTGTTTGGACGTGTATGCACATATACTCCTTTGTACAAATATTTTTGATGGTCATCTCTAACCACACGCCTCATTTAAAGTCCCACAATATCCCCCCTTGTTCCTATAGGTACAAGTTACAGAGGAAGATTTACTTCCTCTTTAATAAAAACTAAGTAAAGTAAAACAGGAAAGATTATGGTCAACGTGCAGTTACCCACAGTAAGGAGTTAGAAATATTCTCTTCATTGGTCTTAAAGTGGTTTTTAGAGGAAAAATAAAAATAAATAAATAACAAATGTCAATACTTACCTGCTCTGGCCCAATCCTCCTCTTCTCGAGTCCCCCACCGTATTCCTGGCTCCTCTCTTGCTGGTGCTCCCAATAGGAAGCAAATTCCAATGGGGGCACTCCTGCGGGCTCGCTCCCGAGCCTCGCTGCCGCATCAAGTGACACAGACAGTGGGACTCGGCCTCGCTCTCTTTCTCACTGGAGATGATTTACAGGAGTGGGAGCCAATGGCCCCAGTTGCTATCGATCTGCCCAGGGAGCAGGGAAAAACCAGGATCGCGATGGGCCTCAGGTAAGTATGGGGGGGGTTAGGGGGGAGTCAGTGACACAGGTTTTTTACCAAAGTGTTACTAAACCAACAAAAGTAAAATCAGCCTGTATATGCAGTAAAGCATGCTTGTTATACTCACTGTGGAAACTAAGTGGTTAATCCTCTGCATTGTGTAAAAAGGATGTTTGATCAGTATGCACAGATCTTCTTCTTGCATTGTCCCCACAACATGTCCGGATAAAACAGAGTTACTGTAGTCAGTCTGCACATGCTCAGTTTGTTGTGTATTGCTAGAGAGTTTTTTTCTTTTCTTGGGAGAGTGCATGTGATCAGCACAGGGCCAATCAGTACTGTCCAGACAGAGGGGCAGGGGTCCTGCATCCTGATAGGACAGCCAGCGCAGTATAAAAACTCCTACAAGCTTTAACCAGGCACTGATAGAAGTGACAAGACTGCTATGTACTGCTGATGACAAAAGGTATTTAGCCATTTATATTTACTAAAATAATTGCATTTTCATGTTCTGTGTACTATGGGAGACCAGATATAGTGAATGCATGCTCCTGGGTTTAGTAACACTTTAAGGCTTTCGAACCCCTTAAAATCAAAATAAACTGACAATTTTTTTATTGCTGAGGGTTAAGCTTGCCATACAATAGTAGATTTGTATGAATATTTGCATAAACATGAAAATTCCCAAGAACACATCCATTGACCTGAATGAAAACAACATTCAATGTTAGAAAATTGTTTGTTTGAGAAAAATGTTCCACCCTCTTATTTTGAATTTTCTTGTCACTGTAGTTGTGATTGATAAAGATCAATTATCACCTTTCATGCTGCAGACTTAGATTCTAGTAGCAGAATGGAGGGGGTGATTGAACAGTCACTGATTATCTTTGATGTCTCTCTCCCCCCTCAATGAAGGAATGGGTGAGAAGTAAATTGTTCCAGCACCAGACTGCTCGATACAATAAACCTCTATTGAGATTCATAACCTCTGGAAGGGTGTGAATTTGTGCCTGCAAATAATGGGATCATCCCTAGTTTTTAGTATACACCTGATTTTGCACCCACTGCAGTCTTGCCTACACACACTGGAGAGTCAAAGAGATGATGCATAGAACAAAGTAATAAAAAACTGCAGAAGCAGCTGGGAAATTTCGGAAGTATTAGAATGCAGAGGACTTCTAAAACTCAGATTGACAAAAAATACAAAAGATTTACTGACTTAAGTAAACTTGCTATATTGCTTTTAAGGTCTAGCATTAAAGAGATAACTTAGGATTCACAGAATCTACTATAAAATTTTACTTTGAGCACAGAAAAATCAGCGTTTCATTTACCCCACATACCCTCAACATCCACATATTGCATACCTACCAACCGTCTCAGATTCCCTGGGACCATCCTGAGATTTCAAGTAAATCCAGATGTCCCATGAAGCTGGCTGAGTCCCACAGTGGAGCCCAGTGCTGGAACAATTTCCAGGACTGGACTCCATAAATCTACCCGTCTGCTGCATGCTGTGCTTAAGCTGTCAAGCTGAGGTTCACTCAGTGCCCAGCAGCACAGTCCCCCCACGTCCCCCGCCCACTTGCCCTCCTGCTGTACATCCTGTAGGAGGAGGGAAAAGGAGGTAGGCTAGATCTTTTCCACCTCCTCCCCATGTCCCCCTGTGCCTGCCCACAACCCCTGACATGCAGCCAATTTGTGCTTGAGAAGGTGTTGTGTGGGCAGGAGTTTAAAGCAGCCAGTGTTCCTGATGTATTCCTGAGCCTCTAGAGACAATCCAGTCTCGGGTGAGTGAACTCTCCCCTCTCCCTCTTCCTTCCATGTGCCATAGTGATCTTTCCTTCCTGCCTTCCATGTGCCATAGTGATCTTTCCTTCCTGCCTTCTATGTGCCACAGTGATCCTTCCTGGCTTCCATGTGCCATAGTGATCCTTCCTGCCTTCCATGTGCCATAGTGAACTTTCCTGCCTCCAAAGTACCATAGTGATCCTTCATGCCTTCAATATGCCATAGTGATCCTTCCTGCCTTTAATGTGTCAGTGATCCTTCCTTCCTGCCTTCCATATGTCAGTGATCCTTCCTTCTTGCCTTCCTTGTGCCATAGTGATCCTTCCTACAGCGTTGACTGTATTTGATGATCTTAAATAAATCATTTCTTTAACATTAGTTGAATTTACATGAGTGTGGTAACAAATAAGATACAGAGTATATAACGATGTGCAGCATAGAACATAACAAATATGCATTATGCGCGATATTAATACTTTATACATAGGTACATTGGTCCAGCTTGGACCAATGTAACTATGTATATAGTATACCTGGTAGATGTCCCTGAAAGCTGCAAATCACTGAAGTACACCGCTACTCCAATGATATCCACTTGCTTCTGGATCCTGTGCTGAACATTATGAATGCAAAGTGTTCTTTGCATTTGCAAAGAAGAAGAAACAAGTCTCCAAAGAGAGCAGTGATTGACAGTCACTGTTCTCCGTTTTCCTCTTCCAGCGCTCACTGAAGTCCTGGCAGGAGAGGAGCAGGAGTGGTTGCCTCTGGCTTTTGGCCGTGCCCTGAGAGACATTATATGGTAAGCTGCAATATAATAAATGTTGGCTTTTGGTTTAATACCCATGTATAGTACCAGGCCTTCAGATTTACAGCTCCTTGCTTATAAAAGTGGTTGTAAAGTCTCAATTTGTTCACCTTAATGCATATTCCTCTTTTTCTTACCTGAGTCCAATCCAATCCAGCGATGCGCACAAGCCCAGTGGCTCCAGCCCACCTCTCTCGTCATTGGACAGGTTGGTAGCAGCAGGAGCCATTGGCTGCTGTCAATCAAATCCTGTGGCACGGGAGCAGGGGGAGGGAGCGAGCCTGCACGGGTGCCCCCATGGCAAGCGGCTTTCCATAGGGGCACCCAATGAAGGGGAGGAGCCAGAAGCACCGGCGGGGCACCCCAGAAGAGGAGGATCAGGGCTGCTCTGTGTAAAACCATGGCACAGAACAGGTAAGTATAACATGTTTGTTATTTTTTTTTGTATTAAAAAAAAAAAATCTTTACAAAAACTCTTATAGTATATTTAATTTTTACTATATAGCATCACGAGACATATAAACTCATTTTTTTACAGCAAAAGAATATGCTGACTAAAGGCAGATGCCACTGATCATTGTTAGAGCATCTTATGAGTCACATAGAACAAAGGAAATATCCTGTAAAACTCAACTACTTCTAGGATTTGATTTAAAACATCATCTTAAATGACAAAGGACATATAGCAAATCCGTTTTTAGATCCCCACAGACACTGTGGATAATAACGTAAGACGTACCATTCAAACACAAAACACACCAACAAGATTATCTGTCATGTCACTGCAAGCAAGGCTGTCCACACTTGATTTAGCTGACAATTACTGCATGACTTTTCTGTGTACACAACTGCACTTCTCTACATAAAATGTTAATGTTTTAGGATCGCAGACACTGTAAAGTCAGCAAAGCTCCCAGACATCTCACCTGTCATTATAAAAGTAACAATACTGCATTATTTGTCACCAGCAGTATCGCAGCTGTATCACAAATAGGTGACATCCACAAGTTGTAAAAACCTTCAAGTGTTTAAACCAAATAAGAAAATTCTATTAAAAAGACTAAATATTGGTCTTGTACATATTTTGTTTCTTTATTATGGTCAGTATACCTAAAGCCAACTTGTTTAAGTTTTGGATAGAGTAGGAAGTTTGTAACATTTTTGACAATGGTCTCCAGGAAAAATTGAGAGGGCCAATCAGGAACATAAACAGCAATAAATACCTTGCAGAGTTTTATAACCTTCCTTAATCTATGTAAAATCTTTCTTCACATAGTTGTAAAGGTAAAATGTTTTTTACCTTAAAGAGGAAGTAAACCCTCCTCTGCAACTTGTAGCTATAGGTAAGCCTATGATAAGACTTACCTATAGGTACTGTAAATATCTCCTAAACATGTACCGTTTAGGAGATATTTACCTTACATGCAGCCAGTGACGTCACTGGCGCATGCGCTCTGAAGGAACAGCCGCTCGTGCCGTTCCTTCAGAGCCCTGTGCCGTGACCGTCGGCTCCCGCGCGCGTGCGCGGGAGTGACGTCACCGCGGCTCTGGCCAATCAGATGGCCGGATGCCGCGATCCCGGAAGACGGGCGACTGAACATGTCGCCGTCATAGAGGTAAGCGGGCGACACGGCGGGGGCTTGTTCTAAGGTATTTCATAATGAAATAGTATGCGATGCATACTAGCTCATTATGGGTTTCTCTTTCAGGGTGAAAAAAAAAAAAATTTGGTTTACAACCTCTTTAAAGCCATAAAGCCATAGATTAAAGGTTTCTTCTCCAGGTGTCACTGTTTGAAAATGAAGAGGCCGTGTGGGAGAAACTACAAGGGAAACTACAAATACCACCACCGTTTGTGGCTGTTGGCTTGTAGTTACATTAAACTACCATGGCGCTGTAATGTGCATTTATTTTATTTTTTTAAAAGGTGAATGATAGGTTCACCTTTTAAAAAAAAATAAATAAATACACATTTTTTACAGGTTTAAAAAAATGTGCATTTATTATTTTTTTTTACTTGGAGCCTGTAAATCATTGCACCCCCGAATAGCAGATCACAAGTGCCATGCTGGACTCCTGCAGACTTGTCTGTGTATCTGTCTGCTTGTACCCAGTACGGACAGGCAGATACACACTGACTGGAAGAGAGAATGAACTACCAAAGTGCTTAAAGCGGAGTTCTGGGCTCAAAAACAACTTTGGCCCATCCGCTTGCTGTAAATCCCCTAAAAAACAAATTGATACTCCCGATTTTTTTTTTCTTTACTTACCTTGTTTTTGAAGCAAGTATACTTACCTTCCTTCTACTTCCTCCCTCTTTGGCCGCGGCCCGTGCCATCACTTCCTGCTTGTGATGACTCCTGGGAGCTGAATGTCATCACTCCCAGGAGTCAATGCGCCTGCACCGGCCCCGCTCGTCACTTCCAGGGCAGGCACGTCATTCCCTGCTAAACAGCTTCTGGGCATACCCAGAAGCTGTGCAGGGATGACGCGCCTGCCCTGGAAGTGACGAGCGGGGCCGGTGCAGGGCATTCTGGGATGAAGAGGACACGGAAGAGGACGCAGAAGAGGACGCGCTGGCTTCAGCTGCCCACACCTGAGATGGCAGTGCTGGAGAAGAAATTTTCAAGGTAAGTATTTCTTCTAAAAGGTAAGTGCGACCTGGGACAGTTTAGAGGCTATCCATTATGGAATGTACTAGCACTGACTGTCCGGGGGTATTTTTATTGAAAAAACATTTACGAGGCCGGAACTCCACTTTAACAGCACCATGGTAGTTTAATGAAACTACAAGCCAACAGCCACAAAGGGTGGTGGTATATGTAGTTTTCCTTGTAGTTTCTCCCACACGGCCACTTTATTTTCAAACAGTGATGGCGGCCACCTGGAGAAGAAACCTTTACAACCACTTTAATCTATGGCTTTAGATACTTTGAACCAGGTCAATACCACATATTGCATATGAACCTTTTACATTTCACAAACAGACAGCAGGTGAAATTCTCAGCTCCTTCCTGTTTCTCCTTGCCAACTGTTGAAAAATGTATCTTGTTTACAGAGTCTTATAGCTCAAGCATTCCAGTAAACACATAAGCACTGGGTACTATATGAGCTGGGAAGTATTCTGAACAAAAAAGGTTTTAAAACGGAAGCTAAAGCCCCCCTTCCTATAAATCAGGCATGTCCAACCTGCGGCCCAGGGGGCCACATGGGGCACGGAACCGCAGGCAATGCAGCCCACTGCCCCCTGACTATTTTTTTTTTGCTGGGGAGGAAGGAAGTCGAGTTGGGGGGCACAGCCACAGAGGCTGCCTCAGAGGGGATCATCCACTAGTTGTGTTAAATTAGTGCTGGGGGGAGGACTTTAGCACAGGAAGGGCGAAGCGGCGTTTTATTACTGATATACCTTAACTATAGTATATATTTTATATGCGGCCCGAGAAAATTTCTCTACACTCAATGTGGCCCAGAGAAGCCAAAAGGTTGGACACCCATGCTATAAATGCAGTGCAGACATTTGTCTGTACTAAGGCAGCCCATAGATAAGCCAGTTTTTTTCATCCAACAATTGGGTTGAACGAAAAAAAACTTACCCAATTCTTCCATCCACACACTTGTGTGAATGGTGGAATACTCCCCGCTGTGTCTTTGTGTTCTGACAAGGATCAGAACGCAAAAATCAGCACTGCAGTCTATAGCTTGCAGCACTGATCAAGCAGCTAAAATATGACTGGGTGAATGAACAGAAATTGATCAGTAGATTGACTTCTGTTCAACCACAGTGGCCATACATGGATCCAAATTTCGATCCCTGTATGGACAGCTTTAGTCATTTGTCTTAATACCTTGTCTCAATCCCAAATATCAATTATTATGATGTGACACACATCCCATTTAGAAGTCTATGGGGGTGATTTACCAAAACTGGAGAGTGCGAAGTCTGGTGCAGCTGTGCATGGTAGCCAATCAGCTTCTAACTTCAGCTTGTTCAATTAAGCTTTGAAAAAAAAACCTAGAAGCTCATTGATTTCTGTGCAGAGCTGCGCCAGCTTTTGCACTCTTCAGATTTAGTAAATTAACCCCTATGTCTAAAGAGCCAAAAGAACTAGAATCGCCCACTGGTTAGTAATATCAGGGAAACTAATATGCATTGTGGTGATAAAACGAACCTGTTGAACCGACTGCTCTGTTATTTTTCCACTCTTATAAAGTAAAAGGCTAAAAGCTTACAATATACGGTACAAGGCTAAATGATCTCGTCAAAGCAAACAGAAATAAAACACGGAAAAAGGCAACTGTATGGTCTATTACATGATAAAACAGACCTATTTTTAAAAGATCACTTACCAAAAAGGCAAAACATGGAAGGCCCACTTTACGTTACAATGCAGGTACAGGGTTTGTATACTGATATATAATGGATGAAACGCTTAGCCTTAGGAGAACCTTCACTCAGCTTGTAGTTTTGTAATAACACAATGCTTTGCAAATAACTGTGAATGTCTTTTTGATAAATATATAGATATCCAGCATAAAAAATGGTCACAGCGTTTTTACCATTAGCACTAAATTACCCTCACTCCCTAAACCCAAAATATATGCCGTAGGTTTTTTTTTCTATTCTTTGACTGGGTAACTACAAATATTTGTAATTACAACTGCTGCCAGTTATGTATAGGAACGCAACACTTGGCTGGTGTTTGAACTGGTACACATTTCCTTTGGGCCCCTTATCTTTTAATACAATGGCCCAATGCTAATGGGCACTGACCGCTTTCACAGACACTGGGGGATATTCAGGCTATCTGGCAACAAGCCCAGTTCCGAAGGGATCTTGTCTGGGTTCGTTTATTCATCTCTATTACTGGAAACTACATTGGCAGATCTGAATTATACTAGAAATATTTCATTGTAACTATCCACACCAAATTTTGAAAATATACAGTCTAATAAACATACTTGAAAATAATATATTTGAGATACCCATGTATGGAATCCACATTACACATTCACCTTACAGTTGACATAATATGAAGACAGCCTTGTTAGTGACCCTACCTAACATATGAATGGCCATGCAGTGTCCCGGAGACAAAATCATAACAGTAAATAGAAAAAACGATATTCTCGTTGCTTTGTACTGTTACTAGAATTGATTTACTATTTATGAGATGGTTATAGATAAATATTATCGTAAATCTATAATTATAATTTTTTCTTACAGTTCTCTCTCCTATGGGACAAAGTACATGTAGTATTTGTTTCATGTTGTGTTTCCTAATCATAGTTGTAAGATTCATTCCCCATTCCCTTCTGCCACAGCCAATCTGGAAACAGCTGTGAAGGAGACGAGGAAGTCACAGCTGGGAAGCGCTGACGTAACGCGTATAGGGGTGGAGCCTGCATACCCGACGTTACATCTCTCCCTGACTTGTCACAAACTGTTTTGTAAGCAGGCACTGCTGAGTGCCTTGTATGTGCCTTGTATGTAAGTGCAGCTATTTACTCATAAATTACTGTTTAAATAAGCAGAGAGCACTAGATTTCCTCTTTCTTTACTCCTCATGTATGCCATCTGTGATCGGAAGTGAAACCTAGAATCAGCCCCCCTGTTTACAGACTAACATCTCCCCTGATTGAGGGAAAAATTCTGGTATTGACCTGTAATATTCAGGTCTAGAAACAAGGTGAGAGGAGAGGCCACTCTATATGGTGAAGGAAGCACATCACATTCACAGAGGTGTCACCATTTTGGAGTTTGGGATTAATTTGATGGATATTTTTATTCACTTACTTTGCACTATATATGATTTTGCTCAGTCATCTATACTTTGAAAGCCTATTAACTTTCATCTTTAATCACAGTTGTTATTTGTGATTTATGATTTTTTTCTGGTGCAACACTGTTTGTTTATTATTTGAATCTGATCGTGAGGTGTGAGCACATTTTAGTGTTTGCAGCCGGATGTGATTTATTTGTGCACTGTATACTACTATAATTTGTTGAACACGTATTTATATATATATATATATATATAAAAAAAATTTGCATATATTTAGCACATATTTTGTGTTTTTTAACACATAGAGATTATCTTATTTTATCACATTTTTGCGCTGATAGCTTTTTGGATTATCTGATTCATAATTGTAGCTTGTCTTATCTGTAAGCACTTTCTATAGATGAGCAGTGGCAAGATGAATGCTGATCTTGCCCCCCTCCCCCCCGCACCACTTTCCACGCACTCCTCTGATCACACCTAAGTCAAGCTGCACTTTTGAATCAGCCGTCTCCTTCAAAACGGTTGTTGGTCTGGCCACAGAAAAAAGTGGAGTCGGGTAGGTCGGATCTACAGTTAGAAAGCACTTAACAACATGGAACAAAGTACTACGTGACAGAACAAAAAATATGACAGAGTTTGCTTAAGATATAAGATTCATCGATTACATATTGTGATATAAAGGTGGCCTTTAGCAACCTTACTGTATGTTGTAACAATGGATCATCTTGCCATCACCTTCAGAAACCATAAAATGATTTCAGGGATACATACGGGTCATCTACACACCAAACTTCCACAATTTCAGATGATCTTTTATATGATCTGTATATAACACAACCCCATGCATCCATACCACCTATAATTCAAGAATCCAAAATGTTTGGCTCCATAAGCAACTTTAAAGTTAACTACTCAAGTCAGAATTCTTACAGAGCATCAGGATGCCCTGTAACAGAACTTCACCCAAAAGCAGAAGTTACACTCTTCCTCCTCCTCAGCGGGTATCTGATCTTGACAGGTACCGGCTCCCCCAATTCTAGTCTGATCGCTGTGACAATCTGAGAGGAAGTTTGCCCCCCCCCCTCAGCCTTCTGGGACACATCACATGTCCCAGGAGACTGTGGGACCAATCACTCGCGCATGTGCAGTTGTGAATGCTAGTTTCCCTTGGTGAAAATGCTGGCGCCTGCACCCAAAGTCGATTGAAGAATCAACTTGGGTGAGAACAGCACTGGATCCAGGGCCAGTTAAGTGTCCTTATATTAAAAGTCAGTAGCACCAGTATTTGTAGTTGCTTTTATTTTGTTTTGGGGGGGGGACTGGAGCTTCTCTTAAAGGAGAATTTTCGATTCAGAATACACAACCAATTCGTTGATGCCTAGGGATCCAGATCCCTACCAATATTTTCAAAATATTCCCATTGAACTACCTAACCTTGCTATATTAAACCACTGCAGACCTCAAAAGGTACGACTGCAAACAATTCTTATGGTGAACCATATAAACTTGCTTAAAATAGACATCACACCAAGTGTTCTGCACCTATTTCAGACACTACCAGTTTCTATCACCAAGACATTCCACAGAAAGCTTTAACAAATTTTATGGGGCACAAGCCGCCTTGGGCTTAATTGCAGAACACTATCCTTTCCCAAATGGAGAGGAGTGGCAAGAGTTCCAGATAATCTCTTCTACCACCAGGCCTCAAAACGGCTGAGAATTGCGGAGATGTTTCACAAAGAATCATATGAACTCTGAGTGGTCATAGAACAATACCCTTTCCTTCTTGACACGTAAGTCCTAGCATGGCATGATGTTTGTTCACAATCCAAAATCTGGCGCCTACTAAATGGTGATGCCAAAAATTACCAGTGCCTGAATAATAGTCCTAGCATAGCATGAACCTACCAATCTGACATCCCACCCCCATCCTTACCCATCACCAACTAAACACTTGGGGTGGATTGGTAAGGAACCTTACCATTTCCCCTAACATTGGTCTGATAACCAATCTCTTTGTTAAATCTAGCCTTTCCCTCAGTATGCATTGTACTAACTTTAGCACATAGAACAAATCCTCCCAGATACAAATCTTGATAACAAGGGATCTACCCTCATGGGTACACACTACAAGAAAATCGGGTGAACGATTGTCCGATTTTCCTCGTTTCACAGCAAATCGGTACCGATGAAAGAAAATTCTTAAGAAAATTCATATGAAAATTCTCGTACGACAAAGGCTTTTTTGTTGTTTATTGTTCCTGATCATACACAGTCTTTCTTTTCTGATTTTTCTTGTACAAAAATCGTACGAAAGCGGTAATCGTTCATTTTTTTACCATTCGAGAAAAATTTTGGAGTTTGTCCCTTCGAGAATTTTCATACAAAAATTCTGAATCGTCTGTAGAACGTTTTGTACACACTATACGGAAATGGTACGAAAATTATTTGGACGAAAATGTTCGCCCGATTTTCTTATAGTGTGTACGAGCCTTTAGTATCCCTAAACAATAAGACTTCCATACACAATGTCTCAATGACTAACCTGGTCAAATCCTTCTTGATGTCAATCTAAATTACCAACATATCACACCCTCTGTTTTCTATACAGTATGTTTGATACCAGCAAGTCTACCAATATGTTCTTTTGCCTTGTATTTCTTCTTGTATGAAAGAAGATAACAAAGCTGCATCTTTATCAAATGCAGTTTATTTGCCATGTAAAAACTGTAAAAGCTTAATAAAACCTGATTATACAAAATCACTGTTTATGCAAAGAGTCAAAATTCAATCTTTCAGGCTACAGCACAATACTAGGCAGAGATGAGGCTTTGCTGCAGTTCATTACATTGAAATTGCATACAGCTAAGCACTAAACTGTCATATTTACATAAAGACCATACAAGAATAATCAGATTTGTAGAATATTGGAAAACGTTTTTTTCTTTTAATAATTTGATACATCTTGCTTTAGCGACAGTAATAAAATGCATGTTACAAAGAAATATTTGTGTTCACGTCTAGCTTGCAGCAACCAAACCCAGGGGATCTTATATGGCTGAAAAAAGACACAAATCAAAATATTGCACTGTAAACCAGTAATGTGACTACTCAGCATTAGCCAGCAGCAGGCTATACCTGACAGTAACTAATGCAGTCTGATCACAAGTGTGATGATTAATGTCAGCTGTAGAGGGAAAACCAACACACTACTGGACAGGGAGCATAAGCCTTGAAAATGCTACTACCGTATCATGGAGTATTATTGACTTGCTAACATAACTGTATGAAATGCTGAGCTGATTTTTAGTCTGAAGCTAATGAAATGGCTGGCTCCAGTAGGCCGAACCAGAAAAAAAGGAGAAAAATGCTCAAAAACAAAAATGTTATTTTGATAAAAATTTTGCGCATTTTGCTTCTTTTTTTTCCCTTTTGTATCTTGTGAATTAGTAGCAAGATGCCCGACTTACTGTCTGAGAGATCATGTACATAGGCTTTCGTTTATTGAGATCCTTTTTTTCTATACGTTGATGTAAGTGTAAAAGCAAACTGAAAGCAGCTCAATGCAACTCAGAAGCAACTTACAGAGGAACTCAACTGTATCTGCGCACCATAAACTGAAAATGCATTTTAATTGATTTTTTAGTATTCAAAGCAAACTCGCTCATCTTTCTATGTCTCTTTTCTTTATTTTGTTGAGAAATCACTTTGAAAAACACCCCATTTTTAGCTGTGGCCATCTTGAGTAAAGACACAGGATCCATGTAGCAATTACTTCCTGGAAGCCATCTGCCCTTAATCCAGGCATGCGGGCAGGAGGGTGTGCTTAGCTGAGAAAGCCTCTCCTCCCTCCCTGCAGCTGAAAGCGAAAAATAGCCATGAGGAATCCTAGAAACATAGGAAATTGACGGCAGAAAAAAAGACCAAGTGGTCCATTAAGTCTGCCCCCTTTTTTTACCCCCTTCACGACCAGGCCATTTTTTGCTATACGGCACTGCATTACTTTTACTGACAATAGCACTGTACAACGTTGTACTCAAATAAAATGTATGTTATTTTTTCTGACAAAAAGGGCTTTATTTTGGTATTTGATCACCACTGTTTTTTATTTTTTGCGCTTTAAACAAAAAAAGGCCGACAATTTTTTTTTTTAACTATATTTTTTACTTTCTGCTATAAAACATATCCAATAAAAAAATGTAAAAAGATCAAATGTATTTGTAGCACCCTACAGGTAGGTGCTAGGTAAATGTATAATAGTGGGCCTTGTTTGCCTAACAGCAGGGCCATGATTTTTTTTTTGGTAGGGTGTCATGGCTTCCAGGTGTGTCTGCTGAAGGGGGAGTCTCCCCACTGGCTCTGTGAGAGGCTTCTCATAGGGCAGTGGAGGAAACCCAATCAGGGATACATTAAGGCTTGTAACTACACCAGAAGGCAAATTCTACCGCAAACAATTCTGGGAGTGGGTATAAGTTTGAGGGAGGGCATGACTCATTGTCTTTGGCGGGAAGCAGGGTCCCAGGAGGTAGAGGACGGCCGTCTCTCCTCCTGTCAGAGGAAGAAAATGTCTCCGGGTGCTGCCTGAGAATCCAGAGAGTGCTGAGTTGAGCTGAGGGGGATCCGGTGTGCCGAGGACCAGCGGAGAGCAAGAGGGGTCCAGTCTCAGGAAAGCCTACACAGGTCGTGAGTACTGAGGATTGCCCCTGGGGGTCTGCCTAGAGTCAGTGGGGACCACTCCAGAGAAGGTTCTAGGATCCAAGAGTCAGCGAGCTGTAAAGGGGGGACCTAGTCAGAGGACCCTGAAGTGATAGAGGGGGTACCTAGGTCGAGGACCCTGAAGTGGTAAAGGGGGGCGCCTGCAGTTTGGGCCCTGAAGAGTTAATGCACAGTGTGAGTGCATCAGTTGAGAGTTGCAGCCATACGGAATACACAGCAAGCTACTTCAAGCCAGTGCAAGGCTGGAGAGAGTAGTCAGTGACTTTGCAGAGCAAGCAGTGTCAGAATTTCAATGTTTCACAGTCCTGGATCTTCTAGACTTAAGTCGGAGTTCCGGCACAGCTTTCAGAGATATAGTGTGTTCAAAGCGTCAGTAAGCGTTGGCTAGCGTCGGCCGGCGTCAAGACAGCGCTAACGGACATTTTTGCTATAAAAGTCCCTGAATTGTACATAGTCGAGCCAAAGGAGTATCCCACTCATTCCCTTCTCCCATCCCCTAAAATTACAAATAAAACAACCAAACAAAGATGTCAGAGTTGTCAATGTGTCAGTTCTCACACCCAGGGCCACAGCTTACATGGGCTGGAGAGGTAACCGGTAACAATGGCAGATCCACATCAGGCCACAGGCCTGGAAATACTGCTACATATTTATAAATTTAGGCGCATATTTATTCTGCTGCATGTTTTTGGTAAAAATAATCCCAATAAGTGCATATTGATTGGTTTACACGAACGGTATAGCATCTACAAACCATGTGATATATTTATGGATTTTTCTATTCTAGTAATGGTGGAGATCAGCGATTTGTAGTAAGACTGCGATATTTCAGCGAACAATTGAACACTGACACTTGCAGGAACCAGTGACACCAATACAGTGATCAGTGCTAAAAATATACTCACTGTATTAATGACACTAGCTGGGAAGGGGTTAAACATCTAGGGCGATCAAAAGGTTAATTATGTGCCTAGCCAGTGTTTTTGTGACACATGTGAGCTGCTTTTACTAGGGGAAGAGATCAATTGTCTTCCCTGCTTTGCATAAAATCACAAAAGTTCTGTGTGTGTTACCGAGGATCGGCGGGTGTCGGAGGACATGCAGTGCCTGACACCCACAGATCGGTTTCTGCTGGCGGAAGTGCAGAATCATGTATATATAAGTGATTTTGCACAGGAGTGCCGCCCTGTAGAAGTAAAACTGCTATGCGGCGATTGTAAAGTGGTTAATTTATACATGTTTTTTTCTTATTTGGGGGGGGGGTTGCTTTTGCTTTTTTTTTTTCATTAACTTTTTGATGACTGAATATATATCTATGTCTGTCCCAAGCATGTCTGAATCAACGTACTGCCGACTGACTCACCACCTCTGCTAGAAATGTATTCTAGGCAACAACTTGGTAAAATAATATTTTCTAAGATTAGTTTTGAGTTTTCCTCCTGTTAGTTTGAGGTCATGGCCACCGTGCTGCAGCTCAGTTTCAGGGTCTTGGCAATCTTCTTATAGCTTAGGCCATCTTTATGTAGAGCAACAATTCCTTTTTTTCCAGATCCTCAGAGTTCTTTGCCATGAGGTGCCATGTTGAACTTCCAGTGACCAGTATGAGAGAGTGAGAGCGATAACACCAAATTTAACACACCTACTCCCCATTCCCACCTGAGACCTTGAAACACTAACAAGTCACATGACACCGGGGTGGGAAAATGGCTAATTGGGCCCAGTTTGGACATGTTCACTTAGGGGGTGTATTCACTTTTGTTGCCAGCGGTTTCAACATTATCAGCTGTGTGTTAAGTCATTTTGAGGTGACAGCAAATTTACACTGTTATACGAGATGTACACTCACTACTTTACATTGTAGCAAAGCATCATTTCTTCAGTGTTGTCACATGACAAGATATAATAAATTATTTACAAAAATGTGAGGGTGTACTCACTTTTGTGAGATACTGTATGTCTGAAGTATTATGGAATGTATGTTATGTGAATGAAGCGGCACACGAAAAGTCTTCTTCCAAGTAAAATACTTTATTCCAACATGGATAGCGGTGACAACATGACAAATGTTGACGCGTTTCGGCTTTACACCTTCCTCGCCGGCCAGCCGAAATGCGTCAGTTTGTCATGTTGTCACCGCTATCCATGTTGGAATAAAGTATTTTACTTGGAAGAAGACTTTTCGTGTGCCGGCTTTATTCACATAACATTTGGTTTGGACGTTCAGCCTGAGCTGACGCTCTTTATCTTCCCACAGTGCGGTGGAGCTAGGGTGAGTTACTGATTATGGAATGTATCTTCATTATCTTAAAGCTGCTTGGTTCTCAAAATATGAACCTAACATTACGCTATATCAGTGGTCTCCAAATTGCGGACTGGGGGCCAGATGTGGTCTTTTGCTTGCCTTTATCAGCCCTTGGGGCACTATTCCACCAACTAACACTAATGATAGGGTACCATTCACCCTACTGACACCATCAATGGGGCACTATTCCTCCCATTAAAACTAATGATGGGGCACTGAGGCCGGGGAAATTTTCTTTACGCTCACTGGACACAGCGCGACCCCCACCCCCCCAAAGCCTGAAGGACAGAAAACCGGCCCTTTGCTTAGAAGGTTTGGAGACCCTTGCTCTATATGTTAAGAGTCCATTTACACTCAAACGAGTTAAAAATATAGGAAATAACTGGATGATTTAACATGTTTTTCTACTTAAAACATAACTTGCATTTGTACTGCAAACTAAAAAACTCTTATTTTGGCTACAATACTTTTCATACAAGATTCTCCCATGATGGTAAAATATTAGCAGAAGACATTGTCGGCAATGCCTAATGTGTCAATCCCGAGAAAAATAAAACAGATGTTCTTGTTCCTGGATCTGGCATTAACAGCATGAAAATGCATAATTAGTTGGGTACACATCTTGAAAATATGTCACCAGAGACTGTTTGATGTGTAATAGAATGCAGAGAATCCTAATGGACCCGCCATCACTACTGAGTGCACCTCTACTTTAGTTGACCTGTCAAAACACATTCATTTTATACTCCCCAAAGGACACAGTAATCAACAGTTGGAAGAAGCTAAAACAATTGAGAAATAAGTTATCTATTACAAGAGGACTTTCAAACCAATGAATTGTGAGTTTTTTTTAAGAGCTCTTCCATCCGAAAAAATACTGTACTCATTTTTATTTTATAAGAAATACATTACTGGATTAAATTGTGTTTTTATTATCTGTTCAATGAATTAAACCAAATGAATGATGCCCACTTTTTAAGGATAACTACTGCAAAAATATTACCCTCATTACCTCTTCTGAAACAAAGCAGCCATCCCTAAAATTATTCTTTTTGTCCTTAAATGATTATACCCCCATGGTCAGTTATCTTTCACAGCTGCATTAATAATGACAGATTAGTACATACTTCCCTTTTGTCTCACTAGCCGTAATGCCAATTCAGCTGCCAACAGATTAAACTGCAGCATTTGGAGCCTCTATAAAGTGTATTGCCATTGAAGAGCAGAGAGCAACAGTTCACATTCAGCTGGAACAAATCAAGGTCCCTTGATAATGTCAGTCATGGCAGCCATTAACGACTCTGGAGCTGATTAATGGCTAGTACACACGATGAGAATATCGGATAAAAAATATCGCTTTCAAATCGATCGTCCTATAATCTGATCATTGGCAAACAGGTTTCAAGAGATGATTACGACAGCTCAAGAAAAACTATCCGAAACTTCAAGCAGAAAATTTTTTCTTGGACGATACCATAACAATTTCCATGTAATTAGAATTTGTATAAAGAAAATAATGTGACCAAGACCACGCATGCTCGGAAATGAAATAATATAATTGCAATACAGTACAATACATGACATCACTTCTGAAGATGTAGTCTGTTTAATGAGAATTTTCCTAACGTTAGTAACTTATTGGTGTTCGATATGAGACTGGCATGGAAAAAAACGATCATTCCTTCGATATTCTCATCGTATGTACTAGGCTTAAAGTGTTACTAAACCCAGGAGCCTGCATTCACTATATCTGGTCTCCCACAATACATAGAACACGGAAATGCAATTGTTTTGGTAAATATAAACTGATAAATACTATTTCTCAACAGCAGTCTTGTGACTTCTATCAGTTTTGGAATAAAGCTTGTAGGAGGAGTTTTCATTCTGCTCTGACTGTCCTATGAGGCTGCAAGACCCCTGACCCTCTCTCTGGACAGCGCTGATTGGCTTTGTGCTGATCACATGCACTCTCCCAAGTAAAAAAAAAAAAACTTTCTAGCAATGCACACCAAACTGAGCATGTGTAGCTTGCCCCCAAGGCTCTGTACTTATAAGGAGATGGTTTGGGAACAGTGGAAGAAGGGGAGGATCAGAGAAGACAGGATCAAGCAGCCTTTTGGCACAATGCAGAGGATTAACTCCTTAGGCTCCACAGTGAGTATAACAAGCACGCTTTTCTGCATATACAGACTCATTTTACTGTTGTGGGTTTAGTAACACTTTAAGGGTTGGTTCACACCACAATTTCTGCATTCCGGATGCGTTTTTCCATGCATGTTTTTGATGCATTCCAATACATTTCCCCCTTTTATGCATCACCTCATTAGAGGAGATGTGCGTTCCGGCGCACTTTCGTGCATTTCGGTGCATTATTTATATATTTTGCCACGTTCCATACAGAAAAAAATGCAGCATGTTTCACTTTTGTTGACTGCACTGGAACGCACTGCACTGCAATGAACTAGGGCCATTGGAATCCATGGAAATCACTGTGCATGCGTTTATGATGCAGATTAAAAAGGCACTGGACTGCATCTGGTGTGAACCAACTCTAAAGGCATTCATAAAGCACCTTACACTTACTTTTATTAGGCTTTGAAAGAGATGCATGAAGAAATGCTTCAAGCAGGTAACATGCTGTATGGAGGAATCTTACATTCCATCGTGCTCTGGTGTAGATTTCCTTCAGGAACAGGCAATGTTACAGTCAGAGATTTCTTAAGACGAATCTGAAATAAAAAATTTGTTAAAATTACACTCTTGGTTACAGTAAAACATTTTCTACAATGCAATGTGGAGCAAGTGACGTCTTACAAAGCATACAATAAAGTAACGATCATCTGAAGTGATGAAAATAACAGACTCTTACTAATAGGAAGAATACTGGTATTTACAGTATTTATGTGCTATATTTAAAGTGGAACTAACCTGTCCAAATTAACAATAACTATTTATTGCTGCTGTCCCGTCCAGCTCCGCCTCCGCCCCTGTTCCAGCACCATCTATGATGTCATTAGGATGCATTAGAGACACCTAGCAGCCGCCTAGCTTGAATAACATTAGAAGATTTGCGTTCACATGACGGGAGCAGTTTAAATCAGGGCTCAACAAACCCCAGGTGCCAGGTTGCATTGGCGACTAGAATTAGTGGCCTGGCGCTTGGGCTACACTGCGACAGGTGTCCTCTTCCAATGCCAGACATCCCAAGCGTACCGTGAGGTGCAGGAGTCTCCCTGACACCCGCAAGTGCCGTGCGATACCCTGCCTCCGAGCTGTCAGCTGTCAGAACGGAGCCGATAATTCCTGTATAGTTCAGGCTCCGTCCTGTCACAGGCGGAGTGATATCAAATGCACTCCGCCTGTGAGAGGAGAGATACAGGAAGCAACGGCTCTGCATGCTTCCTCCAGCGCTGCTCCTTACACTCCATTGATGCCAGCATTTCCCACCAGCAGTACCAGCCAGCAGTAAAAAACAGCAGTACCCACCAGCGGTACCCACCAACAGTACCAGCCAGCTGTAACCATCAGCAGTACTAGCCAGCAGTATCAGCTAGCAGTACCTGTCAACAGTATTAGCCAGGAGTACCAGCCAGCAGTAACCGCCAGTAGTATTAGCAAGCAGTACCCCCCAGCAGTACCAGCTAGCAGTAACCACCAGCAGTACCCACCAGCAGTACCTGCCAGCAGTAAGTAACATGTGCTAGGGGTGCAACTAGCCCCCAGTACATAATTGTAAATATCCCAGCATGTGCAGTGTCTCTGACTCCTACCACCATGATCACTTCAAATCACTGAAGTGGTCATGGAGGTTAGAGTGATCCTTTAATATCTCTTAGAAGAAGTAAACCTCTGTATACTGATTGCATTTCATTTGATCATCTTCTAGTTGTGTTAAATTGGTTGGGGGAGGGGAGGGGGGCACGGAGTGCCACCTCCCTGAAATTAGTTTGCCACAGTTTTTGCAGGTTGGGATGTCTGCCACGTGGCCCCCACCCATGGGTGTGCAGACTAAGATGCCGCGCTGGTAATTGAGGCCGAGACACTTATATTGGGGAACTGGCACCCTTTTGTGTTGGCCGGGGATGCAACAAGTAGTCACTGGTGGCGCTGAGGGTTTGTGGACAGGGAGTGTGGGGCAGCTGGTTGGAACAGTTACATTTACAACCTCACAAAGATGGAAAATAATTTTTTTATTATTTTTCATTCTCTCCCTGTCATGCCACACAGTCGAAGGCCCCTTTCCACCGGGCTTTCGGACAGGCGCACCTGATCGGACCCTTTAGTCTCCTCCATGGAGCGGATCTAGCATTGTCCTGCTGGGATCCCCTTCACTGTAGCCGCCACTCGGGTTTCCACAGTGCCATCTTCTTCTGGGATATTATCGGGAGGCCCAGGAACATCTCCCGATGACGCACCGCTAGGCCTGCCCCCTCCTGCTTTGGTGAATAAATGTTACCCGTCTCCTGGGGTATCCACGTCATATATCCTGAGAGGCACCGGGGAGCGCTAATGTTAATTGCCTAGGCAAATGACAGAGGGGGGGCCTGATAACTGTACAGTGGAGGGAAGCGGAATGGAGAGGGGGAAATTTGTCAGGGAGTTTTGCTTTAACCAGCCTAGGAAAAAACAAATGTATTTATATAGGTCATATACAAACAGATTTGAGTACCTAAAGTGTATCCAAACCCTCTCCAAAAACAATTATTTATTTTCACCTGGTGATCCGGACAGTAATAAGATTCCTGTCTTAGGGTGGCTCCTTTATCTAGGAGCAACAGAGACACCCTTGAACAGCAGAAATGTCTAGAGGGAATAGTATTCGATGGACTAGTAGATTTACATTAGTGTCTTACAAAATAAAGCTTAAGGCTGGCCATAGATGGAACGATTTTCTTTCCTGCAACCACCAAACCAAAGACAGTGTTGACAGGGGTATCCCTCCAATTGTGTTCTCCCAGCGGGGGGAGGGGAAAAACGTCCCCGCCGGGAGAACACAGTAATTATTGCTAGAGGCTATAACAAATCTGACATGCTGGTTGTATCCCAGTTGAACAATCATTGGCCAATTTAACCCCCGGCTATTACTTTTTAAGCAGTTACAACGATATTTTCCCATTTGGGATTCTTCCATTTGTTTGGAACAAGCAGTGCACATTAGTTGCAGTCATGCTCAATGCACACTACAAGTCCTATTTTGGGAGTGAGCAAGAAAGGGTGGCTAAGTTCCTACATACGGTGGGACCATGGAGAATGAATATATACACCATTTAACTGGAAGTCAGATCACAACCGTGAAAAGAAAAAGAAAAAAGGAAATTGGGGATTTGGAAGAGACTGAGAGGGATAGAAGGTATAGTATTTTTTTGAGTTAAGAATACTTGCTTGAATAGAATTCTTTTCTTTTTCTTCTTAAACCATGGTTTTTAAACTCTTTTTAAACCAAAGTTTAGTGTCACTTTAAAGAGGAGCTCCAGGCTCCTTCATAAAAAATTTAAAGTCAGCAGTTACAAATATTGTAGCTGCTGACTTTTAATATGAGGACACTTACCAGTCCAGGGATCCTGCGGTGTCTTCACCCCAGCCAATTTTTCAATTAGCCCTTCGGGTGCTGCTGCCGCCATTTCTTTTAAGGGAAACCAGCAGCGAAGCCTTCCATCTTCACAGCTGGTTTCCTACTGCACTGCGCTTTGTGAATGGCTCAGCGGTGGGGCAAAAAAAGGAGGGGGGGGGGTGGCGAACTTCCAGGTGTTTCAAAGGTAGGAGCAGGTCAAAACCAGGTACCCGCTCTCCCCCTAAAGGTGCCTAACGGGAGGGGGTAGGAGGCAAACAAGTGGACTTTCCCTTTTTTGGGTGGAGCTCAGCTTTAAGAGGATAACAGGTATACTGATATCATTAGTATATAGGATTCAGACGCGATTCTCAGACAGGCTGGTGACACACTTTTCCCCACTGTACTAAAGCAGTATTATTTGGCCACCTCCATGCCCCCAGAATATCACTGGTCAGTGAGGGAACAGCAGTAAACTGATAAGGTTATCCCTCTGCTTTATCTTGCTGTAAGCTACTGACTGGTATCAATGTGCAATTCAACAGAGATCTGAATGGCTCAGAGTGCTGCCCTCCTCCTCCTGTTAATATTGCTGAGCAGGTAATTTTAGAACATAGGCATGGGAATATATTCCAGGTAACCCCTCAGAACTTTACTGGTACCAACTGTGTAATGAAACCACTATTTTTTCACTGTTAAAAATCGTGGTTACTTATGCAAATAATTTTGCAAAATCCTTAAAAGATCATACATTACGCCAGCAACTACCCCCAAAAAGGTGAAAAAGACAAACTGAAGAGGTACTAACCCACAACTCCTCTACAACTCCTCAAATTAACTTTAACTACACTGCTTAAACTCATGTATCATCATTATTATGGATATATGGTTGGCGATGGGAGTTGGAATTCTCTACACGTTTCATAGACTTGGGTCCACTTCGTCACGAGTTACACATGTTATATGTATGATTAAAGCATATATTCCAAGAGAAAACTTTCTATTAAAAACCAACATCACATTTCTCTGCCAGGGCAACCCAGAAGGGGAAAATCCCACCACCAGTAGTGTGTAGGGTAGAGCTGCAAAGGTGTAGAGTATGGCCCTCTCTTAACGATCTCATGTAAGTTTCCACAGTCATTGAATAGCCCCAATTTTTGGGCACCTTTTAGGCATTTTGCCAAGGCACCCATGAAGATCCCAGAAGGCACCCAGGTTGAAAAAACTGTGATAAACTGTTACACTCAGGCATAACCAGGGCTTTTTTTAGCGGGTATGCAGGGGAACGCAGATCCAGCACCTGCTGAGGTGGATCTTCTGTTGCTGGTTGCATGTTGTTGTGGGGGTTCCATTGTTGCTGGGTAGGAGATCTATTGTTGGGGGGGGGGGTTATTGTTAGGTGGGAGATCTATTGTTGCTGGGGGTTTTAATTTAGAAGAACAAAAAGAGTGTGCACTGACTGTGCATTACCCAAATCGAGTTTATTAAAATTAAATAAGAAGAAATATACTCACAAATACTAAAATTGTTAAAAGCATATCGATCCACAATGGACCCAAAGCAACCAGGTCATCAGGACAGTGTCCAGCATGCCGGAGGTCCTTCCAAATGGCTGACCCGTTTCGAAGGGAGATCCCCTCTTCTTCAGAGCCAGTCTACAGTGATGCATTGACACTTATAATATAGAGGAAGGGGCTTGTCACATGTTCTCAAAGCCCCTCCCAGCAAACGGTGGACATGGGAGTGGTGTCAAGGCAACGCCTACTAAAAAATATTGGAATGATACAAATAATAACACTATCAGGAGTAAAATCAAATAATATCCCAGTCTTATGATCAACAGTTAAGCGCCCCTGCAATCGAAAAAAAAAAAAAGTAAAGGGGGGGGGGGGGTTATTTGAAAGATGAATTAATTAATTAATTGGATATATTGAAAAGATGTGTGTGTCTATAGGAAATAATAATAACAAAAACAGATCTGATGGGATTGTATAATAGTAAAGTGATGATGATATGAACAATACTGGGGGGGGGAGGGATGAAAGGGCATAATGATGATGATTCATGGACATTGACAGACGCTGTCTGTCTGATGGAGACTGGCATGTAATCGATAATGAAAGTGACCTACCTGCTAGAGCTACACGAAACCCCTGAACCCAATGGGAACAGCCACATCTCAGGAGAATTTGTTTGTTTGTATACACTGGTTTTATTGTTAGGTGGGGACTATTGTTGCTGGGTGGATCTGTTGTTGTTGGGGTGGTGTCTCTGGTTGCTGAAGAGGTTTGTTGTTGTGTGGGGGATCTATTGTTCCTGGGTGGTCTTTTGTTGCTGGGGGAGGTCTACTGTTGCTGGCTGCAGGGGATCGAATCACTGCTTTTCTGGTTGTCATTAACAAATTCCATACAAATTATTGAACACCACTAAATTATACTTGTTGTCATTTTGTGTATTCTACAAAATGACGGTACAGGGAGGGGTGGGACCAAGGGATGCTGCTTGGAGGTACGTGGGTGGAGACAAGGGGTGACTCAGAAGGGGGATTTCCTGTACCTATTCTCTGAGGAAAAAAAGCCCTGGGCGTAACTAATTAATTTACAGCTTCTATGTCTCTTAAACTATGGTTCCCAAAACTACCCTACTAATTTTATATTACTGATAAGGAATGCACCGGATCCTCATGGATGCCTGCATACATATATAAGCAAATATAGAGGGTAAGAGTCGGTTCACACTAGCGCGACTTGTCAGCCTGACAAGTCGCACTCCCTCGCGGTCCATTGACCACTACAGGACCCATTCTAACAGGAGCGACACAAGTCGTTCCGACTTAGAAAAAGGGTCCTATACTACTTCGGGGCGACCTCGGAGCGACTTGCATAGACTTCCATTATGTGAAGTCCCTGCAAGTCCCTCCGAAGTCTTGGTGCATGGTAATGCACAAGTCGCCCCCCAAGTAGTGCAGAGTCATGTCGCCTTAGTGTGAACTGACTCTAAAGTATTGAACACGTCACTATTTTTTTAAGTAAATATATTTCTAAAAGTGCTATTGACATGAAATCTTCACCACATGTCGGAAACCACCCATGCAATCCATTCATACAAAGAAACCAAAACAAAAAAGTTCAGAAGTTAAGTTACGAAGAAGAAAGTGAGGTTTAAAAAGGCATGTAAAGCCAAGACACCAGCGAAATCTATCAGTAATTAGAAAGCAATCCTGCCCCTTGTCAGTGCAATTTAATATCAGCTGCTTCAGTCCCAACTGATGGCCTATAAAATGGTGTCTCATTACCAAGGTGTCATACAAACATCTCATGATGGATAAAAGCAAAGAGCTCTCTTAAAGCGGAGTTCCACCCTGGATTTTTTTTTTTTTTTTTTTAATACCCCCGGGACAGTCAGGGCTAGTGCATTCCACAATGGCTAGCCTCTGATCTGTCCCGGGTTGCACTTACCTGTTAGGACAAATACTTACCTTGCAAACGTCTTGTCCAGCGCTGCCATCTCAGATGTGGGCAGCTTGAAGCCAGCGCGTCCTCTTCGGCGTCTTCTTCCGCCTTCTTTGGTCCCACGATGCTCTGCGCCGGCCCCAACGTCACTTCCGGGTCGCGCGCGTCATCCCTCCACAGCTTCTGGGCATGCCCAGAAGCTGTTTAGAAGGGGATGACGCGCGCGACCCGGAACTGACGTCGGGGCCGGTGCAGGCGCAATGATTCCTGGGAGCTATGACGTCCAGCTCCCAGGAATCATTGCAGAGCCAGGAAGTGACGACGGCCGCGGCCGAGGAAGGAGGAAGAAGGAAGTAAGGTAAGTATATTTTCTTCGCTACGAGGTAAGTAAAAAAAAAAAAAATATGCGATTATCCATTTCTTTTTCAGGTGACCCGGAGCGAGAAGATGGAGGTAAGTATAAAATGAGGGTGGAACTCCACTTTAAGACCTTCGTAACGTTATTGTTGCAAAACATACTGATGGCATTAGTTACAGAAGGATTTCTAAACTTCTGAATGTTCCAGTGAACACTGTTGGGGCCATAATCCAGAAGTGGAAGAAACATTATAATTTCACGGTAAACCGGCCATGACCAAGTGCTGCTCGCAAGATTTCTGACAGAGGAGTGACTTGTGGAGAGCTTCAGAAAGACCTGGAATTAGCAGGTACAATTGTTTCAGAGAAAACAATAAGTAATGCACTCAACCACCTTTGCCTGTATGCACGCTCACCATGCAAGACTCCATTGCTGAAGAAAAAGCATGCTGAAACTCGTTTTAAGTTTGCTGCAGAACATTTGGACAAGCTTATGAAATACTGGGAGAATATAGTCTAGTCAGATGAGACCAAAATTGAAAGCTTTGGATGCCATAAGACACATTCTGTTTGGAGGTCAGATGGCACTGCACATCACCCCATAAACACCACACCAACAGTGAAGTTTAGAGGTGGGAACATCATAGTGTGGGGTTGATTTTCAGCATACGGTACTGATTAACAAATAACATAGTAACTCACTTCAAGGTAAGGGTAAAACTGTGTGGTACAGGAGATACATCTGATTGCTTCCTGGTCTGTGCAATGCGGAGTGGGAGTGGAGTAAGAGCGTTCCTGTGGGGAAGATGGTTGTGGGCAGCTGTAGCACGCAGGTCGGTGGCGGTGGAGGACTCGCGGCCGTGTTCTGACTTCCGGCCCGATGACGTCACATCCGGTTAGAAGAAAGGAAAGGAGGTGCGCGCGTTCGGAGCATCCATGCAGGATCCATCTTTAGGCAGGGAATATATAGCCTGTTATGTGGAAAAGGGTCGGGAAGGGGTGGGGCCAAGAGAGCAGGCCGGGATGTATTTATTTTCAGTATTTTGTATCCAGCATTATAGCAAGCAAAAATGACAATAAAAAAAGGCAAGTGTACATAAAATATGGCAAATGAGGTAGGTGGAGAAAACAAAAGTACAATTGGGCCATAAAAGATAGAGACGTCAAAAATACCACAAAAATTTAAAGATGAAAAATTTTTGTGGTATTTTTGACGTCTCTATCTTTTATGGCCCAATTGTACTTTTGTTTTCTCCGCCTACCTCATTTGCCATATTTTATGTACACTTGCCTTTTTTTATTATCGTTTTTTTATTGTAATTTTTATTGCTATAATTCTGGATACAAAATACTGATGACAGCTTTATCTCTTAAATACATCCCGGCCTGCTCTGGGCCCCGCCCCTTCCCGAACCTTGTCCACTTAACAGGGTATATATTCCCTGCCTAAAGATGGCCCCCACACAGCCTGACGAAGGAGTATGGATGCTCCGAACGCACGCACCTCCTGTCCTTTCTTCTAACCGGATGTGATGTAGGGAAGCCCACAACCAGCTTCCCTACAGGAACGCCCTTACTCCGCTCCCACTGTGCGCTGCACAGACCAGGAAGGAATCAGATGAACTATCACTTGTACCACACAGTTTTACCCTTACCTATTGTTACACGAAGCTGGCGCCGCTTTCTCCTGCTTCTTGTTCTCCAGAGCCCCTCCTTGCTCCAGCTGGCAGCCGCTGAA
Source organism: Pelophylax lessonae (assembly GCF_965119305.1). Lineage (NCBI taxonomy): Eukaryota > Metazoa > Chordata > Amphibia > Anura > Ranidae > Pelophylax > Pelophylax lessonae. The sequence goes on from NC_138771.1 coordinate 112,861,308, forward strand.
TGTTGCCACTTCCCCCTTACCATCCTCTTTCTAAATATCCCCATTTACCACCTACCTATACTAGCAGAGCACCATGATATACTATTTGTAAACTTCATGTCATTGAAGGAAGGATGAATGGAAAAATATGCTAAGACATTCTTTTTTTTTTATTATTCAGAGACAAAGTTTATCGAACTGTGTAGACGTACAACGTGTATCAAAAAATGAGCATGAGATAATGCATAAACATCCATACAGTAACAGGAAGACAAAGCAAAAAATCTTGAAAAGGAACAAACAAGGAAAAGTAAACCCCCCCCACCCCCAAAACAAAAGCAGAGAAGAAGAGAAGAAGGGTCCCCTAACGGTCCAAATTATCCCAGCCCAACCTTGCAAAATACACAGAGCAAGGAAAGACACAACACCCTGTCCAACAAGTGTAATACTAAGACATTCTTGATAAAAATCTGCTGCAATCTACCAGGATGATGAAGATGAAACGATGGTGGACATTTCAGCAAAACAATGATCCCAAACACAAAGCAAAGGAAACTCTCAATTGGTTTCAAAGAAGGAAAATAAAGCTGCTAGAATGGACCAGACAATCATCTGACTTGAATCCAATAGAAAATCTATGGAAAGAACTAAATATCATTCATAGAAGAGGCCCACAGAACCTTCAAGATTTGTGTGGAAGAATGGGCCAAAATCACACCTGAGCAATGCATGCGACTAGTTTCTCCAATACGGAGGCATCTTGAAGCAGTCATTACCAACAAAGGATTTTGTACCAAGTATTAAATACATTTCAGTTAGCGTGTTCAATACTTTTTCCATGTGTCATTCCATTTCATTACACATAACTTTATTTTTGAACTTTTGTTTCGGTTTCTTGGTATGTATAGATTGAATGGATTGTTACCGAGATGTGGTGAAAATTTCATGTCAATAGCACCTTTAGAAATATTTTTACCTAGTAAAATGGTGACGTGTTAAATACTTATTTTGCCCGCTGTACATACAGACCCTGTGTAGAACAAAAAGAGATTTAAAAAATATATTCATTTTTTTATGAAATGATTAAAGTGTGACTCCACTTTTGTTGAGAAAAAACATTCCCCTCTGGATGATTTGTTGCAGATTTCTACCTTTAGTTATTCTGAAGAAATCACTGTTTTTCCTCTGTGCCCCTGTGCTGAGTGGGTCTAATGGGAGTGGTTTCATAATTATGTCAGCTGTGCAGCTGCAGAGCACTAATGAGGAAATCTGCTGGGCCTGCATCCCTTTAGACGTGTTCCTATTGGGAGTACCTCACCAAAAATGAAATTTTTGTTCCAGGGGATGCCAGAAATCTGAGTTGTATCTGAGGCAGACATCTGGGAAAATCGGTGAGCCAATCACACAAGCAGGAAACAATGCTTCTGGGGGGAGTTCAGCACACATTCTGTGTACAGAACACCTCCAGGTAGCCATATTGCATTTTCAGAAAATTACAGCGGCTGCAGATTGAAAAAGAAAAGGTAATTTTTAATAACATTCAATTACAATATGACTTGTGTCACAATTGTATACACTAGAGCTGCACAATTAATCATTAAAAAAATTGCGCTCTCGATATTCAACCCCCCTCATGATCTTAATCCGGCATTTCAACAAAGTGCAGAGCCATTCTCTGCTCAGAGCAGTCAAAAAAAAAAAAAAAAAATAGCCGGCAAAGTTTATCAAAACAGAGAGATAAATAGAAACATTGTATCATTTAGTTCTTTTAGACCAAAGGGATGAACTTTCACAGTCTGTAAATGGGGTCAGTTTAATCACTTAAAATAGAAGTAAACTCTCCTTGATACATTTGCCCCTTTTAAATCATTACTAAAAGCTATACAAATCGCTGTGTGGATGGATTCCAACCTTTTCAGTTCTCTTGTAATCGGTCTCTGTTCCCTTTCATGACTTCAAGGGTGCATGCGCCCTTCGACCTCTGTTCACGGCATGTTTACCGTGCTGTCAGTCCATTCATTAATGCAGTGGGTCTATGATCTCCTCTCTACAGCATAGCACACTGGCGAGACTACAGGTCATTCACGAACAAGGAGGAGATTGCCTATTTACTGCGCATGCGCGAGGTTACGGCTCTGACAAACAGAGAGGGCGTTAGCACACTACACTGCAAATGGGGAAGACCGCAGTTAAAATGGCGCCAGCTTCGGCCGGGAAGAAAGCATTTAGAATCAACATTGAATAAAGGTAGGAAACATTCAAAGGGTTAATATTAATGTAGAAAATTAAGGGAAGCTTTCCCATACTAGCTGTATTAACCACCTAGGCGGTAATCCCGAGCATGACTCGGGGTGGATTTTTCATTGCAGGATCGGTAACCCCGAGTCACGCTCGGGGTGGATTGCAGAGAGCGCAGCGGTGTTCTCTTACCTTATCCTGGCGATCCAGCGATGATCTCTCATTGCTGAGGTCGCCAGCCGAGAGTCCCGCCGCTCCTCTGATGACTTTCTAGTTCCGTTCCCTGCAGCAGCAATGCTGCATGGGAGCGGAACTAGGGAGGGAAATTCAAAAAAAAAAAAAAAAAAACGTTGCACAAAACACAAAACACATTTTATATTATATATATATATATGCATATATATATATATGAGCATATATATATATATATATATATACACCGGTATATATATATATATATATATATATATATATATATATATATGCACACACACACATATATATATATATATAAAATTATATTATTGATTCAATTATACTTCATGCGTTATATATTATATATATATATATATGTGTGTATATATATATATATATATACACACACATATATCTATATATAATATATAATGCATGAATTATAATCTAATCAATAATATAATTTTATTATATATATTATATATTAAATAATAAAATAATATTATTGATTCGATTATAATTCACGCGTTTGTGTTTCAAATTTATCACATCTGGGATGTCTACTAGACTCTTGTTTTGGTCAGGTTTAAGTCAGTAATTACTAAGAATTGTAGGCCTATAATACATAACGCCAAATTTCCATGAAAACAATTGTACCGCTTTTGGTACAGAATTCCTGACATAATCATACCGCCAGGGAGGTTAAGGAGCAGCAGCTGAGGAGGGGAGTTTACTACCCCTTTAAATACTAAGCCTTTTTCGGACACTTGTTGCTTACAAGTTAAAATCAGTATTTGTATGCTAGAAAATTACTTAGAACCCTCAAACATTATAAATATATTTTTTTAGCAGAGACCCTAGAGAATAAAATGGCAGTCGAAAAAATATACTTTAATGAATTGAAAAGAAACTAAACAGTAAAGTTAGGCCAATTTTTTTGTATAATGTGAAAGATGATGTTACGCCGAGAATCGTGATCTTTATTCTAAGAAAAACAATCATAATTCTCATTTTATCCAGAATCGTGCAGCTCTAGTATCTGCTATATCATTTTGTTCTTTATTTGCTATTTTTTTCCCCACGAAAGTGGAGTTACCCTTAAGTAAAAAGTAAACATAACATTAGACATTTAATCTACATTAAATTGCATTTAAAAATAACCAGTTTTCCCTGCATTGCTTCCAGTATTACTATGCTCTTTAAACTGCTTAGCCATGCTTCACATAATTATCCTAGGAGAAAGTGCTTTGTAATCATGTCTGAGTGTGTGTTATTACTTGACAGCATGAATTATTTACTACTTTGTCTTCCTGGCTTTGGGACGATTCTGGATAATGGATTCCTAAAGGACACATTCTATATCTGTATATAAAAAAATATATAATTTCTATACATTTATATAGTAGCTATGACTGTTCTGGCTGCAATTTACAATATAAGAAAACTATTAATGTAATAATCCTATCATCTTTGCTCAGGTAACTGCAGCTCTCAAACCAACGTTGTCTCTGTGAAGTACCCTCCAGAGGAAAAAACATTCAATACACCAACCAACCTTTTATGTCATAAGCCAAAAAAGACGTGCTGTGCTAAGGGATTTGATTCAAAGCAAGAATCTGACTGCATGACTTTCATGGATCTTCTTATGTTGTTTATGAAAGATCTAGCTCTTCATATAGCCCAAGGTCACACCAGCTTTGGCCTAGGGTGGCACATTTTTAGAAAGGGAAAAGGCAGGCTGCACCGTGCTTCATAACCTCATTGAATTTAGCCATGTATACATTATACCAGGGGTGTCCAAACTTTTGACTCTCCTGGGCCACATTGGAAGGAGGGGAAATGTCGTGGGCTGCTCATAAAAAAACACTAACAATTAGGCTCCATTAACGCTTTGCAATTTTGAATCATGGTCAGAATTGCCACGATTCTGCCCACAATTTCAAATTGCACAGCATTTGTGGGAAAACGCACCACATGTGTTAGGGTGCCATTCATTCTTACTGGCACCTCAAATGCAGAGCAATTTTTCAGCGATTGTTGCGCCACAGAATCACGTGGCAATCATGGTAAAACAGCACAAAGCTGTTGCCCAAAAGAGGCTCCTGCTCTTCGTTTTACCATGATTGCCACGTGATTCTGTAGAACAACAATTGCTGCAAAATCGCACAGCGTTTGAGGTGCCATTAAGTATGAATGGCACCTGAACACGCATGGTGCGCTTTGCCGCAATGGCAGTGAAATTTGTAATTGCGGGCAGAATCACAGCAATTCTGCCTACCACTCAAAATGGTGAAGTGTGAATGGGGCCTAAGGATAGCTGGTGAGAAGAAAAAGTCAGGCAGATGATCAGATTTCAACTATGTGCCGGGGGTTCAGACTGCTTGTGTACAGTGCAGGGATAAGAGATGGCAAAGAACACAGTGTCAGGGGTGGGGGGGGGGGTTCGCAACTGAAATCTAAGGGGGTGCAGCACACCCCCGCACCCCCCTAGATATCATCTGGCCACGCAGCACTAATTTAGATGGTGCTATTGCAAACACAGCATACCCGGCATCCCTCCAGACTTTTCTGGGCAGTGCCAGCCATTGCTGTGGGTGCTAGCCAAACATAGCATCCCCAACATCCCTCCAGATGTGAACCTGCCGCATTCATAGCCACAAGTTTACAATTTTGTGTTGGGCCACATGCATTGCCCTCTTGGGCTGCATGGGACCCATGGGCTGGAGATTGGACACTTTAATACACTAAATAGGTTTTCCTTTTAAGTAAATCTACTAAACACATGTCTTAAGCAAGATGTTGGGAGGTATGTAGCTACAAGGAGTACAGAAAAAGCATTAAAGTTATCTGTTAAAAGGCAACTCTGGGCAACCTAAATATTATTTCTTGCAGTGGGGATGTGCCTGTACTGCAAGGGTTAGGGGAACAATAAAAGGAGATTTACTTACTCGATCCTCTGCCCCTCCCAGTTGCTAGACTGCAGTCTAAGGCCCTGGCGTCATCAAGATTAGCGCGGGTCCATAGACCTGCACTGGACGTGAGGACACCGAGGGACAGTCCACAACTAAAGCATGGATGAGCACTACCTGCTGAGGGAGCAAAGGATCAGGTACGTATAACTGTTTCTCCTCTCCCCTAGACAAAACAAGTACAGCATGGGATAATTTAAAGCGTAACTCTTTTGTTGGGGAAAAAACATTCCCCTCTGGGTGATTTATGTACATTGCACGGATATATATTTTTTATTATATATTGTTGTTTAATTGCCTTAAAAATCCCACAGGGGACAATTTGCACATTGCACAGATTTTTTTTATATATAATTTTTATCAATTTCAATCAATTCTGCAAAACCTTTAAAAAGAAACAATGTTCTTTCAATAATGCATATTACCCAATCTGCCCTCCCCCTCTCTTTCAATCTCTTTACAAGTTACCTTGTTCCACCATTTTAATCCTGTTCGTCTTTTCAGCATATCTTTAACACATCATGATCCTGCTAATTCCCCTAGTTCTCCCATACTTGTATATACTCTCCAGTTTTTTTTAATGTCCAATCACTTCCTCCATTTTTTTTTGAAAAGCTGTCAAAAAAAAAAAAAAAGCTGACTTGTTCTTCACCTCTACTACACATATATTCCATATTATATATATATATATATATATATATATATATATATATATATATATATTCAACCCTTCCACACCGTTCCCTAACCGTAGGGGCTTCTTTTTCAAACCATTTTTTTGGGAATGTCCCCTTGGCAGCATTAAGCAGATTTGGAACTAATACATTTCTATAATATTTTAAAGGTCTATTTGTTTTATGAAAAAGACATATCCAAGGATCGTCTAAGATATTCTCACCCGTAATTTGGTTTATAAGTTGTTGTATCTTCAGTCAGTAATCACGGATTTTAGGGCATTCCCACCATATATGGGTCATAGAACCCTCTACCTGAAATCCCCTCCAGCACAAATTTGACTTCTCTGGTTGACGTCAGTGAGCTATGTCTGGTGTAATATTCCATCTCGAGAAGCACTTATAGTTCATCTCAATGGTTTTCACATCTCTAGGAGTGCAGTGGACGGCTCCCAAAGCAGTTTTCTCCTTGTGCTCCTCTAAACTAATTCCAATTTCTCTTTCCTATTTTTCTATTAAAGTGACTCTCCTCGTTCCCACCAGATCAGTTAGCATCTTATAAATCTGAGACAAACCATTTCTTTATTAACGGATTACAGAGTTTTCCCATAAGGTTCAACTCTTTTCCCGATCTGATGGGTTGAGGCAGAGATCCTACTAAATGTTTTAGCTGAGTGTAATTCCACTCATTTAGTGTCAATTTTTCCATCGTATTGAGTTCAAAAAGTGGCCTAATCTTTCCTTTGTGTATTATGTCTTTTAACCGTAAATCTCCTAACTCATCCCCATATTGTTTCCTATATCCAGGTAAAAAAAAATTGGTGCCCTCTCATGTAATAACGGAGAGTTGTATATCCATCAGGCCTGCTAATGTAGCGCGTCCCATGTTTTGTAAAAACATTCTTGTTATTTCGTGTGTCTTGGTGTATTTCTCTATACTTTGGTTGAATCCAAATGTTCTTTTCTATTTGTGTTCGACTTAATATGATTTCCAATTTAACCCAGCTTTTTTCTGATTTTTTTTTCGTCCATTCTATCATCCGTGATAACACTGCAGCTGTGTAACATCTTTTAATATCAGGTGCCCCTAACCCCCCGACAACTAATACTGCACCCTAGGTTTTTTCCCTTGCCATATGTGGCAACGGGTTTGTGGTAGTGAGCCCTTATAGATCCCCAGCTCAGGATTCCCCAGGGCGCGGAGTCTAAGCCCCAGCCTGCTTCTTCACCAGGGCCCCTGATGGTGGGGATGGACTTGCAGCAGACTGGAACCAGGTCGCGGCCCCCAGGTAGGCCCAGCTGAGAAAGTGGAGACCGCTGGCATGTGCAGGGTAAACAGGAGACTATAAGGAGATCCAAGAGACAAGCCGAGGTCAGGACAGGCAGCAGACAAACGTAGCCGGAGAAACAAGCCAGGTCGGTACACAGGAGATCAGATACAATAGCCAAGGGAACCACGGATGGGAGCTCAGAGAACAGCGAAGTTGCTCAAGCAAGGAACAGTGCACTGAGCATGTGTATATATATAGGGAAGCAAACAGGGAGGTGACCCAGGAAGTAATTGACAAGAACAGGATATAACCCACAGTGGAGCAGGCGACGCCCATAAGAAACAGAGAAGCCCAAACACCACATGTGAAGGGAGGCAAAACAGAAGCACTGCAGCAAGGAGGTAAAAATATACAGACAAAACTATAGGCTAACTTGTGACAATATGTACTTTAATAATACTGTTTTCATTGTTTTAAAACATGCTGATGGAATAGCAATGGGTAGCATTTGGAATCTATATATTATTTTTGGCAAGATTATCATTTTAAACATATTTATTCTACCCAACCAATAAATTGGGCAAGTTGATATATTCTTAAAGTTTTGCTTTATCTCCTCTAACAAGGGTATATAATTAGCCAAATAACGATCTTCCAATAATGATGTTATATATATCCCTAGATATTTAAATTTTGTTTTGCCCAAGTAAATGGAAATTCCTTCTGTAGTTCCTGTTCTTCTTTTTTGTTTAATCCAATATTTAAAATTACAGATTTTATTGGGTTAATCTTGAAGTTTGACAGTTCTCCAAATCTCCTCAGTTCTTTGATGATATTTGGAAGACTTATTCTAGGGTTACTAATATAGAACAATACATAATCTGCATATACTGCAATTTTGTGTTTATCCTGCCCGATCTTCACTCCTTTTATATCTACATTGATTCTAAAAGATGCCAACAAAGGTTCTAATGACAGGACGAACAACAGGGGCCAAGAGAGGTCAACCCTGTCTCGTTCCATTGCTCATCCTGACCTCAGCTGAGAGACTGCCATTTACTTTTACCTAAGCTGATGGATTTCTATATAGAGCTCCTATCCAGTATGGATGAGTGAGTTTGGGGTGGAGGAACTTGACTGGCCTGCACAGAGTCCTGACCTCAACCCGATAGAACATCTTTGGGATGAATCAGAGCGGTGACTGTAAGTCTGGCCTTTTCATCATAGAACACTCCTAAACCTTGTTGACAGCCTTCCCAGAAGAGTTGAAGCTGTTATAGCTGCAAAGGGTGGACCAAGTCAATATTGAACCCTACGGACTAAGACTGGGATGCCATTACAGTTCATGTGCGTGTAAAGGCAGGTGTCCCAATACTTTTGGTAATATAGTTTGTATCAATTAAAATTTTAATCTCATCAACCTATATTTTTAAAAGTAATGGTCCTTGACTCTGCCATATTCACCTAGGTAAATAAATATGAAAAATTCCTAGTTTACCATAAAAAACTGCCTCGGATAAGATCCTTCATGAACTGTTATCCAATTATAACAGATCACAAAGACAAAGGCATATTTTTCTATCCAAACTTTTCTCCACGGCAAAGCATTTTCACAAATGTATTTTTTATTACCTTACATTATTGCATTTGCTGTGCCGGTAAAAGAAATCTCCAATTGATGTTCATTTAAGTGGCACATTTAGCCATTAGGCCTGCGCCTGTAAGGGTTAAAGCAATAGACGAGAGTTTACCGGAAAGCAGGTTAAAGCGGCCTCCTTCTCCTGGGAGACTTTGGCTGCCTCAGATTTCATGCAGAGGACACCTTAATGCATAATAGAGAAAATATACAATATGTACATTGTACTGCCAGACACAAAATAATGGAAGGGGAACGCTTAATGGACAATTTTCACTCTCAAAACACGTCTGAGCAGGAATAATCTATAGGTTATGAAAGCAAACTTGTTTATATGCATACAATTCATCATGAAGAACGATAACTTCCGGGACATTGAAAAAGACAAACATTTTCCTATATTAAGATGCTGTTACTAAAAGCTACCAATTTGGACTTGACCTAAATGACCAAATCCCTTTACTGACCACACACTGAATAATAGAATAGACTTAGTATGTCCTTAAAATATGAAAATGGATGAAAATAATCATCAAACAACCAAGATGCTTAAAGAGAACCTGAACATATAAAAGTAGTGCCCTGAAAAATCTACCTTTTGGCCAACTTCAAAGTTGATCCATGTCCATGTTTTTACAGTATGTGCGTTCTATCCGGCATCACAGTGCATGAAAATGCACACAAAAACATGCATGCCTCGTTTTTTAAACTGTAGCGAATGCACTGCAGAGATCTGAAGAGCCTCAAGGAATAACACTGCTACCTGTGAGGAATGCATTGTTTGCTCTTAAGTGCATGCTTTAACCACTTCTGGACCGGAAGGATTTGCCCTCTTAACCTCCCTGGCGGTATGATTATGTCAGGAATTATATACCAAAAGCGGTACAATTATTTTCATGGAAATTTGGCGTTATGTATTATAGGCCTACAATTCTTAGTAATTACTGACTTAAACCTGACCAAAACAAGACTCTAGTAGACATCCCAGATGTGATAAATTTGAAACACAAACACGTGAATTATAATCAAATCAATAATATAATTTTATTATATAATATATATAGAATAAAATTATATTATTGATTAGATTATAATTAATGCGTTATATAATATATATATATATATATATATATATATATATGTGTGTGCATATATATATATATATATATATATATATATATATATGCATATATATATATATATACACACACATATATATATATATATATATATATATATATATAAAAAATGTGTTTGTGTTTTGTGCAACATTTTGAATTTCCCTCCCTAGTTCCGCTCCCATGCAGCATTGCTGCTGCAGGGAACGGAACTAGGAAGTCATCACACCGACGGAGGACGGACGAGCGGGGGACTCTCGGCTGGCGGTCATCGCTGGATCGACAGGAGAAGGTAAGAGACACCGCTGCGCTCTCTGCACATTCACCCTGAGTGTGACTCGGGGGTACCGATCCTGGACTAAAAAATCCACCCCGAGTCACGCTCGGGATTACCGCCAGGGAGGTTAATAACCAGGCCATTTTTTTGCGTTATTTTAACGGACAACTGGGCACGCTGTACCTGAATAAAATTTATGTACTTTTTTTCCCACAAATAGAGCTTTCTTTTGGTGGTATTTGATCACCTCTGCGATTTTTATTTTTTGTGCTATAAACAAAAAAAGAGCAACAATTCTGAAAAAAAACAATATTTTTTCACATTCTGCTATATAACATTTCCCCAAAAAAAAAATCTAAAAATCTAATTTTTTTAACATTTAAGGCCAATTTATTTTCTACTACATATTTTTGGTAAAAAAAATTGCAATAAGCGTATTTTGATTGGTTTGAACAAAAGTTATCGTGTCTACAACTATGGGAAAGATTTGTCATTTTTATTGTTTTTTTTTTTACTAGTAATGGTGGCGATCTGAGATTTTTAGTGGGACTGCGACATTGCAGCAGACAGATTGGACCCCCTAACTGACATTTCTGACACTTTTGGTGGACCAGTGACATTACTACAGTAATCAGTGCTAAAAATATGCACTGTTACTGTAATAATGACACTGGCAGGGAAGGGGTTAACACAGTAGGTGATCAAGGGGTTAAATGTAAGCCTAGGGGAGTGTTTCTAACTGTAGGGGGGATGGGCTTTTGAAATGATCACAGAGACCTGTGATCCTTAATAGAAAGATCACAGGCACTCAGTGATCATTCCAGAGAGAACGGTCAGCTGTGTTTAAAATACCTGACCATTCTTCTCTCTCAGCGCGCAGCGATCGTGGGGGGCTGGCGGCAATCGGAGCCGCCGGCCTCGTGCATCGGTGTTCCTGCTGCCGAGTGGGGGCGGGAGCGCGCTGCTGGCGGCGCACACTCGCCCTCTAGCAGCAGGCGCACGACCGGCGTCAGTTCACGCAGGAGGGCCAGCCTGCCGCAGAAAACTATGGCGGGCGGTCCTTGAGTGGTTAAAACACGTGTAGGTTTCCCCTCTGTCCTGTGGGTGGCACTGTGCCATTATTCAGGGGTCTAAAACTGGTGGCCCTCCAGAACTACAATTCCCTCAAGGCATTGCAAGGCTGCCAGGTACAAGCATGACTCCCATAGGCAGAGGCATGATGGGACTTGTATTTCCGCAACAGCTGGAGGACCTACAGCTTGAGAACCCTGTTATAGATGGAGTGGAGCCTGTAAGGAAACTGTCCCCTTGTGGACCCCAATAGGAAACCAACTGGATGCTGCAACCTCTGAGGTACTTGGGTAGCCACTTTAACCGGGACCAGAACAGGGATTACTCCTGTCTAGGGGAAATATCTTTGTATCCAAAATAGTAGAGTGGAGCTCTTCCCAGCAGTATTACTGTTGACAAAACATTTTTTACCCTTATGCAATAAAGTGGATGTAAACCCTTACATATACCCAATGAAGGAACTATCCTCAGGTGATACACAGAGATGAAACAATCCTTCTACATAAGTTGTACCTGTTTATCTGCTGTCTTCTTTTTTCTACATCTGTTCAAAGTCCAGAATTTATAAGCATTATAAAGTGTTACTAAACCCAGAATGCAGGAAAGCCCCCACCATACGAACAGACTCCATTCTGAACTTCTGCACCTGCACAAAGCAGTTCAGCGCCTTGGGGTCCAGAATTGGACACACCTTGTCTTCCTTCCTGGGGACTGTAAACAGGTTTAAGTAAAAACCCCAGAAAAAAAAAAAAAAGTCGGAAGCGGGACAATCACCCTTTGAAGTAAAAGGTCTTATACTGCCCCAAAAAGACCCTGTAAGCGGACGGCGGACAGTCGCACGTTGGAAGGAAGAACCTTACCGGAGGGTAAGAATGAACCTTGATCTTGTAGCTGAACCGTATGACCTTGTGGATCCACTTGTCTTGCATCGGGGAAGTCCAAGGGTCTGGGAACCGATGAAGATGTCTCACAGACAAACACAAAGGGTTTTCTTCTGAATAACAAAAGTTAGCAATCTACAAGGTTTGTTAACCTCTTCCTGTCCACGCTATAGCCAAAAGACTGCTACAGCGTGGGCTTTAATTGCTGGGAGGGTGTCCATGTACGTACTCCTGTGCATGAGCTGCCTGCTTGCGCTGCTCGCTCTGTGATCTGCGACTCCACGCGACGCGGCTGATCATAGATCAGAGTAAGGGTACGATCCCAGCCCCTTACCACGTGATCAGCTGTCAGCCAATGACAGCTGATCACGTGATGTAAACAGACCCGGTAAAAAAAAAAAAGACGATCACTGGCTTCTGTCAGAGGGACATTGATCCTGAACACAGAAAGAGAGCCACTGCCGCCACATCTGTGCCCACCAGTGCCACCTACCAGTGCATATAAGTGCTGCCTATGAGTGCCCACTAGTGCCACCTCTCAGTGCCGCCAATCAGTGTCTCATCATCAGTGCTGCTTGTCAGTGTCACCTACCAGTGCCCATCAGTGCCACTTATCAGTGCTACCTATCAGTGCTACCTTTTAGTGCCCTTCAGTGCCACCCATCAGTGCCACCTATCAGTGCCATTTATCAGTGCCCACCAATGCCACCTTATCAGTGCCCATCAGTGCCACCTTAACAGTGCCTATCAGTACAGCCTATCAGTGCCCATCAGTGCAGCCTATCAGTGAACATCAGTGCAGCCTCATTAGCGTATACCAATGAAGTAGAAAAATTACCTGCTTGCAAAATTGTATAACAAACTATGAAAACTGTTTGTTTGTTTTTCAAAATGTTCAGTCTTTTTTTGTTTGTTAAGCAAAAAATAAAAACCCCAGTAGTGATTAAATACCACACAAAGAAAGCTCTATTTGTGCGGGGGGGAAAATGATAAAAATTGCATGAACGCGCAATTGTCATTTAAAGTGTGACAGCGCTGAACGCTGAAAATTGGCCTGGACAAGTGCCCAGTATGCAAGTGGTCAAAATCCTTGTAATGTACATGGATCACTCAGAGGGGAATGTTTTTTACTCAACAAAAGTGGAGTTACGCTTTAAGTGTATTTTGTCCTGAAAATTTGTGTTTGATAAACGGCTGTACAAATAACGCACAACATAAAAAATTGCAACAGCCACCATTTTATTCTCCATGGCCTCTGCTTTCAGAAAATATATGTTTGGGGATTCTAAATAATTTTCTAGCAAAAAAATGCTGATTTTTACCATGTGTATGAAAAAGGTCAAAGTTGTCCTGGATGGCAAGCAGTTAAAGAGCTCTATACATCAAACCAAACAAGGAACAGCTAAAGAGGAACATACAGAGTAATCCGTTCTCAAAAAAGAGACAATTGAAAGCTGGATGGATATAAAAGCTGAATTCCTGAGGAGGTAACTATGAGTGTCTCACATTTAGCTTGTGAAAAATATATGGTGATTAGAAAAGTTCTCTGGCAGGTAAACATATGTACAGTGGGTACGGAAAGTATTCAGACCCCCCTTAAATTTTTCACTCTTTGTTATATTGCAGCCATTTGCTAAAATCATTTAAGTTCATTCTTCTTCCTCATGAATGTACACATAGCACCCCATACTGACAGAAAAACACAGAATTGTTGACATTGTTGCAGATTTATTAAAAAAGAAAAACTGAAATATCACATGGTCCTAAGTATTCAGACCCTTTGCTCAGTATTTAGTAGAAGCCCCCTTTTGATCTAATACAGCCAGGAGTCTTTTTGGGAAAGATGCAACAAGTCTTTCACACCTGGATTTGGGGATCCTCTGCCATTCCTCCTTGCAGATCCTCTCCAGTTCTGTCAGGTTGGATGGTAAACGTTGGTGGACAGCCATTTTAGGTCTCTCCAGAGATGCTCAATTGGGTTTAAGTCAGGGCTCTGGCTGGGCCATTCAAGAACAGTCACGGAGTTGTTGTGAAGCCACTCCTTCGTTATTTTAGCTGTGTGCTTAGGGTCATTGTCTTGTTGGAAGGTAAACCTTCGGCCCAGTCTGAGGTCCAGAGCACTCTGGAGAAGGTTTTTGTCCAGGATATCCCTGTACTTGGCCGCATTCATCTTTCCCTCGATTGCAACCAGTCGTCCTGTCCCTGCAGCTGAAAAACACCCCCACAGCATGATGCTGCCACCACCATGCTTCACTGTTGGGACTGTATTGGACAGGTGATGAGCAGTGCCTGGTTTTCTCCACACATACCGCTTAGAATTAAGGCAAAAAAGTTCTATTTTGGTCTCATCAGACCAGAGAATCTTATTTCTCACCATCTTGGAGTCCTTCAGGTGTTTTTTAGCAAACTCCATGCAGGCTTTCATGTGTCTTACACTGAGGAGAGGCTTCCGTCGAGCCACTCTGCCATAAAGCCCCGACTGGTGGAGGGCTGCAGTGATGGTTGACTTTCTACAACTTTCTCCCATCTCCTGACTGCATCTCTGGAGCTCAGCCACAGTGATCTTTGGGTTCTTCTTTACCTCTCTCACCAAGGCTCTTCTCCCCCGATAGCTCAGTTTGGCTGGACGGCCAGCTCTAGGAAGGGTTCTGGTCGTCCCAAACGTCTTCCATTTGAGGATTATGGAGGCCACTGTGCTTTTAGGAACCTTAAGTGCAGCAGAAATCTTTTTGAAACCTTGGCCAGATCTGTGCCTTGCCACAATTCTGTCTCTGAGCTCTTCAGGCAGTTCCTTTGACCTCATGATTCTCATTTGCTCTAACATGCATTGTGATCTGGAAGGTCTTATATAGACAGGTGTGTGGCTTTCCTAATCAAGTCCAATCAGTATAATCAAACACAGCTGGACTCAAATGAAGGTGTAGAACCATCTCAAGGATGATCAGAAGAAATGGAAAGCACCTGAGTTAAATATATGAGTGTCACAGCAAAGGGTCTGAATACTTAGGACCATGTGATATTTCAGTTTTTCTTTTTTAATAAATCCGTAACAATGTCAACAATTCTGTGTTTTTCTGTCAGTATGGGGTGCTATGTGTACATTCATGAGGAAGAAGAATGAACTTAAATGATTTTAGCAAATGGCTGCAATATAACAAAGAGTGAAAAATGTAAGGGGGTCTGAATACTTTCCGTACCCACTGTATATGTAACTTTGTATTAAGCTGTATGTCTCGAGGTCCCTGATGATTTTGGAGTTTATATAAATGTATATGTATATATTCGATTTTTGGTTTTTAACAGTGGTGAATGAAAAGAGGTCTAGCTCAGGTCCTCTCTGCGGGTGTTATTACTTTATAATACGGTACTGCTGAATTTCACACCGCTCTGCTGATTAACACGTCTATACAGCACATGATGTCATGCAATTTGTTTTTGACAATAAGCGGGTCTGCTTAATATTGGTCCTATCATAATACATAACAGACAACCCAGATCCCTGGAGGTATTACTTCTGGTTAACACAGAAATCGGACAGGAAAGTGGTTCACGTTCAGTACGATGCAATTTTCAGCCCACTCATTTGAATGCACTCAAAGGGCACTGGACTGCACCATAATGAGTGCATGCACTACTTTTAAAAACGCACTGCAATAGATCGCATGGTACTGCGGCACATGCAATCCAGTGCAGGCAAACACACAGCGTTTGTGATCCGCGTTGGGGTGTGGTTAGGAATACACTGACACCCGCATAAGATCATACACTCAATGCGTTTCAAAAACGCACAAAACAATTGTTTTCTGCAGCATGATCTCGTGTTAATGGGCCCTAAATGAAAGATTCATTCTATAGCAAAAAAAAGTCAACAAGACTTCTAATCCTTCCTAGTTTTTTCTATAACCCCTCACTGTCATAGATCTTCTCAATCTGATAACCAGCATTATTCAACCAACTTCCCCTGAGCCCAGGTCATTCTGGATCTGCCCTCAGCTAATGAACGGACAGTAAAAGGAGAAGCGGCACAGTGATGCAGTCACCTCATCACCCTGCTATCTGCTTCTATCAGAATGCTCGTAATCAGCATATGAACTGAATAGTTCCTTGTGCTGCTTCTCCCTCTCCCCAAGCTCTGCTGCACATGGATTGCAAGAGGCTAATGGCAGGTCAAATTCAGGTCCTTACATTACATTTAATTTTGTATTAATGAATAAAGAGCAGTATTAACTGCTTCCCATCCAGCGACATATTGGTCGCTGGATAGAAAGGGTGATATCTTGTTCATCGCTGCAGCTGGTGATTCCCTTCAAAATATAAGTTAGCCTAGCAGCTATGGAGCCGTTGGATTACGTTTACAGGAAGGGGACGGGGTAAACCCCCCCCCCCCCCCCGGGCAGCCTTTACCGGACTTTCCCAAGCTATTAAGGAGCCCGGTACGGATGCAACCTGCGGCATCCGGTTTCTGGGACACAGTGAGAGGTACCGATGTTGTTCCTCCCACTGTGTGACATCAGAAACTGGCAAAGATTTAGTCACTTCCTGTTTCGGTTCTTTGTTCACCTGGACGTTACCGGGCCCTGAAGCAGATGATCAGACCAATCTGTGTCTGATCGGCTGCATTGGAAGCCTGGGGAGAGATCTGGGGTCTAATAGACCCCAGATCTCTCCATTAAGAGTACCCATCATGGCCCATAATATCACAAGGGATGTTGTTCATCCCTTGTGATAGCAAGGAAACAAAAAATTGGATAGTGTAAAGATGTTTAAATAGAATTTAAAAAAGCGCCCTTGTTCCCTTTGTGCTTGCGTGCAAATATGAATGCGCACGTCAGTCCCACATGCATATGTAAATGGCGATCCCACTACGTGTGAGATATTGCCGCGAACGTTAGAGTGAGAGCAATATTCTAGCACAAGACCTCCTGAGTAACTCTACACTGGTAACCTGTAAAGGCTTTTAAAGTGTCGCCTATGGAGATTTCTAGGCACCAAAGATTGGCGCCCTTCCACAGACATTCGCAATTTTAAAGCGAGACATGTTTGGTATTTATGTACTCTGCGTAACATCATCTTTTACGTTTTATCAAAAATTAGGGATTATATTGTGTTTCTGTGTATAAGTGCCGGTTCACACTAGTACGACTTGTCAGGAGACTTGTCAGCCTGACAAGTCGCGGACTGTCGCGGTCCATTGTGTAGTACAGGAAAGGTTCTAATAGGAGCGACACAAGTCGCTCCGACTTAGAAAAAGGTTCCTGTACTACTTCGGGGGGATCTGGAGCGACTTGCATAGACATTCATTTTATGAAGTCCGTGCAAGTCGCGCTGCAGTGTGAACCGGCACTTAAACTTCATTAAACTGTATTTTTTCCCAAATATTAGTGTTTGAAAAACTGCTGCGCACATTGTATGACATAAAAACTATAACTTTATATGTTACCAAAGAATTGGCTTATATATTTTTTTTTTTTTTTTTGCATTATAATTCCAAAACGTTTATATTTTCCAAAAAAAAAAACTGTTTGAAAACTGCTGTGCTAAAACTGTGTGACATAAAAAAAAGCAAAAACCCACTATTTTATTCTTTGCTTTGAAAAAATATTTGTTGGGGGTTCTAACTAATTTTCTAGTGAAAATTTTAGATTTTTACATATTAGGTGTGAGGAAAAAGGCCTGGATTCAAAAAATTCTAAAAAGTTTTAATATTCAAAAAAATTTAAAAAATTAATAAAATTCAAAAACCTTTATTTAAAAAAAAAAAAAAAAAACTGTGTTTGAAAACCTGCTGCGCAAATACTGTGTGACATAAAAAAAAAAAAAAAAAAACACCATTTTCTTCTCTGCTTTAAAAAAATATATAATGTTTGGGGGGGTTCTAATCATTTTACCAATGAAAAATTTAAATTTTTACATATAAAGTGTCAGAAAAAGGGTCCCTCTCCAGGTTAAAATGAACTTGCAGGTGCAGTTACTCATCACGAAGGTGAAAATGCAGTTATACGGAGATGAATGGAATTAGCGCAGCAGCCAATTCACAGGGGATGGATGGGATATGAAGCTGAGCGCAGCTAATTTGGCACAGAAGATGCTTACAACAAAACACACTGCAGGGAATGCAGTCTTCCACGGGAGAACTCACTTTTGGTTGCCTTTGTCAGGTTAGCTGTTTCCAGACATCGTGGCTGATTACACTCGTAGGGGAAGCTGGATTGACACCCGTCTAACCATTGTTTTGAAGGCTGTCTGCCCTGCAAAGCATACGAAAACAAATAGAAGTGAGCGAGAAGCTGCTGCTGCGGTAATGCACTGAATTACACATTCACTAAGAATGTGTGAAAAGTAAAAATAGAACAGCCACACTCGCACCCAGAATTGAAAATAGCAGATGACTGCAAGACAGACCTGTATGGGAATTCAGAACATAAACGACAAAGAGTGATGGCTTCTAAAACTGAAGAAATCAATGACTGGCTTCTGGAACCAAAGAAAGTAGAAAGGATACAGTATCTCACAAAAATGAGTACACCCCTCACTTTTTTGTAAATATTTTTATTTTATCTTTTCATGTGGCAACACTAAAGTAATGACACTTTGCTACAATGTAAAGTAGTGAGTGTACAGCTTGTATAAGTGCCGGTTCACACTGCAGCTGCACGACTTCGGGGGCAACCTGTGAAGTTGCGTGCACCGCGACTTCGGCACGACTTGCACGGACTTCATAAAATGAATGTCTATGCAAGTCGCTCCAGGTCGCCCCGAAGTAGTACAGGACCCTTTTTCTAAGTCGGAGCGACTTGTGTCGCTCCTATTAGAACGGTTCCTGTACCAGTCAATGGACCGCGACAGTGCGTGACTTGTCAGGCTGACCAAGTCGCCTGACAAGTCGGACTAGTGTGAATGGACACTAACTGTAAATTTGCTGTCCCCTCAAAATAACTTAACACACAGCCATAAATGTCTAAACCGCTGGCAACAAGAGTACACCCCTAAGTGGAAATGTCCAAATTGGGCCCAATTAGCCATTTTTCCCTCCCCCCTGTCATGTGACTCGTTAGTGTTACAAGGGCTCAGGTGTGAATGGGGAGCAGGTGTGTTAAATTTGGTGTTATCTCATATTGGTCACTGGAAGTTCAACATGGCACCTCATGGCAAAGAACTCTCTGAGGATCTAAAAAAAATAATTGTTGCTCTACATAAAGATGGCCTAGGCTGTAAGAAGATTGCCAAGACCCTGGAACTGAGCTGCAGCACGGTGGCCAAGACCATACAGTGGTTTAACAGGACAGGGTACACTCAGAACAGGCCTCGCCATGGTCGACCAAAGAAGTTGAGTGCACATGCTCAGCGTCATATCCAGAGGTTGTCTTTGGGAAATAGACGTATGAGTGATGCCAGCATTGCTGCAGAGGTTGAAGGGGTGGGGGGGTCAGCCTGTCAGTGCTCAGACCATACGCCGCACACTGCATCAAATTGGTCTGTATGGCTGTCAACCCAGAAGGAAGCCTCTTCTACAGATGATGCACAAGAAAATCTGCAAACAGTTTGCTTAAGACAAGCAGACTAACACTGGAATGGTTATCAGCTGACATCCGCTGACATCCGCAATCCCATTGACATGCATTATGTCCGTATTTTACCCGCAAACGGATGGGGTGATATACGGACATACGGAACGCCCGTGTGAAAGAGGCCTTATTTTGAGGAGACAGCCAATTTACACTGTTATACAAGCTGTACACTCACTATTTACATTGTAGCAAAGTGTCATTTCTTCAGTGTTGTCACATTAAGTGCCGGTTCACACTAGGGCGACCTGTGAGGCGACCTGGTCGCCGCAGGTCGCCTCCCATAGGGAAGCTGCGGACCCGTTCTAATAGGAGCGACACAAGTCGCTCCGACCTAGAAAAAGGGTCCGGAGCTTCTTTGGGGCGACCCGGAGGCGACCACCATAGACTTCAATGTTATGAGGTCCGTGGCGGCCGCTCCGAGGTAGCGTCGCCCCTATGTGAACGGGGGCTCAAAGATTTAATAAAATATTTACAAAAATGTGAGGGGTGTACTCACTTTTGAGAGATACTGTATATGAATATAAGAAAAAACTAAACAAACTATTACAGCTGCATTAAAAAAGGAACTCAGTTCAATTCTACAGAATGTCACTCTAGGCACTGTAAAAAATGGTAATTTTCACATATACATTGTAACACATATCTATCTATCTATCTATCTACACACATACACGTACATGCAGTATAAACATAGTAGATAACACCTAGGCATGTCACTCGTGTTTTTAAATTGCTCATAATGTATGTACATGAATATATATATATATATATATATATATATATATATATATATATATATATATATATATATGTTATAGGCAATGGGGTTGATTTGTTAAAGGTAAATAGTCTGTGCACTGCAAGTGCAGTTGTTCTATACTGACAGGAAGATCTGAAATGAGGGGAAGCTCTGCTAATTTCTATCATCCAATCGAGAAAAAGCAAAAAATGCAGTTTTTTGTTTCCCTTGCATGTTCCCCTCAGATCTAGAGCAAATGCACTTGAAGTGCACTTGCGAGTACACTTGTAGTACACAGGTTATTTACCTTTAGTAAATCAACCCCAATTTGTGAAAATCAGGTATTTTAAAGAATGCCTAGGCAATGTATGAATACATAAAGGTTGATTTACTAAAGGCAAATAGACTGTACACTTTGCAATTGCATTTGCACTCTAGAGCTTGCAAAATGAGATGAAGCTTCTCTTTGTAAAGATTACCTAATCACATGCAACAACATAAAACAAAAAAAATTAAAAAAAAACAAAAACCTTTTTTGCTTGCACATGATTGGATGATGGATGTCAGCAGAGGTTCCCCTCATTTACTAAGCGCTGGAACAAATGCCCTTGCAGAGTGCAACTGCACTAGCAAAGTGGACAGTCTATTCACCTTTAGTGAATAAACCCTATACAGTCCTGCCAGGTAACCAAACAGGGACCACACATGCTAAAGTAGCCATTTTTAACCAGGGCTGAAGTTCCTCCAGAGCTTGTTATGGTTCCTTAAGTTGTGGCTAAAGCCTAGTACACACGCAACGATTTTCCGCCGACCGGTCGTCCGTCTTTTGTCCAGAGTGGTGTTTTGTTGGTTGGAATGTGCTCTAGACTGCACTGGACTTTTGTCGACCAACAAAATTCTACTTCAGAAGTGATGTCATGTGTTGGTTTGCTTTCTTTGTGTTCTTTCTTCTCTGAGCATGCCCAGTCTTGCTCATAAGATATTTCCCTGTCGAAATCTGTACTGACTGCACGAAAATCGGACGTGTTTTGACGGAGGACAAAAATTTTATAGCCTGCACACCAGATTTTTTTCGGCTGAAAAGTCGGAGTCGGTTGTCGGAAGCATCATACTAGTCGAAAATCGAAAGTCGAAAATCGGCAGATCGGTCGTCGGATGAAAATTCCCTGCCAAATTTCGACGCGTGTGTACGAGGCTTAAGTGACCGCCCATCTTATGTTGCCTACATAGTTCCATGGCCAACAACACTTGGCAGAGCCAGCGGTGTGGCACCAATGATCTCTTTTGGCTGTCCGTAAGGGGGGCATTCTTCCCACTGACCCCCAAAGTAAGGTGTTTTTTTTCCCAATGACCATCAACAAATTAGTTTTAGCAGGGGGTTCCCAAGGCATTAACATTTTTTTCAAGGATTTCCCGGAGTTAAAAAGGTTGAGAAAGGCTGCGCTAGAGAATAATAAAAAAAGGTGACCTTGAGAAAAAAGTTCTACATGGCGCAAAACATTTTTTTTTTGTTCAATAGGTATGTGTGAGGGGTGGTGCTGTCTACGGACATCTACAAGGCATAGCGGGCATCATCTACAACATATAGTTTTGTACACATCTAAAAAGTTCACAACAACTTTCTTTATACCAGATTCTTAGCAGCTTGCCAGCCTTCTAATATACACACATAGCTGGTGCTTCTAAGCTGATCGAAACTAAGGTTAGGTTCACACGTCTGTGGGTGCGGAACTGCATATAAATTGCATGTTTTTCCGCACCCGAAGCAAAAACGCCCTGCTGTTAATTCTTAATAAGCACCCCCCACACTGGAAACAGCAGTGTGTTTTCCCGTGCTGTGAACTAAGCTGTTTCCCTGCAGCTGCGATTTTGATAAAGGTGCAGGGACCTTTTTCCTGCATTTTGCATAAGTACAACAACCCATTCAAGTTAATAGGCTGCTGTTCCCATGCAAACATGGCCACAGTGAGACTGAAAAAAAAAAAAAAAAAACCTAAACTAAATGCCAAGGAATTCTCTGTACCACTTAAATAAGTCATATGAAACCCCACAAGCGGGCAAAGCTAAATGAAAAACTCCCAGTAGTGATGTCTTCCCTGCAGGTCTCTTTTTCCATTGACAAGAAGGTCAAATCAGGCCTTGCTGAGACACCCATTTTGTTTCACAATATCTAAGGGAAAATTAACAGAAAATGGAGAGTAGAAATGCAATTAGTCATTCGTCTCATGCATTTCTTTCCCATTAATTGATAGCCATTAAATAATACTGAAATAATATTATGTTGATACAATTAGTAGATGATTATGTGCTCACTGTAGTGAAGTTTTTCTAGTGCTGGGACCTTGGTGCTGTATGATTTCACTGCACGACGCGCACAGGTATCTGATTTACACGCACTGCACGTGCTCGTAGGCTAACTGGGGTGACCACTGGATCTTAACATCCAGCCCGTCGCCCAGATCCGGCATAATTGCTTGAAGATCTCACAGGAACAACTGGAGAAAAAAAGCTAACTAAAAAAGAATCTATCTAAAAAATATTGCCAGGACCAAAGATCCCAGCAAGGAACTTAGGTCCTTACTCCTGACTAGACAGAAAAAAACTGACATCCTGTAGCAGAGAGAGAGAGAATATACCCTCTGGGACTGCCCCTAAGGTGTGGCCAGAACGTTTTCTTCTGCCTAGTGTCCTACTCCTGTAGAGGGCAGTATAACCCAATTTGATATTAATCAAAGAGGACTGCGTCTGTCAATGAGCGACAGAGAAATAAGAGTTAAATCTTGGGTGACTAGGTACGTGGGTTAGGTGTAGAGGACTGGTACACACAATGAGATTATCGGACGAATCATCGTCTGCTTTTTTTTTGCATGCTGGTCTCATATTGAAAATGAAGAGTTTAAAGTGACGAAAATTCGCATATGACAGAATAAAAAGAAAAGGGGTTTAATTAACCTCTTTTATTTATGGGATAGCGACAGTTACAGCTCCCATAGCAAAGATAAAATGGAGGACCAGGCTGTTACTAGGGAAATAGGGTCTGTGACCTCTCCTGTGAGGTGATTGGTTCCTATTCCTGCTCTTAGCTGCCCCCGTATCTAGGAAGATTAGGGAACTTACCTGTTATATCCCGCTTTTCCTGCCTCTAGCCTTTAGCCAGGATTGGTCCAGAACTCCCCCTCAGCGTTATTTAAGGGGACTCTCCCTGACTGGACATCAGATTGCCTCATCAAGCTGAAGCCGTGCGGTTCCCCTCCCCCCCCTTTTTTGTCGCGGCCAGTATATTATTTGTAGGGTCACCTTTGCATGTTGCAAAGGGGGATGATATTTACACTATGGTTAATGTTATTAATTTTATTCAAGTCTGCAGTTTGGATAATTATTTTGAAAGTATTATTTATTCATTGCAACCTGGGTCGTAGTGGCCGGGTTGTTGTACTGATTTTATATTGATGTTTTAAAGTTATGGTGTTTTAATAAAGAAATAATAAACGGCCGCGGCCTCTTTAATATTCCAACCTTAACCACTTGCCGTCTGCTCACTCGAGCACTACTGCGGTAAAGTAGTGGGTTATCGTCTGGCGAAGTAGACCTACGTCGCCAGACACTCCCCTTTCTCGGTGGCGTGCGCGCGCCGCCGGAGGCTCGCTCCCGCTGTGTACAGTCACAACGGGAGTCGGGCCAGGGGAGGAGCAGCGGCGATCGCCGCTGCTCTTCCCCAATCGTCGGGGAATCGAGTGTGGAGATCCGCCTGCTTGTGTAAAAAAAGCGGGCGAATTTCCTAAGTGACAGGCAGGGACAGATTCAGCTATGTTGAACCCTGGATCTGTCCTTGTGTCACACAGTCACCTCCCCCCACACACGTTAGTAAGCACCAGGCATACATTAACCCCTCCCTCTCTAATAAAACTAACCCCTTCCCTGCCAGTGTCATTTTTACAGTAACAGTGCATATATATAGCACTGATTACTGCAGTAATGTCACTGGTACCCCCAAAAGTGTCAAAAATGTCAGTCAGGGGTCTGATCTGTCCGCCACAATGTTGCAGTCCCGCAAAAAAATCGTAGATCGCCGCCATTACTCGTTAAAAAAAAAACACCAAAAATGACAGAAATCTTTCCCTTAGTTAGTAAACGCAATAACTTTTGCTCAAACCAATCAAAATACGCTTATTGTGATTTTTTTTTACCAAACATAGATAGCAGAAAACAAATTGGGCAAAAATGTAAAAAAATTTTGATTTTTAAATTTTTTTGGGGGGGAATTTCGTATAAAAAATGTGAAAAATATTGTTATTTTTTCAAAATTTACGCTCTTTTTTTGTTTATAGCGCAAAAAGTAAAAATCGAACAGGTGATCAATTACCACCAAAAGAAAGCTCTGTTTGTGGGAAAAAAAAGGACGTAAATTTTGTTTGGGTACGGCGTCGCACGACCGCGCAATTGTCAGTTAAAGTCGCACAGTGCCGAATCGCAAAAAGTGTCTCAGACGTAAAACAGCAAAATCCTCTAGTGGTAAAGTGGTTAAAAGGAGTGTGGTGTCATCATTTTTAGTTTAAGTTTATTTATATGTAGGAAATCCTGTCTACTATCCCATAAAAACTCGGAAGTGATATAATGTGTTGTATTGTATTTTCGAACGACAACTGTACTGATGAAACCAAAAACTTACAATCTGGTATCGTACGAGAAAAATGTTTGTGCTTGCCCCATCAGATGAACTGTCGCGATTGGCTCTCAAAAGCTCTGTACTAACAATCAGACTATCGTAAGATCATTTTGAAAGCATTATTTTTCGTAGGATTCTGATTGTGTGTACGGGCCTTAAGGCCTGTTGCACATGGGAGTAAAAAATGCTGCGATTTTTACTGATCTGAAATTAGATGCATTATTGTCTATGGGACATTGGGCTGAGTAAAGATCAGTAACACAGCATAGAGTACAGAGCAGTAAAACAAAAATAGAAAATTTTTGAGTGCAGTCATTCATTTGCCTGTTTAATCATTTAGTCTTCATGCACACAGGATGTTTTAACAGCCGCTTTTACCAGCGTCAGTCGTTTTTTTTTTTTCAACTTAAAAATGTCTCTCCATGTACATGCACACATAGGGGTTTATTTACTAAAGGCAAATCCACTGTGCACTACAAGTACACTGTAAGTGCACTTGGAAGTGCAGTCACTGTAGATCTGAGGGGGACATGCAAGGAAAATAAAAAAAACAGCATTTTTGCTTGCACATGATTGGATGATAGAAATCAGCAGATTCCCCTCACTTCACATAATCCCCTCAGATCTACAGCGACTGCACTTCCAAGTGCAATTGCAGTGCACAGTGATTTGCCTTTAGTAAATAAACCCCATAGGCTTTTAGGAGCTGTAAGTGGCATAGGCCTTTACAAGCTGCAAAAAAACCCCAGGGACAGCGCGTTCTGAAGACCGGCGTTACACCTGTAAAATCGTCTGACACAGCTAAACGCGGCTTAACGCTGGGTACACATGCCCTCAACATCTTAAAAGGAAACCATGCGCTAAAATTAAAAAAAAAAAACGGCGCCCCCCCCCCAAGACCATACTAGTCCCTTTGGTCTGGTATGGATTTTGAGGGAGAAAACCCTTAACCAAATAAAACAGTGTGGGGTCCCCCCAAAATCCATACAAGACCCTTATCCGAGCATGCAGTCCAGCAGGTCAGGAAAGAGTAGGGGACAAGCAAGCGCCCCTCCCACCTTGGCCATACCAGGCCACATTCCCTCAACAATAGGGGGGTGGGTGTTTGGGGACCCCCACCCCAAAGCACCTTGTCTCAATGTTGATGGGGACAAGGGCCTCTTTTCAACAACCCTGGGCGGTGGCTGATCTGATGCTGAATCTGTCCCCTGTTGGTGACTGTCAGTCACTGACTCTCTGCTCTGCCCATCCAGTGCTCACTGCACCGTCAGTCTGTTGAGGGGACGGGAGCGGCTGGCTCAGTCAGCCAGCGGATTGCTTAGAGGCTGAGCCAGCCGCCTGTCAAGGCATATCCCAACTGTAAAATCGGGATTGATCCAACGCCTGGACGTGATGAGTGACATCAGTCAACAGTGGACTTTAGCACGCTGTTGCCTAAAAACAGATTACAGGAGTGCAGAACAAACTGCACTCCTGAGACCTATAGGAGAAGTAGGGCCAAAAAAGTGTTGGTCCTACTTCACCTTTATATTTCCCTTAAGCCTATGGTTAACTTAGATAAAACATACCTTTTAGAGGAGAAAGGGAAAAATTAAATTAAGGAATGTTATGCTACTAATTTCAACAGAAATCTTCACAATAGATTATATGTACATTTAACATAATTTAGGCATGTTATTTAACCTAAAAGTCTCCCTTGCTTAGACATATAAAATCCCTAGGACTACCACTGGGTGCCACCATCTTGAATGTGATGTCAGCAGTCCCAGCAGACTCAAGGCTGTCATCCTGACACTGTTTTTTTTCCCTTTACACTTCCCCTGGATTAAGATTGCAGGGAGAAATATTAACAACCTGAAATATACAGATGATATCATACTAATGGCAGAAAGTGAAGAAGAACTAAATAGACTCCTAATGAAGGTGAAAAAGGAGAGAGCAAAAGCTGGCCTGAAATTGAACATTAGGAAAACTAAGATCGTGGCAACTTGTCCCATCACTCCTTGGCAAACAGAAAAAGAGGAAATGGAAACAGTGTCAGATTTTATCTTCCTACGCTCCAAGATCATGGCAAACGGTGACGGTAGCCATGAATATAGGAGATGCTTGCTTCTTGGGAGGAAAGCAGTGGCAAACCTAGACAAAATTATAAAAAGCAGAGATATCACCCTACCGGCAAAGTTATGGTATTCCCAGTAGTAACCTATGGCTGTAAAAGCTGGACCATAAAGAAGGCTGAACACAGAAGAATTGATGCTTTTGAACTATGGTGTTGGAGAAGACTCTTGGAAGTCCGTTGGTTTGCAAGAAGATCAAACCAGTCAATCTTGCAGGAAATCAACCCTGAATATTCACTGTAAGAACAGATCCTGAAGCTGAAACTCGAATACTTTGGCCATCTAATGTGAAGAGAGGACTCATTGGAAAAAACCCTGATGCTGGGAAACATGGAGGGAAAAAGGAGAAGAGGATGACAGAAAACAAGATGGATAGATAGCATAATAAAAACAATGATCATGAAGGTAAGCAAGCTCCGGGAGGCAGTGGAGGACACAAAAGTCTGGTGCGCTATGGTCCATGAGGTCACGAAGAGTCAGACATGACTCAATGACTGAAAAACAACAACACCTCCCCCAGAAGATATATAAAAAGTCATGTCATAACTAGACACTTCCACAAGAGGAGGCGACTATGACGTACAAAGAGGGAGGGAGTTGAACAAGGGAATTAACTCTCCTAGAGAAGTAAAATTTTCTAGCAGATTGGAAGGTACATTGTAAGTGAATTTAAAGCATTTATGGAAAGGAAAAACCATTGCAGGTAAGCTGTTCAAATCACTATACACAATACCTATACCCAATAACGCTTATAGCACCACTCAAGGTGCTCTGATATATCCGGTGTCTCACAGAAATAAGGGTGCAGGCTGTCTTGAGCCACCACGGCCTAATCAAAGATCATCAACCCGATGGGCGGAGCAAAATGCAAAAGTGATAAAGCTCAGGAGGAGCTCAAGGCTGAGGCCATTCTCATGTTTTTCACCAAACAAGAAACACAAAGAAAGGTGCATCGACCTAGCGCATTATCCTCAATATGGGCTTTATTGTTAAAACATAAAAATGGCTACTCACAAGCAAAGGTATAAATCAATCACATTGGACTCAAAATCTTGAGTATCGAGAGTAGTCCATACGAATGTCCCTTGTCCTATTAGGATGACGGCTGACGCGTTTCAAGGCATACGCCTCTTCCTCAGAGCCTGGCTTGTTTGGAGCAGTCATGTTTTTCACCTGCTGAGCTTGTGTGCGGCGTCTCTCATCCCCTCATGAGCATTCAAAATGTTTTCTTTTTCAATATTTTTTAGTTGATGACAGGGTCTCTTCAAGTGTCAGGAGTTTGAAGTGCCAGATTTTATCCAATCCTTGGAAAATAAAGTGACTAGTCTATGATAAATGGGATTTCCTAAAACCATTTGACAAATTAATCCAAACCCCAAATCTTTATAAGTGGAGACAAACTTCTCCCATTTAATTGTTCCCTTGTACAGTAGTAATTGCTTAATACCATGTTTCCTATTCTAGTGTTACCAATTTCTATGAAATATAAATGAGTGATGGACCATTAATCAATACAATTCTAAAAATAGAAAAGTCTAACTTACTGATGGGAATCCACCAATCTGTGAAAGAAGATTAACTTTTGAGCCGAGTTATGATCCTGCAAATGCCATTTATTCTCTAATAACTAAAAAAATTATTTCAACTAAGCCAATGCTTATCTGCCTCATCTTCTGTTTGCCCATGTACATACAAATTTCAAAGGTTCCTTAGCCAGCAATGCTTATCTAAACTCAGTTAATTTCATAAAAGGCTGTGGACTTACCACACTACTATATAAAAAGAGTCAAAATGTCCCAAATCGGTCCACAGGGGCAAATCACTACTCAGCCTTCTTCTCAAATAGCACTTGCAATTTAGTTTGTGTGCTGAACCAGTTTTATTAGTACCAGTAAAAGATTGACAGAAAGATGGACCACATACCCAGAAATTGCAATTATCGTTATGAGAATTAAGATTTGGACTAACAACTAAAGTATATTTTTTTCAGAAGCCCCTGAACCCATCTCTATGTTATCTTATCTGTCCATGTTCACAGGGTCGTTTACAGTAATTTAGAGGCAGTTGAGTTCAGTGTCGTTTTTTGGAAAGCAATTATTTGCGTTCAGGACGTTCAGAACGTGTGTTTACCGGCGTTACAAACGCAAAAACGTGACCGAACGCGATCACTCGCGTTTAGCGCTAACGTTTTTCCATTTTAAAGGGGAATGATTTTTTGACCTCTAGAAACGGTTCTGAGCGCAAACGCCCGCTAAACGCGGCTGAAAACGCGACACAATGGACGTTCTAAACGTCCTTTAAATTCCAGCGTTCAAGAGACTTTTTAAAACGTCCCGTGTACATGTAGCCTTTAGAGTGGTATTAAACCCCCCAAAAAAATAAAAAATTGTGACTTCATTTTTAGAAGTGGTGACTGCATTTATTTTCCATTTTAGGCTTTTTCCTTTATTTTTACCAGGTGATCCAGCGAGTAAAGCCAGTTATAGATGGTTTGAATCTCGGCCGGTTCAGCAGGCCTGCCCGGCTGATTGAATCGACTTGGGTACAACCTACATGTCCAATTTTGACATGCAATTTTTGCCACCGGGAGAACACAATAGGTCTGCAGGAGGGATTCCCCTATTAATACTGTGTGGACAAAATAGCAGTTAAAGAGTTAAGACAAACCATTTAACACTGACAGGGGTGCTTACAATGATAAGCTTTTATTCATGTTCATAAAACCTTTCCCCAAAAGGAAAAAAAGTTATAAAGTGTTTGCTGGAGTTCAGGTTCAATTTGTTAGACAAGTTCATCTAAATCTGCTAGTCTAAAGCTGCAGGAACTGGAGGAATTGGGATTCATATATGGCCATTCCTGTTCATGAGAAGTTGAACAGGTACTCATGCTCTACCTTCTGAGCTGAGTTGGGGCAGTGACGTCATCGCGGCAGCGGCCATTCATACAGCCAAAGCCTGTGAACCTGGAAGGAAGACCTGGTAAAGATGGAAGCGCCGGGGATCTGTGACAGCACTGCGCCGGAGGGCTACGTGTCAAGGTCAGTCTGTCATAATGTGCTAGTATGCTGTGCATACTAGTACATAGAGCTGCACGATTCTCAATAAAATGAGAATCACAATTTTTTTGCTTAGAATAAAGATCACGATTCTGAAGAACTTTTTTATTTTCGACCCCTGAACATTAGGTTATCAAATAAGATGGCAAAAATAAAAAATAAAACAAAATACTCTTTGATTCAATCGAATTAAAAAAATTGTATGTAATGTATAAAGAAATAAAATTAAGTTATATTAGGTTCTTTTTTTTTTAGTACTCGCAATTACCGATACCTACCGCAACTTTTTTGTTTACACTTCACCTGTCAGCAATGGTAGAAAGCATTGAAAAGTTATTTTAAAAATTAAATAAATGTATTTTATATATATATATCAGGTTGAGCTTTTTTCAATGTAAATTGTGTAAATATATGTTAAAGGTGTCAGAGAGAGAGGTATTGAATGGGATTGTGGTGTATCCATAGGGTGGGGACCAAGAGAAACCCATTGGAATTCCCAAAAAGTGGACTTTAAAGGGCTGGTATAGTAATAGGTGAGCAAACAAGGAAGTAAAAATATATAAATTTATTGAAATATATTGATAAAAACAGAGATCAGCATGATTACTTCACATATGGTAGCTAGCAACATAGTCTGAACTATGTTGCTAGCTACCATATGTGAAGTAATCATGCTGATCTCTGTTTTTATCAATATATTTCAATAAATTTATATATTTTTACTTCCTTGTTTGCTCACCTATTACTATACCAGCCCTTTAAAGTCCACTTTTTGGGAATTCCAATGGGTTTCTCTTGGTCCCCACCCTATGGATACACCACAATCCCATTCAATACCTCTCTCACTGATGTCTAGTAACCAGGATGTGGGCTTGGTTTAGTAGTCTTTTTGATCTGACTGTATAACAATTCTTTCCCAATATGTTAAAGGTGTAAAAATAATAATGAACAAAGCAAACAAAAAAAATGGTTTAACTGTTACTATTAAATTATAAAATAGAAGTAAATAGAAAAAAAACAAACAGCAGGAAAATAATAAATAAATGGACAAGGTGAATAAGGAGTTAATAAGGCTGATTAGAGTAAGCCAGGGTTAATAAGGGGCTAAATAGAGGAACAATTTAATAAAAAAAAACCAAACAAAAAAACATTTTTATCTTTTTTTTTACTTGACAAGGCTGCTTTAAACTGACTTCATTTAGACCCCGTTCACACTGGGGCGACTTGTCAGGCGACCTGGTCGCCTGACAAGTCCCCGTGGGTCGCCTGCCATAGAGTAGCACAGGACCCGTTCTAATAGGAGCGACACAAGTCGCTCCGACTTAGAAAAAGGGTCCTGTACTACTTTGGGGCGACCTGGAGCGACCTGCATTGACTTCAATGATATGAAGTCCGTGCATGCCGCTGCGAGATCGCGGTGCGAGCTGTGCACCGCGACTTCACAGGTCGCCCCGGGAAGTCGGGTCGCCTGTATGTGAACCGGCTCTTACAGACTGAAGTTCATTGCTTTGATCTATAAATAAACAGAAAGATACAATGTTTCTTTTTCTCTCTCTTTCAGTGCTGAGCAATGCTGTTGATAAACATCAGCGGCGGCTTTTTTTTTTTTTAAGAGCTGTAAACATGGAACTGCTTTGCACTTGTTACATGAGCTGTGGAAATAGTGAATTAAGATCGCGTGAGGGGTTGAATCGAGATCACGATCTTTTACGAATAATTGTGCAGCTCTACTAGTACATTATGTTTTAAACCTGCAGGGGGCCCTTTTTTTTATATTCCCGGCGGTTTGCTACCGTTTTAAAGTAACAACATAACTGTAACAATTTTTAGCCAACTTAGGGTGGGAGAAATATTTCTAACCTCCTTTATGTATGCTTTGTAATCTTTCTTGTTAGGTCAACTTGCAGGCATAATGATAAAATATACGGAAGGTGATTTTATACATGAAAGCTAATGATACTTGTACATCAACCTCCACAGCAACCTTTTCAACCTCTTCAACACAAAGGAACCCTTGAAATAACTTTCCAGACTCAGGGAACCCCTGCTAAAAATGACTATATTTACAACTCATGATACATTAGTGTTCTAGTCAGTGAGAAGAATGCTCTTTACACTTGTGTACATTGGGAAGAATTACCTTCCTTACAGATAGCTAAAAAAATCATTGCTGTCAGTGGGAACTTATCTGAGAGGCATAAATTGCTCATTGCTTAACCACTTGCCGAAGGCCCGCCGCCTTTTTACTGCGGCAGGGCGGCTCGGCTGTCTCGAGTCACGTAGTACTACGTGATTGGGTGCAAGTGGTTTTGGCGGCGTAAGCTTACGCCGCCGGAGCCGCGCTCCCGCTGTGTTTAGCGACAGCGGGAGGCGGGCCACGGGAGGAGTGGCGGCGAGTTGCCGCTGCCCTCTCGTGATCGTCCGAGAAACCGAGAGAAGACCCGCCTGCTTATGTAAACAAAGCAGGCAGGACTTCTGTCAGACAGGCAGGGAGAGATCAGAACTGCTGATCTCTGTGTGCCTGTCACAGAACCCCCCCCCCCACCCCCCACAGTCAGCAAGCCCTTTAGGCATACATTGAACCCCTTTGATCACCCCCAGTATTAACCCCTTCCCTGCCAGTGTCATTTATACAGTAACAGTGCATATTATTTAGCATGGATTACTGTATTCATGTCACTGGTCCCCAAAATGTGTCAAAAATGTCAGTTAGGGGTCCGATCTGTCCACCGCAATGTCGCAGTCCCGCTAAAAATCGCTGATCGCCACCATTACTAATTAAAGAATAAATAAAAATCTAGTCCGTAGTTTGTAAATGCTATAACTTTTGGGCAAACCAATTAAAATACGCTTTTTGGGATTTTTTTTACCAAAAATATGTAGCAGAATACAAATTGGCCTAAACTGATAAAAAAATTAAATTTTTAAAAATTTTTATTGTGAATGTTTTATAGCAGAAAGTAAAAAATATGGCGTTTTTTTTTTTCAAAATTGTCGCTCTTTTTTTGTTTATAGCGCAAAATCTAAAAACTGCAGAGGTGATCAAATACCACCAAAAGAAAGCTCTATTTGTGGGGAAAAAAAGGACATCAGTTGTATTTGGGTACAAGCAACGCAGTGCCAAACTGCAAAAAATGGCCTGTCATTAAGGGGATAAAACCTTCTGGGGCTGAAGTGGTTAAAGAACCCCTAGCATCATCTGGAGTAACCCTGGTTGAGAAAGCCTGCTCTACAGCTTTCCGTGGCAATGAAAAAGAATTCAAACAAAATAAATAGTCCAAAACAATCAATAAAGTAAGGGAATGAGATCAGTAATAAACACTACTGACAACGATTATTTTTACTGTGTATTTTCAAATTAAAGGTGTATTAAAATCTGGAGAGGAAAAAAAAAAAATGTTCCTCTGCAGATTTAAGTCATAATGGGCTAGTATGCACCGCATATTGCATTGTAGCAGCTCCTGTTGGTCCCAGGGGCTTCCATCTTTGCCTGGTCTTCCTTCTGGGTTCTGTCTCTTTGGCCCGGGCTGCAATTCGGTCACTCCCGCACATTTGCATGGGAGTCCCATTACCCCGCCATACAGCAGGTGCTAAAAATGAGGTCTGAGCTGCGCATGTATGGCTCAGATCACATTACCACTAACAGGGAGGAGACATTTCTGACAGAAGAGACCACTAGGGTTAGAAAAATCCTGTCTGTCAGCGTTTTTTGTAAATATGAGTTCAATAAAACTTTAACTAGGAAAGTGAAGATAGATTCTAAATGAATTAAGCCAATGAGGGGTAGAAGTTGTTGGCTTTGGTGAGCCTAATGCCTTGTACACACGCACCGATTGTTGGCCGACCGATCGGCCGTCTTTTGTCCAGTGTTGTTGTGTTGGTTGAAATGTGCTCTAGACTGCAGACGAATATTTTCGGCCAACAACAACCAACTTCAGAAGTGATGTCATGTGCTGGTTTACTTTCCGTGTGTTTTTTCTTCTCTGAGCATGCCCAGTCTTGCTCATCTGATTTTTGTCTGCCGAAATCTGTACTGACTGACGGAAAATCAGCCGTTGTTTTGACGGCCAACAAAAATTTTATAGCCTGCACACCAGATTTTATTCGGCCGAAAAGTCGGAATCGGTTGTCGAAAGCATCATACTAACTAGCCGAAAATCGACCGATCGGACGTTGGCCGAAAATTCCCTGCCAATAATCGTTGCGTGTGTACGAAGCATTAGAGAAAAATAAAATCAGCCACCCCAGATCAATGCAAAGTGTACCACTCAACTTGTTTGTGATCTAATAATTATCTGTAAGACCATGATTCCTAGCAAGCAAAATTGTTTGATTGATGGAAAGTGAACTGTCTATTGAGTCTTTGGAGAAGAATTCAGTCATTTTTATTGCTGTCTTGAACATGCGTATATACATTGTAGTTACATCATATATACAAGCTGTATCTATTATTTATACTGTCACTACTTTTTTTAGTTCAACTTCAACTGCTTGGTTCTTGGAAAAGTTATTTGTAAAGAAGAATCATTATTTCCATAAAACGGTGAATTAAAAGACAGAGAAAGAAAAAGCTAACTTCCTTCCTCCTACAAGATGAGCTATATTTAAAGACGCCAACCTCTTCTGGCAAGTTGTTTGTGCTGCTGCATACATAATGTGCAATGGAAAATAAATGCGTAAAGAATAAAAAAGATAAAGAATAAAAAAGATACAGTAATATCTGCTTCATGAGGAACATTGTGTATCCTAGACATACCATTCATCACTATTTCAAATTTCCCCTAAAAAAAGTATAGCAATATTTTGGCGTCTTACATGGGTATGTTCCTTAGTTTTATTTTTTAAGAAAAAGAACACACACATTATGTGCTCTCAAATGGTTTATAGAACAAATAGAGTTTTATAAAAAATGCCCATTGCAAGCAACATCTTTGTTTTTAGAACTTTTAACATTTTTAGTTTGCTTACAAAATGCCCCTGAATGTCCCAAGGCAATTGCACCACCAAATGTCAGCTACCTTTAGCCCCGATTCACACTACTGCGTGTGCGGGGTTCGCATGTCATGTCGGAGCGCACTGCTCCGACATGACATGCGATCAGCTGTGCGGTGCGAGTTTAGCCATACAGTTTGTATGGCTAAATTCGCATCGCACCCGCAGCAAACACGCACAGGAGGCATTTTTGCTGCCGCATCAGGATCGGATCGCACAGCGGTTCACACTTGTGCGATCCGATCCTGTGCGAGCTGCACGATCGCACTGCGATATGCGATCAAACTGGGGGTGTCGTTAAGATTACATTGACACCCCCAGCGGATCGCATATGGCAGTGTGAACTGCCGGGGGTGCGTGTGCGATGCGGGAACAGGCTGCGAATTCGCAGCCTTCCCGCATCGCATCAGTGTGAACCGAGCCTCAAGAGATAAGATGAGTTGAGTTTTAAGTAGCGCTTGGGGAACAGCAAGGAGGAGTTATTCATTAATTATTAATTTGTTAAAATATCCGGAGGGCCTGGGCCAAATAGTCAAAAAAACATCAACATAGGGATCTGAAAACCATGAAATGAATGTCCAGCAATGAAATATCCATTAGTCCTTGCTGACTACAATCTCAGTGCAAGCAGCCAACTGTCAGATTAGAAACATTCCTGTAAAACAAGAAAGCAGTACCCAAATAAAATTATTGTCCTTTTTTCCCCACAAATAGAGCTTTCTGTTGGGGGTATTTGATCA
The DNA here is from genome assembly GCF_965119305.1 of Pelophylax lessonae. Classification (NCBI taxonomy): domain Eukaryota; kingdom Metazoa; phylum Chordata; class Amphibia; order Anura; family Ranidae; genus Pelophylax; species Pelophylax lessonae. The sequence continues at coordinate 112,897,494 of NC_138771.1, forward strand.
CCTCTGCGCTTTTTATTTTTTGCACTATAAACAAAAAAAAAAACAATTCTGAAAAAAAATATATATAAATATGTTTTACTTTCTGCTATGAAACACAGCCAATACAATTTTAAAAATGGGATTTTTTGACTTACCGTAAAATCCATTTCTCTGATGTTCATTGACGGACACAGCTCCTGATCTTCTCAACCATTGGGTTATACTGCCCCCTACAGGAGTAGGACACTAGCAGTCCCAGGGGGTATACTCCCACTCTCTGCTATAGGTACTCAGTTTTGTTACAAGCAGTCAGAAGAATTACAACTTTACAGAGGGGTGGGTGCTGTGGATGACCATCTGCTGGACAGCAGGAGAGGAATTGCAGCCTGCAATTTCTGGAGTTTGTCCAGAGGAAGGAGGACTCTGGCTAAGGCAGAGTCCAGAGTCAGACCCAGATAGTCCAGCTTTGCAGACGGAACAAGAGCAGACTTCTGAAAATTCAAAATCCAGCCAAACTCTCTCAGAGTTCGTATGGTAATTTCCAGGTTCTCCACCAGAGCAGTAGGAGACTCCGCTCGCAGAAGGAGGTCATCCAAGTAGCCCAGTACCACAATCTCCCGTTGGCGTAACAATGCTAGCACTGGGGTTAGCACTTTTGTGAAGACCCAAGGAGCAGAGGCGGGACCAAAGGGTAACGCCACAAACTTATAATGCTCCTCCCCCACAGCAAAGTGGAGGAAGCGCTGGTGACCGGCGCATATTGGAATATGAAGGTAAGTGTCCTTGATGTTGATAGAGGCAAGAAAACCCCCATGATGCAGGGATGCCACCGCCGTGCGAATAGACTCCATCCTGAACTTCTGCACCCACAAAAAGCAGTTCAGCGCCTTGAGGTCCAGGATTGGGCGCATCTTGCCTTCCTTCCTGGGAACTGTAAACAGGTTTGAGTAAAAACCCTAAAAACGTTCCAAAGTTGGAACCGAAACAATCATCCCTTGAAGTAACAGGTCTTGTACCACCTCAAACAGACCCTGTAAGCAGTCCGGGGACAGGCGCAAGTTGGAAGGAAAGAACCTTGCTAGGGGACAAGAGCGAAACTTGATCTTGTAGCCGGGCCGAATGACTTTTGGACCCACTTGTCTTGTACCAGGGAAGTCCACGGGTCCGGAAACCAACGAAGACATCTCCCCACCCCTGATAAGGGTGAGGGCGCACCTTCATGCTGAAGGAGACTTGTCCGCGGGTCTGGAGAAGCCCGCTCTCGGCCTGCTAGACCAGGTTTGTTTGGATCCTCCAGAGGAGGCCCTGAAAGGCTTTGAGCACTTGTCAGACGACCCTGAGGGACGAGAAAGAGAAGGAGGGCCCACGTCTATGACGAGGGTCCTTACCCTTAGTAGCCTTCGGAAGAAAGGTACTCTTTCCCCCTGTGAGATCTTTAATTATGTTATCCAGGGTAGCTCCAAACAGGCAATCTGGTTAAAAGGGGAGATCAGTCAAAGCCTTATTAGAAGCCTGGTCCAAAGACCAGCATTTGAGCAAAAAGACACGCCGAAGGACCACTGTCGAAACAGAGAGCCAAGCCACTAGGGGAGTCACATCCAAAGAGGCATCACAGATATTCTGCAGCCCCTGGACCAGCTGGTCCTCCAGCTCAGCAAAGGCAGGGGGGAGCTGTTCTCCCTCCAGGTCACAGCGTAAAAGCTTAGCCCACTCAGTCAAAGTTTGCGACACCAGGGCAATGGTGAAAACTGGCCTCAGTGCCGAACCAACCAGAGTGTACATACTGCAGGCCACAGCCTCCGCCTTCCTGTCAGCTGGGTCCTTAAAGGCCGAGGACTCTTCAACCGGAATCATGATTGCCTTGTTTAATCTGGAAACCGAAGGGTCCACAACCGGTGGAACAATCCACTACGTAATAAGGGACTCCTCATAGGGGTATTGCCTAGCAAATTGTTTAGGGACCCCAAGGGGATGCTTTGGTCGTCCCCACTCTTTAGGGACAATGCGGTCAATATAGGCGGGGAAAGGAAACACCTTTGCCGCTCTGGATGGCTTGTGAGTGCCAAAGGAACCTGCGCCTCCATCGCAGCTGCAGCCTCCATCGTTAAGGTTTCACACACAGATACAATCAGTGCTTCCACCAGCGCCTTTTCGTGCGCGGTTGCAGATGTGGAGGAATCATCCTCACTATCTGAGGATTCCATGCGCGTGGTCGCAGACCGAGCAGGGAGACCCCGAATCAGATTCAGGATCTGATAAAAACAGATGAGGCAGGGTAAGGCGGCGGGGGGTTTTTGCTAGCCGTAGCCCGAAAGCCACCTCCAACTGGGACACAAAGGACTCCAGGACCGCCGTCAGTGCATCGATGGATGGTTGGGACCCAGAGGATCCCGCAGCCTCAGAGAGGGGATCAGGTGGGGAGATGTGCCCCAAAGACTCCATGGGTCACCAGGGAGACCCTACAAAAAGTGTAAAAAAAAAGTGCACCACCCGGTCGCCAGGCACAAAGCACCAGACGATCCTCAGCAGAGAGGGAGAAGACCCCACCGGACTCACCACCCAGCGGAAACAGGCACCTGCAGCCACCAGGATAAACTTCACTCCACATGCAGCGATCAGGAAGTGAACAGCACCACCAAATCGCCACTCACAGAGCTCCACAGGTATGGCCGCCGCTATTTTCAATGGCAAACCACTGCAAAATGGCCGCCGGACTACACAAAAATGGCCACCGTGCATTGAGCACACAGGCTACAGCAAAATGGTGGCCCCACACGGCACCACAAGGCTCCCAGGGACCCAGGAGGGATCCCTAGGCCTAAAGGACAGGCTCAGGCAGGACGGGGGTCCCTGGCAGGAACCCCCACAAGGTACAACCCCCCCTGCAAAGCCGATCGTCTGGTCACAGGCGGCACCCACCCCCCGCCCCCATCGCCAGCATAGCGTCCTGCTCCCACCCCAGGAGGTGGCCAAAACAACCCACACAGCCCCAGCATAAGTGGAGGGGGGGGAGGGGAGTAGGATGGGGGAACAGATGAAGGGGTGCCTGATGGGAAGGAGGGGAACCCAGGGGTCCGACTGTCCCAAGCAGGAGCCCACGTCCATCCCAAAATCCTCCAGGGGGAGAGGGGAGACAGCTACTCACCATACCAGGAATCAGGTGGGCACCGCTCCAAACAGAACCCCTCACCATCGAATGGGGGGCTGCCGGCAAGGAGGAACGCTGCGACTCGGGCTGAGACCTGGTCTTATGCGACCTCGTGAGACGTTTAACTTGCAGGCCAGCCCCCGTCCAGGGGGGCTATGTCGTGGCTGACCTAGCGCGGAGCTGAGGTCTGCATGCACTCGCTGGCCAGACTGGGGTGACGACTGGATCTAGATTATCCATCACATCGCCCAGCCCGGCAGTTGACTATAGATCTCACAGGAAAAAAACAGGAGAAAAATGTTTTCTGTGCTGTCTAACTGTGTTGGGGATGGACTCATTAGATGAACATAAAGATTCCTGTACCTAAATAGCAGGAACACAGGATCCCTATGTTCATATGTGACAGAATGGCAGTCTGCCTTGTTTACATACATGTTTCTGTCTCTCTGGGGAGTGATCATGGCCGGACCCGCTAAATGACTCCCCCTCTAGCTAATCAGTGCGTGCGCATGCCCCCACTGGCTATTGCATGAAACGACATACTGGTACATCGTTTCACGCAGTAGAGCCGACCTGCAACAGTATATGTACTGCTGGCAGTCGACAAGTGATTAAAGGGTAACTCCACTTTTGTGGGGGAAAAAAATAGCAAATAAAGAAAAAATAATATAGCGTATACAATTGCGACACAAGTCATATTGTAATTGAATGTTATTCAAAATTAAATTTCCTTTTCAATCTGAAGCTGCAGTAATTTTCTGAAAATGCAATGTAATATGTGTACTGAGTCATAGAAATATCATTTTCTACTTATGTGATTTTCTCACCAATTTTCCCTGGAAACTGCTTAAGATACAAGTCAGATTTCAGGCATCTCCTGCCACAAAAATGTCACTTTTGGTGAGATACTGCCAAGAGGAACACATCTTAAGGGATGCAGGCCCATCAGATTTCCTCATTAGTGCTCTGCAGCTGCCACAGCTGATTGATAATTATGAAACCACTCCCATAAGACCCACTTAGCATAGAGGCACAGAGGAACAGACAGTGATTTCTTTAGAATAACAAAAGGTAGAAATCTGCAACAAAGGTTATTATAATCCTTGCAATGTACATAGATCACCCAGAGGGGAATGTTTTTTTCTCAACAAATGTGGAGTTATGCTTTAAGGTGAACCTGTGGCCAGGCTATGGACATACACTATTCTTAACAAGCAGTAAATAACCTTTAAAACAAACCTTTACTGAAATCTGTAGCTACAGGCACTGTGGAGCAATTCATCCTCAAGTTTCACAGAAGTACTGATTTCATTAATGTTACATCCCTAAAGTGGAACTTCACTCTCCCAATCAATATTGATTATTTTTAATCCTCACGCTGCTAGCATTAGTAAATATATAGGAAAGTATATTATATTCACTTGTTTAAAACTTTTTTTTTTTTTTTTTTATATTTCTTCAGTTACCTCCTGGTTTACATGCCTAGCCGAATTATGTCATAGAGTCAGGAGTCTTCAGAAGGGGAGGAGAGGAGGAGGGGTTTTCTCAGCTAAGCACACTCTTCAACATGCATACTTGAGTTAAGGACAGGAAGTAAATGCTACATGAATCATTTGCCCTTTCTTAAGATGGCCACGGTGAGAAATCCTAGGGGTAATTTTTCAGAGATTTCTCACCAAAATAAAGCATGGAGACATGGATGGATGGGGGAGTTTGCTGTGAACAATAAAAATTAATTAAAAAACTTTTTGGTTTGTGGTGCTCAGATGCAGTGAAGTTCCGCTTTAGGTTTTCTCTGATGCAGCTCAGCTCTCTTCTCAACTCTCTCCCTGTATCCTAACCCTTATTCTTCTGCTCTATTGCTAGTAGAGATGCAGACATTTTGGTGGCCAAAACATATCGGCTGAAAAGGGTGTTTTCGGTTTCTTCCAAGCGCATCCTGAATTTTCAGTTTCAGCACCACATTTTCCTTTCGGTGCACCTCTAGTTGCTGGTGATGAGCTCTCCTCATTGCTGTAGAGAACAGTGTTCATGTGCGACATTTTGCTCCTCTAAATGCTAGCTCCCTGAAGATGCACCCCTAGGGGAGATGTTCATGACAGCTGGCCTCACAGACAGGAAGTTAGCTGAATGATGCTGGGCAACACAACCCAGAAGGGGACTGGCAGCCATGATGTGAGGAAGATGGGGAGGGTAGTGCTGGAATGTGGAAAGGATGTAAAGTCTTAAGTGGGGTACACACTTTAAGAAAATCGGGTAAACGATTGTCTGATTTTCCTTGTTGTTTCACAGCAAATCGGAACCGATAAACGAAAATTAGTACGAAAATTCTTGCACGACAAAGGTTTTTTTTGTTGTTTATTGTTTCTGATCATGCGCAGTTTTTCTTTTCAGATTTTACTTGTACAAATGTCGTACGAAAACGGTACACATTAAAGGAAAATCGTTAGTTTTTTCCCGTACGAGAAAAATTCTGGAGTTTGTCCCTTCGAGAATTTTCTTATGAAACTTTGGAATCGGCTGGCGAAAGTTGTGTACACACTATACGAAAATCGTACGAAAATTCTTTGCACAAAAATGTTCGCCCGGTTTTCTAATAGTGTGTACTATCCCAGTGGACGTGCAGGTGATTAAATCCTTAATCTTATAGGATAAGCCCTTGGTGTGTGCTGAAAAGTCCTTTCTCTTTTTAATTTTAAATTTAGAGGTCCTACAAGCCACACATCTACCACAAGCATAGAAACCGGATAAAAAAGAGAACAACTTATTTTTGCCAATAATCGGGGGATCGATCACCCCTGGCGCTAACAAGTTTCTAATTGTGGGGGCTTTTTTGTAAACAAATACAGGTCTCGTCGGTAAAGTGGGATGGATTTAATCACCTGCACGTCCACTGGGATAGTCTACATGCTGGAGTGCAATTGTGGACTCCAGTATGTTGGCCGAACCACACGAACGTTGCAGGTGAGAATAGCAGAACACATGAGTAGCATTAAAACGCCTGACGCTACTTACAGCGGCGTTAAAAACGCCCCACGTGCATGGGGCCTAAGGCTTTAGCATCATATGCACTCGGTGTTCTTACTTTATTAAATATTCTGTATGTCTCTGACCATTCTGGAGATGCTTCATCTTCTCTCAATCCAAATAGAAATAAATAATGATTGCAAAATTATAATCTTGTCAAGAAGGGATTTCTTTAATATATTCAGTCACTGGCAGAACAGGCTATCCGTTAATCCATGCTCGTGATGTGGGAAATAGGACAGACTTCCTCTCTAAAATATCTATATTCATAAGGAAGTCATGGTTTACATCAAAGTAAAAGGACGCTTCTTATGCCTTCAGACACTTATTATTGTATTTCGTATTTAACTAATGCATATTGGAGAGACTTCATAAACGGTGTCGAAAGGATTTTGTTGGGGCATAGTAATAAAAGTGTCTTACGCCCAATTTGTGTATCTGTTAGACACATACTGAACACTCCGTCATCACTACACTAAACATACTGCCCGATGCATGGTAGAGACATTGCTTACTAGTGGCGGAGAGATCCCAATGGGGAACTGAGAGACTAGTTTCCCATCAGGCCCACTCTACTTCTGATTGACTGCGCACAGCAGTGGGCAAATCCAGCTTTTGAATCCGCCCACTGCGGTGTGCTATCAATCAAAATTAAAGCAGACCAATTGGGGAACTAGTATTCAGTTTGTGAATCTTGATAGAATATCGGGCACTTCGGTATAATCCACAAGCAAGTAACCTTTATTTAAGAACAAATCCACGCAAAGGGCCAATGCCTTTTGGCTATTGAGCCTTATTAATGGCTGCCAATGTTGTGCAAATACATACATTATACATACATACATTACAATACATTATAAATACATACATTATATAGAAATAAAGAAACCACATATAATTAGGAAGGACAAATGAAAGCTGGGTAATATATGAAAATTGGATGAGAATGGAGTGGAATATGGATACAAATATATTAAAAGAAAAAATGAAATATGGCGCCTCCTATAGAACTTTCTATTAACTCAGTAAGTAGCTGCCATCACATTTTGGTAAGTGCCAAACAACATGTAAATTATTTGAGTTTGAGGGGCTAGCTTAATATTACAATGCGTGTCCACATAAAAAACAACAAATGCATATAATTAAATTAATAAACAATATGGTGCGGTTCCGGTTCCTTGACCAATCTGTGAATATCCTATAATCAAATTCAATCGTCACTGTCCTTAATAAAATGTCTTTAAAACACCACATGTAGATTAGTGCTCCATGCTCTTCTTAAAAAGTGCTCCTTTTTTGTTCTCCTCCACCTTAAGTAAGAGGGGCCACTCACCATGTGACTTTGGGCCACCAGGACCCACACAGCTTATATGGAAATCTTTTACACCAGGAAAGACTCACCATACATCCAATATCACCAGTGTAGATATCCAAATGACTTTTAGGCCACCCAGATCCTCCCAGCTTATATGGATCTCCTTAGCATCAAAATAGGCTCAGCATACATCCAACATCACCAGCAAAAATATCCCAGAATAAAAACAATATTGAATAATCGTGCAGTACGTGTATTAAAAATTGTGTCATAAAATTCATATGCCAATAAAACTCACATTTAATGTGCCATACATCGGCACTCACTACAAATCGCCTTATAAAGTACAATCCTTGCCGCCCATTGTCAAAGCCGACGTGCGTTCCACCTGAATCGGACATGATGAAACTGAAAGTATTAGCGCTACAAGGACCTCAATTCATTTCACTGGAAGGCGTCATCAGGAAGTCATGTAGCGGCCATATTTTTGGAGTCTTTTATATCCCCTTTTTGTTTCCCATTGGTTGATGTGTCACTATGTATTTCCTTACTCGATCACATGACTGGATCGGGGGATGTAAATTTAGCAATTAGCTGGACTGGTTTTTCCCAAAAGTATGTAGGAGCGATATTCCCTGTTTCCCATTGTCCGAGTCATGTGGTCCAGTAAAATCTCAAAAATGCACTATCTCACAAATGTGTAAAACGTAATAATCATGAACTGGTACCACTATGTCTAAAATAAAATACAAAAATGACTAAACTACACGGTTTTAAAAAAGAAGTACCCATTTTGACACTGATATAAATCTTGCTCAGTTTCAGTATCTATATGCCATTTTTGGTAGTACAATGATTAACCAAATTTATTTATGTCCTTAAGATGGGGTTAATGTAAATAGCCCCTCTTGAACATAGCTTCCTCAGCACCCATACATAAAGTTTTATATTCATATTAAAAGTGTGAAATCAGATTGCATCACTAGATAAACAAAAAGAAGCTTATTCATTTTCCTTGTTTTGCCTTATGTTCATTGAAATAGCAGTTTAAATCTTTATCTATGTTTAGGCCCATAGGGCTAAGAGAATGTAGCTGTTAAATCCATTGGGTTTCATTTTGTGATATTTGCTTACGCATGTCAATTCCTCTCCAATATGGTTGTACTCTACAGTACCTATCCCCTAAAATCTCAACGTTAATGGATCTCTAATTGTGTGTGTGTGCCTAAAATGGTTTGATACACTATGATGTAGAGCTGCACGATTAATCGTATGAAAATCGCGATCTCGATTCTCCCCCCCTGACGATCTAAACCTGACATATGCTCGATTCTTTGCATAGCTGAGGAAGCAGAGAAAACAGCTGTGGAAAAAAAAAAAAAAAGCCTTGCAAAAGCCTATCAGCATTAATCTCCCAGTAACTATAAACAAAATGATTACATTGTATCTTTTCCTTCCCTCTGCCAGGGAGAAAGGAAGTTTAACCTCTTAAAGACTAGACCTTTTCCTGATACTTGTTCTTGCAAGTTAAAATCAGTTTTTTTTTGCTAGAAAAGTACTTAGAACCCCCAAACATTTTATATATTTTTTTAGCAGAGACCCTACAGAATAAAATGGCGATTGTTGTAATATTTTATGTCACACTGTATTTGCGCAGCAGTCTTTCAAACGCAATTAATAGACTTTAATGAATAAAAAAAAAAAAAACGTAACAGTAAAGTTATCCCAATTTTTTTTTTTGTTACACAGAGAATCGTGAGAGAATCGTGATCTTTATTCCAAGCTAAAAAATCGTGATTCTCATTTTGGCCAGAATCGTGCAGCTCTACTATGATGTCTATATCCTTGCTTTATATTGTAGATGTGCTTATGATTCGGTTTGTACAAACATCTTGTGGTTCTACCCACATATCTCAGGCCACACAGACAAATCAAAAGATACGTGACATATTGTGTGGTACAAGTGATACATTTTCGTATTTTATATTCCCTTCCATCTAATGATTTCCCCTTTCTTTTTTTTATCTAGAGTTGTTTTACACCCTTTACACTTCCCACATCTTTAGAATCTGTTCCTTTGTAGGAATGTGGTACCTTTTTTGGGAGGATTGGTAACATTTTTATTGCTATAAGGTTCCTCAAACTTGGTGCCCATCTATATGTAAAAAATAGGTTTTGTTGGAAGTATATTCCTGAGGGTATTATCCCTCAGGAGTATAGGCCAATACTTCTTGATACTTTTTTGTTTACTTCTGTATTGCAGGTTGAATCCCATGATAAATGCCATTTCATTCTTATCTACTCTTTTGGGGTTTTCATTTAACCTCCTTGGCGGTAATCCCGAGCGTGACTCGGGGTTGATTTTTCATATCAGGAGCGGTAACCCCGAGTCACGCTCGGGGTGGATTGCAGAGAGCGCAGCGGTGTTCTCTTACCTTATCCTGGCGATCCAGCGATGATCTCTCATTGCTGAGATCGCCAGCAGAGATCCCTCCGTCGGTGTGATCACAATGCTCACAATGCTGCATGGGAGCGGAACTAGGGAGGGAAATTCAAAAAAAAAAAACTTTGCACAAAACACAAAACACATTTTATATTATATATATATATATATATATATACATATATGTATATATATATATATATATATATATATATATATATTTATATATATATATATACCGGTATATATATGCATATTTATATATATATGTGTATATATATATATATATATGCACACACACATATATATATATAAAATTATATTATTGATTCAATTATAATTCATGCGTTATATATATATATATATATATATATATATATATATATATACACACATATATCTATATATAATATATAATGCATGAATTATAATCTAATCAATAATATAATTTTATTATATATATTATATATTAAGTAATAAAATAATATTATTGATTCAATTATAATTCACGTGTTTGTGTTTCAAATTTATCACATCTGGGATGTCTACTAGAGTCTTGTTTTGGTCAGGTTTAAGTCAGTAATTACTAAGAATTGTAGGCCTATAATACATAACGCCAAATTTCCATGAAAACAATTGTACCGCTTTTGGTATGTAATTCCTGACATAATCATACCGCCAGGGAGGTTAATAGATGTTTCTCGCTTCATTCTATTGACTAGATCGCTATTTTTTAATTTTTCTTCCTTTTGAACCCCTTTTCCATTAATCTGTCTATTAGTATGTCTGTTTGTGTAATGTAATCATTTTCCTTATTGCAATTCCTTTTTATACGGTGAACTGTCCTTTAGGTATGTCTTTCATCCATATGTGATGATGGCAACTTCTGGTTGATATGTAGCCATTTCTATCCACACTCAAAAAATGTTCTTGCGCCCAATATGTCCTTATCTTTTATACCTCTAGGTCCAAAAATTGAATTTTCTCTTTATGCCAACTCCCTGTCAGCTTAATATCATATGCATAATTATTAAGCTGTTGGAGAAATATATGTAGATCTTCCTCTAGTCCATCCCAAACTAACATGACATCATCTAAAATCGGTAATACTTCAGTTGTTGTATATGCTTTGAAAAAAATTCCTCCTCCTCCCATTTGTGGAGAAATATATTGGCAATACTGAGGCATATCTAGCCCCCATCGTGACTCCTTTGATTTAATTGAACTATTCATTATTGTACCAGAAATAATTATTTGCCATGGCCATCTATAGACCCTCCAACAGGAACTCTTTTTGGATTTGTTTTAAGTCAGTCTGCCCTTCTAATGCCAATCTCACTGCTTTCAGTGCATCTTCTTGTTTGATGTTAGTGTTAAGTGATTCCACATCTGCAATGGTTAGTGTTGTGGATTCTCTCACCCTAATTTGTTGTAAGGATTTAATAACATCCTTACTAACCTTTAAAAAGGACTTTCCATTACATGCTAGCAGCTGAGGATAAAAATCGAAATACTCCCCTACTCGTGCAGAAAGGGAGTTTACCACTAGTAATGGGCCTTCCTGGAGGTTGCTGTTTATTTTTATGTACTTTGGGCACTTGGTATATTACTTGCTGTTAAAGGAACAGCACCATATTGTTTATTATTTTAATTATATGCATTTGTTGTTTTTATGTAGACACGCATGGTTATATTAAGCTAGCACCTCAAACACAAACAAAATTACAAATACTGTATATTATACCACTATTTTATTGTAAAATTTGATCTGGGTCCCCCTGCCATATAATAAGCAGATAGATCCTCAATAAAACAACCATACCAATAATAATAATCGGGAAATAGGGTTATGTGGGGAAAAGATGTAAAGCTCCTCCCACTACCCCATATATAAATTTGCAAGGGAGGGGGAAAAACCTGCCCCCCCCCCCCCCCCCATGGATGTTCAGCAAAGCTATAAGTGATAAACTGCAATATGTGGGTTGTACTGCTCGCCCACTACTTACGTGGATAGGGAAACATTACTGTGATGAGGTCAATGCAAATGACAAAAATATTTCCAATGTATCTAGACATTTTAGAACTGCACACAGTGGCAAGATGTCGTCATTTGCATTTTCTGGCATAGAAAAAGTAACTTTTACAGACAGAGATGGTGACAGATATTGCAAGCTTCCTGAAAGAGTGATCTGGTGGATATACACTGCTCAAAAAAAAATTGAAGGAACACTTTGAAAACACATCAGATCTCAATGGGGAAAAATATCATGCTGGATATCTATACTGATATGGACGGGGTAATGTGTTAGGAACGACAGGATGCCACATCGTTTGATGGAAATGAAAATGATCAACCTACAGAGGGCTGAATTAAAAGACACCCAAATAATCAAAATAAAAAAATTATGCAGCAGGCTAGTCCATTTTGCTGAAATTTCATTTTCAATGACAACCCGGGGGCATGCCCTTAATGAGACAAAGGATGGTGTCTTGGGGTATTTCCTCCCAGATCTGGACTGGGGCATCACTGAGCTCCTGAACAGACTGAGGTGCAACCTGGCGCCTCGGATGGACCGAAACATAATGCCCAGAGGTGTTCTATTGGAATTAGGTCAGGCGAGCGTGGGAGCCATTTAATGGTATCAATTCCTTCATCCTCTAGGAACTGGGTGCATACTCTCACCACATGAGGCCAGGCAATGTCATGCACAAGGAGGAACCCAGGGCCCACTGCACCAGCGTAGGGTCTGACAATGGGTCCAAGGATTTCATCCTGATACCTAATGGCAGTCAGGGTGCCATTGTCTAGCCTGAAGAGGTCTGTGCATCTCTCCATGGATATGCCTCCCTAGACCATCACTGAGCCACCACCAAACCGGTCATGATGAATGATGTTACAGGCCGCATAACATTCTCCACATCTTCTCCAGACCCTTTTACGTCTGTCACATGTGTTCAGGGACAACCTGCTCTCATCAGTGGCGGACCTGCCAATTCTGGTGTCCAATGGCAAATGCCAATCAAGCTCCACGGTGCCAGGCAGTGAGCACAGGGCCCTCTAGAAGATGTCGGCCCTCAGGCCACCCACATGAAGTCTCTTTTGGATTGTTTGCTCAGAGACATTCACACCAGTGGCCTGCTGGAGGTTATTTTGTAGGGCCCTGGCAGTAATCATCCTGTTCCTCCTTGCACAAAGGAGCAGATACCAGTCCTGCTGATGGGTTAAGGACCTTCTACGGCCCTGTCCAGCTCTCCTAGAGTAACTGCCTGTCTCCTGGAATCTCCTCCATGCTCTTGAGATGTATTGATGTGCCATTCTGGAGAAGTTAGACTGCCTGGGCAACCTCTATGGGATCCAGGTATAGCCTCATGCTACCAGTACTGACACTGACCCTAGGAAAATGCAAAACTAGTGAAAAAAAGTCAGGAAAAATGAGTAGGGAAAAAAATGTCAGTGACCTCCACCTGTAAAACCATTCCTGTTTTGGAGTGGCTCATTATTGCCCATTTAGTGTACCTGTTGTTAATTGTATTAACACCAAAGCAGCTGAAACTGATTAACAACATCCTCTGCTACTTAAAGAGAAAGTGCAGTCTGCTTACATAATTTGTAATAAAAACATCTTTGCCATTCTGAAGCTTCCCTCCAACCACTTTGCATATTATTTTATATATACTGTGATTCTGTACTTGCCAAATATGCTGCAGAAATCTCCCTCCACTAAATCTGGCTGCAGCCATTTTAACTGTGGGCAGCTGAAGCTGCTGACTGTTCACTTCCTAGATTTTCACAGACACACACACATATATATATATATATATATATATATATATATATATATATATACTTACAGACACACATATATACAGACAGACACACACACTCATACCACTACTTGCCTGCACATTTCTCCTCTCTTCATAAACACACATGGAGCCTCCTGTTATCTCTGCCCTTGTCTAGCCCATTCCAGCTTTGCAACTCTCCTTGGCTTTCCTATGGCTTATCCCTCCTTCCTTGCTAGCAAACTCTCACGAAGAGTTAGAGAGAGAGCTGTGCATGATGTCATTAGCCTAGGCTTTTTACCAGACAAGAAAAGGGAAGTTGGCCGTATAAGGTATTTACTGGCAGAAAAAAAACGTTTTACTATCCAAAGTTAAAACTACAAAGGCAGAAGATTTAATAGATGCAAAGATGAAAAAATTACTGAAGAGCCGCTTTAACTGACCAGATCAATATCCAAGGAATTTAATTGACTTGATGCTATACTCTGATTAACCACTTGCCAACCGCCCACAGTATATTTACTGCGGCAGTCAGCCCCTCACAGGCAAAGTGACGTAGTACTACGTCGCTAGCCTATGAGCCTCTAGGGATGTCGGCCGGTAGCTCGCAATCTTCCACTGCAGAGGGAGAAAGGCAGGTGGCTGATGTAAACAAAGCCGCCTGTCATTCTCCCTGGTGTAACTGCAGAGATCATACGATCCTGCTATGTAGGATCATATATCTCTGTGGTTACTTGAAAAGCCACACCCCTTTACAGTTAGAAGCACACCCTTAGGGACACATTTAACACCTGAATCTCCAATAAAGTTAACCCCTTCCCTGCCAGTGTCATTTTTACAGTAACAGTGCATATGTATACCACTGATTACTGTAGTAATGTCACTGGTACCCCCAAAAGTGTCAAAAATGTCAGTGAAGGGTTCGATCTGTCCGCCGCAATGTCGCAGTCCAGCAAAAAAAAATCGCAGATCGCCGCCATTACTTGTTAAAAAAAAAACACCAAAAATGACAGAAATCTTTCCTTTAGTTAGTAAACGCAATACCTTTTGTGCAAACCAATCAAAATACGCTTATTGCGATTTTTTTACCAAACATATGTAGCAGAATACAAATTGGCCTAAAATGTTAAAAAATTTTGATTTTTAAATTTTTTTTTGAGGGAATTTCATATAAAAAAATGTGAAAAATATTGTTATTTTTTCAAAATTTACGCTCTTTTTTTGTTTATAGCGCGAAAAGTAAACATCGCACAGGTGATCAAATACCACCAAAAGGAAGCTCTGTTTGTGGGAAATAAAGGACGTCAATTTCGTTTAGGTACAGCATCGCACGACCGCGCAATTGTCCGTTAAAGTCACGCAGTGCCGAATCGCAAAATAGGGCCTGGTCAGGAAGGGGGTAAAATCTTCCGGGGCTTAAGTGGTTAAAAAGTGTTCCCTTAATTTTTTTGAGCTGTGATTAAAATTACAAACTCATGCACCAGATGGTCACAGTTATCGTTGGGATGTAGATATATATATCTGAAATAGTTATTATGTTCATGTTGTGATTTGGTATATCTTTATGCTTATGTGGTATATTATTTTTCTATCCATTTTTCCTTTCATTCCAATACGATTTTTATATATTCCCCAGCTTTCATTTGTCCTTCTGGCTAATTACATGTGATTTATTTATTACTATATATATTATGTTTTTGTACAACATTGCCAGCCATGATAAAGGTCTAACGGCCGAAACGCTTTGGCCTATTGTGTGGGTTTTATGGTTTGTTTTTCTTAAATAAAAGCAACTTGCTTGTGGATTTTACCTAAGTGCCAGCATTCTATCAAAAATTCAATCTCTATAGCAGGAGTCTTCAAACTATGGCCCTCCAGTTGTTCAGGAACTACAATTCCCATCATGCCTAGTCATGTCTGTGAATTGCAGAGTTTTCCAATGCCGCTCATGGGATGTGTAGTTCCGCAACAGCTGGAGGGCCGTAGTTTGAGTATCCCTACTCTATAGGGTTCACAGCGGCCCACAGCCAGAGCATCGGTGCATACAATCAACCTAATTAAGGAGATGCAGCAGCAGCGCTGTATATTTGGTTTTAGTCTATTAGTTCTCCATTAGACTCCACCCTGCCAAGTCATTTTACAAATTATGGGCAGGACCCCCTTCGTCAGTCATGAAGGTCATTGGTAAGGCACTTCCTGGATACATTGGGCTTATTTTTTTTAAATGTCTAAGGGAAACAATGCCTCCTATAGTATATTTTGTCTGTAGATATTTATCTCTAGATTAAACAACTAGTTGATTTATCCTAATGGTTATGAGGATACTGTTAATTTCCAACATCATACAGAGAGATATTGTATTAAAACCCCTTTATGATTGCCTGTTGATTCCGAAAATCTTTGACAGAAACTAGAGTATCTACTGGTAAATGTTTGTTCTTCAGTGTTCCATTACAATTTCAATGCACACAGGAGATGCTAAAGTTTAATTCCCATAATGCTACAAAACTACACAAGCGCTAATGAAGTTCATTAAGATATTCTCCTGATGACGGTGACACGTCACTCTCTGGCCACTTGGGACATGTGTCCGGATAGACCTATGTCACCTTTAATGATCAAATCAAAATATTGACAGCACTAAACATGCAGAGCTTCAGCTCTGTCGATAAGAAGCTGGAAATACTGAGACACGTTGATTCATCTCCTAATACGAACCCATGTCCATTTCAATTACTCTTTTTGTATTGTGGAGACTAGAGGACAAATACTAATTACATTATTTGTCCATTTTGGATCTATGGCACCAAGCTAATCTGTCTTTCTCCAGGGAGAAAATGATCTCAAAAGGGCAAATTAAATCAATGTTTTGCTTTGCGGTCTTTGGTTGGAAGCTCTCCCAGAAGTAGGCCAATACTGGAGGCAAGACATTACCATAGAATATCTCTAGACTAATGAACAAGTTGCCAGTCACCTACCTGCTGACTACAACAAAGGTGACACATAGAAACACTTACACCATTAATACATGTACCTTTCCAATAATGAACATGAATGATGTTAAGCATGGGTGGGCATCATGGTACATTTTAAGGGTCTTATTATGCAGATACCAACTCCAGTATTGGAACTGTCCATGATAAATTTTATACATTAACTTCACCCCCAATGCTTTTATTTATTCTAATATCCCTACTTACCTTTGTTGCTGTGATTATCCACGATTACCATACCCACATGCCCAGCAAATCCAGCATATTTAGATCTGATCTGCTGATCCCCCAACGTATGCTGGGTTTTGCATCGCCATCTTAAATTTCATATTAATGGGATCCGGGTGTCTCTTCTGAGTTTTTGCAGCTGTCCCACATTATGCACCACCAGTTCTGCCCTTATCCAGTCTAAGGTCCGCCCTCCATCAGCCACAGGTCAGCCCATTTCCAGCCACAGGTCCGCCCTCCTTCGGCCACAGGTCTGCCTTTTCCAGCTACAGGTCCGCCCTCCCCCAGCCACAGGTCTGCCCTCCTCCACCTGCTCTGTGGAAGCCAATGCCAACTGGGACATCCCAAGATGCTGCTAGAGGAAAGAACAGTCATTCTAACCTAGGTTGGAATAGAGTTGTGGGGCAGACTGGAGTTAGAACCTTAAGAAAAAAGGTAAATAAACAGAAAAAATAAAAGTTGGCTTTATAAATTGTGGAGAGGGGTTGAGTTGCAAGGGTTTTAGGAGTGGAGGTCCAGATTTAACTGTACTTATAGCAATGTTAAAGTAGACATAAACCTAAGCACCAAATCTCATAAAAACTTAAACATATGAGGCTGAATTCACACTACTGCAAATTTGATGCGGGTTTCCCCATATCCAATTCACATGACAGGAGAGTGTGCCCGGTTCTCAATGGTGCTAATTCACACATCTCTGAGGCTGCTTCGGAGTGGATTGCACAGGGGTTCTGTGCGTCTTTGGCTCCGTTTCAGGTCCGACTTCAAGCCAAAATTTAGGCCTGATTCGTCCCTGAAACGGAAAACAGGGACGCACCGGACCCCTGCTGTGAGCTGCGTCCGCACTAAATGTGAACCCAGCCTTAATGTAATTTAAAAAGTTAAACATAAAAAAGTTAATGAATTATGCTACATACTATCATAACTGAAATTAGCTACCTAAATGCTACTTTAATGAAATATATATATATATATATATATATATATATATATATATATATATATATATATATATATATATATATGTACAGTATGTCACAAAAGTGAGTATACCCCTCACATTTTTTTAAATATTTTATATCTTTTCGTCAACAGTAAATAAATTACACTTTGCTCCAATGTAAAGTAAAGTAGTGAGTGTACAGCTTGTATAACTGTATAAATTTGCTGCCCTCAAAATAACTCACACAGCCATTAATGTCTAAACCGCTTGCAACAAAAGTAAGTACACTCCTAAATGAAAATGTCCAAATTGGGTCAAATTAGTCATTTTCCCTCCACAGTGTCATGTGACTTCTTAGTGTTACAAGGTCTCAGGTGTGAATGGGGAGAAGGTGTATTAAATTTGGTGTTATCTCTCTCACTCTCTCATACTTGTCACTGGAAGTTCAAAATGGCACCTCATGACAAAGAACTCTCTGAGGATATGAAAAAAAGAATTGTTGCTCTACATAAGGATGGCCTAGGCTATAAGAAGGTTGCCAATACCCTGAAACTGAGCTGCAGCACGGTGGTAAAGACCATACAACGGTTTACCATGACAGTTTCCACTCAGAACAGGCCTCACCATGGTAGACCAAGGTAGACCAGAGGTTGGCTTTGGGAAATAGACGTATGAGTGCTGCCAGCATTGCTGCAGAGGTGGAAGGGGTTGGGGGCCTGTCAGTCCTCAGACCATACCCTGCACACTGCATCACATTGGTCTGCATAGCTGTCGTCCCAGATGGAAGCCTCTTCTAAAGATGATGCACAAGAAAGCCCGCAAAACAGTTTGCTGAAGACAAGCAGACTAAGGACATGGATTACTGGAACCATGTCCTGTGGTCTGATGAGTCCAAGATAAACTTATTTGGTTCAGATGGTGTCAAGCGCGTGTGGCGGCAACCAGGTGAGGAATAGAAAGACAAGTGTGTCTTGCCTACAGTCAAGCATGGTGGTGGGAGTGTCATGGTCTGGGGCATGAGTGCTGCCGCCACTGGGGAGCTACAGTTCATTGAGGGAACAATGCATTACAACATGTACTGTGAAATACTTAAGCAGAGCATGATCCCCTCCCTTCGGAAACTGGGCCACAGGGCAGTATTCCAACATGATAACGACCCCAAACACACCTCCAAGACGACCACTGCCTTGCTAAAGAAGCTGAGGGTAAAGGTGATGGACTGGCCAAGCATGTCTCCAGACCTAAACCCTATTGAGCATCTGTGGGGCATCCTTAAACGGAAGGTGGAGGAACGAGGTCTCCAACATCCAGCAGCTCCGTGATGTCGTCATGGAGGAGTTTAGGAGAACTCCAGTGGCAACCCGTGAAGCTCTGGTGAACTCCTTGCCCAGGAGGGTTAAGGCAGTGCTGGAAAATAATCGTGGGCACACAAAATACTGACACTTCAGGCCCAATTTGGACATTTTCACTTAGGGGTATGCGCACTTTCGTTGCCAGTGGTTGAGACATTAATGGCTGTGTGTTGAGTTATTTTAAGGGGACAGCAAATTTACACTGTTATACAAGCTGTACACTCACTATTTTACATTGAAGCAAAGTGTCATTCTTTCAGTGTTGTCACATGAAAAGACATAATATAATAGTTACAAAAATGTGAGGGGTGAACTCACTTTTGTGAGACACTGTATATATTTATATATATATATATATATATATATATATATATATATATATATATATACTAACCCGTTATGTGCATAAAAGAAACCTGTCCACAGAATCTATTTCTTCCATTCAAACCTCACCTTCATGGGCAAGACCAAAGAGCTGTCAAAGGACGTCAGGGACAAGATTGTAGACCTGCACAAGGCTGGAATGGGCTACAAGACCATCAGCAAGAAGCTTGCTTAGAAGGAGACAAGTGTTGGAGTGATTTTTTGCAAATGGAAGAAATACAAAATAACCGTTGATCGCCCTCAGTCAATATTTTACCTCATGGGGTAAGGATGATCAGCCCAGAACTACACAGAAGGAGCTTGTGAATGATCTCAAGGCAGTTGGGATCACAGCCACCAAACAAATCATTAGTAACACAATGCGCCGCCATGGATTGAAACCCTGCAGTGCCCGCAAGGTCCCCCTCCTCAAGAAGGCACATGTACATGCCTGTCTGAAGTTTACCAATGAACATCTAAATGATTCAGAGAAGGATTGGTAAAAAGTGTTGTGGTCAGATGAGTCCAAAATTAAGTTCTATGGCATCCACACCCCGTGTTTGGAGGAAGAAAAATGCGGACTATGACCCTTAGAAAACCATCCCTACAGTGAAGCATGGAGGTTGAAACATTATGTTTTGGGTATGTTTCTCTGCTAAAGGTACTTTAGCACATTGAGGGGTGAATGGACGGGGCCATGTATTGTAAAACCTTCTTCTCTCAGCCAGAACACTAAAGATGGGTGATGGATGGGTCTTTCAGCATGACAATGACCCAAAACACACCGCCAAGGCAACAAAGAAGTGGCTCAAAAAAAAGTACATTACGGTCATGGAGTGGCCTAGCCAGTCTCCAGACCCTAATCCTATAGAAAATGTATGGAGGGTGCTGAAATTTCGAAGTTGCCAAGACAGCCAAGAAACCTTAAGAATTTAGGGAAGATCTGTAAGGCCTGGTTCGCACCTATGCAGGTTGCAGTTTGCATATTCCAGGTGCATTTTGCATTTTTCAAAAGACGTTTTTGAGCTATTGAAGTCTATAGAACCAAAAACTAGAGAAAAGTCCCTGGCCCTTTCCATAAATTGCACAGATGTGAATGTGACCCATAGCAAAACATGTTAAATGGACTGCAGTGTGTTTCTGTAAAACTGAAAACGCACTACAAAATGCATAAAAAATGCTAATGTGAACCAGGCCTAAAGAAGAGTGGACCAAAATCCCTCCTAAGATGTGTGCAAACCTGGTAACCAACTACAAGAAACGTCTTACCTCTGTGCTTGCTAACAAGGGCTTCTCCACCAAGTACTAAGTCCTGTTTTGCTTGGGGATCAAATACTTATTTTACTCACTGAACTGCAACTTAATTTAGAACATTTGTATCATTTGTTTTTCTGGACTTTTTGTTGATATTCTGTCTCTATCATTTAAAATACACGTATGATCAAAAATTATAGACCCTTCATCATTTCTTTGTAAATGGGCAAACTTACAAAATCTCCAGGGGATCAAATAATTATTTTTGCCACTGTATATACAATATAGGGCTGCAACGAGGGCTGCAAGGATGCGTCGACGTAATCGATTATGTCGACTACAGAAATACGTCGACGTGCGTGAAAGGCGTGACGTCACACGCCCCCTGCTCGCATTGCCGGCCGGTGTTCCGTGAACGTTACACCGGGCCGCTGCATTGATTGGGGCCGCTGCAGGCTGCACTGCCCCGCCCCCGGCCCCCGCTGCGATCCAGTCCAGAGTGTCCGGCTCTTCTACGTCAGCCGCTGTGAGCGGCATGACGTCCCAGGGCGGCTGTGCCTGCGCATCAACTGAGCTGACTCTCTTTGGCTGCAGACTGCCGCCAATGCCGATGATCCCTCCCACTGTCCCACACAGACGAGAAGTCACGCGCCACTCCAGCAGCATCATGTGATCGCAGGTGAGCCTGAGGGGTCTGCACTGGGAGGGGGGCTTACTAAGTGGTCTGTACTAGGTGGGAGGGCTTACTGAGGGGTCTGTACTAGGTGGGAGGGCTTACTGAGGGGTCTGTACTGGGAGGGGGCTTACTAAGGGGTCTGTACTGGGAGGGGGGCTTACTGAGGGGTCTGTACTGGGAGGGGGGGGCTTACTGAGGGGTCTGTACTAGGTGGGGGGGCTTACCGAGGGGTCTGTACTGGGAGGGGGCCTTCTGAGGGGTCTGTACTAGGTGGGAGAGCTTACTGAGGGGTCTGTACTGGGAGGGGGCCTACTGAGGGGTCTGTACTAGGTGGGAAGGCTTACTGAGGGGTCTGTACTGGGAGGGGGCTTACTGAGGGGTCTGTACTTTTTGTTATTCAAAGGATTAATTAGCTAATCAAAAAAAAAACACTCAATTAAGCAAAAAAAAATGTGTTATAATTGGTTTAAAACTACTATATTTTTAGAAATCAAAATTTTATGTTCCACAACAATCTATTTTTTTTTTCTTAATTAAAATGATCTTCATCACATACACTGCAGTGACTTACTCCATCACGGCAACATAATCTCAATAGCATTCGGGTCAGATAGGAGAGGAATACTTTCACTGCTTACTATGTAATGATAGAAAAATCATCTATTATGTAACGCTTCTCAAATGCATCCTCGTCAAATGTAATCTTCCAGCATTGCTCATTGAGCTGTCACAAGGGACAACAGCCAAGATAATAGCAGTTAAGAGCCAGCAGGGGCAGGCAAAAGGATTAAGATGGTGATTGCGCATTACCTATCATGACACAGAAAAACAGTGTACAGGGACACATTATTTTTGCATTTAAATAGTTTGCTTAACACATACACACAAAAAAAAAAGAAAGTTTAAATGCAAAAAAAAAAAGATATAAACACTGAGTCTGCGCATACAAGCATTATTGCAAAATAAAGGTAACATGCTAGAACACCAGCTATAAATGCAAAATCAAATTGCATTGACAGTTTAAAAATGTGTCTGCTTTAACCATTACACATACAGTATGATCTCTTTATTTCAATCATCAAAGCGTTGTGTTTAAATTGACTCAGGGTAAACCTACATAATGCTCCAATTTTAATCTTGGCATTTCTTTTATTTACCAAATATAATTAAACTTTAAAGAAACAAACATTATCGATCGTCCATAAAAAAAACTGAATAATGGCCAAATCCAAATATAATTTATGTGCATGAAGGAAAAGGATTTTGGTATACAGCAGTATGTGCGTAAAACACAATATAGACAGTGCAAACACTGAAATTACAAAAACAAATATGAAATTACAAAATCTACCAGGTTTGGGAAACCATTTTAGTAAATATACAGCATAGTAATAAGCCAATCAAGGAATAGGAAACCCTTTCATGACCAGAGGACAATGATGTGTCGATGTTCAGACCAAATTCAGCTTCGTCAGTATGCGTGGGTTAGCGTGACATTAACCAATTGCCGACCGCCGCAAGTACATATACTGCGGAAGTCAGCCCCGGCCAGGCTGGTACGTCACTAGCCTGTCACTGGCTTGTGAGCCAATAGCGGGCGAGCGCGCGGTCGCCCCGGCTCGTTCCCTAACAAGTCAGTGCGTGTGACCGGCGGACCCGATGTCCGCCGGTCACTCGCGATCGTTCGCCGGGAAGGGAGAAAGGCAGGTGGCTAATGTAAACAAGCCGCCTGTCATTCTCCCCTGTGTAAAAATGAAGATCAGACGGTTCTACTATGTAGGACCGTTGATCTCTGTTTTTACACTAGTAGCCATGTCCAATCATAGTTAGAAACACACTTAACCCCTCCCTCTCCAATACAGTTAACCCCTTCCCTGCCAGTGTAATTTTTACAGTAACAGTGCATATGTATAGCACTGATTACTGCAGTAATGTCACTGGTAACCCCAAAAGTTTAAAAAATGTCAGTCAAGGGTCCGATCTGTCCGCCGCAATGTCGCAGTCCCGCAAAAAAAATTGCAGATCGCCGCCATTACTCGTTAAAAAAAAAAAACACCAAAAATGACAAAAATCTTTCCCTTTGTTAGTAAACGCGATAACTTTTGCGCAAATCAATCAAAATACGCTTTTTGCGATTTTTTTTACCAAACATATGTAGCATAAAACAAATTGGCCGAAAATGTTAAAAAATTTAGATTTTTATATTTTTTTGGGGGGGAATTTCATATAAAAAAATTTGAAAAATATTGTTATTTTTGCAAAATTGACGCTTTTTTTATTTATAGCGCATGATCAAAAAATCGCACAGGTGATCAAATACCACCAAAAGAAAGCTCTGTTTGTGGGGAAAAAAAGGACGTCAAATTTGTTTAGGTACAGCTTCGCACGACCGCGCAATTGTCTGTTAAGGTCACGCAGTAAAAAATCGCAAAAAAAACCCAGGTCAGGAAGGGGGTAAAATCTTCCGGGGCTTAAGTGGTTAACTTTACGACTAATTTGCCTACTTTAAGTGGTTCTAAATACTGACTTTTCATTTACTTTCTATGCATGAAAGTAAAAAAACTTCTGTATCCCCACTCAACCCCCCCAATGATTACCTGAGACCCATTGCTATCCAGCACTGTGCATGCGAGCAGCAGTTCTCTCTGCTCTGTCTCTCCTTACAAGACAGGTCCATAGAAGCTGGCAATCAACCTCTGTGATGAGGTAACAGGGGGAAGGTCAGTTTGTGTCTATAGACGTAGGCAGCAGGGCTCGTGAGTGAGCCTGCATGAGTGCCCCCATAGGAAGTGTCTTGCTATGTGGGCACTGGATGAAGAGGAGGAGCCAGGAGAGCCAGTGGGAGACCCGAGAAGAGAAGAATCGGGGCTGCTCTGTGCAAAACCATTAGGCTGCATTCACACTTGAGCGTAGCGTTTTACCGCGGTTTTACCGCGATTTTTTATCGCGTTTTTAAGGCGTTTTTTTCAGGCGTTTTTGGAGGCAGGCATTGACATCTATCAAAAACGCTGGTAATCAGCCCAAAAGGAAGCTCATGTACTTTTTTCAGCTACAGGCGTTTTGCAAAACGCCCAGATGTGAACAGGGGCCATTTAAATGAATGGGGTTTTTTTTGTTGGGCGTTTTGGAACGTTTGTTTGAGTGTCTTTGGAGCTGAAAAACACTCAAAAACACCCAGGTGTGAATGGAGCCTTACACAGAGCAGGTAAGTATGACATATTGTTGTTTTTGCAAAAAAAAAAAAAAAAAGAAAATTCCCTTCAGAAACACTTTAAAAAAAGTCAGTGGAATCATTTTTTTTTTTTTTTTATTTATCCGTTTATTTTGAGTTTTCAGAAAAATCTTTACAGATCATACAGCACCATATTAAATCAATGGGTTACAAAGACATTATCCACATCCATTTACTTATCTCCGAGGACTAATAAGGTCCTCCCGAGATTTCCAATTCATTAATATACAGTCAATTATAGAATATTCAACTAAGACAAGATATTGCTAAGACATCAAGTCTCCTTCTCTATTCCTACTCGTTCAGTCCTGTCTTTCTTCCCATCTTTATATTTAATTGACCCTTACCTTCTGATCCTGTCCTTGTTTCCCTTCCTTCTTTCTATCTGTTCATTCCCTTCTCTCTCCCTCTTCTTTTCTGTATTACCCCCCCCCCCCCTTTCTCCCCTCATTCATACCCACTATCACACAATCGCACACCTTACATCCCCAAGCACCAACCAACAACCTAACTGAACAAAAAAAAAAAAAATAAAGGGGAACCCCTTACAATAATTATCCTCCCCTCTCCCACTCCTCCAGCCCCCTTCAGGCAGAGTTAGCGACCCTTTCCCTCTCACGTATTTTCCGCGATCTGAGATGATGGTAATAACAATTGTTTACCCGCATCCGAGGATATAAACAAATTCCAAATTCTCCATGTCTTTTTATATTGCTCCTGTCTATGTTGTGCAGATAGCACAAGGTCCTCCATTTTATTGATGTGTTCTAATTTTCTTACCCACTCATACACGGAGGGCGCTTGTCTTTTTCTCCAGTGTTGGGGAATACATGCTCTTGCAGCATTCAACATGTGTGGCAATACTGATCTAACACATTTCCTCTCTGACTGCCCTGGAATCTGTAAAAGGCAGAAGGCAGCTTCTCCCTCGATTTTAAAGTCTGTAACTTTTTGGACTATGTCACCAATCTCTGACCAAAATTTCTTTATCTCAGGGCAGTTCCAGAAAATGTGATATATTGTACCTTCCCCTTCTCCACATCTCCAACACCTATCTGATTCTTGGATATACCACCTATGCATCTTAACTGGTGTATTATACCACCTCGTCAAGATTTTATAGTTTATTTCCTGAATTTTAGTGCATTTAGTTGGTCTAAATATTGCCCTAAACATGCTTTGTTTCTGTGTATCCGTTATGTCTATGTTTAGATCCGCTTTCCATTTTTCCAGCCATTTCAAGTTTGGTTGGTTCAACGGAATGTTAAGCATTTTATATAGAATAGATAATGGGCGATCTATACCTCCTATTTTTTCACCGAGTTTTTCAAAATGCGTCAGTGGTTTCTTAAATTTTTCCGGCTCTGGCAGCGACTCTAGAAAGTGTCGCAACTGAAATGCCTCCCATAAGAGTAGCCTATATGTTCCCTCCCCATCTATTAGTCTACTGATTGAAGGCCACGTCCGCTGGTTCGCAAATGTTTTGATACCATCTTGTCCTGTTTCCCACAGTTTTTTAAAATACTGTCTCTCTAGGCCTGGAGTAAATTTGGGATTTCCCAAAATCGGATATAATGGGGATTCTCTTGAGGTTAAATTTTGTCTCAGGCTCTGCTGGAACCCTATTCTTATTGTATTTCCCAGCAAGGGGTGTGTCTTCAGGGATTTGAGGGAGTGTCTCATAGCACCAAATTGCTCTCTTTAATGAGACCATCGTTTGTGCTTGTTCCATTTGGACCCATCTTTTCGTTTCCTGATGGTGCCACCAGTCTAATATTCTATTTAAATGAATGGCGTGGTAGTATCTTCGCAAGTTGGGTATGGCCAATCCGCCCATATTTTTAGGTAGTGTTATAATATTACGCGCTATACGCGGTTTTTTGCTCGCCCAGATATAACCACCCAGCACACCCTGTATAGTTTTGAAAAAACTGTTCGGAATTTTAACTGGTAGTGCTCTCATGATATATAAGTATTTTGGCAGAATGTTCATTTTAATTAAATTTCCTCTTCCAAACCATGACTGGAGGCCACCCCTCCATTGTTCTAAGATTTTCTTTGTTTCTCCAATCAGGGGAGTGAAGTTTAGTTCATATACCTGGGTTAGGTTTGCGGGTATATAAGTCCCTAGATATTTCACTGCTTTTTCTACCCATGCAAATCCGAAATTGCTCTTTATTCTATCCTTATTTACTTTTAATAGTCCCACTCCCATTGCTTCAGATTTCTTATAGTTTATTTTGAAATTTGATAATTCCCCATATTGTTTAATTTCCTCAAGGAGTACTGGTAATGATATTTCTGGCTCTATCAATGTGAACAATAAATCGTCTGCGTATGCTGCAGTCTTATATTGTTCCTTACCTATCAAGACTCCCTTTATATCCTGATTTAGTGGGACTTTGTTTAAAAAGGGCTCTAATGTCAGCACAAATAACAGGGGGGATAGTGGGCACCCCTGTCTTGTGCCATTTTTTATACTCAACGGTTCCGACAACACCCCATTTGCCTTTACTCTTGCGGTCGGGTTAGAGTATACCCTAGTTATTCTTTCCAGCATTATTTCACCTACTCCTATATACTTGAGCACCGACTGCATAAAGGCCCATTCAACTCTGTCAAAGGCCTTTTCTGCGTCGGTGCTCAGCAGGATGCAGGGTGTTTCTGTTTTGGTGACCATATGAATTATGTTAAGGACTCTTGTAGTACTGTCCTTTGCTTCCCTCGCCGCCATGAAGCCAACTTGATCCAAGTGTATTATTTTGGGGAGTACCTTCGCCATCCTTGCCGCTATAATTTTTGTAAAAAT